>NC_086445.1:540566753-541193003 GCF_028390025.1 Pseudophryne corroboree
TCTTGCCTTATAAGGGGGAGGAATTATTTGGGGATGGTCTCTCCGACCTAGTTTCCACAGCAACGTCTGGGAAGTCAGCATTTTTACCCCATGTCCCCTCACAGCCTAAGAAGGCGCCATTTTATCAGGTTCAGTCCTTTCGGTCCCAGAAAAACAAGCGGGGAAAAGGAGGGTCTTTTCTGTCAAGAGGCAGAGGCAGGGGAAAAAGGCTGCAGCAAACAGCAGGTTCCCAGGAACAAAAGTCCTCCCCCGCTTCCTCTTCCAAGTCCGCCGCATGACGGTGGGGCTTCACAGGCGGAGCCAGGTACGGTGGGGGCCCGCCTCAGGAATTTCAGCAATCAGTGGGCCCGCTCACAGGTGGATCCCTGGATCCTTCAAATAGTATCTCAGGGATACAGGCTGGAATTCGAGGCGACTCCACCCCGCCGTTTCCTAAAATCCGCCTTGCCGATTGCTCCCTCAGACAGGGAGGCGGTGCTAGCAGCGATTCACAAGCTGTATTCCCAGCAGGTGATAATCAAGGTACCCCTACTTCAACAAGGCCGGGGTTACTATTCCACACTATTTGTGGTGCCGAAACCGGACGGTTCGGTGAGACCCATTTTAAATTTGAAATCCTTGAACACATACATAAAAAAATTCAAGTTCAAGATGGAATCGCTCAGGGCGGTTATTGCAAGCCTGGACGAGGGGGATTACATGGTATCCCTGGACATCAAGGATGCTTACCTGCATGTCCCCATTTACAATTCTCACCAGGAGTACCTCAGATTTGTGGTACAGGACTGCCATTACCAATTCCAGACGCTGCCGTTTGGACTCTCCACGGCACCGAGGGTATTTACCAAGGTTATGGCGGAAATGATGATACTCCTTCGAAAAAAGGGAGTTATAATTATCCCATACTTGGACGATCTCCTAATAAAGGCACGATCCAAGGAACAGTTGTTAGTGGGAGTAGCACTATCTCAGGAAGTGCTGAGCCAGCACGGCTGGATTCTGAATATCCCAAAGTCACAGCTGGTCCCCACGACACGTCTAATGTTCCTGGGAATGATTCTGGACACGGCCCAGAAAAAAGTGTTTCTCCCGGAGGAGAAAGCCAGGGAGTTGTCTTCTCTAGTCAGAGACCTCCTAAAACCAAAACAGGTATCGGTGCATCACTGCACGCGGGTCCTGGGAAAGATGGTAGCTTCTTACGAAGCAATTCCATTCGGCAGGTTCCATGCCAGGATTTTTCAGTGGGACCTGTTGGACAAGTGGTCCGGATCGCATCTTCAGATGCATCGTTTAATAACCCTGTCTCCACGAACCAGGGTGTCTCTTCTGTGGTGGCTGCACAGTGCTCATCTTCTGGAGGGCCGCAGATTCGGCATACAGGACTGGGTCCTGGTGACCACGGATGCCAGCCTACGAGGCTGGGTGGCAGTCACAAAGGGAAGAAATTTCCAAGGACTATGGTCAAGTCAGGAGACTGCCCTTCACATAAATATTCTGGAACTAAGGGCCATTTACAATGCCCTAAGTCAAGCAAAATCCCTGCTCCTACACCAGCCGGTGCTGATCCAGTCAGACAACATCACGGCAGTCGCCCATGTGAATCGACAGGGCGGCACAAGAAGCAGGACGGCGATGGCAGAAGCCACAAAAATTCTCCGATGGGCGGAGAATCATGTACTAGCACTGTCAGCAGTGTTCATCCCGGGAGTGGACAACTGGGAAGCAGACTTTCTCAGCAGGCACGACCTCCACCCGGGAGAGTGGGGACTTCATCCAGAAGTCTTCCAAATGATTGTAAATCAATGGGGTCGTCCACAGGTGGACATGATGGCGTCCCGCCTAAACAAAAAACTAGAGAAGTATTGCGCCAGGTCAAAAGACCCTCAGGCGATAGCTGTGGACGCTCTAGTGACACCGTGGGTGTACCGGTCAGTTTATGTGTTCCCTCCTCTACCTCTCATACCAAAGGTATTGAGAATAATAAGAAAGCGAGGAGTAAACACAATTCTCGTGGTTCCGGATGGGCCGAGAAGAGCGTGGTACCCGGAACTTCAAGAGATGATCTCAGAGGACCCGTGGTCTCTGCCGCTCAGACAGGACCTGCTGCAGCAGGGCCCCTGTCTGTTCCAAGACTTACCGCGGCTGCGTTTGACGGCATGGCGGTTGAACGCCGGATCCTGAAGGAAAAGGGCATTCCGGAGGAAGTCATTCCTACGCTTATTAAAGCCAGGAAAGATGTTACGGCAAAGCATTATCACCGCATATGGCGGAAATATGTTGCATGGTGCGAGGCCAAAAAGGCCCCAACAGAGGAATTTCAACTAGGTCGATTTCTGCATTTCCTGCAAGCAGGAGTGAATATGGGCCTAAAACTGGGCTCCATTTAAGGTACAGATCTCGGCTCTGTCGATTTTCTTTCAAAAAGAACTAGCTTCAGTACCTGAAGTTCAGACATTTGTGAAAGGAGTGCTGCATATTCAGCCCCCATTTGTGCCTCCTGTGGCACCTTGGGATCTCAACGTGATGTTGAGTTTCTTAAAATCACATTGGTTTGAGCCACTAAAAACCGTGGATCTGAAATATCTCACGTGGAAAGTGGTCATGTTATTGGCCTTGGCTTCAGCCAGGCGAGTGTCAGAGTTGGCGGCTTTATCATGTAAAAGCCCTTATCTGATTTTCCATATGGATAGGGCAGAATTGAGGACTCGTCCCCAGTTTCTCCCTAAGGTGGTGTCAGCGTTTCACCTGAACCAGCCTATTGTGGTGCCTGCGGCTACTAAGGATTTGGAGGACTCCAAGTTGCTAGACGTTGTCAGGGCCCTGAAAATATATGTTTCCAGGACGGCTGGAGTCAGAAAATCTGACTCGCTGTTTATCCTGTATGCACCCAACAAGCTGGGTGCTCCTGCTTCTAAGCAGACTATTGCTCGTTGGATTTGTAGTACAATTCAGCTTGCACATACTGTGGCAGGCCTGCCACAGCCAAAATCTGTCAATGCCCATTCCACAAGGAAGGTGGGCTCATCTTGGGCGGCTGCCCGAGGGGTCTCGGCTTTACAACTTTGCCGAGCAGCTACTTGGTCAGGGGCAAACACGTTTGCAAAATTCTACAAATTTGATACCCTGGCTGAGGAGGACCTGGAGTTCTCTCATTCGGTGCTGCAGAGTCATCCGCACTCTCCCGCCCGTTTGGGAGCTTTGGTATAATCCCCATGGTCCTTACGGAGTTCCCAGCATCCACTAGGACGTTAGAGAAAATAAGAATTTACTCACCGGTAATTCTATTTCTCGTAGTCCGTAGTGGATGCTGGGCGCCCATCCCAAGTGCGGTTTATCTGCAATACTTGTACATAGTTATTGTTAACTAAATCTGGTTATTGTTGAGCCATCTGTTGAGAGGCTCTATTGTTTCATACTGTTAACTGTGTTTCATATCACGAGTTGTACGGTGTGATTGGTGTGGCTGGTATGAGTCTTACCCGGGATTCAAAATCCTTCCTTATTGTGTACGCTCGTCCGGGCACAGTACCTAACTGAGGCTTGGAGGAGGGTCATAGTGGGAGGAGCCAGTGCACACCAGGTAGTCTAAGATCTTTCTAGAGTGCCCAGCCTCCTTCGGAGCCCGCTATTCCCCATGGTCCTTACGGAGTTCCCAGCATCCACTACGGACTACGAGAAATAGAATTACCGGTGAGTAAATTCTTATTTTCTCTAACGTCCTAGTGGATGCTGGGAACTCCGTAAGGACCATGGGGAATAGCGGGCTCCAAAGGAGGCTGGGCACTCTAGAAAGATTTGACTACCTGGTGTGCACTGGCTCCTCCCACTATGACCCTCCTCCAAGCGTCAGTTAGATCTTGTGCCCGGCCGAGGTTGGATGCACACTAGGGGCTCTCCTGAGCCCTTAGAAAGAAAGTATAGATTTAGGTTTTTTATTTTCAGTGAGACCTGCTGGCAACAGGCTCACTGCAGCGAGGGACTAAGGGGAGAAGAAGCGAACTCGCCTGCTTGCAGCCGGATTGGGCTTCTTAGGCTACTGGACACCATTAGCTCCAGAGGGATCGACCGCAGGCCCAGTCCTTGGTGTTCGGTCCCGGAGCCGCGCCGCCGTCCCCCTTACAGAGCCAGAAGCAAGAAGAGGTCCGGAAAAACGGCGGCAGAAGACATCAGTCTTCACCAAGGTAGCGCACAGCACTGCAGCTGTGCGCCATTGCTCCTCATGCACACCACACACTTCGGTCACTGATGGGTGCAGGGCGCTGGGGGGGGGGCGCCCTGAGCAGCAATATAAACACCTTGGCTGGCAAAAATACATCACATATAACCCCCAGGGCTATATGGATGTATATTAACCCCTGCCAGATTCCATAAAAATGCGGGAGAAAAGTCCGCGAAAAAGGGGCGGAGCCTATCTCCTCAGCACACTGGCGCCATTTTTCCCCTCACAGCTCCGTTGGAGGGAAGCTCCCTGGCTCTCCCCTGCAGTCTACACTACAGAACAGGGTTAAAACAGAGAGGGGGGGCACTAAATTTAGGCGCAGTATAAATTATATTTCTCTAACGTCCTAGTGGATGCTGGGGACTCCGAAAGGACCATGGGGAATAGCGGCTCCGCAGGAGACTGGGCACAAAGTAAAAGCTTTAGGACTAGCTGGTGTGCACTGGCTCCTCCCCCTATGACCCTCCTCCAAGCCTCAGTTAAGATTTTGTGCCCGAACGAGAAGGGTGCAATCTAGGTGGCTCTCCTGAGCTGCTTAGAGTAAAAGTTTAAATAGGTTTTTTTATTTTCAGTGAGACCTGCTGGCAACAGGCTCACTGCATCGAGGGACTAAGGGGAGAAGAAGCGAACTCACCTGCGTGCAGAGTGGATTGGGCTTAGGCTACTGGACGTTAGCTCCAGAGGGACGATCACAGGCCCAGCCATGGATGGGTCCCGGAGCCGCGCCGCCGGCCCCCTTACAGAGCCAGAAGAGTGAAGAGGTCCGGAAAATCGGCGGCAGAAGACGTCCTGTCTTCAATAAGGTAGCGCACAGCACCGCAGCTGTGCGCCATTGCTCTCAGCACACTTCACACTCCGGTCACTGAGGGTGCAGGGCGCTGGGGGGGGGCGCCCTGGGACGCAATGAAAATACTTTAAATGGCTAAAAATACATCACATATAGCTCCTGGGCTATATGGATGTATTTAACCCCTGCCAGTTTTCCACAAAAGAGGGAGAAAGGCCGCCGAAAAAGGGGCGGAGCCTATCTCCTCAGCACACAAGTGCCATTTTTTCCTCACAGCTCCGTTGGAGGAAGGCTCCCTGACTCTCCCCTGCAGTCCTGCACAACAGAAACAGGGTAAAACAAGAGAGGGGGGGCACTAAATTGGCATATTAATCTATACAGCAGCTATATTAGGGAAAAACACTTATATATATATATAATATATCCTTATATATCTATAGCGCTCTGGTGTGTGCTGGCAAACTCTCCCTCTGTCTCCCCAAAGGGCTAGTGGGGTCCTGTCCTCTATCAGAGCATTCCCTGTGTGTGTGCTGTGTGTCGGTACGCTGTGTCGACATGTATGAGGAGGAAAATGGTGTGGAGGCGGAGCAATTGCCTGTGTTAGTGATGTCACCCCCTAGGGAGTCGACACCTGACTGGATGGTCTTATGGAAAGAATTACGTGATAGTGTCGGCACTTTACAAAAGACTGTTGACGACATGAGACAGCCGGCAAATCAGTTGATACCTGTACAGGCGTCTCAAACACCGTCAGGGGCTATAAAACGCCCGTTACCTCAGGTCGATACAGACACTGAGACGGACACTGACTCCAGTGTCGACTGTGAGGAAACAAACGTATTTTCCAGTAGGGCCACACGTTACATGATCACGGCAATGAAGGAGGTTTTGAACATTTCTGATACTACAAGTACCACAAAAAAGGGTATTATGTGGGGTGTGAAAAAACTACCCGTAGTTTTTCCTGAATCAGATGAATTAAATGAGGTGTGTGATGAAGCGTGGGTTTCCCCCGATAAGAAACTGCTAATTTCTAAAAAATTATTGGCATTATACCCTTTCCCGCCAGAGGTTAGGGCGCGTTGGGAAACACCCCCTAGCGTAGATAAGGCGCTCACACGCTTATCAAAACAAGTGGCGTTACCGTCCCCTGATACGGCCGCCCTCAAGGAACCAGCTGATAGGAAGCTGGAAAATATCCTTAAAAGTATATACACACATACTGGTATTATACTGCGACCAGCAATCGCCTCAGCCTGGATGTGCAGTGCTGGGGTGGCTTGGTCGGATTCCCTGACTGAAAATATTGATACCCTGGACAGGGACAATATATTATTGACTATAGAGCATTTAAAGGATGCATTCCTATATATGCGAGATGCACAGAGGGATATTTGCACTCTGGCATCAAGAGTAAGTGCGATGTCCATTTCTGCCAGAAGAGGATTATGGACGCGACAGTGGTCAGGGGATGCGGATTCCAAACGGCATATGGAAGTATTGCCGTATAAAGGGGAGGAGTTATTTGGGGTCGGTCTATCGGACCTGGTGGCCACGGCAACGGCTGGAAAATCCACCTTTTTACCCCAAGTCACCTCGCAGCAGAAAAAGATACCGTCTTTTCAGGCTCAGTCCTTTCGTCCCCATAAGGGCAAGCGGGCAAAAGGCCACTCATATCTGCCCCGGGGCAGAGGAAGGGGAAAAAGACTGCAGCAGACAGCCTCTTCCCACGAACAGAAGCCCTCCCCCCGCTTCTGCCAAGTCCTCAGCATGACGCTGGGGCCTTACAAGCGGACTCAGGCAAGGTGGGGGCCTGTCTCAAGAATTTCAGCGCGCAGTGGGCACACTCGCAAGTGGACCCCTGGATCCTGCAGGTAGTATCTCAGGGGTACAAATTGGAATTCGAGACGTCTCCCCCTCGCCGGTTCCTGAAGTCTGCTTTACCAACGTCTCCCCCCGACAGGGAGGCGGTATTGGAAGCCATTCACAAGCTGTATTCCCAGCAGGTGATAATCAAGGTACCCCTCCTACAACAGGGAAAGGGGTATTATTCCACGCTGTTTGTGGTACCGAAGCCGGACGGCTCGGTGAGACCCATTTTAAATCTGAAATCCTTGAACACTTACATAAAAAGGTTCAAGATGGAGTCACTCAGAGCAGTGATAGCGAACCTGGAAGAAGGGGACTATATGGTGTCTCTGGACATCAAGGATGCTTACCTCCATGTCCCAATTTGCCCTTCTCACCAAGGGTACCTCAGGTTTGTGGTACAGAACTGTCACTATCAGTTTCAGACGCTGCCGTTTGGATTGTCCACGGCACCCCGGGTCTTTACCAAGGTAATGGCCGAAATGATTCTTCTTCGAAGAAAAGGCGTCTTAATTATCCCTTACTTGGACGATCTCCTGATAAGGGCAAAATCCAGAGAACAGTTAGAGGTCGGAGTAGCACTATCTCAAGTAGTACTACGACAGCACGGATGGATTCTAAATATTCCAAAGTCGCAGCTGATTCCGACGACACGTCTGCTGTTCCTAGGGATGATTCTGGACACAGTACAGAAAAAGGTGTTTCTCCCGGAGGAGAAAGCCAAGGAGTTATCCGACCTAGTCAGGAACCTCCTAAGACCAGGCCAAGTGTCAGTACATCAATGCACAAGGGTCCTGGGAAAGATGGTGGCTTCTTACGAAGCGATTCCATTCGGCAGATTCCACGCAAGAACTTTTCAGTGGGATCTGCTGGACAAATGGTCCGGATCGCATCTTCAAATGCATCAGCGGATAACCCTGTCTCCAAGGACAAGGGTGTCTCTCCTGTGGTGGTTACAGAGTGCTCATCTCCTAGAGGGCCGCAGATTCGGCATTCAGGATTGGGTCCTGGTGACCACGGATGCCAGCCTGAGAGGCTGGGGAGCAGTCACACAGGGAAGAAATTTCCAGGGCTTGTGGTCAAGCATGGAAACGTCACTTCACATAAATATCCTGGAACTAAGGGCCATTTACAATGCCCTAAGTCAGGCAAGACCTCTGCTTCAGGGTCAGCCGGTGTTGATCCAGTCGGACAACATCACGGCAGTCGCCCACGTAAACAGACAGGGCGGCACAAGAAGCAGGAGGGCAATGATGGAAGTGGCAAGGATTCTTCGCTGGGCGGAGAATCATGTGATAGCACTGTCAGCAGTGTTCATTCCGGGAGTGGACAACTGGGAAGCAGACTTCCTCAGCAGACACGATCTTCACCCGGGGGAGTGGGGACTTCACCCAGAAGTCTTCCACATGATTGTGAACCGTTGGGAAAAACCAAAGGTGGACATGATGGCGTCCCGCCTCAACAAAAAACTGGACAGATATTGCGCCAGGTCAAGGGACCCTCAGGCAATCGCTGTGGACGCTCTGGTAACACCGTGGGTGTACCAGTCAGTGTATGTGTTCCCTCCTCTTCCTCTCATACCAAAAGTACTGAGAATCATAAGAAGGAGAGGAGTAAAGACTATACTCGTGGCTCCGGATTGGCCAAGAAGGACTTGGTACCCGGAAATTCAAGAGATGCTCACGGAAGACCCGTGGCCTCTACCTCTAAGAAAGGACCTGCTCCAGCAGGGACCATGTCTGTTCCAAGACTTACCGCGGCTGCGTTTGACGGCATGGCGGTTGAACGCCGGATCCTGAAGGAAAAAGGCATTCCGGATGAAGTCATCCCTACCCTGATCAAAGCCAGGAAGGATGTAACCATACAACATTATCACCGTATTTGGCGTAAATATGTTGCGTGGTGCGAGGCCAGGAAGGCCCCTACAGAGGAATTTCAACTGGGTCGTTTCCTGCATTTCCTGCAAACAGGACTGTCTATGGGCCTCAAATTAGGGTCCATTAAGGTTCAAATTTCGGCCCTGTCAATATTCTTCCAAAAAGAACTGGCTTCTGTTCCTGAAGTTCAGACGTTTGTCAAGGGAGTACTTCTTCCTAAGGTGGTTTCAGCATTTCACTTAAACCAGCCTATTGTGGTGCCTGCGGCTACTAGGGACTTGGAGGATTCCAAGTTGCTGGACGTAGTCAGGGCACTGAAAATATGTTTCCAGGATGGCTGGAGTCAGAAAATCTGATTCGCTGTTTATCCTGTATGCACCCAGCAAGCTGGGTGCTCCTGCTTCTAAGCAGACGATTGCTCGTTGGATTTGTAGTACAATTCAGCTTGCACATTCTGTGGCAGGCCTGCCACAGCCAAAATCTGTAAAAGCCCATTCCACACGGAAAGTGGGCTCATCTTGGGTGGCTGCCCGAGGGGTCTCGGCTTTACAACTTTGCCGAGCAGCTACTTGGTCAGGGGCAAACACGTTTGCTAAATTCTACAAATTTGATACCCTGGCTGAGGAGGACCTGGAGTTCTCTCATTCGGTGCTGCAGAGTCATCCGCACTCTCCCGCCCGTTTGGGAGCTTTGGTATAATCCCCATGGTCCTTTCGGAGTCCCCAGCATCCACTAGGACGTTAGAGAAAATAAGAATTTACTTACCGATAATTCTATTTCTCATAGTCCGTAGTGGATGCTGGGCGCCCATCCCAAGTGCGGATTGTCTGCATTACTTGTACATAGTTATTGTTACAAAAATCGGGTTATTGTTGTTGTGAGCCATCTTTTCAGAGGCTCCTTCTGTTATCATGCTGTTAACTGGGTTCAGTTGTACGGTGTGGCTGGTATGAGTCTTACCTGGGATTCAAAATCCTTCCTTATTGTGTACGCTCGTCCGGGCACAGTATCCTAACTGAGGCTTGGAGGAGGGTCATAGGGGGAGGAGCCAGTGCACACCAGCTAGTCCTAAAGCTTTTACTTTGTGCCCAGTCTCCTGCGGAGCCGCTATTCCCCATGGTCCTTTCGGAGTCCCCAGCATCCACTACGGACTATGAGAAATAGAATTATCGGTAAGTAAATTCTTATTAAAAGCAGCTATAGGGGACATAACTCAGTTAGTCCCTGCATTATATAGCGCTCTGGTGTGTGCTGGCATACTCTCACTCTGTCCCCCCAAAGGGCTTTTGTGGGTCCTGTCCTCATTGGAGCATTCCTTGTGTGTGTGCGGTGTCGGTACGGCTGTGTCGACATGTTTGAGGAGACTTATGTGGAGGCGGAGCAGTTGCCGATAAATGAGATGTCGCCCCTGTGGGCCGACACCAGAGTGGATGGATAGGTGGAAGGTATTAACCGACAGTGTCAACTCCTTACATAAAAGGCTGGATGACGTAACAACTATGGGACAGCCGGCTTCTCAGCCCGCGCCTGCCCAGACGTCTCAAAGGCCATCTACGCTCCCTCAGATGGCAGACACAGTTGTCGACACGGAGTCTGACTCCATTGTCGACGAGGTTAAGACATATACACAATCCACTAGGAACATCCGTTACATGATCCCGGCAATATAAAATGTGTTACACATTTCTGACATTAACCCAAGTACCACTAAAAACAAAGGGTTTTATGTGTGGGGAGAAAAAGCAAGCAGTGTTTTGTTCCCCCATCAAATGAGTGAATGAAGTGTGAAAAAGCGTGGGTTTCCCCGATAAGAAACTGGTAATTTCTAACAAGTTACTGATGGCGTACCCTTTCCCGCCAGAGGATAAGTTACGCTGGGAGATATCCCCTAGGGTGGATAAGGCGCTCACACGTTTGTCAAGGTGGCACTGCCGTCTTAGGATACGGCCACTTTGAAGGTACCTGCTGATAAATAGCAGGAGGCTATCCTGAAGTCTGTATTTACACACTCAGGTACTAGACTGAGACCTGCAGACTGCTGCAGCGTGGTCTGTACCCCTTTCAAACAGGGATACTATTTTGCGAACATAAGACGTCGTCTTATATATGAGGGATGCACAGAGGAATATTTTGCCGGCTGGCATCCTGAATTATTGCAATGTCCATTCTGTCAGGAGGGTATTGGAGACCCGACACTGGACAGGTGATGCTGACTTTAAAAGGCACATAAAGCCTTATAAGGGTGAGGAATTGGTTGGGGATGGTCTCTGGGACCTCGTATCCACAGCAACAGCTGGGATGAAAATATTTTACCTCGGGTTTCCTCACAGCCTAAGAAACGCACTCTATTATCAGGTACAGTCCTTTCGGCTTCAAAAAAGCAGGCGGGTCAAACGAGGGAAGAGGGAAAATGCTGCACCAGCAGCCAGTCCCCAGAATCAAAATGCTTCCTCTGAGTCCACCGCATGACGCGGGGGCTCCACAGGCGTAGCCAGGTACGGTGGAGGGCCGCCTCAAAAATTTCAGCGATCAGTGGGCTCGCTCACAGGTGGATCCCTGGATCCTTCAAGTAGTATCTCAGGGGTACAAGCTGGAAGTCGAGGCGTCTCCCCCCCGCCGTTTACTCAAATCTGCCTTGCCGACAACTCCCTCAGGCAGGGAGGCTGTGCTAGAGGCAATTCACAAGCTGTATTCCCAGCAGGTGATAGTCAAGGTGCCCCTACTTCAACAAGGACGGGGTTACTATTCCACACTGTTTGTGGTACTGAAACCAGCCGGTTCGGTGAGACCCATTTTAAAATGGAAATCCTTGAACACTTACATAACAAAGTTCAAGATGGAATCGCTCAGGGCGGTTATTGTAAGCCTGGACGAGGGGGATTACATGGTATCCCTGGACATCAAGGATGCTTACCTGCATGTCCCTATTTACCTTCCTCACCAGGAGTACCTCAGATTGTGGTACAGGATTGCCATTACCAATTCCAGACACTACCGTTTGGACTGTCCACGGCACCGAGGGTGTTTACCAAGGTAATGGCAGAAATGATGATACTCCTTCAAAAAAAAAAAAAAGGGAGTTTTTATTTATCCCATACTTGGATGATCTCCTTATAAAGGCAAGGTCCAGGGAGCAGTTACTCGTCGGAGTAGCACTATCTCAGGAGGTGCTACAACAGCATGGCTGGATTCTGAACATTCCAAAGTCACAGCTGGTTCCTTCCACTCGCTTACTGTTCCTGGGGATGATTTTGGACACAGAACAGAAAAAAGTGTTTCTCCCGCAGGAGAAAGCCAAGGAGCTGTCATCTCTAGTCAGAGACCTCCTAAAACCAAAAAGGGTATCGGTGCATCGTTGCACACGAGTCCTGGGAAAAATGGTGGCTTCATACGAAGCAATTCCATTCGGCAGATTCCATGCGAGGACCTTCCCGTGAGACCTCTTAGATAAGTGGTCGGGATCGCATCTTCAAAAGCATCAAATGATAACCCTGTCTCCAAGGACCAGGGTGTCTCTACTGTGGTGGATGCAGGGTGCTCATCTTCTAGAGGGCCGCAGTTTCGGCATACAGGACTGGGTCCTGGTGACCACGGATGCCAGCCTTCAAAGCTGGGGAGCAGTCACACAGGGAAGAAACTTCCAGGGCCTATGGTCAAGTCAGGAGACTTCCCTACATATAAATTCTGGAACTGAGGGCCATTTACAATGCCCTAAGTCAGGCAAGACCCCTGCTTCAAAACCAGCCGGTACTGATACAGTCAGACAACATCACGGCAGTCGCCCATGTGACCCGACAGGGCGGCACAAGAAGCAGGATGGCAATGGCAGAAGCCACAAGGATTCTCCGATGGGCGGAAAATCACGTACTAGCACTGTCAGCAGTGTTCATTCCGGGAGTGGACAACTGGGAAGCAGACTTCCTCAGCAGACACGACCTACACCCGGGAGAGTGGGGACTTCATCCAGAAGTCTTCCTGCTGTTGGTAAACCGTTGGGAAAGGCCACAGGTGGACATGATGGCGTCCCGCCTCAACAAAAAGCTAAAGAGATATTGCGCCAGGTCAAGGGACCCTCAGGCGATAGCTGTGGGGACACTAGTGACACCGTGGGTGTACCAGTCGGTTTATGTGTTCCCTACTCTGCCTCTCATACCAAAGGTACGGAGAATAATAAGATGGCGAGGAGTAAGAACGATACTCGTGGTTCCGAATTGGCCAAGAAGGGCTTGGTACCCGGAACTTCAGGAAATGATATCAGAGGACCCATGGCCTCTGCCGCTCAGACAGGACCTGCTTCAGCAGGGGCCCTGTCTGTTCCAAGACTTACCGCGGCTGCGTTTGACGGCATGGCGATTGAGCGCCGGATCCTGAAGGAAAAGGGTATTCCGGAAGAAGTCATTCCTGCGCTTATTAAAGCCAGGAAAGATGTTACGGCAAAGCATTATCACCGCATGTGGCGGGAATATGTTGCATGGTGCGAGGCCAAAAAGGCCCCAACAGAGGAATTTCCACTAGGTCGATTTCTACATTTCCTGCAAGCAGGAGTGAATATGGGCCTAAGTCTAGGCTCCATTAAAGTACAGATCTCAGCTCTGTCGATTTTTCTTTCAAAAAGAATTAGCTTTAGTACCTGAAGTTCAGGCATTGTGAAAGGAGTGCTGTATATTCAGCCCCCGTTTGTGCCCCCTGTGGCACCTTGGGATCTCAACGTGGTGTTGAGTTTTCTTAAAATCACATTGGTTTGAGCCACTAAAAACCGTGGATCTAAAATATCTCACGTGGAAAGTGGTCATGTTATTGGCCTTGGATTCAGCCAGGCGAGTGTCAGAATTGGCGGCTTTATCATGTAAAAGCCCTTATCTGATTTTCCATATGGATAGGGCAGAATTGAGGACTCGTCCCCAATTTCTTCCTAAGGTGGTGTCAGCGTTTCACCTGAACCAGCCTATTGTGGTGCCGGCGGCTACTAGTGAATTGGAGGACTCCAAGTTGCTAGACGTTGTCAGGGCCCTGAAAATATGTTTCCAGGACGGCTGGAGTCAGAAACTCTGACTCGCTGTTTATCCTGTATGCACCCAACAAGCTGGGTGCTCCTGCTTCTAAGCAGTCTATTGCTCGCTGGATTTGTAGTACAGTTCAGCTTGCACATTCTGTGGCAGGCATACCACAGCCAAAATCTGTAAATGCCCATTCCACAAGGAAGGTGGGCGGCTGCCCGAGGGGTCTCGGCTTTACAACTTTGCCGAGCAGCTACTTGGTCAGGGGCAAACACGTTTGCAAAATTCTACAAATTTGATACCCTGGCTGAGGAGGACCTGGAGTTCTCTCATTCGGTGCTACAGAGTCATCCGCACTCTCCCGCCCGTTTTGGGAGCTTTGGTATAATCCCCATGGTCCTTACGGAGTTCCCAGCATCCACTAGGACGTTAGAGAAAATAAGAATTTACTCACCGGTAATTCTATTTCTCGTAGTCCGTAGTGGATGCTGGGCGCCCATCCCAAGTGCGGATTGTCTGCAATACTTGTAAATAGTTATTGTTAACTAAAGGGTTATTGTTGAGCCATCTGTTGAGAGGCTCAGTTGTTTTCAGACTGTCAAACTGGATATAGTATCACAAGTTGTACGGTGTGATTGGTGTGGCTGGTAAGAGTCTTACCCGGGATTCTAAATCCTTCCTTATTATGTCTGCTCGTCCGGGCACAGTGTCCTAACTGAGGCTTGGAGGAGGGTCATTGTGGGAGGAGCCAGTGCACACCAGGTAGTCATAAATCTTTCTAGAGTGCCCAGCCTCCTTTGGAGCCCGCTATTCCCCATGGTCCTTACGGAGTTCCCAGCATCCACTACGGACTACGAGAAATAGAATTACCGGTGAGTAAATTCTTTTTTTTTTTTTTTTTTTTTTTTCTATTTTCCATTTTGTTTCCCCAATAAATATAATCTGCCTGTATGTACATTACAGATTTGTTGCAGTCATCTGTAGATTTCTCTTTCATCCACTAGGGTACCCTGGAGCAGTCTTAGACATTAGGGGTGTTAAGCTTGCAACCGGAGGTGTGGCACAATCTAAAATTAGCATTGTCTACACAGCCGGCTCCTCCCCCTTCACATCCCTCCTCCCTCAGTTTGAAAAATTGTGATAAGGAGGTACAAGCACAAGAGGGGAGCTCTTGCTCCCTGAAGACTGATTTATTTATTTAATCATTTATTTATTTTATTTTCTCCATTTATGACCCAATCCCTCCTAACTAAAGGGAGAGTGCAGGTTTTAAAAACAAAAACGGTAAATGCCCGATCCCACCTAAATGAAAGGGGGTTCAGGCTTTACCAGAAAAAAGGCTGCGTCCCCCTAATAAAAGGGAGACAAAGTTCAGGATTCAGAGACAATGATTCCCACTACAAGGGTCGGCATCTCTATACTGACACCAACTGTGAGTACTGTCTGTTTTAGATTAGCCCCGCAGGAGTTGCAGCGTTAGGCTCACAGCGGCGGCCGGAAGATCCTCAGCCACCAAGGCAGGCATTGTGGCTTAGTAGTAAGGTCACTGCCTATGTAGCTAGAGGTCTGTGGTTCTAGCTTTTCATTTCACTGAAAATGTTTTGCGGTTTGACAGCGGCGGGGAGATCACGGTCAACGGCGCAGCAGGGAGCGCGTGCGCCTGACCGGAGTTTTCCACCCGCCTCGGACGTGCAGCATCCTCAGCTGACGCTGTGGATCGGTGGGGCGCAGCAAGCGCGTGCGCCTGTCCGGAGTTTTCTGCCCGCCTTAGGCCCAGTGTGCAGCTCATAGCGGCGGCTGGAAGATCCTCAGCCGCCACTAACGATGTTAATCACGGCGGCGGGGAGATTGGAGTCAGCGGGGAGCGCGTGCGCCTGGCCGGAGTTTCTGCCCGACTTACAGTGAGCAGCGTCCCCAGATAGAAGATATGTCAAGAGGGGCACAGATGGCTGCTATTCCCTAAGGTACAGTTTTATGTTGGCTGTAGAAGTCACAAAAAGAAAAACAAAAATTCAATTGCGGCCATCTTTAAAAGGATGGTGCAGGCGCCAAATAGGGTTAGGGGGAAGATACGCCCCCTATCCTTAAGCAAACGAGTTGGATCAGAGGGAGGGATATCACACTAGATAGAGTTCCCTCTGCTGTTAACACTTATAGTAATGAAAATGATCTCCTGTAATGACAGAAGGGGAAACATACAATTTTTAAGTTATATTTCTCTAACGTCCTAGTGGATGCTGGGGACTCCGTAAGGACCATGGGTAATAGACGGGCTCCGCAGGAGACTGGGCACTCGAAGAAAGAATTAGGACTACTGGTGTGCACTGGCTCCTCCCTCTATGCCCCTCCTCCAGACCTCAGTTAGAATCTGTGCCCGGCCAGAGCTGGGTGCTTTTAGTGGGCTCTCCTGAGCTTGCTAATAAGAAAGTATTTTAGTTAGGTTTTTTTATTTTCAGAGCGCTTCTGCTGGCAACAGACTCTCTGCTACGTGGGACTGAGGGGAGAGAAGCAAACCTACTAACTGCGGCTAGGTTGCGCTTCTTAGGCTACTGGACACCATTAGCTCCAGAGGGATCGAACACAGGACCTGACCTTGTCGTCCGTTCCCGGAGCCGCGCCGCCGTCCCCCTCGCAGAGCCAGAAGACAGAAGCCGGCAGAAGAAAGAAGACATCGAAATCGGCGGCAGAAGACTCCTGTCTTCACATGAGGTAGCGCACAGCACTACAGCTGTGCGCCATTGCTCCCACATTACACCCACACACTCCGGTCACTGTAGGGTGCAGGGCGGGGGGGGGCAACTTGGGCAGCAATTGAGTACCTCCTGGCAAATGCAGCATATATACAGTTGGACACTGTTATATGCATGAGCCCCCGCCATTAATTTTACACAAAATCGCGGGAGAAGCCCGCCGCTGAGGGGGCGGGGCCTTCTTCCTCAGCACTCACCAGCGCCATTTTCTCTCCACAGCTCCGCTGAGAGGAAGCTCCCCAGGCTCTCCCCTGCACGATAGAGAGGGTGAAAAAGAGAGGGGGGGGGCACATAAATTTGGCGTAAAAACAATATATATACAGCAGCTACTGGGTTAACACTAAGTTACTGTGTGATTCCTGGGTCATATAGCGCTGGGGTGTGTGCTGGCATACTCTCTCTCTCTCCAAAGGGCCTTGTGGGGGAACGGTCTTCAAATAGAGCATCCCCTGTGTGTGTGGTGTCGGTACGTGTGTGTCGACATGTCTGAGGTAAAAGGCTCCCCTAAGGAGGAGATAGAGCAAATGTGTGTGAGAGGTCGTCTCCGTCGACAACGCTGACACCTGTTTGGATATGTGTAAGTGCTGAGGTGAATTTATTGCACAAAAGATTAGAGAACAGACAGGAAATCTACCCATGTCTGTCCCTATGTCACAGAGACCTTCAGAGTCTCATAATGCTCACTATCCAAAATAATAAACACTGATATCGACACAGAGTTTAACTCCAGTGTCGACTACAATAATGCAAAGTTACAGCCAAGATGGCTGAAAGGTATTCAATATATGATTATTGTAATAAAAGATGATTTGCATATCACTGATGACTCATTTGTCCCTGACACAAGGGTACACATGTTAAGGGGAAGAAAGCTGAGGTAAATTTCCCTCCTCTCATGAGGAAAAAGAGCGGGAATCTCCAGACAAGAGACTGCAGCTTCCCACAAAAAAATTCTCAGGCAGTATCCTTTCCCCACTAGGGCCAGGATGTGATGGGAATCTTCCCCTAGGGTGTCCCGTTTGCACAGAAGGTAGCACTAGCTATTCTCAGGGATCCTGCAGTCATGCCCAAAGAGACATGAGTATACTGGGTCCTAGAGTCAAAGCTATGTCGATTTCTGCTTGACGTGTCCTGTAGAATATGCAATGGACAGATGATGCCGACTTAAGAGGCATGTGGAAGGCTGAGGAATGTGTGGAGAAGGGTTCTCGGACCTGGTCTCCACAGCTATAGCTGGTAATTCTGATATTTCTCTATCGTCCTAGTGGATGCTGGGGTTCCTGAAAGGACCATGGGGAATAGCGGCTCTGCAGGAGACAGGGCACAAAAGTAAAGCTTTCCGATCAGGTGGTGTGCACTGGCTCCTCCCCCTATGACCCTCCTCCAAGCCAGTTAGATTTTTGTGCCCGGCCGAGAAGGGTGCAATCTAGGTGGCTCTCCTAAAGAGCTGCTTAGAGAAAGTTTAGCTTAGGTTTTTTATTTTACAGTGAGTCCTGCTGGCAACAGGATCACTGCAACGAGGGACTTAGGGGAGAAGAAGTGAACTCACCTGCGTGCAGGATGGATTGGCTTCTTGGCTACTGGACATCGGCTCCAGAGGGACGATCACAGGTACAGCCTGGATGGTCACCGGAGCCTCGCCGCCGGCCCCCTTGCAGATGCTGAAACATGAAGAGGTCCAGAATCGGCGGCAGAAGACTCCTCAGTCTTCTAAAGGTAGCGCACAGCACTGCAGCTGTGCGCCATTTTCCTCTCAGCACACTTCACACGGCAGTCACTGAGGGTGCAGGGCGCTGGGAGGGGAGCGCCCTGGGAGGCAAATGAAAACCTATTTGGCTAAAAAATACCTCGCATATAGCCTCCGGGGCTATATGGAGATATTTAACCCCTGCCAGAATACACTAAAGAGCGGGAGACGAGCCCGCCGGAAAAGGGGCGGGGCCTATCTCCTCAGCACACAGCGCCATTTTCCTTACACAGCTCCGCTGGTCAGGACGGCTCCCAGGTCTCTCCCCTGCACTGCACTACAGAAACAGGGTAAAACAAGAGAGGGGGGGCAAAATAGTGGCAAAAATTATATTATAAAAGCAGCTATACAGGGAGCACTTATTATAAGGCTATCCCTGTCATATATAGCGCTTTTGGTGTGTGCTGGCAAACTCTCCCTCTGTCTCCCCAAAGGGCTAGTGGGGTCCTGTCTTCGTTAAGAGCATTCCCTGTGTGTCTGCTGTGTGTCGGTACGTGTGTGTCGACATGTATGAGGACGATATTGGTGTGGAGGCGGAGCAATTGCCAAATATGGGGATGTCACCTCCTAGGGGGTCGACACCAGAATGGATGCCTTTATTTATGGAATTACGGGATAGTGTCAACACGCTAAAGCAGTCGTTTGTCGACATGAGACGGCCGGACAATCAGTTAGTGCCTGTCCAGGCGCCTCAAACACCGTCAGGGGCTGTAAAACGCCCTTTGCCTCAGTCGGTCGACACAGACCCAGACACAGGCACTGATTCCAGTGGCGACGGTGACGAATCAACCGTATTTTCCAGTAGGGCCACACGTTATATGATTTTGGCAATGAAGGAGGCGTTACATTTAGCTGATACTACTGGTACCACTAAACAGGGTATTATGTGGGGTGTGAAAAAACTACCTATAGTTTTTCCTGAATCAGAAGAACTAAATGATGTATGTGATGAAGCGTGGGTTGCCCCCGATAAAAAGATGCTAATTTCAAAGAAGTTATTAGCTTTATACCCTTTCCCGTCAGAGGTTAGGGCGCGCTGGGAAACACCTCCTAGGGTGGATAAGGCGCTCACACGCTTATCTAAACAAGTGGCGTTACCCTCTCCTGAGACGGCCGCACTTAAAGATCCAACAGATAGGAGGATGGAAAATATCCAAAAAAGTATATACACACATACAGGTGTTATACTACGACCAGCTATAGCGTCAGCCTGGATGTGCAGTGCTGGAGTAGTTTGGTCAGAGTCCCTGATTGAAAATATTGATACCCTGGATAGGGACAATGTTTTACTGTCTTTAGAGCAAATAAAGGATGCATTTCTTTATATGCGTGATGCACAGAGGGATATCTGCACACTGGCATCACGGGTAAGTGCTATGTCCATTTCGGCCAGAAGAAGTTTATGGACGCGACAGTGGTCAGGCGATGCGGACTCAAAACGGCATATGGAAGTTTTGCCGTATAAAGGGGAGGAGTTATTTGGAGTCGGTCTATCAGATTTGGTGGCCACGGCTACAGCCGGGAAATCCACCTTTTTACCTCAAGCTACTCCCCAACAGAAAAGACACCGACTTTTCAACCGCAGTCCTTTCGTTCCTTTAAAAACAAGAGAGCAAAGGGATATTCATATCTGCCACGAGGCAGAGGAAGGGGGAAGAGACACCAACAGGCAGCTCCTTCCCAGGAACAGAAGCCCTCCCCCGCTTCTACAAAAGCCTCAGCATGACGCTGGGGCTTCTCAAGCGGACTCGGGGGCGGTGGGCGGTCGTCTCAAGCATTTCAGCGCGCAGTGGGCTCACTCGCAGGTAGATCCCTGGATCCTGCAGATAATATCTCAGGGGTACAGGTTGGAACTAGAGACAGATCCGCCTCGCCGTTTCCTGAAGTCTGCTTTACCAACGTCCCCCTCCGAAAGGGAGACGGTTTTGGAAGCCATTCACAAGCTGTACTCTCAGCAGGTGATAGTCAAGGTACCTCTTCTACAACAGGGAAAGGGGTATTATTCCACTCTATTTGTGGTACCGAAGCCGGACGGCTCGGTAAGACCTATTCTAAATCTGAAGTCCTTGAACCTGTACATAAAGAAGTTCAAGTTCAAAATGGAGTCACTCAGAGCAGTGATAGCGAACCTGGAAGAAGGGGACTTTATGGTGTCCTTGGACATCAAGGATGCGTACCTCCACGTTCCAATTTACCCCTCACACCAGGGGTACCTCAGGTTCGTTGTACAAAACTGTCACTATCAGTTTCAGACGCTGCCGTTCGGATTGTCCACGGCACCTCGGGTCTTTACAAAGGTAATGGCCGAGATGATGATTCTTCTTCGAAGAAAAGGCGTATTAATTATCCCATACTTGGACGATCTCCTAATAAGGGCAAGGTCCAGAGAACAGCTAGAGAGGGGATTAGCACCGTCTCAAGAAGTGCTAAAACAACACGGCTGGATTCTGAATATTCCAAAATCCCAGTTAATGCCGACAACTCGTCTGCTGTTCCTAGGGATGATTCTGGACACGGTTCAGAAAAAGGTTTTTCTCCCGGAGGAAAAAGCCAAGGAGTTGTCCGAGCTTGTCAGGAACCTCCTAAAACCAGGAAAGGTGTCTGTACATCAATGCACAAGAGTCCTGGGAAAAATGGTGGCTTCTTACGAAGCAATTCCATTCGGCAGATTCCATGCACGAATTTTCCAGAGGGATCTGTTAGACAAATGGTCAGGGTCGCATCTTCAGATGCACCAGCGGATAACCCTGTCTCCAAGGACAAGGGTATCTCTTCTGTGGTGGTTGCAGAGTGCTCATCTATTGGAGGGCCGCAGATTCGGCATACAGGATTGGATCCTGGTGACCACGGACGCCAGCCTGAGAGGCTGGGGAGCAGTCACACAAGGAAGAAACTTCCAGGGAGTGTGGACGAGCCTGGAAACGTCTCTTCACATAAACATTCTGGAACTAAGAGCAATCTACAATGCTCTAAGCCAGGCAGAACCTCTGCTTCAAGGAAAACCGGTGTTGATCCAGTCGGACAACATCACGGCAGTCGCCCATGTGAACAGACAGGGCGGCACAAGAAGCAGGAGTGCAATGGCAGAAGCTGCAAGGATTCTTCGCTGGGCAGAGAATCATGTGATAGCACTGTCAGCAGTGTTCATCCCGGGAGTGGACAACTGGGAAGCAGACTTCCTCAGCAGACACGACCTTCACCCGGGAGAGTGGGGACTTCATCCGGAAGTCTTCCACATGCTGGTAACCCGTTGGGAAAGACCAATGGTGGACATGATGGCGTCTCGCCTCAACAAAAAACTGGACAGATATTGCGCCAGGTCAAGAGATCCGCAGGCAATAGCTGTGGACGCGCTGGTAACGCCTTGGGTGTACCAGTCGGTGTATGTGTTTCCTCCTCTGCCTCTCATACCAAAAGTATTGAGAATTATACGGCAAAGAGGCGTTAGAACGATACTAGTGGTTCCGGATTGGCCAAGAAGGACTTGGTACCCGGAACTTCAAGAGATGATCACGGAAGATCCGTGGCCTCTACCTCTAAGGAGGGACTTGCTTCAGCAGGGTCCCTGTCTGTTTCAAGACTTACCGCGGCTGCGTTTGACGGCATGGCGGTTGAACGCCGGATCCTAAAGGAAAAAGGCATGCCGGGAGAAGTCATTCCTACTTTGATTAAAGCAAGGAAGGAAGTAACCGTGCAACACTATCACCGCATTTGGCGAAGATATGTTGCGTGGTGCGAGGATCGGAGTGCTCCGACGGAGGAATTTCAACTGGGTCGATTCTTACATTTCCTGCAATCAGGATTGTCTATGGGTCTCAAATTGGGATCTATTAAGGTTCAAATTTCGGCCCTGTCGATTTTCTTTCAAAAAGAATTGGCTTCAGTTCCTGAAGTCCAGACTTTTGTTAAGGGAGTGCTGCATATACAGCCTCCTGTGGTGCCTCCAGTGGCACCGTGGGATCTCAATGTGGTTTTGGAATTTCTAAAATCTCATTGGTTTGAACCACTAAAAAAGGTGGATTTAAAATATCTCACATGGAAAGTGACCATGTTACTAGCCCTGGCTTCGGCCAGGAGAGTGTCAGAACTGGCAGCTTTATCTTACAAAAGCCCATATCTGATTTTCCATTCGGACAGGGCAGAACTGCGGACTCGTCCGCATTTTCTCCCTAAGGTGGTGTCAGCATTTCATCTGAACCAGCCTATTGTAGTGCCTGCGGCTACAAGTGACTTGGAGGACTCCAAGTTACTGGACGTTGTCAGAGCATTAAAAATATATATTGCAAGGACAGCTGGAGTCAGAAAATCTGACTCGTTGTTTATATTGTATGCACCCAACAAGATGGGTGCTCCTGCGTCTAAGCAGACGATTGCTCGTTGGATCTGTAGCACAATCCAACTTGCACATTCTGTGGCAGGCCTGCCACAGCCTAAATCTGTAAAGGCCCACTCCACAAGGAAGGTGGGCTCATCTTGGGCGGCTGCCCGAGGGGTCTCGGCATTACAACTTTGCCGAGCAGCTACGTGGTCAGGGGAGAACACGTTTGTAAAATTTTACAAATTTGATACTCTGGCTAAGGAGGACCTGGAGTTCTCTCATTCGGTGCTGCAGAGTCATCCGCACTCTCCCGCCCGTTTGGGAGCTTTGGTATAATCCCCATGGTCCTTTCAGGAACCCCAGCATCCACTAGGACGATAGAGAAAATAAGAATTTACTTACCGATAAATCTATTTCTCGGAGTCCGTAGTGGATGCTGGGCGCCCATCCCAAGTGCGGATTATCTGCAATAATTGTACATAGTTATTGTTAACTAATTCGGGTTATTGTTAAGAAGCCATCTTTCAGAGGCTCCTCTGTTATCATACTGTTAACTGGTTTTGATCACAAGTTGTACGGTGTGATTGGTGTGGCTGGTATGAGTCTTACCCGGGATTCAAAATTCCTCCCTTATTGTGTACGCTCGTCCGGGCACAGTACCTAACTGGCTTGGAGGAGGGTCATAGGGGGAGGAGCCAGTGCACACCACCTGATCGGAAAGCTTTACTTTTGTGCCCTGTCTCCTGCGGAGCCGCTATTCCCCATGGTCCTTTCAGGAACCCCAGCATCCACTACGGACTCCGAGAAATAGAATTATCGGTAAGTAAATTCTTATTTTTGCCTTATATCCTGCACAGCCTAGGAAAGCACGACATTATCAAATGCAGCCTTTCGAATAAAGAAACAAGAAAGTCCGAGGTCCGTCCTTTCTTGCCAGAGGCGGGGGCAGAGGAAAGAAGCTGCACAAAACAGCTAGTTCCCAGAACAGAAGTCCTCCCTGGCCTCTACAATAATCCACCGCATGTCGCTGGGGCTCCACAGGCGGAGCTAGGCCCGGTGGGGGCACGCCTTCGTAAGTTCAGCCACAAGTGGGTTCACTCCCTGTTAGATCCCTGGGCAATAGATATTGTGTCTCAGGGATACAAGCTGGACTTTGAGAAGATGCCCCCTCACCGACGGCCCTGCCGGCTTCCCCCCACGAGAGGGAAACAGTGTTAACTGCAATTCATAAATTGTATCTTCAACAGGCGGTGGTCAAGGTTCCCCTCCTTCAACAAGGAGGGGGTTATTATTCGATCATGTTGTAGTCCCGAAACCAGACTGTTCGGTCGGACCCATATTGAATTTAAAATCCCTGAACATATACCTGAAAGGGTTCAAGTTCAAGATGGAATCGCTAAGAGCGGATATTGCAAGCCTGAAAGGGGGAGATTTTATGGTGACTCGGGACATAAAGGATGCATACCTTTCATGTCCCCATTTATCCACCTCATCAGGCGTACCTCAGAATTGCGGTACGGGATGGTCATTACCAATTTCAGACGTTGCCGTTTGGTCTCTCCACCGCCTTGAGAATATTCACCAAGGTAATGGCGGAAATGATGGTGCTCCTGCGGAAGCAAGGTGTCACTATTATCACGTACTTGGACGATCTCCTCATAAAAGCGAGATCAAGAGAGCAGTTGCTGAACAGCGTATTACTTTCTCTGGAAGTGAAACGGCAACACGGCTGGATTCTATATATTCCAAAGTCGCAGTTGGTTCTTACAGCTCATCTGCCTCTCCTAGGCATGATCCTAGACACAGACCAGAAAAGGGTTTATCTCCCGATAGAGAGAGCTCAGGAGCTCGTGACACTGGTCAGGAATCTATTAAAACCAAAACAGGTATCACTGCACTCGAGTCCTGGGAAGGAGGGTGGCATCATTCGAGGCCATTCCCTTCGACAGGTTCCATACGAGGACCTTCCAATGGGACTTACTGGACAAGTGGTCCGGATCACATCTTCGGATGCATCGGTTAATCACCCTATCCCCCAGAGCCAGGGTGTCTCTCCTGTGGTGACTGCAGAGTGCTCACCTTCTCGAAGGTCGCAGATTCGGCATTCGGGACTGGGTCCTGGTGACCACGGATGCAAGCCTCCGAGGGTGGGGGGCAGTCACACAGGGAAGAAACTTCCAAGGGCTGTGGTCAAGGCAGGAGACTTGCCTTCACATCAATATACTGGAACTAAGGGCCATATAAAAACGCCCTAAGTCAAGCGGAGACCCTGCTTCGCGACCAGCCGGTTCTGATCCAGTCAGACCGCAGTGGCTCATGTAAACCGCCAAGGCGGCACAAGGAGCAGGGTGGCGATGGTAGAAGCCACCAGAATTCTTCGCTGGGCGGAGAATCACGTAAGCGCACTGTCAGCAGTGATCATTCCGGGAGTGGACAACTGGGAAGCAGACTTCCTCAGCAGGCACGACCTCCACCCGTGAGAGTGGGGACTTCATCAAGAAGTCTTCACGCAGATTGCAAATCGATGGGAACTGCCACAGGTGGACATGATGGCGTCCCGCCTCAACAAAAAGCTAAAAAGATATTGCGCCAGGTCAAGGGACCCTCAGGCGATATCTGTGGACGCACTAGTAACACAGTGGGTGTTCCAGACGGTCTATGTGTTTCCTCCTCTTCCTCTCATACCAAAGGTGCTGAGAATTGTAAGAAAAAGAGGAGTGAGAACAATACTCATTGTTCCGGATTGGCCAAGAAGGACTTGGTACCCGGAACTGCAAGAAATGCTCACAGAGGACCCATGGCCTCTGCCTCTGACAGGACCTGTTGCAACAAGGGCCCTGTCTGTTCCAAGACTTGCTGCGTTTGAACGCCGGATCCTAGCGGAAAAAGGCATTCCGGATGAAGTTATTCCTACGCTGATAATGCTTTGCTGTCACGTCCTTCCTAGCCTTTATCACCGTATATGGCGAAAATATGTTGCTTGGTGTGAGGCCAGGAAGGCCCCTACAGAGGAATTCCAGATGGGTCGATTCCTGCACTTCCTACAGTCAGGAGTGACTATGGGCCTAAAATTAGGGTCCATAAAGGTCCAGATTTCGGCCCTGTCCATTTTCTTTCAAAAAGAACTGCCTTCACTGCCTGAGGTTCAGACGTTTGTTAAGGGAGTGCTGCATATTCAGCCCCCTTTTGTGCCACCAGTGGCGCCTTGGGATCTTAACGTGGTGTTGGGTTTCCTGAAATCCCACTGGTTTGAGCCACTTAAGACTGTGGAGCTAAAATATCTCACGGGGAAAGTGGTCATGCTGTTGGCCTTCGCTTCGGCTAGGAGTGTGTCAGAATTGGCGGCTTTGTCATGTGAAAGCCCCTATCTGGTTTTCCATATGGGCAGGGCAGAATTGCGGACTCGTCCACAATTTCTGCCAAAGGTGGTGTCATCTTTTCATTTGAACCAACCTATTGTGGTGCCTGCGGCTACTTGTGACTTGGAGGATTCCAAGTTGCTTGACGTAGTCCGGCCTTTGAAGATTTAGGTAACCAGAACGGCTGGAGTCAGGAAGACTGACTCGCTGTTTATCCTGTATGCAAGCTGGATGTTCCTGCTTCAAAGCAAACTATTGCTTGCTGGATCTGTAACACGATTCAGCAGGCTCATTCTGCGGCTGGATTGCCGCATCCAAAATCAGTGAAAGCCCATTCCACAAGGAAGGTGGGCTCTTCTTGGGCGGCTGCCCGAGGGGTCTCGGCATTACAGCTTTGCCGAGCTGCTACTTGGTGGGGTTCAAACACATTGGCAAATTTCTACAAGTTTGATACCCTGGCTGAGGAGAACCTTGTGTTTGCCCATTCGGTGCTGCAGAGTCATCCGCACTCTCCCGCCCGTTTGGGAGCTTTGGTATAATCCCCATGGTCCTTACGGAGTCCCCAGCATCCACTAGGACGTTAGAGAAAATAAGATTTTACTCACCGGTAAATCTATTTCTCGTAGTCCGTAGTGGATGCTGGGCGCCCGTCCCAAGTGCGGACTTTCTTGCAATACGTGTATATAGTTATTGCTTAATAAAGGGTTATGTTATGTTGGCATCCATTGGTTGATGCTCTGTTTGTTCATACTGTTAACTGGGTAAGTTTATCACAAGTTATACGGTTTAATTGGTGTGGCTGGTATAAGTCTTACCCTGGGTTCCAAAATCCTTTCCTTGTTGTGTCAGCTCTTCCGGGCACAGTTTCCTTAACTGAGGTCTGGAGGAGGGGCATAGAGGGAGGATCCAGTGCACACCAGGTAGTACTAAATCTTTCTTTAGAGTGCCCAGTCTCCTGTGGAGCCAGTCTATTCCCCATGGTCCTTACGGAGTCCCCAGCATCCACTACGGACTACAAGAAATAGATTTACCGGTGTGTAAAATCTTATTTTTCAAGGGATTTCTATTAAAGGATCCTGTGGAAAATAAAAGGAAGCGATGGTTCGTCAACCACAACATCGAAGCAGAATCACAGTTGGATGTGCGTTGGGTTGCAGAACGGCTGGTATTTAAAACAAAAACAAAACAAAAAAACATTATTTTATCTAAAAACCTTTTGATAACGAATTATACAGCCACTTGAATCCAGTTTTACCTTTGCTTCATTCATCAGTCAGTCTTTCTCTTCCTAGTTTAAAGGGGGAAAGCACTGCAGACTGGTCTGGGATGGCATTTAGTCAATATGTCTAAAGCACCAACCAAGACCTATTATGTTGGATCTCAACGGAGATGGCGGAATCCCACAAACAGCACTCTGAATGGGTTGCAGGATTCTCAGACGATGGAAGAATTTATCATCAGGTTAACGCCACCCGCGCAGGCAGTAACAACTGTGCGCAAGGCAGTTAAATGACCTCTTCCTATTGTACCGGAGGAAGAGGAGGGTCTCAGATTTCCAGGGCTCCCAATATTTATACGCCTTTCTCCTCCTAGTCGAATAGGTAATAGTCAGGCTGAAGGGTATGTATTCGGTAAGGTAAATAGGAACGCAAGACTTACTGTGGTTGCTCAAAGAAAGGTGCACTAAAGTTAACTCCCCTGGGGTGTGCGACTCTAAAAATGGGCACACAACCAAGGGGCAGTAATCCGTCACGGTTCGGAAAACATACCCTGACATACACTGTATTTTATCATTTAATTATGGGCTGTTAGAATTACTCCATTCGCAGGGGTATAACAAAATGACCAGAAACAATACGGAGACCCCTTCCTACACTACAGTAGAAGTGGAAAAAGGAGGCTGGCTCTCGTAAAGGAGAGCGGACCATTACAGGCGTAAACAACTAGAGGAGGTCAGTAAATGCTTCCAGACTCCCAAATACTGTTTTTACCTAGCGGAATATGTCCGGGAGTTAACCACTTATACTTACAGGCTAAGAACGTTAGCAGCCCGATCTGGGCTATATCTCTCAATGGTTTCTATGACTAACATACTTTCGGATTCCACAGAAGGGGAAAGGATCCCATAAGAATGGGGTGGTTTCCCTTGCCTAGTCTGTTAAGGGGGCATTCTTTATTATGGCAGTCCCACACAAAAAAATAAATAAAATAAGTCGAGGTAGGTTGCAATTGACATGACAATCCAACTTATAGTTGCATGACCTCACAGGGACCTGGGAGGTTCGTGTTTCGTAAAGAAGATATAGTTACCGGGTTGGGAGACAATTTCCCTGGGAGGGGAAGCCTTCTTTTGGTCCAATTATTTTCGGACAAGAGGAGTGAGACCATATCTCTGTCTACCGGGTATTATAGAAATATACCCATAGACAGTTGCAGTTATTCTGGTCCATTATTAACCTATTTTGGTTCTTAGTCTTGTGCTAGAGAGACTATTCCTAATAGCCAATAGTCATAGCTCACCTTGGACTCCCTATGGGTGGGGGGGGGGGGGTGTAAAGGTTGGAAAGGTCTAGGTAGACAGAGTCTGAAGATGGAGAAGAGAAGTTTGTATCAACAGGTTTATTTCCATATATTAACGATAGATATTGACAACGCCTAGGCTGTCATTCCATTCAAAAGCGAAGGAGTTACCGAAGACCATTCGGAAATTACTACACAACGGTTGCCTGTGGCCTAACGCATACCGTGTCTGCCCGTAATGCGTGAACCCCCAGGTTTTATACCCACTGGGGAGCCACATTACTATTAACATCCCTATTCTCAGGGTTCTCTTCAAATCTGGTTTGTCGTGCCCAATCGGTCATTGCAGACCTTGACCCGGAGGAGTCAGTGTCTTTGGACATAATGGAATATTCTGATTTGGACTCCTCACCAAGTACTTAGATTCGTGCTGGTGAAAGATCATAGACAGTTGGGGCCTTACCATTTAGGTCTATCTTCAGCCCCAAATATTTTGGCAGAGAAGGGTTGCAAGTTTTAAAAGGTTAGAGGTCATGATCGTACCTCATCTAGATGATCTGCTGATCTGGGGCACCTTCCAAGAACAGCTGATATTTCTCAACAGGGATGGATTGTGATTTCCAGAAATACAACCTCATGCCAATTCAAAGGGTTCAATTTCCAGGTCTCATCTTGAAAACAGTAAAATTGAGGGTAGCCCTACTATGCAAAATCCAGAACATACAGAGTCTGGTGGCTCAAGGACTACAGGCACAGACTGTTTCTCTATACCTGGGGCACAAATCGTCGGGAAGATGGTGCCGTCTTTGGGGGCTCTGCAGTATTGCAGACTTCACTCCCAACTATTCCAGATGACTCTCATTGCTCAAGGACCAGGTCACACTACTTTTTTTTTTTTTTTTTTTTTTTTTTTACATCACAGAATCCGAGCTGTCCTGCTGAAACGTCCGTTTCAGGGCAGATGGACGTTACGGGAGGGCAGACTACCTATAAACATTCTCGACCTGAGAGCGTTTTACAAGACGCTTCTCTTAACCGAAGACCTAGTCAGTACAGTCGAGCATTATCACAACGACGGCTTACATGAAGCGTCAAGAAGGAAATAAGAGCGGGATGGAGTTAAAGGAGGCCACAAAGATCTTGTTGGGGGCAGCGACGTGAAACATCATCCTCTCGGAGGTGTTCATTCCAGGTGTAGAAAACTCGGATGCAGATTATCTCAGTCACCCGGACGTGCATCCGGGAAAAGGGTGCCTGCATCCACGGATTTTCGATAGGGTGGTGAGGAGATGGGGTCTACCTCAAGTGAACCTAACGGCATCTCGGCAAAACAATCAGCTGCCCAGATATGTGTCCAGGACATGAGATCCAACAGCAAACGGAATGGACGCATTAACACGTCCATGGTGTTACCGGGGGATTTACATTTTTCCATCTTTTCCACTCATAACCAGGGTTCTGAAACGGTTAACCGAGAACGAGTGTGGGCGATTCTACTCGTATCAGATTGACCCTGCAGGAGTTGGTACTCCAGACCTGCAAGGGTTACTAGCAGAAGATCCTTGGCAGTTACCTCAGAGGGAGGACCGGTCATCTCAGGGACCGTTATAACACAGACCTGAACAGGCTGCGTTTAATGTTGTACCTATTGAAACCCATATCTTAAGAAACAGAGGGATAACAAGAACAGACATGCCTACGATGATGGCCGCTAGAACGCCGGTCACAGCCATGTACTACTACAGGATTTGGAAGAGATACATGGACTGGTGTCGAGGAATGTGGGTGGAATTCCACGAACTTCCCCTTGTCATGATTTCTACTTTTCCTTCAGGCCGGTCTACATATAGGACTGAGGCTGGGCTTTCTGAAGGTTCAAGTTTAGTCTCTCTCCATCCTACTTTAACAGTGGTTAGCATCCTTGCCAGAGGTTCAACCCTTTCTACAGGGGGTTCTGAGAATCCAACCCCCTTTTTCATCCTCCCGCTACACCTTGGGACTTAAATTGAGTGTTGGAATTTGGATCACCAACTTTTGAGCGGTTAGCAAGGACAGACCTGACATATCTCTCTTGGATGGTCGTATTATTGCTTGCATTGGCTTCGGACAGGCGGGTTTCTGAGTTGGGAGCCTATCGTGTAAAAGTCCCTTTTTACTTTTTCATGAGGATAGGGCAGAGCTCCTTACAAGAGCAGATCTCTTTCCTAAGGTTGTTTTGGGGTTTCACGTAAACCAGCCAATTGTGGTCCCATCTTGCCATGGTCTCGCAGATGGGGATGTGTCCGTGGATGTTGTCTATGCGTTACAGGTATACGTACAAGTTACGTCGTCCTTCAGAACGTCGGATTTTTGGTTTGTCTTTATGATGGGCCAAAGAAGGGCTGGCCAGCATCTAAGCAGTCTGTCTAGATAAATTGGTCTTGCCATTTGGCTTGCTTATATTCCTGTGGCAAACAGGTTCCGGTTCAGGCGGGTGCTCATACCACCCGATCAGTGGGTGCCTCATGGGCGGCTGCCAGAGGTATTTCCTTTACTCAACTTTGCAGAGCGGCGACGTGGTCCTCAGTCCACACGTTCGCTAAATTTTACAAGTTTGATACTGTTACGTCCGAAGATTCTAAGTTCGGACGTTTAGTTTTGCAGTCAAAAGACAGCACTCCCTCCCTGGGGGATAACTTTGGGACGTCCCCTAATGTCTAAGACTGCTCCAGTGTCCCCTAGTGGATGAAAGAGAAAAGAGGATTTTGGTACTTACCAATAAATCCATTTCTCTGAATCCTCTAGGGGACACTGGACGCCCGCCTCGGTGCTGTCAGCCTGCTGTGTTCAACGTTCTTGTTCGTACAAACAGCGTTAGTTTTTCGCTTAAAGAAGTTTCTTGGATGCTGTTTGATATGTTGTACGGTTCAGTTCCTCGCCTTGTCCTATTCTCTTAGTCAAATTTTTTCAAACTGAGGGAGGAGGGATGTGAAGGGGGAGGAGCCGGCTGTGCAGACAATGCTAATTTTAGATTGTGCCACACCTCCGGTTGCAAGCTTCACACCCCTAATGTCTAAGACTGCTCCAGTGTCCCCTAGAGGATTCAGAGAAATGGATTTATCGGTAAGTACCAAAATCCTCTTTTTTCCCTTCCAAACATTATATCTGCATATCATGAAAGTGTCCATACATTACATCAATTGATTGTCATGTTACTAGTCATATTAAATAATGCAAGGTACTACTACGCCATGCTCCCCTTCTACTCTTGATTTCAATAACGTTACTCTTCCACCATTCTGTTAATAAATGTAAAAAAAAAAAAATTCGTGGGGTCTATTTTGTGGCCGCAGCTTTTGGCATCGGTCTTCTTTGATCGTTACCTGGGGGGTGGCTGCCGCCCACTCGACTTCCTTGGCATCTTTGGGTTGCAGGAGCTCTTAGCTTCTCCGCCATCATTAAACTGCCTCACCATGGCTACTATTAGCCAGCCCAGCTAGCTGCAATTGGTTCTCCATGGCTATCTTGAATTTATAAAAAATTATGCTATGTGTTAGCCAATAACAGCTCGCAGAGGAATATTTGAAACCCCACTATTGTGCTCTTAGAACAGCAGTGGAAACTTGCCACTGTTGCCCTACACTTGCTGCCAAACTCTGTAGTAATGGGTCCTCAGGATCCATCTCCGCAGCCGTATTGACAGATGCTGCCAGGATACTTCAGATCCAGCCCCAACGCCATGGGGGTGGGGTACAGAACTAGGCATCACACCCCTAAGTAGTAGGATATTGGAGTTATCCCAATTAAGAGCCGAGAAAATGACTAATTGAGTTACCACCTGAGTCAGAGTTGGTAGAAAAGAATGAAAGTCAGACAAAATATCACCATATCAGAAACTTGTTCCTTAGTATGGATAAACCACATTGACTGGACAATATCCATACAAAGTAAACTGCATTACTGGCATGATTAACCAAATGTAGAATATTGATCTTTATACGCAGCTATTGTGCTAATTCATCTTGTGTAAGTTTGTGATCTGCTACATTTATTTAGAATGGCTGTCTCAGCTCTGTAGCCGGTGGCCAGGAAATCTAAATGGGCCCATACACCTGCGACAAATTGTCACAATCCTCTGTTCTTGAGATAGGTTACCACAATCAGTTGTTGATGTATTTTGCCCTAAAAACAGCGAAAAGTCACTTTTTCTCTAACGTCCTAAGTGGATGCTGGGACTCCGTAAGGACCATGGGGAATAGCGGCTCCGCAGGAAACAGGGCACAAAATAAAAGCTTGAGATATCAGGTGGTGTGCACTGGCTCCTCCCCCTATGACCCTCCTCCAAGCCAGTTAGATTTTTGTGCCCGGCCGAGAAGGGTGCAAACTAGGTAGCTCTCCAGAGCTGCTTAGAATAAAAGTTTAGTTAGGTTTTTTTATTTTCAGTGAGTCCTGCTGGCAACAGGCTCACTGCATCGTGGGACTAAGGGGAGAAGAAGCGAACTCACCTGAGTGCAGAGTGGATTGGGCTTCTTAGGCTACTGGACGTTAGCTCCAGAGGGACGATCACAGGTTCAGCCTGGATGGGTCACCGGAGCCGCGCCGCCGTCCCCCTTACAGAGCCAGAAGAGACGAAGGTCCGGTGAAAGCGGCGGCAGAAGACATCCTGTCTTCAAGACTAAGGTAGCGCACAGCACCGCAGCTGTGCGCCATTGCTCTCAGCACACTTCACACTCCGGTCACTGAGGGTGCAGGGCGCTGGGGGGGGGAGCGCCCTGAGACGCAATATAACACACATATACCTTAGCTGGCAAAAGGAATACATCACATATAGCTCCAGGGCTATATGGATGTATTTTTTCCCCTGCCATTTTACACAAAAAAGCGGGAGTTAAGGACGTCGTGAAGGGGCGGGGCCTATCTCCTCGGCACACTGGCGCCATTATTCCCTCACAGCTCCGCTGGAAGGACGGCTCCCTGATTCTCCCCTGCAGTACTGCATCTGATTCAGGGTAAAAAAGAAAAGGGGGGGCATTTTGGCAGCAAATAACTAGATTAACAGCAGCTATAAGGGATTAACACTTATATAAGGTTATCCCTGTGTGTGTGTGTGTGTGTGTGTGTGTGTGTGTATATGTATATATATATATATATATATATATATATATATATATATATATATATATATATATATATATATATATATATATATATATATATATATAATATAATATAATATAATATATATATATATATATATATATATATATATATATATATATATATAGCGCTGGGTGTGTGCTGGCAGACTCTCCCTCTGTCTCTCCAAAGGGCTAAGTAGGGTCCTGTCCTCTATCAGAGCATTCCCGGTGTGTGTGCTGTGTGTCGGTACGCGTGTGTCGACATGTATGAGGAGGAAAATGAGGTGGAGGCGGAGCAGTTGCCTGTGTTAGTGATGTCACCCCCTAGGGAGTCGACACCTGACTGGATGATTGTGTTTAAGCAATTAAGTGATAATGTCAGCAATTTACAAAAAACTGTTGACGACATGAGAAAGCCGGCAAATCAATTAGTGCCTGTTCAGGCGTCTCAGACACCCTCAGGGGCCCTAAAACGGCCGCTACCTCAGTGGGTCGACACGGATCCAGATACAGATACTGAATCTAGTGTCGACGGTGACGAGACGAACGTAATGTCCAGTAGGGCCACACGTTACATGATCACGGCAATGAAAGAGGCATTGAACCTTTCTGACACTACAAATACCTCAAAGGCGGGTATTATGTGGGGTGTGAAAAAACTGCCAATAGTTTTTCCTGAGTCTGAGGAAATAAATGAGGTGTGTGATAAAGCGTGGGTTTCCCCCGATAAAAAACAGCTAATTTCTAATAAGTTATTAGCACTATACCCTTTCCCGCCAGAGGTTAGGGCACGGTGGGAAACACCCCCTAGGGTAGATAAGGCGCTCACACGTTTATCTAAACAAGTAGCGTTACCGTCCCCTGATACGGCCACCCTCAAAGAACCAGCTGATAGGAGGCTGGAAAATATCCTGAAAAGTATATACACACATACTGGTGTTATACTGCGACCAGCGATCGCATCAGCCTGGATGTGCAGTGCTGGAGTCGCATGGGCGGATTCCCTGACTGAGAATATTGATACCCTGGATAGGGACAATATTCTGTTAACTATAGAACATTTAAAGGATGCATTGCTATATATGCGTGATGCGCAGAGGGATGTTTGTACCCTGGCATCAAGAGTAAGCGCAATGTCCATCTCTGCCAGAAGAGCATTATGGACCAGACAGTGGTCAGGGGACGCAGATTCCAAACGGCACATGGAAGTATTGCCGTATAAGGGGGAGGAGTTATTTGGGGCTGGTCTAACAGACCTGGTGGCCACGGCAACGGCTGGAAAATCCACCTTTTTACCCCAGGTTACTTCACATCAACAGAAAAAGACACAGTCTTTTCAAACTCAGTCCTTTCGTTCCCATAAGTACAAGCGAGCAAAAGGTCACTCTTTTCTGCCCAAGGGCAGAGGAAGAGGAAAAAGGCAGCACCATGCAGCCGCTTCCCAGGAGCAGAAGCCCTCCCCTGCTTCTGCCAAGTCTTCAGCATGACGCTGGGGCTTTACAAGCAGACTCAGACACGGTGGGGGCCCGTCTCAAGAATTTCAACGCGCAGTGGGCTCACTCGCAAGTGGATCCCTGGATTCTACAGGTAGTATCACAGGGGTACAAACTGGAATTCGAGGCGTTTCCTCCTCATCGGTTCCTGAAGTCTGCTTTACCAAAGTCTCCCTCCGACAGGGAGGCAGTTCTGGAAGCCATTCACAAGCTGTACTCCCAGCAGGTGATAATCAAGGTACCCCTCTTACAACAGGGGAAGGGGTATTATTCCACACTATTTGTGGTACCGAAGCCGGACGGCTCGGTGAGACCAATATTAAATCTAAAATCTTTGAACACTTACATAAAAAGGTTCAAATTCAAGATGGAGTCACTCAGAGCGGTGATAGCGAACCTGGAAGAGGGGGACTATATGGTGTCGCTGGACATCAAGGATGCTTAAGTACAAAACTGTCATTATCAGTTTCAGACGCTGCCGTTTGGATTGTCCACGGCGCCTCGGGTCTTTACCAAGGTAATGGCCGAAATGATGATTCTTCTACGAAGAAAAGGCATCTTAATTATCCCTTACTTGGACGATCTCCTGATAAGGGCAAGAACCAAGGAACAGTTAGAAGTCGGAGTGGCACTATCTCAGGTAGTGCTAAGTCAGCACGGATGGATTCTAAATATTCCAAAATCGCAGCTGATTCCAACGACACGTCTACTGTTCTTAGGAATGATTCTGGACACAGTCCAGAAGAAGGTGTTTCTCCCGGAGGAGAAGGCCAGGGAGTTATCCGAGCTAGTCAGGAACCTCCTAAAACCAGGACAGGTCTCAGTGCACAAGGGTCCTGGGAAAAATGGTGGCTTCTTACGAAGCGATTCCATTCGGAAGATTCCATGCAAGAACTTTTCAGTGGGATCTACTGGGAAAATGGTCCGGATCGCATCTTCAGATGCATCAACGGATAACCCTGTCGCCAAGGACAAGGGTGTCTCTCCTGTGGTGGCTTCAGAGGGCTCATCTACTAGAGGGCCGCAGATTTGGCATTCAGGATTGGATCCTGGTAACCACGGATGCCAGCCTGAGAGGCTGGGGAGCAGTCACACAGCGAAGGAATTTCCAGGGCTTGTGGTCAAGCATGGAAACATCTCTTCATATAAACATTCTAGAACTAAGGGCCATTTACAATGCCTTAATTCAAGCAAAACCTCTGCTTCAGGGTCAGGCGGTGTTGATCCAGTCGGACAACATCACGTCAGTCGCCCACATAAACAGACAGGGCGGCACGAGAAGCAGGAGGGCAATGGCAGAAACTGCAAGGATTCTTCGCTGGGCGGAAAATCATGTGATAGCACTGTCAGCAGTGTTCATTCCGGGAGTGGACAACTGGGAAGCAGACTTCCTCAGCAGACACGACCTTCACCCGGGAGAGTGGGGACTTCACCCAGAAGTCTTCAACCAAATTGTAAACCGTTGGGAAAGACCAAAGGTGGACATGATGGCGTCACGTCTAAACAAAAAACTGGACAGATATTGCGCCAGGTCAAGGGACCCTCAGGCAATAGCAGTGGACGCTCTGGTAACGCCGTGGGTGTACCAGTCAGTGTATGTATTCCCTCCTCTGCCCCTCATACCGAAAGTATTGAGAATCATAAGAAGGAGAGGAGTAAGAACTATACTCGTGGTTCCAGATTGGCCAAGAAGGTCTTGGTACCCGGAACTTCAAGAGATGCTCACGGACGAACCGTGGCCTCTACCTCTAAGACAGGACCTGCTACTGCAGGGGCCTTGTCTGTTCCAAGACTTACCGCGGCTGCGTTTGACGGCATGGCGGTTGAACGCCGGATCCTGAAGGACAAGGGCATTCCAGAAGAAGTCATCCCTACTCTGGTAAAAGCCAGAAAGGAAGTAACCGCAAAACATTATCACCGCATTTGGCGTAAATATGTTGCGTGGTGTGAGGCCAAGAAGGCCCCTACACAGGAATTTCAACTGGGTCGTTTCTTGCATTTCCTGCAAACAGGACTGTCTATGGGCCTAAAATTAGGGTCCATTAAGGTTCAAATTTCGGCCCTGTCGATATTCTTCCAGAAAGAACTGGCTTCAGTACCTGAAGTTCAGACATTTGTGAAAGGGGTGCTGCACATACAGCCTCCTTTTGTGCCTCCAGTGGCACCTTGGGATCTCAATGTTGTGTTGAGATTTCTAAAATCACACTGGTTTGAACCATTGTCTACGGTAGATTTAAAATATCTCACGTGGAAGGTGTCGATGCTGTTGGCCTTGGCTTCAGCTAGGCGTGTGTCAGAATTGGCGGCTTTATCATGTAAAAGCCCTTACCTAAATTTTCATTCTGACAGGGCGGAATTGAGGACTCGTCCTCAATTTCTACCTAAGGTGGTTTCTGCATTTCACATGAACCAACCTATTGTGGTACCTGCGGCTACTAGGGACTTAGAGGACTCTAAGTTGCTGGACGTTGTCAGGGCCTTGAAAATATATGTTTCCAGGACGGCTGGAGTCAGGAAAACTGACTCGCTGTTTATCCTGTATGCACCCAACAAGCTGGGTGCTCCTGCTTCAAAGCAGACGATTGCTCGTTGGATTTGTAGTACAATTCAGCTTGCACATTCCGTGGCAGGATTGCCACAGCCAAAATCAGTAAAAGCCCATTCCACAAGGAAAGTGGGCTCATCTTGGGCGGCTGCCCGAGGGGTCTCGGCTTTACAACTTTGCCGAGCAGCTACTTGGTCAGGGGCAAACACGTTTGCCAAATTCTACAAATTTGATACCCTGGCTGAGGAGGACCTGGAGTTCTCTCATTCGGTGCTGCAGAGTCATCCGCACTCTCCCGCCCGTTTGGGAGCTTTGGTATAATCCCCATGGTCCTTACGGAGTCCCAGCATCCACTTAGGACGTTAGAGAAAATAAGATTTTACTTACCGATAAATCTATTTCTCGTAGTCCGTAGTGGATGCTGGGCGCCCATCCCTAGTGCGGATTGTCTGCAATACTTGTATATAGTTATTGTTACAAAAAATTCGGGTTATTATTGTTGAGCCATCCTTTCAGAGGCTCCTTTAAATTTATCATACTGTTAACTGGGTTCAGATCACGAGTTGTACGGTGTGATTGGTGTGGCTGGTATGAGTCTTACCCGGGATTCAATATCCTTCCTTATTATGTTCGCTCGTCCGGGCACAGTATCCTAACTGGCTTGGAGGAGGGTCATAGGGGGAGGAGCCAGTGCACACCACCTGATATCTCAAGCTTTTATTTTGTGCCCTGTCTCCTGCGGAGCCGCTATTCCCCATGGTCCTTACGGAGTCCCAGCATCCACTACGGACTACGAGAAATAGATTTATCGGTAAGTAAAATCTTATTTATTTATTTTTTGCCTAGGCAACATAAATGGAAATAATTCCATACCCCGTTATCCATATCAAAGTGTACAGTGCTATTTTATATTCTGGCATTTTACATAAAATAAATACTCCTCTCCTAGTATGCACTGTGGTACACTTTTCCTCACTGGAGACCTTTTTAGCATGCTAGATCCACTATAAATATAAGAACGCGAGGGTGGTCTGAATACCCAGTGAAGCCTGGGGCTCCGTGAATATATTGGGCCACAGTTAGTCCTGTTCCCAGTCGAATAACAGTACAAAATTGTGTAGCATCTTCATCTCAAGACTACATATTATCAACCTAAAGCTGTGTGTGTTTTGTTTTTTTTATTTCGAAGCGACAGGTGGATTGATGGTTTCGAAACTGGAAGTTCCTGATATCTGTGCTACACATTTTTGGGATATTTTAGACTTTTCCTAAAAATAACACAAAAATGCACTATTGACATTCTAAATCTTATTTAACAGGTCGGCGCTCTCCTTGTTGACCTTATAAGCTGAATACCATTGCCCATGTTAAGTTTATGAGGGTAAAAATGGGTGGCTGCCTTGGGCTTTAGCGCCATTCGAGTGCACTCCCTTTTGTACCAGAGACCCTGTTTACCACCCGTTAAATGAGCGGGTTAACACAAAATCTGTGAAAAGTTCAGTTTTGTGTGTTAAATGTTTCGGCACCCAGTAACCCACTGGTTATCATGGATTATTATTTTTTTATGTGTCTGTTCAGATGTGTTTAAAAAAATCCCCAATAAGTGTTGCCATCGGGCTCACTTTGGGGCTAATTGGATAGCCCCAGGGGATCACTTAGCCTGCAGTGATTAAATCCTGAGAAAGCATGTGCAGAAATCCTCACTTGACTGTAAAGTATATATTTATTGAATAGGGATTTACAAGTAAGCCTGTGTAGTTGAAATAAAATAACTGCTATTAAATGTAAGGATATTAGTGATTAAGAAACAAAAACTGATTGAAATTTACTTATTCATCCGTCTTTCCCCTGTTTACATTCCTCGCCTGTTGGTCTCCTGTCACAGATGTACAAGAGTTCACAGAAACCAGCCTTGACCTAATCCATAAATAGGAAATCACACTATTAAGCAGGCCATCTCCCTGCCCTTGCTGTAAGTGACCTCTGAGCAGCAAACAGTGGTACATGTCCCCTATAGAGACTGTAATGTATTTGGCACATGCTGATGCTGGGTAAGTGTTTTGCTGTTAAGAGTTTTTCAACTCTAGTCCTCAAGTATCCCCAATAGATAATGCGACTGATTAAATAAATGCAGAATGCATTAAGTTGATCGATGTTGCTGAATTAGTAGTTATCCCACAGCCAGTAATCCTGAAAACATGACCTGACTTCAGGAATGGCTTTGAAAACCACTGTATTAATGTTTTCTGTTTGTCCTATATGTTGGGGGCGAGGCTTATACACAGATAACAAAATTGAGTTCTTGTGCTGTGCTTGCTACTACTAATGAACTATATTATCACAATATATGCCAGCCTTTTCTTTGTAACCAGCACAGCCAATGCCCTTATTGTACATGGTTCTCTTTTGGCAGGGCACAGAGGTGAAAGCCATTACTTACTCGGCCATGCAGATCTGTGAGGAGGAGAAGCCTGAAGTTTTTGTCATCATCGATATTTAACGTAATATATTAATAAATATCAGTGATTCGCTCCCATAATACTCAGAAACATCGCTGCTTTGAGAAGGACGATCTTCTAGTGAAAGACTTTGTGCCTTACGCCAGGTATTCCCAATCACGGTCCTCAAGGCACACTAACAGTGCAGGTTTTAGTGATAGCCAGGCTTCAGCACAGGTGACTTAATTAGTACCTCAGTTATTTTGATTTAACCATCTGTGCTGAAGCCTGGATATCACTAAAACCTGCACTGTTGGTGTGCCTTGAGGACCGTGGTTGGGAATGCCTGCCTTACGCACTTATTTAACATGAGAGAAACACACTAACGTGTTCTGTACTATGGAACAAACTTCTTGTAGCAATTGTTGATCTCTGTTGCTAGCACTGAAATTGTGAATATATATATTTGTAATAAATTATTTTTGGGCACGGTGTGGTGTTTTGTTTACAAGTGCGAGTATAGTTTTAGATTAACCATAATGACTACACATGTACCACCCTTACAACATGCCTCAATGGATAGTATACTTGTTGCAATAAAAAAAACTACAGCACATGGATTTATGTAAAAGGTAAAACTTCATTACAGCAAAACTTTCAGGAATATTTAACATCTCCAATAACACAGAATGGAAAAGGCATTTTCCATGACATCGATTACTGCTGGGTAGAAGGTGGTTTTTTTTTTTCCCCATCATGACAATTTGGGCATATATTTACAGTTGAGGGACTATGATGGGCATTGGACCAGCAAGCTGCAGCAGCCATAAAGGATATAAACAGGAATCCAGCCATAATAATGAAGCATCATTCTTTGGACATGACTACTATTAAAAGGAGCAGTGGTGCACAATTAATAATTGTAATGACTAAAACAAGCATATACATAAATAATATGATGCTAAAAGTTTTATCACAATAACCCGCAGTGTAGTTCGGACAAAGTATTTTTTTGGAAATAGAGTTGTGGGAATTGGTTTGCCCAAAAATTCATTTGATTTGGGATTTCGAGTCTTCCTCATCACTGTCTTCTACTTCTTGCACAATAAGGTCCGATTCTGGGCGGTCCCCGCTATTCTCTTCTCTTCCATCATCCTTGAAGTGCCAGCGCTGCTCCCGCTCATTTTCAGGTGGAAGCACAAGGGGCTGATCATCACCAAAATCAAAGCTGACATTATCCAAACCAGCTTCTGATAGGCATGGATGACAGAGACGATACCTTCTTGTCCCATCTTGAATTACACGCCCTGTCATCTCTGTGACTGGTAGTTTGCACCGTCTGCAGATGAGCTTGCCAGCTTCATGGATCTAGTTTTTAAAGGGCAAAAAACAACATATCAAAAGGTAAGTTCACACCAAGGGGTCAATTCAGTTAGTCGCAAGTAAGTGTGACTGTATTCTGCACTTACGGTACTGCCGAATTCAGGAAATTTTGTTTGCAGCCCAGTAGACCTGCATACAAAAATCTACAAATTTCGGGGCAAGATTAGGAAGCAAGTGGGGCCGGTGGAGGAGTTTCCATACTGTTAAAGCAGCAACTCTTCCGCATGCTACTTAGTGGTTAATTCAGTTAAGTTACTTCAAATATGTCAGGTTAAAAAATAAAAACAATGGTAAATATCATTGTAGTAGTGTTTCTCACACTGGGTGCCTTGGGACACCTGCAGGGGTGCCCTGGGTTAGTGGTCCAGGACCAATTCAAATTATGGTCAACGTAATAGGCAAAACCACTGCCGCTGGCTGCCATTCATGGGTGTAGTATGTGTTGCCGGCGATTGGGCTCCCGGCGACCAGCGCCGGAATCCTGACAGCTGGGTGAGCGCAAATGAGCCCCTTGTGGGGTTTCTGCGCTCACCATGCTGCAGGCATGGTGGCGCGCCCCCGCTGTCTATTCTCCCTCCAGGGGGGGGTCGTGGACCCCCAAGAGGGAGAAAAGCTGTTGGGATTCCGGCGCAGGTATGGTGGTTGTCGGGAGCCCGGCCGCCGGCCAATCATAACCTATGTGGACAAACAAGCGAATCTTGTCCCTCACCGCACAGTTGAACCTAAAGAGACCATATAAACCCACTTTACTTTATTTTTTTAATTAATTAACTTTAATATATCTTTCTAAATTTCTAAGTAAGAAACTTTTGGCCTAGGGGTGCAGTGAAATAAATTCTGATACTCTAAGGTGCAGTAATTCAAACAAGTTTGGAAACCACTGATGTAGTATCTAGGTGCATGGCCTACATCACAAAACTTACCTGGAAAGGCTAAAAGATCTGAACATGTACAGTTTGGAGGAGAGAAGGGAAAGGGGAGGACATAATAAAAACTTTCAAATATACCAAGGGTCTTAACAAAGTTCAGGAGGGAAACATTCTTCAAATGAAGAGAAGTATTAGAACTCGAGGAAATACACAGACTGGAGGGGGGGAGGTTCAGGGGAAATTTAAGGAAAAATTCCTTCACAGAAAGGGTAGTGGATAAGTGGAATAGCCTCCCATCAGAGGTGGTAGAGGCTAAGACTGTAGAGCAATTTAAACATGCTTGGGATAGGCATATGAATATCTTTACAAAGAATTAAGGTTCAAAAAGGGTTGAGATTACCTAAAGGATTAAAGAAAAAGGGGCAGACTAGATGGGCCAAGTGGTTCTTATCTGCCGTCACATTCTGTGTGTCTGTTTCTATACACGGACTTAACAGTGTAAACAATGGAAAACAAAATAGTTACTACACAGGGCAAAAAAGGAAAGTACTGAATATGGGGAAATAAGGAAAGTATCTATAGAAAGGTTGACACTTTATCACACGTGGCTTTACGGCTTTAGGGGCATTAGACGAATATTATAGGTAAAATGTGTGGTGTCCGATCTCTTTAAGGAATCCTTGGAGTCCAAATACATATTAACAAGAGAATGTAACCTTTTCCACAGCAGCATGCTGCATCTCATGTAGCTTTCAAATTTTAATGTTGATAAAAGCTGTTTGTGAAGAGGCAGTTATAAGCAATGACAGTATTTAAATATGTTCAGTACCTCCTCAATTAGAGCAGAAGTTCCAAATTTTTGTCCCTCACTGGGCTTCATATTATTACCAGTTATATAATAACTGTAAAACCAGTAATATTTATATAGCACACAAATATTCTACAGTGCGTTACAGAGAATATTTGGCAATTCATATCAGTCCCTGCCCCAGTGAAGTTTATAATCTATAGTACCTACCACATGTACACGCGCACACATTTATGCTATGGAGTCGATCTACCAGTATATTTTTGGATTGTGGGAGGGAACCCACGCAGGCATTAGGAGAATATACAAACGCCACATCGTTATGGCCATGGTGGGATTTGAACCCATGACCTCAGTGTGGTGAGGCAGTAATACTAACTATTATACCGTCCATGCTGCCCCTATAATGCGTAGAAAAGTTTTTCCTATGGCAGCTATACAACTCCACATACAGTACAATTATTTTATGACCAATTTAGTGCATCACACTTATTTAAATTAAACAGTTTTTAAATGTATAAATGCTTCATATGCTAACTGTTTATTCTTATGTCACCATCTATCAAGATTTTATTTTGTTTGTTTTTTAAACTGGTCAGCTAATATGTGCTGCTTCAGCATCCATGGTCCATTATAGGTGAGCTGAATGCATCACAGAGCTCTGAAATAGCAGCTGATTCAGAATGGCAAACAACTCCATTTTGTGGAAGCATCATACTATGTTTTGGCACCACATATGTTCTGGGGCGAGCACATTTAGCTACAGTGGTGCTTGAAAGTTTGTGAACCCATCAAAGTTTTCTATATTTCTGCTGAAATTTAGCCTAAAACTACCTCAGATTTTCACACAAGTCCTAAGGATAGATAAAGCGAACCAAATCAAACAAATTTTTTATACGTGCTCTTTTTTTCTTTATTGGAGAAATGATTCAATATCACATATCTGTGATGGGCAGAAGTATGAGAACCTTTGCTTCCAGTATCTGGTATGACCCCCTTGTGCAGCAATAACTGCATATAAACATTTCCAGTAATTGTGTCCTGAACATTGGCTTGGAGGAATTTTATCCCATTCTGCAGTACAAAACAGCTTCAACTCTGTTATGTTGGTGGGTTTCCTTCCATGAACTGCTTGCTTCAGGTCCCTCCACAACATTTCAATTGGATTAAGGTCAGGACTTTGATTTGACCATTCCAAAACTTTATGCATTCTTTAACCATTCTTTGGTTGAATGACTTGTGTGCTTTGGGTTGTCGTCCTGTTGCTTAACCCACGTTCTCTTGAGATGCAGATGTCCTGACATTTGCCTATAGAATATTCTGGTCTAATTCAAATTCATTGTCCCATCAATGGTAAGTCATCCTTGGCCAGACCTGCAAAACAGGCCCAAACCATGATACCACCACCACGTTACACAGATGGTATGAGGTTTTTATGCTGGAATGCAGTGTTCTCCTTTCTTCAAACATAACACTTCGCATTTAAACCAAAAAGCTCTATTTTGGACTCATCTGTCCACAAACATTGTTCCAATAGTCTTCTGGGTCGTCCAGGTGATCTTTAGCAAACTGCAGACGGGCAGCAAAATTCTTTTTGGAGAGAAGCCGCTTTCTCCCTGCAGTCCTACTATGCACACCATTGTTGCTCAGTTTGCTCCTGGACTCATGAACATTAACATTAGCTAATGTGAGAAAGGCGTTGAGTTGCTTAGGTTACCTTGGGTTCCTTTGTGACCTTGCAAACTATTAGACACCTTGCTCTTGGTGTAATCTTTGGTGGTCGACTACTCCTAGGGAGGGGAAAAATTGTTCTTGAATTTCCTCCATTTGTACACAATATGTCTGTTTATTGCTGGGGTTCAAACTCTTTAGAGATTGTTTTGGAACTTTTCCAGTCTGATGAGCATCAACAACCCTTCTGAGGTCCTCAAATCTCCCTTGTTTGTGGCACAATACACCTCCACAAAACATGTTGTGAACATCAGACTTTGAGAGATCCCTGTTCTTTTAAAAAAAGACAGGTTATCCACTCAACCTAATTGTCATCCTATAGATTGAAAAATACCTGACTCTAATTTCATCTTCAAAATATCTGCTAAGTATTAAGGTTCACATACTTTTGCCACTCATCAATTTGTGATATTGGATCAATTTCATCAAAAAACAAAAAAAAAGCAGCACCTCTGATTTTTTTGATTTGGTCCTTGTTATCTACTTATAGGACTTGTGAAAATCTGGGGTAAGTTAGACCAAAATTTGGACCAAATTTCAGAAATATAGAAAATTCTTAAGGGTTCACAAACTTTCAATCACCACTGTATGGAAGATTCATAGTTTGATGCATCTCATTTGCATATCCACTTGACACTGAAGTGGGTGAATGGTTTATGGCAATGGTGTAATCACACGTAGGCTTAGTGTGCTCCAGGCATGTAGGAGAGATTGCGGGCTATATTAAGGCTGTGTACATATGAAAACAATGGCCCTCATTCCGAGTTGTTCGCTCTGTAAGTTTCTTCGCATCGCAGCGATTTTCCGCTAATTGCGCATGCGCAATGTTTGCACTGCGACTGTGCCAAGTAAATTTGCTATGCAGTTAGGTATTTTACTCACGGCATAACAAGGTTTTTTCTTCGTTCAGGTGATCGTAATGTGATTGACAGGAAGTGGGTGTTTCTGGGCGGAAACTGGCCGTTTTATGGGTGTGTGTGAAAAAACGCTGCCGTTTCTGGGAAAAACGCGGGAGTGTCTGAAGAAACGGGGGAGTGTCTGGGCGAACGCTGGGAGTGTTTGTGACGTCAAACCAGGAACGAAACTGACTGAACTGATCGCAGTTGCCGAGTAAGTCTGGAGCTACTCAGAAACTGCTAAGAAGTGTCTTCGCAATTCTGCTAATCTTTCGTTCGCAATTTTACTATGCTAAGATTCACTCGCAGTAGGCGGCGGCTTAGCGTGTGCAAAGCTGCTAAAAGCAGCTTGCGAGCGAACAACTCTGAATGACCACCAGTGTGCGCACGGTGCAACATCGTCTGCGACGGGACTCTGACATTGGTAAAGGAATACACGTCGCTGTGACGAGCGGGGCTATGCAGCATGGCCCTCGTAAGCAACATCGCACGTTGGACCTCCATGCAGGTCCGAAGGAGGATGTCACATGCGACAAATCGGAGCACGCATTGCATGCAATGTCATGTGTACACTTTACATGATATTGTATTCCATCATAAGATATCAGCTGTATCGCATACAATATTGCATGATGTGAATACAGCCTTAGTTGAGCATACCAGACAGAAGTCTTTCACCAGGGAAAGGGCTGCTTGTAATGACTGCAACTTTCACAAGCAGATTAATAATGGCTGTACGGCTGCATATGTAAATAAAAGAGAAGCTATATATGTAAATGGAATGCAATGCATATTTTCCTTGTTAATTTATGTGGAAGCTGATTGTGTAGCACTGTAGGGAAACAATGCAGCAATAGTTATCAGTTACAGCAAAGAGCGCTCTTAATTTCAGTAGCAACAGCTTGTTCAATAGTCACCCTACTCTGGAGGAACATGGGAGCCACTATGAAAAGCGGAGAGTGTATGATTCCATACGGTTATAAAAGGAGCGCATTCAATTTTTGGGGATTTAGTTTACCTGCCAGTACACCCTTCATGTATTTTGTACAGTTCCAACAATATAAAAAAAAAGTGTTCCTTAATCATCTTTTCTCTTACGTCCTACTATTTTCCACAATACGGCAGGCAAGTGTCCCCATTTCTCTTACGTCCTAGAGGATGCTGGGGTCCATTTAGTACCATGGGGTATAGACGGGTCCACTAGGAGCCATGGGCACTTTAAGAGTTTAATAGTGTGGGCTGGCTCCTCCCTCTATGCTCCTCCTACCAGACTCAGTTTAGAAAATGTGCCCGGAGGAGCCGGTCCCAGCTAGGGGAGTTCTTAGGAGTTGTCCCAGTTTTATTATTTTCTGAGTTTGTTAGGTTACAGGAAGGCTGCTGGCAACAGCCTCCCTGCCTCGTGGGGCGGAGGGGAGGGGAGGGGGGGGGGGGGTAGTAGGAACCAACTCTTGAAGTTAATGGTTCTCTATCTCCGCTGACTGGGCACTGAGCTCCTGAGGGTGGTAACAGTACTAACTACCCTATTAAGGTTAGTTGGTCAGCACTGGGCTTTTATTATAATAACTGCCTACTGGGGCGCTGTGTGGTTGGCTCCTTATACTCTCTGAAGGTACTCTGTGTGTAAGTGTGTATATCCCACATTACCATGTCGAAGGACTCTGTGTCCTGTGCTGCAGAGTGTTTATCTTCTCCTGTAGAGTCGAATCCATGTACTCAGGATTACAATGTGCTTTCCCAGCCTTCTGAATCCAAACCCCCATGGGTGGATTCTTTAAGGGGAATGATATCCAAGATTTCAACAAGGATGTCACATAATGATAAAGAAACTCAGTTTTTGAGAAAATCTGTGGAGGGTTTGACATACTCAGCGCCCGCTACTTCGTCTAAGACCCCCCATACATACCGACAAAAACATACACTTACCCAGATAATGCAAGCTGACACAGACTCTGATACAGGGAACGGTGATGGAAATATGCAAGGGAGGATGCATCACTTGCAAAGGGGATGCAACTAATGATTGAAGCCATTAGGGACATTTTACATATTACTGAGAAGGTACCTGAGCAGGTAGAGGAATCTTATTTTACAGAAAGTAGGAAATCCTCGCTTACCTTCCAGGCTTCTAAGGAGTTAAACTCTTTGTTTGAAAAAGCCTGGGAAAACCCAGAGAAAAAATTCCAGATCCCAAAAAGGGTTCTCATTGCTTTCCCTTTCCCTGAAGGAGGGCAGAAAAAGAAAAAAAAAGTGCGAAAACTCCCCTATAGTAGACGCTTCTGTATCTAGATTGTCAAAGAAGGTGGTTTTACCTGTCCCTGGTTCAATCGCTTTAAAAGAGCCGGCTGACCGCAAGATTGAGACTATGCTCAAATCATTATACACAGCTACTGGCGTAGCTTTAAGGCCCACTATTGCTTGTGCGTGGATTTCTAAAAGCCATAGTAAAGTGGTCAGGCACATTACTAGAAGACTTAGATACTATGGATAGAAACGACATTGAATTGTTTTTGTGTCACATACAGGATTATGCAGGTTTCATGGTGGTGGCCATGAAGGACTTTGGCATGCTGAATGCAAGGGCTACTTCCATGGCAGTCTTGGCATGCAGAGGCCTCTAGCTACGCCAATGGACTTCAGATGCAGAATCCAAAAAAAGTGTGGAGAACCTACCCTTCACAGGTCCGGCTCTGTTTGGGGATGCGTGGATCTCCACGGGAACTGCGGGTAAGTCAACCTTTCTTTCCTCAGCAGCAACACCGCCAAGGAAATCTTATCCTACGTCTACACTGCAGTCCTTTTGGACCGCGAAAGTTAGAAAATTCAAGACCACTTCCACTTTCTTTAGAGGTAGTCGGAGAAAAAAAAAAGAGGATTTTGGTACTTACCGATAAATCCATTTCTCTGAATCCTCTAGGGGACACTGGAGCATTCTTAGGCATTAGGGGTGTGAAGTTTGCAACTGGAGGTGTGGCACAATCTAAAATTAGCATTGTCTCCACAGCCGGCTCCTCCTCCTTCACATCCATCCTCCCTCAGTTTGGAAAATTTGACTGAGAGAATAGGACATGACACTATAGCACAAGGTAAGGAACCGAACCGTACAACATATCAAACAGCATCCAAGAAACTTCTTAACCAAAAAACGAACGCAATTTGTAAGAACAAGAACCCTGAACACAGCAGGTTGAACTGTTTGAACAAAGAATCTTGAACACGGCAGGTTTACAGCACCGAGGCGGGCGTCCAGTGTCCCCTAGAGGATTCAGAGAAATGGATTTATCGGTAAGTACCAAAATCCTCTTTTCTCTTTCATCCACTAGGGGACACTGGAGCATTCTTAGACATTAGGGGACGTCCCAAAGTTATCCCCCAGGGAGGGAGTGCTGTCGGTGGCCTGCAAAACTAAACGTCCGAATCTAGAATCTTCGGACCAAAGGTATCAAATGTAAAATTTTGCGAACATGTGGGCTGAGGACCACCCCGCCGCTCTGCAAAGGTGAGTAGTGGAAGCACCTCTGGCAGCCGCCCATGAGGCACCCACAGAACGGGTGGTATGAGCACCCTTCTGAACCGGAACCTGTTTGCCACAGGACATAGAAGCTTGTCACATGGCAAGGCTAATCCATCTAGACAAAGACTGCTTTTGATGCAGGTCAACCTTTCTTTGGCCACCATAAAGAACAACCAAATGATCCGACTTTCTGAAGGACGACGTAACCTGTACGTACACCCATATAGCTCGGACAACATCCAAATACCAGTCTCCATCTGGGAGATCCTGGAAAGATGGGACCACAATTGGCTGGTTTACATGAAACCCCGAACCAACCTTAGGAAGGAAATCTGCTCTTTTACGGAGTTCTGCCCTATCCTCATGAAAACTCAAAAAGGGGCTCTTACACGATAAGGCTCCCAAATCAGAAACTCGCCTATCTGAAGCCAAGACAAGTAATAATGTGACCTTCCAAGAGAGCTATTTCAGGTCTGTTCTTGCCAACGGCTCCAATGTTGGTGACCTCAAAAATACCAACACCAAATTTCAGTCCTATGGTGCAATAGGAGGACGAAAAGGGGGTTGTATCCTCGGAACCCCCTGTAAATAGGTCTGCACCTCTGGCAAGGACGCTAACCGCTGTTGAAATAGGATGGAGAGAGCCGAAATCTGAACCTTCAGAGAGCCCAGCCTCAGTCCTACATGCAGACCGGCCTGAAGGAAGAGTAGAAGTTTGGATAAGTGGAAGTTAATCGAAGTCCACCCACGTTCTTGACACCAGTCCATGTACCTTTTCCAAATCCTGTAGTAGTGCATGGCTGTGACCGGCATCCTAGCAGCAATCATTGTAGGAATAGCTGGTCTTGGTGTACCTCTATTCCTTAAGATCCGGGTTTCAATAGCCACGCCATTAAACGCAGCCTGTTCAGGTCTGGGTGTTGGAACAGTCCCTGAGATAGCAGGACTTCACTCTGAGGTAACCGCCAAGGATCTTCCACTAGTAACCCGCGCAGGTCTGAGTACCAACTCCTGCGGGGTCAATCTGGTGTGATTAGGATCGCCCACACTCACTCTCGTTTCAACCTTTCCAGAACCCTGGGTATGAGTGGGAAAGGTGGGAAAATGTAAACCTTCTTGTAACACCAAGGAAGTGTTAATGCGTCCACTCCTTCTGCTGCTGGATCTCTTGTCCTGGACACATATCTGGGTAGCTGATGGCTTCGCCGAGACGCCATTAGGTTGACTTGAGGTAGACCCCATCTCCTCACCACCATGTCGAAAATCTGCGGATGTAGGCACCACTCTGCCGGATGCATGTCCTGGCGACTGAGATCATTTACTTCCCAGTTCTCTACACCTGGAATGAACACTGCAGAGAGGATGATGTGTCGCATTTCTGCCCACAACAAGATCTTTGTGGCTTCCTGTAACGCCAACCTGCTCTTTGTTCCTCCTTGACGGTTTATGGAAGCCGTCGATATGACATTGTCCGACTGCATCTTCAAATGTTTACCCAACACTAGGTTTTCGGCTGAGAGAAAGTGCAGTGTAACTGCACTCAGCTCGAGAATGTCTATGGGTAGACTGCTATTTCGTGACGGTCATCTGTTCTGAACTGATGTTCCTTTAGAATGGCACCCCAACTTCCGTTGTGAGGATTTCTCAATGCAACACGCCGAATCTCTGACCTGTTGTGAGATTCGTGTGTAACGACCATCAATATTTAGTAAAAGCATGGTGTGAAATTCGGAACCTGCGATATAGAAAAAATCAGTGCGAACCTGAGCAATGAGGTTCACCTGGAATAGTTGAGAATGAAGTCTGCCGTGCTGTAGAGCCTCCAAAGACGGCACCCTCTTCTGTACACCTAGGTGCCTGTATGTCACTAGTAGGACTACCCTTAATTGTACTGTGTCCAAGCTGAGACCAGGAAATGGAATCCTTTGAATTAGTATTAGATTGGATTTCTGGAAATCCCACCCACCCATGTTGAGTGAGAATCTGATGAGTCGTCTACTGCGATCAGCTGTTCCTGGAAAGTGGCCTAGATCAGCAGATCATCTAGATAAGATATGATTGTGACCTTTAACAGTCTCAGACTTGCGCCTCTTATCTGTGTCAAAAAACCTAGTGGCTGATATACCGAATGGTACGGCACCAACTAGTCATGATCTATGACCAGTTAAGTATGCTTGAAAAGGAGTCCAAGTCGGGATATGAAGGAATACGTCCCCTACGCCCAAAGACACTATGAACTTCCCCGGGTCTAGGCCTGCAGTGACTGATTGGATTGATTCCATTTTGAATCTGTAGGCCGGTATAAACTGGGTCAATACTTTAATTTGAATATCAGTGTGACCGTCTGTGGGCATGACAAAAAAAGGATTTTCCTTGAAAGTATGGAGTGTATCAATTTCCGAATTGTCGTCAGCATTGCCTTTGCTTGTGAACGGACTTACAGCTTAACCGCTGTCAATATCTATATTCAACATAGGGAGACAAACCCTGTTGATACCAAATTACCTTCTCAAGTCTCGGACCCGGTCTCTCTAGACCTTTCCCACCCCTTGCCCCCCATAAGAGAGTCCAAGGTGCGGTTGTGTAGAGACCTGATTTCTGGCTATTGGGAATAGCCTCTGATATCCGAGACTCCTCCAGCATGAGACTGAGAACCAACCTAGCTGAATAATGAACCGTTGTCATTTCTACTGTCTAATGGCATAGTTCTATGGTACCCGGAAGGCAGAAGATATGATTCTTACCTGAACTTCTTTGGACCAAAAGAAAGCTTCCCCTCTCAGGGAAATAGCTTTCCACCCTAGTAACTATAGTCTCTTTACCGAAACACGAACCTCCTAGGTCCGTTTGAGATGGGCTTGCACTTAGGAGTTGGATTCGCATGTCAATGCCAACTTACAGTACATACGACCTTTCCTCATTGGGACCTTGGCAAAATCATAGAGTGATATAGCTGAGATCAGGATGCTAACCTCCTTAGTAGCCCGATAAGATAAGTATAAGTGACTGTTGGATATGCTCCGCTAGTCAGAATTTGTATTTTGGGATTTGAAAACCTTTACTGGCTGTTCAATCGTTTTACGCCTCTAACGGTGCGCCCACCGTTACGAGAGCCCCTTACTCTTCCCCCTCTTACTTCAGGGTAGAAAAAGGTCTCTTTGTTATACTCATGCGGATGGAGGAAGTCTAAGTATGAGTTCCTCTAAGGTTTGGTATGCCTCCTAGTTCCTGTCCGCAGTCTATACTCAAAAGTAAAAACAGACAGATTACTGCCCCATGGTGGTGTGCCCACTCTCCACTGTCGCACACGCCAAGATTGTTAACCTTAGTGCTCATTCCCAATTTACCTTAGATAAACATACATACCACACCACCGGACTTTCACCTTTGAGAATAGGAGGAGAAAATATTGGGAGCTCTAAAGAGTGTTTTCCAACAGCTGGAAATCCTTTTTTTTTTTTTTTTTTTTTAGATAAAAAGAAATATGAATTTATATAAATACTCCTCTAACCATCACCCACATTAAACCGCCCACTGTTGATGCAGGTAGAGTTGAACTGGGTGACAATATTTGATGCTCTCTCCTCCGTCGGACCTGTCAGCAGCATCCGTTGGAGGCATTATGTATAAATAAATCTATAATTAGATGGACCCCAAAGGTAACTGGAGTTACTGTGCTGGTAATAAAAGTCTTCGTGTTCTTGGTTTGTGCATTTGATGTAGAAAAATGCACCCCCACAGAATACAATTCTCTATAATAGGCAACCTCTTGTTACCTTTTGCGCAAATATAATAGGTCTTAGGAGGTCTTGGTTGGTGCTTTAGACCTGCTGACTAAGACCGTCCCAGATCAGTTTGCAGTGCTTTCACCCTTTACAATAGGACGAGAAAGGCCGTGACAGATGAAGGAAGCAAAGGTAAATTGGATTTACCTGGCTGGACATTTTATGTAACTAAACAGAGAGACACAAAAAAATAAAAATTAAAAATAAAACACCAGCTGTTCAGCAACCCACCCACACCCAACTGTTGATTCAGCTACGATGTTGTGGTTGACGTTCAATTTGCTTCCTGTTATTTTCCTCAGGATTTTTTTAAAAGAAGTCCCTTGAAAATACAAACAGAAAATTATATAATTTTTTTTTTTTTTTTTTTTTTTTTAATCTTATTTTAGGAGATCCAGTACAGCAGAGACCATTATAAGCCCTAAAACAGCAGAGGTAGCCTAACCTAACCCTCTGAAGTTATTTGCTATCTTTACTGAGAGGGGGATTACCCCACCCCCTAACCAGTCTGGCGCCTGAAAACATTTCTAAAAATGGCCGCAAATGAAAATTTTCAGTCACTGCTATACAGTGACTGTATAGTGTCCGCATTACCTGACCTATGCAGGAGACTGGGAGCCGCTGAAAACTGAATCTTATATTGTCTCAGCGTTAGGGGACACCGCAGGGCATAGACATAGCCAACTACTTAAAACTACTTCCGGGATCTAATTAGGTTTTTGCCCTCACGCGGCTGAAGGATCTCCTCAGCCGCGCGGAATCCTGCAGCGTCTATGGCGCACGCGCTACGGGACCGCTTCTCACTAAGTCCCGTAGCGGCGCTATTCCTAGTCTCCCCTACGCGGCTCTCTCCTTTGGTGTTGCACACTACGGGACCTCTCACCAAGTCCCGTAACGGCGCTCTGTCTCCCCTGGTGACTCGCGCTACGGGACCGCTTTCACTGAGTCCCGTAGCGGCGCTTCTGTCTCCCCTGGTGACTCATGCTACGGGACCGCTCTCACTCAGTCCCGTAGCGGTGCATCTCCTGAATACCTCGCTGAAGGGATCCTGGCCCGTCTAACACTGCGACCGCTGCCCGGCGTGTGGGGAGCTAATTAGTTAGGAAAATAAATAAATATGCTACCTAATCTCCTGCGGGACCATTTTAAAACCAATCCGTACTCACAGTTGGCGCCTGTATAGAGATGCAGACCCCTTAAGCCGGTGTCATTGTCTCCACTCATGAACTTTGTCCCCATTTTTTTAGGGGGACGCAGCCTTTTCGTTTTTCTGATAAAACCTGCACCCCCTTTCATTTAGGTGGGATCAGGCATTTATCATCTTTTCTTCTAAAACCTGCACCCTCCCTTTAGTGAGGAGGGATTGGGTCACTATAAAAGAGAAGAGAAAATAAATAAATAAATAAATCTTCATGGAGCAGGAGCTCCCTTCTGTGCTTGTACCTCGTAGGCACAATTTTCCAAACTGAGGGAGGAGGGATGTGAAGGGGGAGGAGCCGGCTGTGCAGACAATGCTAATTTTAGATTGTGCCACACCTCAGGTTGCAAACTTCACACCCCTAATGTCTAAGAATGCTCCAGTGTCCCCTAGTGGATGAAAGAGAAATCCAGAAAACCTGCACCAACAGGTTCTCAGGAACAGAAACCAGGTTCTGCTTCCTCAAAGTCTTCAGCATGACGGTGGACCTCCCAGCCTGGAGAGGAGGCAGGTGGGAGCGAGCCTAAAGGATTTCAGTCAAGTCTGGGCGTCATCATGCCTAGATCCCTGGGTAAAAGATATTGTTACCCAGGGGTACAGACTGGAGTTTCAAGTGCTGCCACCTCACAGATTCTACAAATCAGGCTTACCAGCTCCACGGACAGAGTGCTATCCTACAGGAAGCTATTCAAAAATTGGTTCAAACAAATGTCATTGTTCCAGTTACACCCCACCAAAAACACAAGGGTTATTACTCAAACCTGTTTGTGGTACCTAAATCGAATGGTTCGGTAAGGCCGATATTAAACCTAAAGTCATTGAACCCCTACTTGAGGGAATTCAAATTCAAGATGGAGTCTCTGAGAGCAGTGATCTCAGGTCTGGAGGAGGGGGAATTCCTAGTATCCCTAGATATCAAGGATGCGTACCTTCACATTCCGATCTGGCTGCCTCACCAGCAGGGTCGGATTAAGGTCTGTGGGGGCCCTGGACAACAATCTTGTGGGGGCTCCTATCAATAAGTGATATAATAACGATGTTATAAAAATAAAGTATATACACACACTATATAGTATACAAACGCAGCACTGTGTCTGGCTGCTGTGTGCTGTGTGTGAAATCCTGAGAGAGTCTCTGACGTCTGCAGCAACAGCTCGGCGGGATTTCATGGAAAACGCAGCAAGCCCTTGTGGGCTCCATCTGTGGACCTTTTAAAATGTGTCAGTGAGTAATTAATACACATGTGCACCTGCTGGGTTACCTGCAAAACATGCACTGTGTGGGGTCCTGAGGACAGAGTTTGAGAACCCCTGGTCTAAGCCATCAGTCTACAAACTCGGTCCTTATTACAAGTGAAATAATGGGATTTTAATACCTACCGGTAAATCCTTTTCTCCTAGTCCGTAGAGGATGCTGGGGACTCCAAAAGGACCATGGGGTCTATACCAAAGCTCCAGAGCGGGCGGGAGAGTGCGGACGACTCTGCAGCACCGATTGAGTAAACATGAGGTCCTCATCAGCCAGGGTATCAAACTTGTAGAACTTAGCAAAAGTGTTTGAACCGACCACGTAGCTGCTCGGCAAAGTTGAAGTGCCGAGACCCCTCGGGCAGCCGCCCAAGATGAACCCACCTTCCTGGTAGAATGGGCCTTTACGGACTTCGGCAACGGAGCCCAGCCGAAGAATGAGCTTGCTGAATCGTATTACAAATCCAGCGTGCAATAGTTTGCTTAGAAGCAGGATTTCCAATCTTGTTGGAAGCATACAGGACAAACAGAGCCTCTGTCTTCCTAGTAAGAGCCGTTCTGGCGACAAATTTTCAAAGCTCTTACAACGTCAAGAGATTTTGGGACTGCCACAACATCCGTAGCCACAGGTACCACAATAGGTTGGTTTATGTGAAACGAAGAAACCACCTTCGGCAGAAATTGTTGACGAGCCCTCAATTCCGCTCTATCTGAATGAAAGATCAAGTATGGGCTCTTGTGAGACAAAGCCGCCAACTCGGACACTCGTCTGGCAGACGCCAGAGCCAAAAGCATGACCACTTTCCAAGTGAGAAACTTTAACTCAACCTTACGGAAAGGTTCAAACCAGTGAGACAGAAGAAACTGCAACACCACTTCAAAGATCCCACGGCGCCACAAATGGAGGATGGATATGCAGAACTCCCTTCACGAAAGTCTGAACCTCAGGAAGGACGGCCAATTCTTTTTGAAAGAAAATAGATAAAGCCAAAATCTGCACTTTGATGAAACCCAATGTCAGGCCTGCATCCACGCCTGCCTGCAAAAAATGGAGGAAACGACCCAAGTGAAACTCCTTCGCAGGAGCTGCTTTGGTTTCACACTACTACACATACTTTCTCCAAATACGGTGATAATGTTTCACCGTAACCTCGTTCCTAGCTTTAAGAAGAGTGGGGATGACCTCCCCGGGAATACTTTTCCGAGCCAGGATTTGGCGCTCAACTTCCACGCCGTCAAACGCAGCCGCGGTAAGTCCGGAAACACACAGGGCCCCTGCAGTAACAGGTCCTCTCTTAGAGGAAGCGGCCAAGGATCTTCTACAAGCAATTCCTGAAGATCTGGATACCAGGCCCTCTGTGGCCAATCTGGAACAACAAGTATTGCCTGAACCCTTGTTCGTCTTACGATCCTCAGCACCTTTGGAATGAGAGGAAGCGGAGGAAACACATACACCGACTGAAACACCCACGGAGTTACCAGGGCGTCCACTGCACTGGCTTGGGGGTCCCTTGACCTGGAACAATACCTCGGAAGCTTCTTGTTGGAGGTGAGACGCCATCATGTCTATCAGAGGAATTCCCCAATGCCTTGTCACTTCTGCAAATACCTCTTGATGAAGAGCCCACTCTCCCGGATGGAGATAGTGTCTGCTAAGGAAGTCTGCTTCCCAGTTGTCCACGCCCGGGAAGAAGACTGCTGACAGAGCGCTCACGCACTGTTCCGCCCAGCGAAGGATTCTTGTGGCCTCCGCCATTGCTACCCTGCTCCTTGTTCCACCTTGGCGGTTTACGTACGCTTCCGCTGTTATGTTGTCCAACTGGATCAGGACAGGGAGACCCTGAAGAAGGTTCTTCGCTTGCAGCAGGCTGTTGTAAATGGCTCTTAACTCGAGAACAATTATGTGGAGACAAGATTCCTGGCTTGACCATTTTCCCTGGAAATTTCTTCCTTGCGTGACTGCGCCCCAGCCTCGGAGACTTGCATCTGTTGTCAGCAGGACCCAGTCCTGGATTCCGAATCGGCGTCCCTCTAGAAGGTGAGAACCTTGCAGCCACCACAGGAGAGAAATCCTGGCCCTGGAAGATAGACTTGAGACCCAGACCATTTGTTCAGCAGATCCCACTGAAATACCCGGGCATGAAACCTGCCAAACGGAATGGCTTCGTAAGCCGCAACCATCTTCCCTAGCACCCGAGTGCATTGATGAATCGACACACTTGTCGGCCTCAGAAGCTCCCTGACCATGGTCTGGATTTCCAGAGCTTTGTCCTCCGGAAGAAACACTTTCTGTAGCTCCGTGTCTAGGATCATGCCCAAGAAGGGCAGCCGAGTGGCCGGGATCAACTGAGACTTTAGCAAATTTAGAATCCAACCGTGATGTCGCCGAACCGACAGGGAGAGATCCACATTTCTTAACAACTGTTCCTTGGACCTCGCCTTTATCAGGAGATCGTCCGAGTACGGGATAATTGTGACCCCTTGCTTGCGAAAGAGAACCATCATTTCCGCCATTACCTTGGTGAAAACCCTCGGGGCCGTGGAAAGCCCAAACGGCAACGCCTGAAATTGGTAATGACAATCCTGTACAGCAAACAGCAAGAAGGCTTGATGAGGAGAGTATAATCCGGACGTGCAAATAAGCATCCTTTATGTCGACTGACACCATAAAATCCCCCCCTTCGAGGCTGGAGATCACAGCTCGAAGAGACTCCATCTTGAACTTGAAAATTTTTAAGTATGGATTGAGGGATTTCAGGTTCAGAATCGGTCTGACCGAGCCGTCCGGCTTCGGCCCGACAAAGAGGTTCGAATAGAACCCTTCCCCCCGTTGGGACGGGGGAACCGGCACAACGACCCTCTGTTAACACAATTTTTGTATCACAGCCTTTACCACTTCTCTTTCGGGAAGAGAAACCGGCAAGGCCAACACGAAAAAACGGCGGGGGGGTACTCTTGAAACTCCAGTTTGTACCCTTGGGACACTATGTCTAAGACCCAAGGATCCAGGGTCGGCCTCAGCGTCATGCGGTGGATTTGGTAGAGGCGGGGGGAGGACTTTTGGCCCTGGGTGCCTGACACTGCAGGCGACTTCTTTCCCCTTCCTCTACCCTTGGAAGCGAGGAAGGACGAGCCCTTTCCTCTTTTGTATTTATTAGGTCGAAAGGACTGCATCTGCTAATGGGGTGCCTTTTTCTGTTGTGTGGGAACATAAGGAAGAAAAGATGACTTACCCGCAGTAGCGGTAGACACCAGGTCAGCAAGGCCGTCACCAAACAAGACACTACCTTTAAAAGGGAGAGCTTCCATATTCTTCTTGGAGTCGGCATCAGTATTCCACTGATGAATCCACAACGCCCTCCTGGCTGAGACCGCCATGGCATTGGCTCTTGATCCCAAGAGGCCAACTTCCCTCGCCGCATCCTTTAGGTAATCTGCAGCGTCCTTGATATAACCAAGAGTCAAAAGAATGTTATTCTTATCAAGGATATCCATATCAGAAGCCAAATTATCAGCCCACTTAGCAATACTCACCCATACCGACGCCACAGCATGTCTGAGCAAAGCACCAGTATTAACGAAAATGGACTTCAATGTCGTCTCCAGCTTGCGATCCGCTGGGTCCTTGAGAGCAGCCGTGTCAGGAGACGGAAGCGCCACCTTCTTGGACAATTGGGATAGAGCCTTGTCCAGACGACTCCCATTTTTCCCTGTCGTCAGAGGGGAAAGGATATGCCATCAAAATTCTCTTGGGAAATCTGCCACCTTTTGTCAAGCAACTCCCAAGCCTTTTCACAAAGCGCATTCATTTCATGTGTGGGGGGAAATTTTACCTCAGGCCTTTTCCCTTTAAAGAAAGCAAACCCTTGTGTCCGGAACAGCAGGTTCGTCAGAGATATGTAAAACATCTTTTATAGCCACAATCATATACTGAATACTTTTAACTACCCTTGGGTGTAAAGTAGCCTCACTGAAATCGACATCAGAATCAGAGTCCGTGTCGGTATCCGTATCAACCATCTGGTTAAATGACCGTTTTTGTGACCCTGTAGGAGTCTGTACATGAGCTAAAGCATCCTCCATAGATTTCCTCCATGCTTGTGTCTGAGAATCAGATTTATCCAGCCTCTTAGACAATAAAGCCACGTTTGCATTTAGTGTACTCAACATAGTCCCCCAATCAGCAGTTGGCTGTGCCGACAGAGCCATTCCCAAATCCTTTTCTGCGCCCCCCGTAACTTCCTCCGGGAAGGAACACTTAGCCTCAGACATGCCGACCCGTAGTACCAACACACCCACACTCAGACTGGCCAAACAAGGGGACAGACCCACAGGGAAGCCTAGAGGGAGAAACACAGAGGGAGTATGCCAGCTCACACCCCAGCGCCCATATACCAGAAAGCTACAATATATGTTAGTAGCGCTGCCTGATAAGAAAAAAGCACCAAATTGTCTGTGCCCCCCCCCCCCCCCCCCCCCGTTTTGCTCCCCTTTACTTGTGAGGAGCTAGGAGGTCTGGGCCAGCGTCTCTGCAGTGGCTGTGGAGAGAAGAAACTGGCGCTGGTGAGCTGTGCGGCTAAGCCCCACCCCTTCCCGGCGCACTGTAGTCCCGCTAAAATTCAATTTTTTCTTATACTGGCGGGGGTATTATATACGGTGCCCGGGCACCGAATATGCTTTTAGCCAGTGCATATGACCCCAGTAACTGCTGCCCAGGGCGCTCCCCCCCCCCCAGCGCCATGCACCCTGTGAGTGCCGTTGGTGAAGTGTGTGGGAGCATGGAGCGCAGCGCTACCGCTGCGCTGTACCTCCGTTACTGAAGTCTTCTGCTGTCTGATGTCTTCTGTTCTTCACATACTCACCCGGCTTCTTTCTTCTGGCTTCTGTGAGGGGGGTGACGGCGCGGCTCCGGGAACAAGCAGCTAGGCGAACCAAGTGATCGAACCCTCTGGAGCTAATGGTGTCAAGTAGCCTAAGAAGCAGAGCCCTTAACTAAGAAGAAGTAGGTCTGACTTCTCTCCCCTCAGTCCCTCGATGCAGGGAGCCTGTAGCCAGCAGGTCTCCCTGAAAATAAAAAACCTAACAAAAGTCTTTTTCCAGAGAAACTCAGTAGAGCTCCCCTAGTGTGTGTCCAGTCACTCCTGGGCACAAGTCTAACTGAGGTCTGGGGAGAGGGGCATAGAGGGAGGAGCCAGTTCACAACCAGTCAAAGTCTTTTTAGTGTGCCCAAGCTCCTGCGGATCCCGTCTATACCCCATGGTCCTTTTGGAGTCCCCAGCATCCTCTAGGACGTAAGAGAAAATTAGCTCCACCTGCGGACCTTTTGTGGGGTCCTGAGGACCGAATTTGAGAACCTGTGGTCTAAACCACAGGTTCTCAAACTCTGTCCTCAGGACCCCACACGGTGCATGTTTTCCAGGTCTCCTCACAGAATCACAAGTGAAATAATTAGTTCCACCTGTGGACCTTTTAAAATGTGTCAGTGAATAATTAATACACCTGTGCACCTGCTGGGTTATCTGCAAAACATGCACTGTGTGGGGTCCTGAGTACCGAGTTTGAGAACCTATGGTCTAAACATTACCATCGGATTTGGAGTGAATCCAAGAAGTTTCCTACGGTGGAGTTGCAACTAGGACGGTTTCTCCTCTTTCTGCAAGCAGGTGTGGATGTGGGCCTACGCTTGGCCTCCATAAAAGTCCAGATTTCGGCCATGTCAATTTTCTCCCAGAAACAATTGACGGCTCTCCCTGAGGTTCAGACATTCTTGAAAGGGGTTCTGCACATCCAAACACCCTTTGTGCCTCCTACGGCACCTTGGGATCTTAATGTGGTGTGCAGTTCCTGCAATCGGATTGGTTCGAGCCTGTACAGGAGGTGGACGTCAAGTTTATTACTTGGAAGGCGGTCACACTGTTGGCATTGGCATCTGCTAGACGTGTATCTGAATTGGGGGCATTGTCATGCAAGAGCCCCTACTTGATTTTCGATGAAGATAGAGCTCAGCTCAGAACAAGTCAGCAATTTCTTCCAAAGGTTGTGTCGGCTTTTCATATCAACCAACCCATTGTGGTGCCAGTGGCTACTGACTCATCAATTGCCTCAAAGTCCTTGGATGTTGCAAGGGCTTTGAAAATATATGTGAAGAGAACTTCTCGTCACAGGAAGTCGGACGCTCTGTTTGTCCTTTATGATCCCAACAAAGTTGATCCAGCAGACGATTTCTCGCTGGATCAGGTTTACTATCCAGCATGCTTATTCTACGGCAGGCTTGCAGTGTCAAAAATCCGTTCAGGACCACTCTACTCGTAAAGTGGGTTCTTCCTGGGTGGCTGCCTGGGGTGTCTCGGCTTTACAGCTTTGCCGAGAAGCTACTTGGTTAGGGTCGAACAAGTTCGATACTTTGGCTTCTGAGGACCTAAAGTTTGGTCAATCTGTTCTGCAGGAACCTCAGCACTCTCCCTCCCATACTGAGAGCATTGGTACATCCCCCTGGTACTAAATGGACCCCAGCATCCTCTAGGACAGGGGTGGGGAACCTCCGGCCCGCGGGCCGTTTGGTCCGGCCCACCAGGTTGTGTCAGTGAGACACGCTGCCGCTCAGTCGGGCGGCAGCGTGTCTCAGCTGTCAGAGCAGGGAGACGGAGGAGCCGCGGCTGCCGGTCCGCGAGCTCTGATTGGCTCTCGAACCGGCGGCTGATTTGAAGTACTACACGCCGCCGCTTTCACCCGACAGCCTCGCTCTCCTCCGTCGCGTCCACGGTAAGCAGCACGGAGGGGAGAGGGGAGGGCATTTGTATACCTGGCACTGTGGGGGCTGTATACCTGGCACTGTGGGGGCTGTATACCTGGCACTGTGGGGGGTATTTGTATACCTGGCACTGTGGGGGGCATTTGTATACCTGGCACTGTGGGGGAATCTGTATACCTGGCACTGTGGGGGGCATTTGTATACCTGGCACTGTGGGGGAATCTGTATACCTGGCACTGTGGGGGCTGTATACCTGGCACTGTGGGGGGTATTTGTATACCTGGCACTGTGGGGGGCATTTGTATACCTGGCACTGTGGGGGGCATTTGTATACCTGGCACTGTGGGGGGCATTTGTATACCTGGCACTGTGAGGGGCATTTGTATACCTGGCACTGTGGGGGGTATTTGTATACCTGGCACTGTGAGGGGCATTTGTATACCTGGCACTGTGGGGGCATCTGTATACCTGGCACTGTGGGGGCATCTGTATAGGCATTTGTATACCTGGCACTGTGGGGGCATCTGTATACCTGGCACTGTGAGGGGCATCTGTATACCTGGCACTGTGAGGGGCATCTGTATACCTGGCACTGTGGGGGCAATTGTGGATCTGGCACCGCACTATTGGGGGCATATGTGTATCACGTCCCATTTTAACTGGCCACACCCATTTTTTTTGCGCGTGCGCGCCTCCGGCGCGCACACACAGTAACTCTAAGGGGCAGACCTACTGGGGGGCAGGGTCATTTTTTAAGTTGAAAATTTTTGTATGGCCCCCGAAGGATTTTATAAATATCCAAATGGCCCTCGGTAGAAAAAAGGTTCCCCACCCCTGCTCTAGGACGTAAGAGAAACTAGGATTTTAATTACCTACAGGTAAATCCTTTTCTCGTTGTCCGTAGAAGATGCTGGGCGCCCACCCAGTGCTTAGTTTTCCTGCATTGTTACTTGGTTAAGTATTGTTGGTTCAGTCGTTGCTGAATCCTTTCAGTTTGGTTAGTTTGGCTTTCCTTTTGTTAGTGGTGAGATTCACACCAGATCACACATATCTGTGTATTTCCTTCTCTCGAAGTATGTCCGTCTCCTCGGGCACAGTTTCTAGACTGAGTCTGGTAGGAGGGGCATACAGGGAGGAGCCAGCCCACACTATTAAACCCTTAAAGTGCCCATGGCTCCTAGTGGACCTGTCTATACCCGATGGTACTAAATGGACACCAGCATCCTCTATGGACTACGAGAAAAGGATTTACTGGTAGGTAATTAAAATCCTATTATTTGAGTTAAAAAGCATATGTTCTTATCAATAATGAAATAACGTAAAATCTCATGAATGACAAATCTAACACTGTAACCGAGCCAGTGCAGTATACGTACGGTTTGGAAATGATTGCGCAGGTGTTCCAACCGAGTGAATCTCTTTCCACATGCTTCACAGGGATATGGCCGCTCTCCAGTGTGGCAGCGCAGGTGCCGCTTAAGATCTGCTTTGCGCTTGACAGTGTGTGTGCAAAAGGGGCATTTAAATCGCACGGGACTCAGGTCATCTAGGGAACAAGGCGTTTCTTATTAAAGTATGCATATAAAGATCAGGCACAATGCTTGCTTAAGAAAAACAAATTTTATACATGTTGCCTTGGCCATGAAGCACCGCCAGTGAACTACTGAAGACCGGAATCAGGAAATTTCTTGTTCGTCACACATTCATCAGAATGTCGACATAAGGGTTAGGTCGTGGGGGGAGGTTAGAATTAGGCACTAAAGGGAGGGTTAAGATTAGTGATTGGGATAGCTGTAAAATATTGGAACGTCATAGAGAACTGGAAGTGACAGTTACACGACTGCCGGGACACGGAAGACGCCACTGGAGCAAACAAGGAACTGCTGGGCCAACAGGACGAAATGTCAACATTCTAACATGCCAATATTTCACCTCTGTCTACATGATCAATTGCAACTTGGTCAGCGGCGACTTTCTCAAATCAACATGATGAATGTTGACATTACAAGTGTCATTTCATACCCAACCCATGTAGAAAGGATGCCTTTATTTTATACCTATCAATACACTTTTAGATCCCTGTAACACTAGAAAGCTGTATAGACACAAAGCTATATGTACAGTGCATGCGGAAAGTATTCACAGCGCTTCTTCTTTTACACATTTTGTTATGTTATAGCCTTATTCCAAAATGGAAAAATTATTTTTTCCCCTCAAAATTCTACACACAATACCCCATAACGGCGACGTGAAAAAAAGTTTGAGATTTTTGCAAATTTATTAAATATAAAAAAAACTAAGAAATCACATGTACATAAGTATTCACAGCCTTTGCCATTAAGTTAAAAATTGAACTCAGGTGCATCCTGTTTCCACTGATCATCCTTTAGATGTTCCTACAGCTTAATTGGAATCCACCTGTGGTAAATTCAGTTGACTGGACATGATTTGGAAAGGTACACACCTGTCTATATAAGGTCCCACACTTGACAGTGCATGTCTGAGCACAAACCAAGCATGAAGTCAAAGGATTGGCTGTAGTCATCCGAGACAGGATTGTCTCAAGGTACAAATCTGGGAAAGGGTACAGAAAAATATCTGCGGCTTTGAAGGTCCCAATGAGCACCGTGGCCTCCATCATCCATAAATGGAAGAAGTTCAGAACCATCAGGACTCTTCCTAGAGCTGGCCGGCCGTCTAAACTGATCGATCGGGGGAGAAGGGCCCTAATCAGGGAGGTGACCAAGAACCTGATGGTCACTCTGGCAGAGCTTCAGCATTCTTCTGTGGAGAGAGAAGAGAACTTTCCAGAAGAACAACCATCTCTGCAGCAATCCACCAATCAGGCCTGTATGGTAGAGAGGCCAGACGGAAGCCACTTCTTCGTAAAAAGCACATGGCAGCCTGCCTGGAGTTTACCAAAATGCACATGAAGGACTCTCAGACCATGAGAAACAAAAAAGTCTCCGGTCTGATGAGACACAGATTAAACTCTTTGGCGTGAATGCCAGGCGTTAAGTTTGGAGGAAACCAGGCACTGCTCATCACCAGGCTAATACCACCCCTACAGTGAAGCATGGTGGTGGCAGCATAATGCTGTGGGGATGTTTTTCAGCTGCAGGAACTGGGATACTAGTCAGGATAGAGGGAAAGATGAATTCAGCAATGTACAGAGACATCCTGGATGAAAACCTGCTCCAGAGCGCTCTTGACCTCAGACTGGGGCGAGGGGTTCATCTTTCAGCAGGACAACGACACTAAGCACACAGCCAAGATATCTAAGGAGTGGCTTCAGGACAACTCTGTGAATGTCCTTGAGTGGCCCAGCCAGAGCCCAGACTTGAATCCAATTGAACATCTCTGGAGAGATCTGAAAATGGCTTTGCACCGACGCTTCCCATCCAACCTGATAGATCTTGAGAGGTGCTGCAACGAGGAATGGGCAAAACTGCCCAAAGATAGGTGTGCCAAGCTTGTGGCATCATGTTCAAAAAGACTTGAGGCTGCAATTGCTGCCAAAGGTACATCAACAAAGTATTGAGCAAAAGCTGTGAATACTTATGTACATGTGATTTCTTAGTTTTTTTTTATTTTAATAAATTTGCAAAAATCTAAAAAAAAAAAAAAAAAAAAAATGTTCACGTTGCCATTATGGGGTATTGTGTGTAGAATTTGGAGGGAAAAACATGATTTTATTCCATTTTGAAATAAGACTGTAACATAACAAAATGTGGAAAAAGTGAAGCGCTGTGAATACTTTCCAGATGCATGAAATCGTTATATTTTCCAAATAAAAATCCAGCCTTCCCCAGCAACATAATTTACAGGCTACATCTGTAACAAGATGTACCAAATATTTTCTATTGCCAATGTCTATTGTTGAAGTTTAAGTTCTCTTGCCAACCTAATAGGCCCTACACACTGAAAGATGCAACAGAACGATATGAATGTTCTCGTTCATTAATGAACAAGAACTCGTTCATATCATTCAGTGTGTAGGCACCAACGATGCGCGGCCCCGCCCTCGTTCATCGTTTGTGCCGGGTCACTTATACATGCATGCCAATATGGACAATCCTCTCCATCATAGCATGCACTGCTATAGAGCCGGGTGACGGTGGGAGTTCAGAAACTTCATACCTCCCCCCCCCCCCCCCTCCCCCGGTAGCCCTTCGGGCACCTCGGCGGCACATCACCGGGTGTGTAGGGCCCATTACTTTTACTTTGTTTTGGTGTATTTATGTGGCAGTTATCCCTTAACTAGGTTATTTAATATGAAGCAGGCACAATCAGCAATTCTCCACTGGTGGTACACAGACATCTGTAGTTACCTGCCCAGAACAACTAGGTATATTTAGGAATATTCATTCTATATATAAGTAAAGGTGATCTGCAACATGTTTTATTAGATTTGGGTTTGTAGCCAATGACATTCATCAGTTCTTAAGTTTACCAAAAAATCAATGCAGTAAAAGTCACCAAGTTCGTATCCCAATTGGAACGGACATAGCCAGCTGTGGGCAACAAATACTTCTAATTTAAGGGGAGCTATGAGTGAACGTTCTTGTTCAACTATTCTTCACTCCCAAGTACCTCTACATATCTCCCAGGGAAAAGATTATGGCCCTCATTCCGAGTCGTTCGCTCGGTAATTTTCTTCGCATCGCAGCGTTTTTCTGCTTAGTACGCATGCGCAATGTTCGCACTGCGACTGCGCCAAGTAATTTTGCTATGAAGATAGTATTTTTACTCACGGCTTTTTCTTCGCTCCGGCGATCATAGTGTGATTGACAGGAAATGGGTGTTACTGGGCGGAAACACGGCGTTTTATGGGCGTGTGGATAAAAATGCAACCGTTTCCGGAAAAAACGCGGGAGTGGCTGGAGAAACGGAGGAGTGTCTGGGCGAACGCTGGGTGTGTTTGTGACGTCAAACCAGGAACGACAAGCACTGAACTGATCGCACAGGCAGAGTAAGTCTGAAGCTACTCTGAAACTGCTAAGTAGTTTGTAATCGCAATATTGCGAATACATCGTTCGCAATTTTAAGAAGCTAAGATTCACTCCCAGTAGGCGGCGGCTTAGCGTGTGTAACTCTGCTAAAATCGCCTTGCGAGCGAACAACTCGGAATGAGGGCCAATGTTTTAAAGTTGTGTTCTCTGCGGAATATTATAATTGTTTTGTAAATGCACTGAATTCTAAAATGATTAGGTTCACACATTTGCTTATATTATTGGTGCTATTTCCATTAGTTTATAAATAGATTTACTCACCTTCACTCCAACTGGACATAACACCTAAGATGGTTGGCATTGCTTTGTACAGCTCCTCCGCCTTGGAAACACGTGGAGTAACGTCCTGATCTCCAGAGTCTGCATGCTGTGGAGACTCTGGCCAGCTTTGAGTGGTATCCCCTTCATCCTCGTCTTCAGCCTTTGTACACATCAAGTCTTCATGTGGATGCGGTTCTTCCTGTAGTGCACTCTCTTCATCATGGACCATACATTCAGCAGAACCACCTACAAGGTCTCCTAGTGGTACATGTGTGATACATGCAGGAGTTAAAGGTTCAGGCATTAAACGCCTCCGGTGCTTGCGGACATGCTCTGGTTTACGCGGATGTTTAGAAAAGGGGCGCTGTAAACGTGAAGTTATAGGAGGGGGATAATTGTATCCAGCAATGAAGCCACCATGTTCTGTTTCACGGCTGTGCGTTGGGCTATTTTCTGTCCTCCAACCTGCTGCGTAAAGTCCAGTGCCATTACTTCCGTTGTCTTTGTCAGACAAGCTAAAGAACCCATCTCTGTCTTTTTCATTAATGTCCAATGATGATTTGATAAACATCTTGCATACACTGATCACATCAGTCATCTGCAGATAACTAGCTGCTGACATAACTTCAATAACATTCTGCCCAGATAGGGGTAACTTCCCAGAGTACACAAAATCTAGGATGGCAGTGAAGGTGTCAGCAGAAAACACATCGAATGTTGCTGTGGTGGGCTGGCTCATATCCTTGCAACTCTGGGACAGTAGCATTTTGAAGTACCCACTGCTAGCAAATAAGATATTTCGGTGAGCCTTGAACATCTGCCCTTCCACCATGATGTGACAGTCACAAAATAGGTCTTTCTTTCTCTGTTCATCCAATTGCTGAAGAAGACGAATATGATGAGAGGAGAAATCCATCCTTTAAAGGACACCGTGTGGCAGAAGTAAAAGGTCCGTGAGCTAGAATTAAATTATGTTGGAACATTATATACAAACTCAACAGTTCAAATAATAAGATTTTACTTACCGGTAAATCTATTTCTCGTAGTCCGTAGTGGATGCTGGGGACTCTGTAAGGACCATGGGGAATAGACGGGCTCCGCAGGAGACAGGGCACTTTAAGAAAGAATTAGGAATACTGGTGTGCTCTGGCTCCTCCCTCTATGCCCCTCCTCCAGACCTCAGTTAGAGAAACTGTGCCCGGAAGAGCTGACCGTACAAGGAAAGGATTTTGGAATCCAGGGTAAGACTCATACCAGCCACACCAATCATACCGTATAACTTGTGATAACTCTACCCAGTTAACAGTATGATCAACAGAGCATCAGAACAACCCTGATGCAACTATAACATAACCCTTATTTAAGCAATAACTATATACAAGCATTGCAGAAGAAGTCCGCACTTGGGACGGGCGCCCAGCATCCACTACGGACTACGAGAAATAGATTTACCGGTAAGTAAAATCTTATTTTCTCTAACGTCCTAGTGGATGCTGGGGACTCCGTAAGGACCATGGGGATTATACCAAAGCTCCCAAACGGGCGGGAGAGTGCGGATGACTCTGCAGCACTGAATGAGCAAACACAAGGTCCTCCTCAGCCAGGATATCAAACTTGTAGAACTTTGCAAAGGTGTTTGAACCTGACCAAGTAGCCGCTCGGCAAAGCTGTAATGCCGAGACCCCTCGGGCAGCCGCCCAAGAAGAGGCCACCTTCCTTGTGGAATGGGCCTTAACTGATTTAGGCAGCGGCAACCCAGCCGCAGAATGAGCCTGCTGAATCGTGTTACAGATCCAGCGAGCAATAGTTTGCTTTGAAGCAGACGCCCCAAGCTTGTTGGAAGCATACAGGATAAACAAAGATTCTGTTTTCCTGACCTTAGCCGTTCTGGCTACATAAACCTTCAAAGCCCTGACCACATCCAGTGACTCGGAATACTCCAAGTCAGTAGTAGCCACAGGCACCACAATAGGTTGGTTTATATGAAAGGATGAAACCACTTTCGGCAGAAATTGTTGGCGGGTCCGCAATTCTGCTCTATCCGCATGGAAAACAAGATAAGGGCTTTTATGTGACAAAGCCGCCAATTCTGACACACGCCTAGCCGAAGCCAAGGCTAATAGCATGACCACCTTCCACGTGAGAGATTTCAATTCCACCGTTTTGAGTGGTTCAAACCAGTGTGATTTCAGGAAACTCAACACCACGTTAAGATCCCAAGGTGCCACTGGAGGCACAAAAGGGGGCTGAATATGCAGCACTCCCTTTACAAACGTCTGAACTTTTTGAAAGAAAATGGATAAGGCCGAAATCTGAACCTTAATGGAACCCAATTTAAGGCCCAAAGTCACTCCTGACTGTAGGAAGTGAAGGAAACGGCCCAGCTGGAATTCCTCCGTAGGGGCATTCCTGGCCTCACACCAAGCCACATATTTTCGCCATATACGGTGATAATGTTGCGCCGTCACATCCTTCCTAGCCTTTATCAGCGTAGGTATAACTTCATCCGGAATGCCTTTTTCTGCTAGGATCCGGCGTTTAACCGCCATGCCGTCAAACGCAGCCGCGGTAAGTCTTGGAACAGACAGGGCCCCTGTTGCAACAGATCCTGTCTTAGAGGCAGAGGCCACGGGTCCTCTGTGAGCCATTCTTGCAGATCTGGATACCAAGTCCTTCTTGGCCAATCCGGAACAATGAGTATTGTTCTCACTCCTCTTTTTCTTATGATTCTCAGCACCCTGGGTATGAGAGGAAGAGGAGGAAATACATAGACCGACTGGAACACCCACGGTGTCACCAGTGCGTCCACAGCTATCGCCTGAGGGTCTCCTGACCTGGCGCAATATCTCTGTAGATTTTTGTTGAGGCGGGACGCCATCATGTCCACCTGTGGCAGTTCCCACCGACTTGCAATCTGCGTGAAGACTTCTTGATGAAGTCCCTACTCTCCCGGGTGGAGGTCGTGCCTGCTGAGGAAGTCTGCTTCCCAGTTGTCCACTCCCGGAATGAACACTGCTGACAGTGCGCTTACGTGATTCTCCGTCCAGCGAAGAATTCTGGTGGCTTCTACCATCGCCACCCTGCTCCTTGTGCCGCCTTGGCGGTTTACATAAGCCACTGCATTGATGTTGTCTGACTGAATCAGAACCGGTTGGTCGCGAAGCAGGGACTCCGCTTGACGTAGGGCGTTGTATATGGCCCTTAGTTCCAGGATGTTGATGTGAAGGCAAGTCTCCTGATTTGACCACAGCCCTTGGAAATTTCTTCCCTGTGTGACTGCCCCCAACCCTCGGAGGCTTGCATCCGTGGTCACCAGGACCCAGTCCTGAATGCTGAATCTGCGACCTTCGAGAAGGTGAGCACTCTGCAGCCACCACAGGAGAGACACCCTGGCCCTGGGGGATAGGGTGATCAACCGATGCATCTGAAGATGTGATCCGGACCACTTGTCCAAAAGATCCCATTGAAAGGTCCTCGCATGGAACCTGCCGAAGGGAATGGCCTCGTATGATGCCACCATCTTTCCCAGGACTCGCGTGCAGTGATGCACCGACACCTGTTTTGGTCTTAAGAGGTCTCTGACTAGAGTCACGAGCTCTTGAGCCTTCTCCGCCGGGAGAAATACCTTCTTCTGGTCCGTGTCCAGAATCATGCCCAGAAAAGGCAGACGCGTTGTAGGAATCAGCTGCGACTTTGGGATATTCAGAATCCAGCCGTGCTGTTGCAACACTTCCTGAGAGTGTGCTATGCTGATAAGCAACTGCTCTCTGGACCTCGCCTTTATGAGGAGATCGTCCAAGTATGGGATAACTGTGACTCCTTGCTTTCGAAGGAGCACCATCATTTCTGCCATTACCTTGGTACATATTCTCGGTGCCGTGGAGAGCCCAAACGGCAACGTCTGGAATTGGTAATGACAGTCCTGTACCACAAGTCTGAGGTACTCCTGATGAGGTGGATAAATGGGGACATGCAAGTAAGCATCCTTGATGTCCAGAGACACCATAAAATCCCCCTCTTCCAGGCTTGCAATGACCGCTCTGAGCGATTCCATTTTGAACTTGAATCTTTTCAGATAAATGTTCAGGGACTTTAAATTCAATATGGGTCTGACCGAACCGTCCGGTTTCGGTACCACAAATATTGTGGAATAGTATCCTCTTCCCTGTTGAAGGAGGGGAACCTTTACCACCACCTGCTGGAGATATAACTTGTGAATTGCCTCCAACACTACTTCCCGTTCCATGGGGGAAGCTGGCAGGGCCGATTTGAGGTAACGGTGAGGGGGCATCACTTCGAATTCCAGCTTGTATCCCTGAGACACAATCTGTATAGCCCAGGGATCCACCTGTGAGCGAACCCACTGGTGGCTGAAATTTCGGAGACGCGCCCCCACTGCTCCTGGCTCCTGTGGAGCCCCAGCGTCATGCGGTGGATTTAGTGGAAGCCGGGGAGGACTTCTGTTCCTGGGAACTAGCTGTATGGTGCAGCTTCTTTCCTCTACCCCTGCCTCTGGCAAGAAAGGACGCACCTCTGACCTTCTTGCTTCTTTGTGATCGAAAGGACTGCATTTGGTAATACGGTGCTTTCTTAGGCTGTGAGGGAATATATGGCAAAAAGTTTGACTTCCCAGCCGTAGCTGTGCAAACTAGGTCCGAGAGACCGTCCCCAAACAATTCCTCACCCTTGTAAGGTAACACCTCCATGTGCTTTTTGGAGTCGGCATCACCTGTCCATTGCCGAGTCCACAGGACCCTTCTGGCAGAAATTGACATTGCATTTATTCTAGAGCCCAGTAGGCAAATGTCCCTCTGGGCATCCCTCATATATAGGACAGCGTCTTTTATATGCCCCAGGGTCAGTAAAATGGTATCCTTGTCTAAGGTATCCATTTCCTCAGACAGATTATCTGTCCATGCTGCTACAGCACTACACATCCAGGCCGACGCAATTGCCGGCCTCAGTAGAGTACCTGAATGTGTATAAACAGACTTCAGGATACTTTCCTGCTTCCTATCTGCAGGATCCTTTAGGGCGGCCGTATCCTGTGACGGCAGGGCCACCTTCTTAGATAAGCGTGTCAGAGCTTTATCTACCCTAGGGGAGGATTCCCAGCGCATCCTGTCCGTTAGCGGGAAAGGGTACGCCATAAGTAACCTTTTGGAAATCAGCACTTTCTTATCGGGGGAATCCCACGCTTTCTCACATAATTCATTTAACTCATGTGAAGGGGGAAAAGTCACCTCTTGCTTTTTCTCCCCATACATATAAACCCTCTTGTCAGGGACAGGGTTTACCTCTGATATGTGCAAAACATCCTTCATTGCTATAATCATGTAGCGGATGGCTTTAGCCATTTTAGGCTGCAATTTTGCATCATCGTCATCGACACTGGAGTCAGAATCCGTGTCGATATCTGTGTCAACAATTTTGGATAGTGGGCGCTTCTGAGACCCTGACGGCCTCTGCGCTGTAGGATCAGGCATGGGCTGAGACCCCGACTGTCCCAAGGCATCAGCTTTATCCAACCTTTTATGTAAGGAGTTTACATTATCATTTAACACCTTCCACATATCCATCCAATCAGGTGTCGGCGGAGACGCGTCATTCATCTGCACTTGCTCTGCCTCCACATAGCCCTCTTCGTCAAACATGTCGACACACGCGTACCGACACACCACACACACAGGGGATGCTCTATATGAGGACAGGACCCCCACAAGGCCTTTTGGAGAGACAGAGAGAGAGTATGCCAGCACACACCCCAGCGCTATATGACCCAGGAATCACACAGTAACTTAGTGTTCACCCAGTAGCTGCTGTATATATAATAATGCGCTAAATTTATGTGCCCCCCTCTCTTTTTACCCTTTCTACCGTGAGTCTGCAGGGGAGAGCCTGGGGAGCTTCCTCTCAGCGGAGCTGTGGAGAGAAAATGGCGCTGGTGAGTGCTGAGGAAGGCGGCCCCGCCCCCTCAGCGGCGGGCTTCTGTCCCGCGATTTTGTGTAAAATTAATGGCGGGGGCTCATGCATATAACAGTGTCCAACTGTATATATGCTGCTTTTGCCAGGAGGTACTTAATTGCTGCCCAGGGCGCCCCCCCCCCCCCCCTGCGCCCTGCACCCTACAGTGACCGGAGTGTGTGGGTTAGTGTGGGCGCAATGGCGCACAGCTGCAGTGCTGTGCGCTAGCTCATATGAAGACAGGAGTCTTCTGCCGCCGATTTTGACGTCTTCTTGCTTCAACCCGCCGGCTTCTGTCTTCTGGCTCTGCGAGGGGGACGGCGGCGCGGCTCCGGGAACGGACGACAAGGTCAGGTTCCTGTGTTCGATCCCTCTGGAGCTAATGGTGTCCAGTAGCCTAAGAAGCGCAACCTAGCCGCAGTTAGTAGGTTTGCTTCTCTCCCCTCAGTCCCACGTAGCAGAGAGTCTGTTGCCAGCAGAAGCTCTCTGAAAATAAAAAACCTAACTAAAATACTTTCTTATTAGCAAGCTCAGGAGTGCTCACTAAAATGCACCCAGCTCTGTCCGGGCACAGATTCTAACTGGGGTCTGGAGAAGGGGCATTGAGGGAGGAGCCAGTGCACACCAGTAGTACTAAATCTTTCTTAGAGTGCCCAGTCTCCTGCGGAGCCCGTCTATTTCCCATGGTCCTTACGGAGTCCCCAGCATCCACTAGGACGTTAGAGAAAAGTAATTAGAAGCCTTACTGTGGGGCACAATGTGTCACAGGCATTATGGTATGTGGCATATTGTGTAATGGCCATTACGGTGTGTGGCATGTTGTGTAATTGCCATTACTATTGAAGCTATTGACACCACATTCCTTTCCTCCCTGTTTGATTCACTTCTCTCTCCTATTCTCTCTCATGCCCTGAACAAGCCACTTCCACATACAATGCATCCGTTACTTCTGCTCTTGACTCTGTTGCTCCACCAACCACTATTCAGCCTCGCAAATTAACACCTCAACCCTGGCACACCAGATGCACCAGATATCTGCAAAAATGCTCACGTACTGCTGAGCGACACTGGAGGAAATCACGCTCTAAGGCAGACTTCCTCCATTTCAAACTTATGCTCTCATCCTTCAGTGCTGCCCTTTCTCTTGCTAAACAGTCATACTTCAAGAACCTCATCTCCTCCCAGTCTTCCAACCCCCACGGCGCCTCTTTGCCACTCTCAACTCACTCCTCTGCCCACCTCCACCTCGTCTCCCTTCCTCACTCTCTGCTCTTGACTTTGCCACTTACTTCACATCCAAAATTGACTCCATACGTCAGGACATCACATCACACCAGACCATCAGTAACCAGCTTTCTCCCATCCCTTACCAACCCTCCCCATCCCTCGCACCTACTCTGACATCTTTCTCCCATGCATCTGGAAAGGAAGTCATGGCCCTCATTCGTTCCTGTCCCCTCACCACCTCCCCACTTGACCCTATCCCCTCCCGCCTCCTCTGCTACCTCTCTCCTTCTGCTTGTTCCCATCTTTCCCACCTTCTCAATCTGTCCCTCTCATCAGGCACTGTCCCCTCTGCCTTCAAGCATGCACTCTTCTCTCCTATTCTTAAAAAACCTACACTTGATCCAAACACTCTCTCCAACTACCGACCCATCTCTCTCCTCCCTTTTGCCTCCAAACTCCTTGAGCGTATTGTCTACAACCGCCTTACTTCCTTCACACTCACTGCTTGACCCATTCCAGTCTGGCTTCCGTCCTCTCCACTCCACTGAAACTGCCCTTACAAAAGTATGCAATGACCTCCATGCTGCTAAATCTAAGGGACACTACTCTATACTTATTCTACTTGATCTCTCTGCTGCTTTTGACACTGTGGGCCATCCTCTCCTACTGCAAATTCTTCACTCCATTGGTCTGCGTGACACTGCCCTCTCTTGGCTGTCCTCCTACCTTTCTGACCGTTCTTTCTCTGTCTCCTCTCATGACTCCACCTCCCCCTCACTTCCACTAACTGTAAGGGTACCCCAAGGTTCTGTCATTGGTCCTCTTCTCTTCTCTCTCTATACGTCCTCACTAGGTAAGCTCATTAGTTCTTTTGGTTTCCAATATCATCTCTATGCTGATGACACCCAAATCTATCTTTCCTCTCCAGACCTCTCCCCTGCTCTCCTCACTCGTATCTCCAACTGTCTCTCTGCTACCTCTTCCTGGATGTCCCAGCGCTTTCTTAAACTTAACATGTCTAAGACAGAGCTGATCATCTTTCCTCCCTCCCGCATAACCTCACCTCCTACAATCTCATTATCTATTGATGGCACTATCTCCTCTAGCCTCCAAGTGCACTGTCTTGGAGTAATCCTTGACTCCTCCCTCTCCTTCAAACCACACATTCAGCACCTCTCACAAACCTGCCATTTTCATCTAAAAAATATTTCCAGGATCAGACCCTTTCTGACCCAGGATGCTACTAAGACTCTTATCCACTCACTGGTCATCTCCAGACTAGACTACTGTAATCTGCTCCTGACTGGCATTCCTGACAAATACCTCTCTCCACTCCAATCTATCCTCAATGCTGCTGCACGGCTCATCTTCCTCACCAAACGCACTACGTCCACCTCTCCTCTCTTACTAGACCTTCGCTGGCTCCCCTTCCCTTTCAGAATCCATTTCAAGCTTCTCACACTCGCTTACAAAGCCCTCACCCACTCCTCTCCCATCTACATCTCTGACCTTATCTCCCTTTACACTCCAACCCGTCCTCTTCGCTCTGCTAATGCACGCCGACTCTCCTGCCTACGGATTACTTCCTCCCACTCCTACCTCCAAGATTTTTCACGTGCTGCACCACTTCTTTGGAATTCCCTACCTCTCTACAAAACTTCAAACGATCTCTCAAGACCCACTTCTTCACCAAACCCAGCCAAATCTCATCCTAACCCTCTGTTCTACGCTCTCTATATACCCCATCTGTGTCACCCCTGTCTGTCTACCCCTCCCCTTTAGAATGTAAGCTCTCACGAGCAGGGCCCTCTTCCCTCATGTGCTTATCCTTTCTTACTTTAATAATCTTCAGCTGCACCACATCCAGCAGTCTTCTGCCACCTGATACTTATTCCAGTGTCATCTGCTGATGTAACTATGTTTATTTACCCTGTACTTGTCCTATACTGTCATCAACTGTAAGTTGCCGTTTTCCTGTTTGATTATTTGTTTATGTATTTTGTAATTGGGCGCTGCGGAACCCTTGTGGCGCCATATAAATAAAGGATAATAATAATAATAATAATAATAATAATAATAATAATAATAATAATAATTACTATAGGCAGGAAAAAATAAGAATTTACTCAACGGTAATTCTATTTCTCGTAGTCCGTAGTGGATGCTGGGTACTCCGTAAGAACCATGGGGAATAGACGGGCTCCGCAGGAGACTGGGCACTCTTAAAAGAAAGATTAGGTACTATATCTGGTGTGCACTGGCTCCTCCCTCTATACCCCTCCTCCAGACCTCAGTTAGGGAAACTGTGCCCGGAAGAGCTGACATTACTAGGAAAGGATTTGGAATCCAGGGTAAGACTCATACCAGCCACACCAATCACACCGTACAACTTGTGATAACTATACCCAGTTAACAGTATGAACAACAACTGAGCCTCATTCAACAGATGGCTCAGAACAATAACCCTATAGTTAAGCAATAACTATATACAAGTATTGCAGAAAGTCCGCACTTGGGACGGGCTCCCAGCATCCACTACGGACTACGAGAAATAGAATTACCGGTGAGTAAATTCTTATTTTCTCTAATGTCCTAGTGGATGCTGGGTACTCCGTAAGGACCATGGGGATTATACCAAAGCTCCCAAACGGGCGGGAGAGTGCGGATGACACTGCAGCACCGAATGAGCAAACTCAAGGTCCTCCTCAGCCAGGGTATCAAACTTGTAGAATTTTGCAAAAGTGTTTGATCCCGACCAAGTAGCAGCTCGGCAAAGTTGTAAAGCCGAGACCCCTCTGGCAGCCGCCCAAGAAGAGCCCACCTTCCTCGTGGAATGGGCTTTTACTGATTTAGGATGCGGCAGTCCAGCCGCAGAATGTGCAAGTTGAATCGTGCTACAGATCCAGCGAGCAATAGTCTGCTTTGAAGCAGGAGCACCCAGATTGTTTGGTGCATGCAGGATAAACAGCGAGTCAGTTTTTCTGACTCTAGCCGTCCTGGATACATAGATTTTCAGGGCCCTGACTACGTCCAGCAACTTGGAATCCTCCAAGTCCCGAGTAGCCGCAGGCACCACAATAGGTTGGTTCAAATGAAACGCTGATACCACCATTGGGAGAAATTGGGGACGAGTCCTCAATTCTGCCCTGTCCATATGGAAAATCAGATATGGGCTTTTACAGGACAAAGCCGCCAATTCTGACACACGCCTAGCTGAGGCCAAGGCCAACAGCATGACTACCTTCCACGTGAGATACTTCAACTCCACGGTCTGAAGTGGCTCAAACCAATGTGATTTTAGGAAATCCAACACTACGTTGAGATCCCAAGGTGCCACTGGAGGCACAAAAGGGGGCTGAATATGCAGCACTCCCTTAACAAACGTCTGAACTTCAGGCAGTGAAGCCAGTTCTTTTTGAAAGAAAATAGACAGGGCCGAAATCTGGACTTTAATGGATCCAAATTTTAGGCCCATAGTCACTCCTGACTGTAGGAAGTGCAGAAATCTACCCAGCTGAAATTCCTCTGTTGGGGCCTTCATGGCCTCACACCAAGCAACATATTTTCGCCATATGCGGTGATAATGTTTTGCTGTCACATCCTTCCTAGCTTTTATCAGCGTAGGAATGACTTCAACCGGAATGCCCTTTTTCATTAGGATCCGGCGTTCAACCGCCATGCCGTCAAACGCAGCCGCGGTAAGTCTTGGAACAGACAGGGCCCCTGCTGTAGCAGGTCCTGTCGGAGCGGCAGAGGCCAAGGGTCCTCTGAGATCATTTCTTGTAGTTCCGGGTACCAAGTTCTTCTTGGCCAATCCGGAACGATGAGTATAGTTCTTACTCCTCTCTTTCTTATTATCCTCAGTACCTTTGGTATGAGAGGAAGAGGAGGGAACACATAAACCGACTGGTACACCCACGGTGTCACTAGAGCGTCCACAGCCATCGCCTGAGGGTCCCTTGACCTGGCGCAATATCTTTTTAGCTTTTTGTTGAGGCGGGACGCCATCATGTCCACCTGTGGCCTTTCCCAACGATTTACAATCAGCTGGAAGACTTCTGGATGAAGTCCCCACTCTCCCGGTTGGAGGTCGTGCCTGCTGAGGAAGTCTGCCTCCCAGTTCTCCACTCCGGAATGAACACTGCTGACAGTGCTATCACGTGATACTCCGCCCATCGGAGAATTCTTGTGGCTTCTGCCATCGCCATCCTGCTTCTTGTGCCGCCCTGTCGGTTTACATGGGCGACAGCCGTGATGTTGTCTGACTGAATCAGCACCGGCTGGTTTTGAAGCAGGGGTTCTGCTTGACTTAGGGCATTGTAAATGGCCCTTAGTTCCAGAATATTTATGTGTAGGGAAGTCTCCTGACTCGACCATTGTCCTTGTAAGTTTCTTCCTTTAGTGACTGCCCCCCAACCTTGGAGGCTGGCATCCGTGGTCACCAGGACCCAGTCCTCAATGCCGAATCTGCGGCCCTTGAGAAGATGAGCACTCTGCAGCCACCACAGCAGAGACACCCTGGCCCTTGGGGACAGGGTTATCAGCCGATGCATCTGAAGATGCGATCCGGACCACTTGTCTAACAGATCCCACTGAAAGATCCTTGTATGGAACCTGCCGAAGGGAATTGCTTCGTAAGAAGCTACCATCTTTCCCAGGACTCGCGTGCAGTGATGCACAGACACCTGTTTTGGTTTCTGGAGGTCTCTGACCAGAGATGACAACTCCTTGGCCTTCTCCTCCGGGAGAAACATCTTCTTCTGTTCTGTGGCCAGAATCATGCCCAAGAACAGCAGACGCGTCGTAGGAACCAGCTGCGACTTTGGGATATTCAGAATCCAGCCGTGCTGTTGTAGCACTTCCTGAGATAGTGCTACTCCGACCAACAACTGCTCCTTGGACCTTGCCTTTATAAGGAGATCGTCCAAGTACGGGATAATTATAACTCCCTTCTTTCGAAGGAGTATCATCATTTCGGCCATTACCTTGGTAAATACCCTCGGTGCCGTGGACAGACCAAACGGCAACGTCTGGAATTGGTAATGGCAGTCCTGTACCACAAACCGGAGGTACTCCTGGTGAGGTGGGTAAATGGGGACATGTCGGTAAGCATCCTTGATGTCCAGTGATACCATAAAATCCCCCTCTTCCAGGATTGCAATAACCGCCCTGAGCGATTCCATTTTGAACTTGAACTTCCTTATAGAAGTGTTCAAGGATTTCAAATTTAGAATGGGTCTTACCGAACAGTCTGGTTTCGGTACCACAAACATTGTGGAATAGTAACCCCGTCCCTGTTGAAGGAGGGGAACTTTGATTATCACCTGCTGGAGGTACAGCTTGTGAATTGCCACCAGTACTACCTCCCTTTCCTTGGGAGTAGCTGGCAAGGCTGATTTGAGGTAACGGCGAGGGGGAGACGTCTCGAACTCCAGCTTGTATCCCTGAGATACCACTTGTAGAACCCAGAGATCCACCTGTGAGCGAACCCACTGGTCGCTGAAGTTCCGGAGACGGGCCCCCACCGCACCTGGCTCCACCTGTGGAGCCCCAGCGTCATGCGGTGGACTTAGTGGAAGCAGGGGAGGATTTTTGTTCCTGGGAACTGGCTGTCTGGTGCAGCTTTTTCCCTCTACCCCTACCTCTGGGCAGAAAGGACGCGCCTCTGACCCGCTTGCCTTTCTGGGGCCGAAAGGACTGTACTTGATAATACGGTGCTTTCTTAGGCTGTGAGGGAACCTGAGGTAAAAAAGTCGACTTCCCAGCTGTTGCTGTGGATACGAGGTCCGAGAGACCGTCCCCAAACAATTCCTCACCCTTATAAGGCAAAACTTCCATGTGCCTTTTAGAATCAGCATCACCTGTCCACTGCCGAGTCCATAATACTCTCCTGGCAGAAACGGACATTGCATTAATTCTAGATGCCAGCCGGCAAATGTCCCTCTGTGCATCCCTCATATATAAGACTACGTCTTTAATATGCTCTATGGTTAGCAAAATCGTATCCCTGTCAAGGGAATCAATGTTATCTGACAGGGAATCAGACCATGCTGCTGCAGCACTACACATCCATGCTGAAGCAATAGCAGGTCTCAGTATAGTACCTGAGTGTGTATACACAGACTTCAGGATAGCCTCCTGCTTTCTATCTGCAGGCTCCTTTAAGGCGGCCGTATCCTGAGACGTCAGTGCCACCTTTTTTGATAAGCGTGTGAGCGCCTTGTCCACCCTACGGGATGTTTCCCAACGCAACCTGTCCGTTGGCGGGAAAGGGTACGCCATTAGTAACAGCTTAGAAATCACTAATTTCTTATCTGGGGAACACCACGCTTCTTCACACAATTCATTTAATTCATCAGATGGGGGAAAAGTCACTGGCTGCTTTTTCTCCCCAAACATAATACCCTTTTTAGTGGTAACCGGGTTAATGTCAGAAATGTGCAACACATTTTTCATTGCCGTAATCATGCATCGGATGGCCCTTGTGGATTGTACATTTGTCTCATCCTCGTCGACACTGGAGTCAGACTCCGTGTCGACATCTGTGTCTGCCATTTGAGGTAGCGGGCGTTTTTGAGCCCCTGATGGCCACTTAGACGCTTGGGCAGGCGCGGGCTGAGATGCCGGCTGTCCCAAAGCTGTTACGTCATCGAACCTTTTATGCAAGGAGTTGACATCGGTTAATACCTTCCACACATCCATCCACTCTGCTCCTGCTCCACCTCCACGTAAGCGTCCTCATCAAACATGTCGACACCGCCGTACCGACACACCGCACACACACACAGGGAATGCTCTGACTGAGGACAGGACCCCACAAAGTCCTTTGGGGAGACAGAGAGAGTATGCCAGCACACACCAGAGCGCTATATTACACTAATACACAGTGAATTTTCCCCCAATAGCTGCTTATAACACCTTTTGCGCCTAAATTTATGTGCCCTTCCTCTCTTTTTTACCCTTTCCGTAGTGTATACTGCAGGGGAGAGCCTGGGGAGCGTCCTTCCAGCGGAGCTGTGAAGAGAAAATGGCGCTGGCTGTGCTGAGGAAGATAGCCCCGCCCCTTCAGCGGCGGGCTTCTCCCGCTTTTTTAATAATATTTATGGCGGGGGATTAGGCACATATACAGTTTATAACTGTATTATGTGCATTTTGCCAACAAAAGTATACATATTGCAGCCCAGGGCGCCCCCCCCCCCCCCCAGCGCCCTGCACCCACCAGTGACCGGAGCGTGTGGTGTGCTGTGGGAGCAATGGCGCACAGCTGCAGTGCTGTGCGCTACCTTATTGAAGACCGGAGTCTTCAGCCGCCGATTTTCTCCTGGAATCTTCCGTCTTCTGGCTCTGCAAGGGGGACGGTGGCGCGGCTCTGGGAACGGACGATCGAGGTCGGGCCCTGTGTTCGATCCCTCTGGAGCTAATGGTGTCCAGTAGCCTTAGAAGCACAAGCTAGCTGCACGCAGGTAGGTTTGCTTCTCTCCCCTCAGTCCCTCGTAGCAGTGAGTCTGTTGCCAGCAGATCTCACTGAAAAAAAAAAAACCTAACAAATACTTTCTTTTCTAGTAAGCTCAGGAGAGCCCACTAGGTGCATCCAGCTCTGGCCGGGCACAGATTCTAACTGAGGTCTGGAGGAGGGGCATAGAGGGAGGAGCCAGTGCACACCAGATATAGTACCTAATCTCTCTTTTAAGAGTGCCCAGTCTCCTGCGGAGCCCGTCTATACCCCCCATGGTCCTTACGGAGTACCCAGCATCCACTAGGACGTCAGAGAAATTACAAATAATGTAAGGGGCATGAATCAGAATTTATTTTTCCCCCAATGTCTGGGCGTGCAGCTTGCAAAACTGGGGCATAAGGTAGCCTTTTCCTGCAATGCCACGCCCCTTGCAGTGAGGCCACGGCCCCTTTTTTTCTCAAATTATTTATTTTTCACATCGCTATAGAGGGGTGTAGTATGGTCAGCCAGGCTCCCGGCGGCCAGTATACCAGCGCTGGAATCCCGACCGCTGGCATACCGACAGCTGGGTGAGCGCAAATAAGCCGGCATTTCGGCACCGGTATACAGTGCGCCGGGATCCCAACAGCCGGCAAACTAAAGACCACCCCAATGGGGAAGGGGGGGCGGGGAGATTATGCACCAGGAACATTTCTTTGGGGCAGGTAGGAGCAAAATACACAGTTACACCACTGTGTAACTATGAGTGGGTTAATAAAAGTTGTACTAGAAGGATCAACTGCAAGTGGTAATGGAGGAGGGGGCACGTACTAAAAATGTGCCAAAGTGGATAACTGCTTTGAGAAAGAGCAAAATTGCAATGAGTTTTACATATGTTCCCCAGACCTAAACATTGCATTTGTTTACGGCTAATAGCTCATTCTGTTAGTGTTAACCTTGTTGACTTAGGCTTAGAGGGTAATTCAGAGTTGATTGCAGCAGCAAATTTGTTAGCAATTGGGCAAAACCATGTGCAGTGCAGGTGTGGCAGATATAACATGTGCAGAGAGAGTTAGATTTTAGTGGGGTGTGTTCAAACTGAAATCTAAATTGCAGTGTAAAAATAAAGCAGCCAGTATTTACCCTGCACAGAAACAAAATAACCCACCCAAATCTAACTCTCTCTGCAAATGTTATATCTGCCACACCTGCAGTGCACATATGGGCTAATTTGGACCTGATCGATGCTGATTAACAGGCAGAGGCGGTCGCTGGGTGGGAGGGGGCGGGCCGGCAGGGTTTGGCCGCTGTGTAGGGGGGCGCGGTCCGGGCAACGCAAGCATGCCTGGACTATTGGGGGGGCGGGTCGCGTGACATCACACGCAGCCGCTGCAACTCGCCCCCCCCCCAATAGTCCAGGCTGCGCTGGCTGGGAGCTACTCCTACAGTACAAAAGCATCGCTGCTGTGCGATCCTTTTGTACTTGCACGGCGGGGTAGGCCCTGACATGCGGCGCTGACTAGCTTTGTGCTGGGCGTCCCCACGCATGTCAGGGAAGCTGATCGAAGATGTGCTAAATTTAGCACATCTACGATCAGGTCTGACTCACCCCCATGGTTTTGCCCAACTGCTAACAAATTTGCTGCTGCAATCAACTCTGAATTACCTCCTTAATATGGTGGAAATCTTTTGCACTGTAATTTTAAGAAGAGCATGTTCAAATGTGACACGGGACCACAAAAAAAAAAAATAATTCCATCTAAAGGGCCCTACACACTGGATGACATTTTAGAAAGATACTGTTCAAAAATTAATATCGTTCAGCGTGGAGGCATCGACAATGAATCCACGCATGTCCCCGAAGTCGTTCATCGTTGGTCTATCATCGTTTATCATTGCAATCCAGTTCAGACGATATATATGTCTGTAATGTCAAATTGTTCAGTGTGTATGTAAAAAAGAATTAATTGTTCATATTGTTCGAATCGACCAGTGTGTAGGGCCCTTAAAAGTGTACCTACCCCAAAGGCATAAATATCTGCCACTTCATAGCCCCTTATTTGAAGGTACTGGATCTAGAACATATTAGAAACAAACCCTTTCGGATGTTGGTAAGCAGTATATACGGTATAGACTGCTTACCAACATCAGAAAGGGTTTGTTTCCATTATGATTTAGATCATATATAACATATCTTTGTTTTTGGGCTCCTCATTAATAGCCATGGTATAGACTATACCATGGCTATTAATGAGGAGCCCTCCCCCCCCCCCCCCAAAAACAAAACAAAAACCCCAGATATATCTTGGTAAGAAAAAAAAAAACCTGAGAGATCCGCCTATGGTTTAACTTGAGGGGAAACTGGTTTTACGTGGAAAGCGATTTTAAAATAAGATTTTACTCACCGGTAAATCTATTTCTCGTAGTCCGTAGTGGATGCTGGGACTCCGTAAGGACCATGGGGTATAGCAGCTCCGCAGGAGACTGGGCACAACTAAAGAAAGCTTTAGGACTACCTGGTGTGCACTGGCTCCTCCCACTATGACCCTCCTCCAGACCTCAGTTAGGATACTGTGCCCGGAAGAGCTGACACAATAAGGAAGGATTTTGAATCCCGGGTAAGACTCATACCAGCTACACCAATCACACCGTATAACTCGTGATACTATACCCAGTTAACAGTATGAAATATAACTGAGCCTCTCAACAGATGGCTCAACAATAACCCTTTAGTTAGGCAATAACTATAAACAAGTATTGCAGACAATCCGCACTTGGGATGGGCGCCCAGCATCCACTACGGACTACGAGAAATAGATTTACCGGTGAGTAAAATCTTATTTTCTCTGACGTCCTAAGTGGATGCTGGGACTCCGTAAGGACCATGGGGATTATACCAAAGCTCCCAAACGGGCGGGAGAGTGCGGATGACTCTGCAGCACCGAATGAGCAAACTCTAGGTCCTCCTCAGCCAGGGTATCAAACTTGTAGACTCTTGCAAAAATGTTTGAACCCGACCAAGTAACAGCTTGGCAATTTTGTAAAGCCGAGACCCCTCGGGCAGCCGCCCAAGATGAGCCCACTTTCCTCGTGGAATGGGCTTTTACAGATTTAGGGTGCGGCAGTCCAGCCGCAGAACGTGCAAGTTGAATCATGCTACAGCGAGCAATAGTCTGCTTAGAAGCAGTAGCACCCAGCTTGTTGGGTGCATACAGGATAAATAGCGAGTCAGTTTTCCTGACTCCAGCCGTCCTGGAAACATATACTTTTCAGGGCCCTGACTACGTCCAGTAACTTGGAATCCTCCAAGTCCCAAGTAGCCGCAGGCACCACAATAGGTTGGTTCACATGAAAAACTGATACCACCTTAGGAAGGAATTGGGAACGAGTCCTCAATTCCGCCGTATCCATATAAAAAAATCAGATAAGGGCTTTTGCATGACAAAGCCGCCAATTCTGACACACGCCTGGCCGATGCCAAGGCCAACAGCATGACCACTTTCCACGTGAGGTATTGTAGCTCCACGGTTTTAAGTGGCTCAACCCAATGCGACTTCAGGAAATCCAACACCACGTTGAGATCCCACGGTGCCACTGGAGGCACAAACGGGGGCTGACTATGCAGCACTCCCTTAACAAAAGTCTGAACTTCAGTCAGTGAAGCCAGCTCTATTTTGGAAGAAAATCGATAGAGCCGAAATCTGGACCTTAATGGAACCCAATTTTAGGCCCATAGTCACCCCTGACTGTAGGAAGTGCAGAAATCGACCTAGCTGAAATTCCTCCTTTGGGGCCTTCCTGGCCTCACAGCACGCAACATATTTCCGCCATATGCGGTGATAATGGTTTGCGTTCACTTCTTTCCTAGCCTTAATTAGCGTAGGGATAACTTCCTCCGGAATGCCCTTTTCCTTCAGAATCCGGCGTACAACCGCCATGCCGTCAAACGCAGCCGCGGTACGTCTTGGAACAGACAGGCCCCCTGCTGCAGCAGGTCCTGTCTGAGCGGCAGAGGCCATGGGTCCTCCGAGATCATTTCTTGGAGTTCTGGGTACCAAGCTCTTCTTGGCCAATCCGGAACAATGAGTATAGTTCTTACTCCTCTCCTTCTTATTATTCTCATTACCCTGGGTAAGAGAGGCAGAGAAGGGAACACATACACCGACTGGTACACCCACGGTGTTACCAGAGCGTCCACAGCTATCGCCTGAGGGTCCCTTGACCTGGCGCAATATCTTTGTAGCTTTTTGTTGAGGCGAGACGCCATCATGTCCACCTGTGGCCTTTCCCAACGGTGTACAATCATTTGGAAGACTTCTGGATGAAGTCCCCACTCTCCCGGGTGGAGGCCGTGCCTGCTGAGAAAGTCTGCTTCCCAGTTGTCCACTCCGGGAATGAACACTGCTGACAGTGCTAACACCTGATTTTCCGCCCATCGGAGAATCCTTGTGGCTTCTGCCATCGCCATCCTGCTTCTTGTGCCGCCCTGTCTTGTCTGACTGGATCAGCACCGGCCGGTGTTGAAGCAGGGGTCTAGCCTGACTTAGGGCATTGTAAATGGCCCTTAGTTCCAGAATATTTATGTGTAGGGAAGTCTCCTGACTTTTCCATAGTCCTTGGAAGTTTCTTCCCTGTGTCACTGCCCCCCAGCCTCGAAGGCTGGCATCCGTGGTCACCAGGACCCAGTCCTGTATGCCGAATCTGCGCCCCCCTAGAAGATGAGCACTCTGCAGCCACCACAACAGCGACACCCTGGCCCTTGGAGACAGGGTTATCCGCCGATGCATCTGAAGATGCGACCCGGACCACTTGTCCAACAGATCCCACTGGAAGATTCTTGCATGGGACCTGGCGAATGGAATTTCTTCGTAAGAAGCTACCATCTTTCCCAGGGCTCGCGTGCATTGATGCACCGACACCTGTATTTGTATTAGGAGGTCTCTGTCTAGAGACGACAACTCCTTGGACTTCTCCTCCGGGAGAAACCCTTTTTTTCCTGTTCTGGTGTCCAGAACTATACCCAGGAACAGTAGACGCGTCGTAGGAACCAGCCGCGACTTGGGAATATTCAGAATCCAGCCGTGCTGTTGTAGCACTTCCCGAGATAGTGCTACTCCGACGAACAACTGCTCCCTGGACCTCGCCTTTATAAGGAGATCGTCCAAGTACGGGATAATTATTTCGGCCATTACCTTGGTAAATACCCTCGGTGCCGGGTATTGGTAATGACAATCTTGTACCACAATTTTGAGGTACTCCTGGTGAAGAGGGTTGTCAAAGTCAGAAAAATATCACGCTACACACTGCCATATATGCACCTCATGCGAGTGCCTGCTGCGAGTGCATGAGCTCTCCCGTGCGTGCGCATACTCGCTGTTGCGTGCACCCGCAGGCGCACGGTATGCGCATTTACGGTAAAGTTTATGTGCGTCTAGCGGGCGACTCAATCGTTACATATTTTAACCATATAATGTATTTTATAGATTATGGTCCCTTTGATAGAATCTGAAAGTTTAGTTAATGTAGCATGTTCATAGACAAAGAGATCCCTCTTTGTTTGATACGAAGGGTCAGACAGGGGTTATACAGTGGTGTTTAGTATCCATCGGAAGAGTATTTAATTAGCAATATTCCGGTGTTGGTTTGAAGCGGATTAATCGCTCGTGCGAATAGTTATGGACATAAGAAGTTTATGAACATTTACTGTATTTTGCACTTTATTACCCATGCGGCGGGAAACCTAGTTTCCCACCCACCTGAGCAGTTGGAAATAGTCACAGCCCACCTGTATGAATCAACCTATGACCTTTTGTTATAATGCGAAGACGAATTCCTGTGTCCAATGAACAATAAGAATATAGGGACCATTGTACTGTATTGTGTGTAGTGTATAAAAGGACAAGCCGATCTGGGCCAGCTCTCTATTCTCTTCAACGGTTCTCATTGCTGATAATCGGGAGCTGGATATCCAGAAGGCGCATGCGATTGTTTCCCTTTGTGCGTAAGTTTCTCTGCAATCATATTGTCTTTATTGTTATAAGCCATTCTCTCTCGTTCTCTCTCTCTCACTCTCTCTCCTTCCCCCTTTAAAAGTAATTGTATCTTTATTGTATTTTATGTGTAGTTACTTGGTTAGGTATTTTATGTTATCTTGGTAGTGTATAACTTGTATTGTATTATTCTTTTGCAATTGAACGTTCATTCATTTCCTTAAAAGGCGTTAGACCCTTAGACCGGTATTTGACTGTTTATTATATTGCTAAGGGGTTCTCTGAGCGTCACATACGCTCATACAGCTTTTAAACTAACAAGGTTACACCGTGTTGCATTTACATCTTATCACTGCACAAGGGTTTACAGTATATGTACATTGTTTATGGTATAGTTAAAAAGGTTTAACACTGTGAGCGTCAGCGCCGCTTGTGATCTCCTCGTGGTCCCAAGCATCCGCTACGCTGATAGCGTATCATTACGTTAGTCGGCAGCCTATAGCGTGCTTGCCTGTACGCTCTAAGCCGTGAGCGAACGTGCCGCTCATGCGTCTCGACCACGGCTAAGCGTTAGATACGCAACGTGCGTACCCTTACGGTATTCCATACGCCAATAGCGTACTGTGTTCTTTAACCTTTTAGAGGGTTTTCAATAAGATAAATATTTGGCTTTGTCAATTGGCGGCTCGTCCGTCCTTCACATATCTGTACTAGGTAATTTCAGCAGACATTATCGATCAGCAAAGGGCGGGAGGTAATATTCCTCGTAGTGCTGACCCGATAAGCGTCTGCTTCGCTTAGTAAAGGGTGCTGAAGGAATCCGGAACCGGAGGTAAGAACAATACGCTAGTATCTTTTAAAACTGTTTTTTTCTCTCTCTCTGTTCTGTCTTGCGTACGCACGCACGCATACATCTGCATTTCTTTTCATTCGTGTATTTTCACATATCACTCTCTTGGTTGCCATTTCACAATTGATAACGTGCTAAGAAAGATTTGTTGCTATTAGTAGTTAAAGAGTAAAAGTAATACATTAAGGGGTAATTTGTAAAGCACGCACACGGCTTTGCCTAAAGATACAAGGAGAGACCTGTGTGGTGCTCGGTAGATGATTACAATTAAAGATCATCTACATTGATAAACGTGTTAACTGTATTTCTGTGGACATATCTGGCTGGCATACACGTGTCTCTAACAAAAGGGTGAGACAAGCGTACGCAACACAAAGGCCGACGCACGCAGCGTATATTACGCAACGGAGCGTCCGGGTACGCCCACATAATTCAAATCACACGATAGTATTATTTTTAACAGGCGAAAAGGAGGCAACGCGATAAATAGCGCAAGTCAATTTTAGTGTCCAAAATTTTAAGCTAATAGATCCTTCTCCAATTTGCGACTCATCTGGTCTAGACTATTTACTGAATGAAAGGAATTTCTGCACAGAAATAAAATTAAAAAGTGTACATGTGGTGAGTGTTTGCATATATAAGTTTTTACAATTTTTAGGTTGAACCACAAGAAGTCGAGTTCTCGTGAGGTACATACATGTAAGTGACGTGCATGGTGGCTAGGGAGGCATCCCTTGTTAAACATTAAAAAAAGAGCATTAGAGTATAGCAGACCAGAAGGTCTACTGTAGAACAGACCAGGAGGTCATACAGACCAGGAGGTCTAGGTACAACAGACTAAGAAGTCTGCTATAGATAGAAAAGTAGCACAACACCAGGAAGGGTTGGTGCGGAACCCATATAGGCCATTAAAGCTCTGGCTGAAGGAATTCGCAGCCGCAATTTTCGATTCCACTGGTCGCTCCGCACATAAGATTAGTTGCTTATGTGCTGAACGATTGTACCGCACGTAATTGTGTGCATTAGTTAGTAATTTGACCCAGTACCATTTGCGTACGAAAGGGGTCATAAACGCTATTTGTACATTCTAACGTGATTTGTGTAATTTTTTTTATTTTAAGGGAGGTTCGCTAGTCACTTGGGAACTATCCAGCAACCAATAGTTACTGGAAAGGGTTAAGTGCTCTTCGGATCACACTCGCATGTTCCAGTAAATAGCGGTTCAGGTCGCAGGGGCCCTAGGTCGAGTACGCCAGCGCTAAGGCAGTGTGTGGGCGTATTGGTCGGCGTGGGCGAGTGAGTGGAGTACTCGGTAAACTGCCACCGTCGGCCTACCCCGAACATCTTGGTTTTGTAAGGGTTCGCTGAAGACCCTGATTTGAAGGTCAGAGGTAGTGAAAGCAACACCTGCAAGTATGGGGGCCAGTTGTTCAGGTAGGGGGCGATCAACCTCGGTTCGGGTTGATTCAGTAAACCGGCCAATCGGGTCGGCAAGGTATGTAATGTGTGAAAAATACGGTTGACACACAGAGGTTTTATGTGATGAATGGGAAAGAATGACTGTGCATGACGGGGAGAAGTTTCCCCGGGTAGGTAGCTTTAGCCCAGATGTGTTTACAAAATCTTAGGAGAAGGATATGTCTCATTAAATCAACAAAGAGACGGATCAAACATTATGACTACTTACAGTTATGGCAACAGGAGGGTGAAATTCAGAGAGGATTGGCTCAGGCGGCTGGATCTAACCCTATCAGGAAACTGATCGCTACGGCACCACCGCCACCTTACATAACGGGAGAAAAGTTGGTTGCAGAGAATGACGCACTAATGTGTAATAAACAGACACTTAGTAACGGTATAAATGTTAAGGATAATATGAATAAGATGAGTAATGCAAATATTAACCCGTGCAAGTTGTACCCTGTTTTAAACTTTCCCCAGGAGTGTGATCAAGAGGACGAGTCAACAACACTATCGGCACTCTCTCTAGCAGCCACCATATCAGAAACAGCAGTGGGCACGACCCAACCCGTAAGATTAGTATCCAAGGCCCCTAGCGGAGGGACAGGTGAGGTCGTATCAACGGGTAAGTACGGCACCATACACTATGCTGAAACCATTTCACCACAAGCTGTAGAATCTATTCAGAATGATGTTAGTAGACTTAATCCCGTTAGGGTAATAGCAGTGCCAAATGGGAAAACGGATACTTCAGGAGTTACTCCTGTCAGAAACATTGCCATGCACTGTCCATTTTCCCGAATGGAATTAAGAACAATAGTGTCTGAATTCCCTGATCCTAGGAAGGATCTAGTTGCTAGCCAGAAATACATTAGAGATCTAGGGAATACTGTAGAGCCCAATAACAAAGACTGGCAGATATTGCTGAGGGCATGTTTACCCTCCAATGTCGACTCAGCACAATTCTTAGCTGACTGTAAATTAGATGAGGATGTACCCCTTACGGATGTGTACAACCAAGACAATGTAAAGAGGATAAATTTACAGTTAAAAGAGTATTTTCCAGCTGTAGTTAAATGGAACAAAATTTTCTCCATTAAGCAAAAAGAGTCAGAAACAGCTGCTGAGTATTTTCATAGGGCACTACTGGAAATGGCTAAATACACAGGCATAGAAGACATTAAAACAAATGCAAATCATAGAGAGGTAGCAGTATCTGTGTTAATGGATGGTTTAAAGGAGGTATTGAAGACAAGGATACAGACCACGCAACCATGTTGGCGAGGTCTGTCGGTGGCTACTTTGAGAGAGGCTGCTATTGATCACGATCGAAATATCACCAGACACAGGGAGTCACAAAGTGATAAGTTAATGGCCGTAAGTATACAGGCCCTGACCACAAGGCCACCTTTGTATAAATCTCCAAACCCTGTGGGTAAGTCAAATGTGGTAACCTGTTATTACTGTCATAAAGAGGGACATTTTGCACGAGACTGTAAATCGAAAAACACACAAAAATCATATCAACCCCCTAGACAACGACATGACACACGAAATTGGGATCAGGGACCGCAGAGACGGAGTCATGAGCCACATGCAGGGGAAACAAAAAGGTATCCCCCAAAAAGAGACTGGCAAGTCTCTGGTAGTTCCCATTTACCCCCTTCTCAAGTAGTTGCTGCCAGCGCAATTCAGGGAGGTCACCATACCCAATAGGGGTGTGGCCATACCTGTAATCTGCAGCCAGTGAAATTGATTGCAAGCCTTGGAAGTGAACCCGAGGTCACAATTGATGTAGCTGGTAAATCATTAAACTTCCTTGTAGATACGGGGGTGGCCAAATCAGTGATAAATTCGACAGTGGGCATGAGAACCACTGGTAAGACAATTCCAGCCATGGGAGTAACGGGAGTAGTCCAGCACTACCCTGTTAGCAAACCAGCAGAGATTACAATAGGGCCTTTGCATACCAAGCATTCCTTTTTGCTGGCGGCATCGGCACCGACTAATCTCCTGGGAAGAGATTTATTGTGTAAAATGGGGTGCGTCATTTATTGCACTCCTGAAGGTGTATTCTTAGACATACCTGAGAATCACGCTCAGGAAGTGCGAGACATGCTAGACTCTCCATCAAAATTAATGTCCCACACTGTTATGTTAAATAGGAATCCATCCCAGGTAGAAGAAATGACATCCCAAATACCAGAGTCACTGTGGACTAAAGATGGACAAGACACTGGATTAATGGCAAACGTAGCTCCAGTAGTTGTGCAAGTAAAAGATGGTAGGGTAGCTCCAAAAATCCCACAATACCCTCTCAAGCCAGAGGTGGAATTAGGAGTATACCCCGTAATAGAGCGCTTGCTACAACAGGGCATTCTGGTAAGAACATCCAGCACTGCCAATAGTCCCATCTTCCCTGTGAAAAAGAGTGGGGGGAGGGGTTACAGGCTAGTACAGGATCTAAGAGGGATTAACAAAATAGTCGAGAGTCAGTTCCCCGTAGTGCCAAATCCAGCTGTCATCCTTATGCAGATCCCTCCCACTGCGAAATTTTTCACTGTTATTGATCTCTGCTCCGCCTTTTTCTCGGTACCCCTGCATCCTGACAGCCAATATTTGTTTGCATTTACATACAGAGGAGTCCAATACACATGGACTCGATTACCGCAAGGTTTCATAGACAGTCCAAGTATATTTTCACAGGCTTTGCATGATTGTTTACAGTCTTTCCAACCAGAGAGTGGATCAATATTGATACAGTATGTGGATGATTTACTCCTGTGTTCAGATTCACTGGAAGCGTCCCTGAAAGATACGAAACAGCTCCTGTTTCATCTTTCAGACACAGGACACAAGGTTTCCAAAGACAAACTACAATTATGCCAGCCTAAAGTAAAATATCTGGGACACTGTCTAACACAAGGACTGAGACACCTGACCGCTGATAGAATTCAAGCAATTAGAGACATGACTCTGCCACAAACCCAGCAACAGATCAGAACGTTTTTAGGAATGTGTGGGTATTGCCGTAACTGGATCCCAGGGTTTTCCATTCTAGCATTACCTTTGCAGGAGATGGTTTCATCAAACAAACCTGATCGGATTTCGCATACAGACGAATCCGAGATGGCATTTGAGAGACTCAAACAGTGCCTAACGCAGGCACCAGCATTAGGTATGCCAGACTATGGGAAACCCTTTGAGCTGTACGGAACAGAAAGTGCTGGTTGCGCGGCAGGCGTCCTAACCCAAAAGCACGGTGATGCCAGCAGGCCGGTAGCATACTACAGCGCTCAGCTAGATACGGTAGCGCGATCCCTCCCCACATGCTTGCGAAGTGTCGCTGCGATAGCATTGCTAGTTACAAAAAGCGAAGATGTAGTGCTAGGACACAACCTCACAATTCATACGCCACATGCAGTGTCAGCCTTGTTGAATTCTGCCCAAACCAGGCACGTCTCATCAGCGCGGTTTACAAGATGGGAATTGGCATTAATGGCCCCCGTAAACATCACCATAAGGAGATGCAGTGCATTAAATCCTGCAACATATCTCCCAGGTGTGCCTGGACAGGCACAAAGGGTGGAGGATGAGAGTGATGGGGAAGGAGGATTTAATACAAGGGATGACACACATGATTGTATGGAATATTTGACCCAAAATTTCACGGCAAGGCCTGACATCAGTGACAACCCACTGGAAGATGTAGATTTTACTTTCTACACTGACGGTAGTTGTCACAGACAGACGGACTCGGGAGACTTGTGTACTGGATACGCAGTCGTAGATGACCAAGGCACCATAGAAGCAGAACCGCTAGGCCCACCTCACTCAGCCCAGGTTGCTGAACTGGTTGCCCTAACCAGAGCATGTGAATTGGCTAAGGGAAAGTCAGACAATATCTACACCGATTCTAGATACGCATTCGGGGTAGTCCATGATTTCGGAGCCCTATGGCGTCTCAGAAATTTCATGACGGCAGCTGGTACACCGATAGCGCATGCAGCTCACATCAAAAGACTTCTAACAGCGATACAGGAACCTGACAGAGTGGCTGTTATCAAGTGTAAAGCACATACATATAGCCAAGACCCAGTATCACTTGGTAACAGCCGAGCAGACGAAGCTGCTAAGTTAGCAGCTGGTACCCCCAGACAGACAGACACCACACAATTGATGGTATTCAATACCATCAACACACAGAAGTTGTGTGAAATGCAAAATTTGTGTTCCACACAGGAAAAGGCAGTTTGGAGGTCAAAAGGATATGGCCAGGAGTCCTCAGGACTCTGGACAGGGTAAACCAGTGGCACCCAGAGCATACCTTCCATGTTTAGCTGAAGCAGCACATGGGCTGACTCATCTGGGCAAGGAGGGAATGTGCAAGTTGGTAAGAGCATATTGGTGCGCCCCAGGATTCTCATCCCATGCAGGTAAGAGAGCAATGTCATGCCTTACCTGCTTGAGGAAGAACATCGGAAAGGCAATACCAACAGAACCATCTCATATCCCACCTACAGGCGGCCCTTTTCAGGTAATACAGATTGATTTTATACAATTACCCCCTTGTCGAAATTTGAAATATGTACTTGTTTGTATAGATGTGTTTTCAAATTGGGTTGAAGCATTTCCTGCGGCCACAAATACCGCTATGTTTACTGCTAAGAAAATTGTGCAGGAATTTGTGTGTAGATACGGTATCCCTAGAATAATTGAAAGTGATAGGGGTACCCATTTTACAGGTGATGTCTTTCAAGGAATGTGTAAGTTGATGGGAATTGATAGTAAGCTGCACACTCCGTACCGCCCCCAGGCGAGTGCGAAGGTAGAAAGAGTGAACAGCACTATTAAAAATAAATTGAGCAAAGTTATGGCAGAAACAGGATTGACATGGCCAGAAGCTTTACCCATTGTACTATACAGCATCAGAACCACTCCCAGGTCCCCTCTTAATCTGTCCCCCTTTGAAATTCTGTTTGGTCGACAACCGCATGTTATGATTAACCCTCAGGATGATTTGAAGTGTAACAATGAAGTGACTGTAAAATACCTGGTTAACATGAGTAAACAGCTAAGGAATCAGAATGACAATCTGAAGTTAGTGATTCCTGATTTGCCAGATAGTAATTGTCATGACATTGAACCTGGGGATTATGTAATGATACGGAATTTTCTACGCTCAGGTTGCCTTATTGACAGATGGGAAGGACCATACCAAGTCTTATTGATTAGCACGACAGCATTGAAGGTTGCCGAGAGAGAGACTTGGGTCCATTCGTCCCATTGTAAGAAGGTTGCTGATCCAGAGAGGTCCCGTGATAAAGAACAGACGGTAGAGGAAGTTGTATCACTGGAGTGTCTGTTTCAGGAGGACTGAGACGGCACCTGAGCATTAAAAATAATAAGAACGGAGGCAGTTGTCGATTCCCTGTTCCCTTTTATTGTTTTTCATCACTTCCCATCCCATCTCCCTCAATTGTTTCTTTCCCCCTTCTCATCCTTCTCCATTTCCTCCAATAAGATGGACTTGCCCCAAGAGACTGTGATCCGGATTTTCCTGTTGACCATGATGTTGACCAGAGCAGTCTGTTCCGGCGAGAGTACCATGGAAGTCGAGAGGGGTTCTGGAATGGGTTCTGATGACAGAGATGGAGGCGTAGATTTCCAAGAACAACATAATCACCGAGCGAAGGCGAGTATCAGAAAACGATCTGGTAGCATTGACAATAGAAGAAATTGTGAAGGATTGTTAGCTGAAGAGAACTGTATCTGTAGACTCTGTGACAGTGTAGTTGAGGATGGGTGCATCAAGAAATGCCAATCCAGTTTTAATATCCACATGGACCGGCATCCATTGAGTGACTATCACTCCTTAGTGTGTAAAGTGTTAAATCAGACAGATTGTTGGGTATGCTCTCAAGTACCTCAAGGCCATAGCAAATCAGGATTAGTGCCCTTCCCGTTAACTATAGGGGAGGTACTTGAGCTAAGTGGTGGGAGACCGGTGGACAGGAGGTTTAATATCTCCAGTCCTCCTAGTTTGAAGCTCCACCAATATCATGTGGATAGATCCCTAGTATGTTTTAACATTTCCAATCCCCGAAAGCCGGGAAATTGGGAAGTGTCATGGAATAACCAAACCATGACCTTTTCATACAGAGCCGATAGAATGCCAACAGATACAGAACTTATACGCCACATAGCCGGTAGTGGAAAATATTTCCGATATAGGTATACCCTAGGAAGTAGGACCATGAGAGTTGGAGAGGTATCACCAGGATACTGTGCACACATCGTACAAACCGATACGTGTACTAAACAGATGGGAGAATTAGGGTTAGGAAATTTCATATGGAAAATGTGTAATATGGTTATGTCCTACTCCGTCCCATATGTTCTCCCCGATGATGCATATTTCATATGCGGGAGGAAGGCGTATAAGTGGCTTGCCCCAAACTCAGAAGGGTTATGTTATATTGGAAAAGTACTGCCTGAAGTAATGACTGTATCACATACTAAAATGAAAGATATTCACCGCAGTGCCCAAGCTCCTTATACTCACACTCATTACGAGCACATCGTTAAACGGCACCTGATAGAGAGAACAGAGCATCCGGCCTCTGACCTGATCAGTGAATCCACCGGGATTCAATTCCTAATCGTGTTAGATATCACTCGTACCGCCAGAGGAGTGATAAATTATAAATATATATCTGCGCTTGCAAATTTATTAGACAACATCACTGAAATGTATGATGACACATTCAGGTATACTGGAAGGGAGCTCCAAGCTTATAAAACAGAACTGGTTCAGCATAGGATGATTCTCAATTATCTCACAGCTGTGACGGGTGGGTATTGTGTTACCCTAGCGACTCAGTATGGAATAAAGTGCTGCACATATATCACAAACAGCACCGAGGACCCGGTCGAGGTCATAGACCAAAAGATGGACGACATTCTCCAATTAAAATGGGAGTTCCGAAGGAAACACAATCTCACCCTTGCCGCTGTGGGTAATGAGCTGACCAGTTGGGTGTCATGGTTGAACCCGCGAAATTGGTTCTCTGGTTTAGGAGAATGGACCCAAGGTATTATCATGGATGTAGGGAAATTCCTTTTGTGTGTTCTGGGTGTCATCATATTAGTCGGTCTGATATTTAGATGCGTTCGGGTTTTAACAAAGTGTAAACGTAGCGCCCGAGTGATGAGTTTAAGGAGTGAAGATACTGTAATAACAACGACTGATGTGATTTATGACCCAACGATAGAGACAATGTTGCGATGAAAATGTGATTCCACGGTCCGTTTCTTTCACCCTTTTCTCCTTTGTTTTTCTCCAAGGTAAAAAGACCCGCTTGGAAGAGGAATTTGACGGCCTTGTATGCAGACAACAGATGGACTAAAGAAGAATTTGACAACCTTTTACACAGACAACTGATGGACTATGCCATAGACCCCCATATCCCTAGTACTTTTAATTTTACGCTAGCCCAACACTTTTTGTAAGTCTATGGACATTGATAAAGCTTTGCTTGCGTTTATTGGCAAAAGCACAAAGAGACTACAGTCAACATGTACATCGAGACAAGACAAGACAAGACCTCAATCGGCAAATGTATATTAAACTCACATAGTTTATCACTGCATTTACCATAATTGTTTCTTATCTTCATCTCTACAACCTTCAGGTAATGACACACATAGTCGATAGGGAATACAGGCACAGATATCAGCAAATATCACGCTACACACTGCCATATATGCACCTCACGCGAGTGCCTGCTGCGAGTGCATGAGCTCTCCCGTGCGTGCGCATACTCGCTGTTGCGTGCACCCGCAGGCGCACAGTATGCGCATTTACGGTAAAGTTTATGTGCGTCTAGCGGGCGACTCAATCGTTACATATTTTAACCATATAATTTATTTTATAGATTATGGTCCCTTTGATAGAATCTGAAAGTTTAGTTAATGTAGCATGTTCATAGACAAAGAGATCCCTCTTTGTTTGATACGAAGGGTCAGACAGGGGTTATACAGTGGTGTTTAGTATCCATCGGAAGAGTATTTAATTAGCAATATTCCGGTGTTGGTTTGAAGCGGATTAATCGCTCGTGCGAATAGTTATGGACATAAGAAGTTTATGAACATTTACTGTATTTTGCACTTTATTACCCATGCGGCGGGAAACCTAGTTTCCCACCCACCTGAGCAGTTGGAAATAGTCACAGCCCACCTGTATGAATCAACCTATGACCTTTTGTTATAATGCGAAGACGAATTCCTGTGTCCAATGAACAATAAGAATATAGGGACCATTGTACTGTATTGTGTGTAGTGTATAAAAGGACAAGCCGATCTGGGCCAGCTCTCTATTCTCTTCAACGGTTCTCATTGCTGATAATCGGGAGCTGGATATCCAGAAGGCGCATGCGATTGTTTCCCTTTGTGCGTAAGTTTCTCTGCAATCATATTGTCTTTATTGTTATAAGCCATTCTCTCTCGTTCTCTCTCACTCTCTCTCTCTCTCCTTCCCCCTTTAAAAGTAATTGTATCTTTATTGTATTATGTGTAGTTACTTGGTTAGGTATTTTATGTTATCTTGGTAGTGTATAACTTGTATTGTATTATTCTTTTGCAATTGAACGTTCATTCATTTCCTTAAAAGGCGTTAGACCCTTAGACCGGTATTTGACTGTTTATTATATTGCTAAGGGGTTCTCTGAGCGTCACATACGCTCATACAGCTTTTAAACTAACAAGGTTACACCGTGTTGCATTTACATCTTATCACTGCACAAGGGTTTACAGTATATGTACATTGTTTATGGTATAGTTAAAAAGGTTTAACACTGTGAGCGTCAGCGCCGCTTGTGATCTCCTCGTGGTCCCAAGCATCCGCTACGCTGATAGCGTATCATTACGTTAGTTGGCAGCCTATAGCGTGCTTGCCTGTACGCTCTAAGCCGTGAGCGAACGTGCGTCTCGACCACGGCTAAGCGTTAGATACGCAACGTGCGTACCCTTACGGTATTCCATACGCCAATAGCGTACTGTGTTCTTTAACCTTTTAGAGGGTTTTCAATAAGATAAATATTTGGCTTTGTCAGGGTAAATAGGGACATGTAGGTAAGCATCCTTGATGTCCAGTGATACCATGAAATTCTCCAGATTTGCAATAATCGCCCTGAGCGATTCCATTTTGAACTTGAACCTTCGTATATAAGTGTTCAAGGATTTCAATTTTAGAATGGGTCTCACCAAACCGTCTGGTTTCGGTACCACAACATTCTGGGATAGTAACCCCGTCCTTGTTGAAGGAGGGGTACCTTGATTTCACCTGCTGGAAGTACAGCTTGTGAATTGCCGCCAGTACTACCTCCCTTTCTCCGAGGGCAGCAGGCAAGGCTGATGTGAGGTAACGGCGAGGGGGAGTCGCCTCGAACTCCAGCCTGTATCCCTGTGATACTACTTGCAGAACCTAGGGATCCATCTGTGGGCAAGCCCACTGGTCCCTGAAGTTCCCGAGACGCGCCCCCACCGCACCTGTCTCCACCTGTGGAGCCCCAGCGTCATGCGTTGGACTCAGAGGAAGCGGGGGAAGATTTTTGATCCTGGGAACTGGCTGTCTGGTGCAGCTTTTTCCTTCTTCCCTTGTCTCTGTGCAGAAAGGAAGCGCCTTTGACCCGCTTGCTTTTCTGAAGCCGAAAGGACTGTACCTGAAAATACGGTGCTTTCTTAGGCTGTGAGGAAACCTGAGGTAAATTTTTTTCTTCCAGCTGTTGCTGTGGATACGAGGTCCCAGAGACCATCCCCAAACAATTCCTCACCCTTATAAGGCAGAATCTCCATGTGCCTTTTAAAGGCAGCATCACCTGTCCACTGCCAGGTCTCTAATACCCTCCTGGCAGAATGGACATTGCATTAATTCTGGATGCCAGCCGGCAAATATCCCTCTGTGCATCCTTCATATATAAGACGACGTCTTTAATATGCTCTATGTTAGCAAAATATTATCCCTGTCTAGGGTATTAATATTATCTGACAGGGTATCAGACCACGCTGCAGACCACGCTGCAGCAGCACTATTTATGCTGAGGCAAATGCAGGTCTCAGTATAGTACCTGAGTGTGTATATACAGACTTCAGGATAGCCTCCTGCTTTTTATCAGCAGGCTCCTTCAAAGTGGCCGTATCCCCAGACGGCAGTGCCACCTTTTTTGACAAACGTGTGAGCGCCTTATCCACCCTAAGGGATATCTCCCAACGTGACCTATCCTCTGGCGGGAAAGGGTACGCCAGCAGTAACTTTTTAGAAATTACCATTTTCTTATCGGGGGAACCCACGCTCTTTACACACTTCATTCACTCATCTGATGGGGGAACAAAACACTGGCTGCTTTTTCTCCCCAAACATAAACCCCTTTTATGTGGTACTTGGGTTCATGTCAGAAATGTGTAACACATTTTTCATTGCCGAGATCATGCAAGGGATGTTCCTAGTGGATTGTGTATATGTCTCAACCTCGTCGACACTGGAGTCAGACTCCGTGCCGACATCTGTGTCTGCCATCTGAGGTAACGGGCGTTTTTTGAGCCCCTGATGGCCTTTGAGACGCCTGGGCAGGCGCGGGCTGAGAAGCCGGCTGTCCCACAGCTGTCACGTCATCCAGCCTTTTATGTAAGGAGTTGACATTGTCGGTTAATACCTTCCACCTATCCATCCACTCTGGTGTCGGCCCCACAGGGGGCGACATCCCATTTATCGGCCTCTGCTCCGCCTCCACGTAACCTTCCTCATCCATGTCGACACAGCCGTACCGACACACCGCACACACACAGGGAATGCTCTGACCGAGGACAGGACCCCACAAAGTCCTTTGGGGAGACAGAGAGAGAGTATGCAGCACACACCAGAGCGCTATGTAATGCAGGGATTAACACTATAACTGAGTGATTTTTCCCCCAATAGCTGCTTGTATACACATATTGCGCCTAAATTTAGTGCCCCCCCTCTCTTTTTAACCCTTTGAGCCTGAAAACTACAGGGGAGAGCCTGGGGAGCTGTCTTCCAGCTGCACTGTGAAGAAAAAATGGCGCCAGTGTGCTGAGGGAGATAGCCCCGCCCCTTTTTCGGCTGACTTTTCTCCCGCTTTTTTCATGGATTCTGGCAGGGGTAATTTATCACATATATAGCCCTGGGACTATATATTGTGATGATTTGCCAGCCAAGGTGTATTATATTGCCCTCAGGGCGCCCCCCCCCCCGGCGCCCTGCACCCATCAGTGACCGGAGTGTGAGGTGTGCATGAGGAGCAATGGCGCACAGCTGCAGTGCTGTGCGCTACCTTGTTGAAGACAGAAGTCTTCTGCCGCCGATTTTCCGGAACACTTCTTGCTTCTGGCTCTGTAAGGGGGCCGGCGGCGCGGCTCCGGGACCGAACATCGAGGTCGGGTCCTGTGGTCGATCCCTCTGGAGCTAATGGTGTCCAGTAGCCTAAGAAGCCCAAGCTACCACCAGTTAGGTAGGTTCGCTTCTTCTCCCCTTAGTCCCTCGCTGCAGTGAGTCTGTTGCCAGCAGATCTCACTGTAAAATAAAAAAACTAAAATATACTTTCTTTCTAGGAGCTCAGGAGAGCCCCTAGTGTGCATCCAGCTCAGCCGGGTACAAGATTCTAACTGAGGTCTGGAGGAGGGTCATAGTGGGAGGAGCCAGTGCACACCAGGTAGTCCTAAAGCTTTCTTTAGTTGTGCCCAGTCTCCTGCGGAGCCGCTATTCCCCATGGTCCTTACGGAGTCCCAGCATCCACTTAGGACGTCAGAGAAAACTTCAATACCCAGGACCAGGCTTATTTGCGGATCATGAATATTATAAGAATACAATGGTAGGCCCATGGATACAACACAGAACTACAAGCTACAAGTGTTGGCTGTCATTTGTCTTCCATCATTTTATTTATGGTCCTGATACATACCCTCCAACTGTACCTTTATGGCAGGTACAGTACCTTTTTTTTTTTTTTTAATGATCTGTACCGATTTTTGTCTCTCCAAACTTCCATTGAAAGTATTGGAAAATGGGCGTGACCACGCCCCCTTTATCCGTGGCCCCCTTTTCTAATTTGTACGTGTAAATGTTGGAGGGTATGTTGATATATAGAAATAATTTTCATGTTATTTGCAGGGGTATATATAGCCTCTCCTACATTATGAGTAATGCATTGACTTTTGTGAAGGCTAGCCTATGTTAATTGACAGGGACATGAGATGCATAATAATAATAAAACCAAACATACATTATTTAGGGTATTATCGCAATCACTAGTGTAAACATTTTCTGGGAGTGAGACTGTAGGTATGAAGCGACGGACAGCAGAATGTCAGCCAAGCGTCTAAGCAGCGCAACACAAACACTTTCTGAATGAAGTGCAGCACAGGGCTTGTGTGACACCGCCACCCGCACTTACAGCTAACGCCGGCACACCGCCGTGACTGCCCACTGTGATTAAAGGGAGAAAAACACGACGCGACTGCATAGGACAGCGGCACAGCTGTGTAACAGCCTGGTGCTCTGCCAGCATATATAGCTTTAAATGGCTAAGCACTGCACTCTGCCTGCCCTGTGTATTGCTATACAGACACCAGAGAGACGCCCACTGGCTGCAGAGATGTCTCCTCAGTGAGCAACGCGGAGAGGGCACATACTACAGCACACATGTATGTACACACATATATATTACACATATGTAGATGCTGTCAGTCAGCGCCCACCCCGGCCAGTACAGCGCTGCTGCAGTCTCCGGCAAGAGCGGCCGCCTGGCTGGCTGGCCAGGATGTCAGTAACAGCGGCAGCGACTTAGTAAGCGCCGCTCCTATTGGAGCTTTCCCTCGCCGGTAAGGGTGGGACCGTGTCGGAGCAATGCGATTCGTCCCGCTGCCTGTCACTCATGGGAGGCGGGATATTCGCCACCGTAGCTATATAATTGGCAGCCCCCGGTGCTCGTCATGCTCCACACCCGTACCGGGAGACACGGTAACGGCCCATCTCACACCCTTACTGCTGTAATAGTCGGCGTCCAACGTGAGCCACACCAGGTCAATTAATCCCCTAAACCCTCACACAAGCTCTTCCATAACCCGAATTCTCGGTGACCCGCGAAGGGCGTCCGTATGCCTCTCCAGTAGCTCTCTTCACCCGCAAGACAAGAGCCATCGCGGCCCCTGCAAACGCCCGACTGCATAACTCCTACACACCACACCCGATCGCGGGTCACCTCTCGGAAAACAGTTCGCTGTTGCAGTACTGGCCGCAGCACACGTACATACTTACAGAATACGCCACCCTCTTTCGGGTGTTCATCAGTCTCTGCTTTACTTCTCACCCGCTTTTGATTTATCCGGTGTGGCTTCCGTCACCCGAATGTCCGGACAAAGACCCGTCACGTGACGACGCCCGAGGGCTGAGACTGTCTTAAAGGGGCCGCGCCTTGGGGGGTGGGGGGGTGTAAGACACCCGGAGGAGTGACAGGAATTTGCTGGATGTGTTTGGAGTGACCCGAATAGGTTTTTGCTTGAATACATACAGCATATATACTGTGTATATGAATTCTACGCCCTGAATATTCATCTGTATAAGATTGGACATAGTCATGTAACAGTAGCACTGTGGATATGTATACCTGTGGGAAATACATGTAAAATAACGTCAAGATAATTAAACAAGACATTTTATATACAGCACACAATATATTGCCGCAAGGTCCAATGTAGGGACACATTTGCTTTTATACAAAGGTATAACAATATCTTTCAAATCAATTCTACAATATCACACTTTGGCATTGGCACCTGCACATATTTGGCAGTTATGTTCCATGTTAATGGAATGACAGTTACACATGCAATAAAAATCACCCAGCTATTTCTCCTGTACCTCATGCATACATATCATGCCTATAGTCAACTAACATTACAGATATGTAATTCATTCCCACAATTGTTGGAATCGCAACATGTCACCGACATTCTTCAAATTTAATTCATGTATTGGTTCTACTAGTTTATTGTCCCTTAGGCTTCATTCTTATAGAACATGTCTCTTCCTTGTGAATAATCAAATCTAGTAAATCTGCCCATCCAAGGATGTGTAGTTAATTTGTCCATACTCACACAATGAACATTGCCTTTTATTTACAATAATTATTAGTAGAGCAGAAAAAGATAGCCTAAGGGGTATAGTTGCAAAGTAGACCCTTGGATCCATTTTGCAATTTAAACACTTGAAATGTGTTGTTGTTTTTCCTATTATTCAATTAGCCAGTTTTGTTTTTCTAAATTAATTTTCTAATAAAAATGGATACATACAATGGGGACACACAAATTGCAAAAGCAGCAATAAGGTAAAAATAAATCACTTTTGAGACACTTACAAAATCAATGTGCCTATACTAAGCAAAAGACTGTTATTACCAGGAAAAAAAATAACTTGTAGTGAATCCACAGAGAAAGCCTATTAAAGTAAATGGATACAGTATTGCAATAATACATTCACTGTAGCTTCCGTGAATATAAAACCAAAAAGATATATCCAAAGCAGTGGTTCTCAAACTGTGTGCTGTGGCACCCTGGGGGCCTCAGGACACTTGCAGGGGTGCCTTGGTTTGGTGGTCCAGGACCAATTCAAATTTTTTATGGTCAATGTAATAGGTTAAACCAGTGCTGGTGGCTATCAGTCATAAAATAATGTTGTCAAACAGAAGCAAACCTTGTCTCTCACCACACAATTGAACCTAAGGATGATCTATAAACACAATTTACGTAATATATCTTTCCAAATTTCTCAATAAGGAACTTTTGTCCTAGGGGTGCAGTGAAATAAATTTTGATACTCTAGGGCGCTGTGATTTAAAAAAGTTTGGGAACCACTGATCCAAAGTGTATACAGAAAATCATTGCTTACAGGTGTAGCCCATACTACACTTGTACAATATAGCATACAATCCTTCAATTTCAATCGCATCTGTGCGATCAATCGCATGATTGTATGCACATATTGAGCACCCTGCGACGCGATGCGTGGGCATGCTGCTTGAATATCGCGTCGCAAAATAGTAAGTGCTGCACTTAATATTTATCACATCACAGTGCGATCACTGCTTGTGCGATGCCCCGCGATGTCGCGTCGTGGGGCATCGCACAAGTGTATGGGCATCATAACAGTCATGCAGTACATAGAAACTTTGTGATCATTCAGTTTATAAAGCAGTAGACAATAGCTGCCAGGCAGGGCTTGCTCAGACCTCAGGCTGCAGTTACTTACATATGTATGATCAAGCCAATACAAGCTTGATTGTAACATATAGTATTAGTTCATATTCTAAAAAGCACAGTATAGTACCATATTCATGAATCATAACATCCCAACTATATAATTATATATTCCCAATATATAGTACCATAAGCATAACATCACAGCTATGGGGGTAATTCTGAGTTGATTGCAGCAGCAAGTTTGTTAGCAATTGGGCAAAACCATGTGCACTGCAGGGGCGCAGATATAACATGTGCAGAGAGAGTTAGATTTGGGTGAGGTATGTTCAAACTGGAATCTAAATTGCAGTGTAAAAATAAAGCAGCCAGTATTTACCCTGCACAGAAACAAAATTTGCTGCTGCGATCAACTCTGAATTACCCCTATAATATATTACCTATACTATATGATTATATATTCCATTCAACCAGAATGTTTCCATTCTAAAATGCCTTTTGGATCATACAATTTATAGTAACATCACTAAACCAGGTTTGTACATTTTCCACCAATTTCATTATTACTCTGATTTTCTTAATTGTTATACTATAAAATTTTGTTTTACAGAATTTGTCTTTTGCAATCTCCATTGCTAATCCATGCACTGTATTCAGGACTTTATTATTTTTACTGCATGGTTTAAAAAAATGACGGGACCCTTACGGGTCCATATGCACCTATATAATGGTTTCTCATAATGGGGAACCTCTGAAGAAATGTATCCTCCCTGGGAAGACGGTGTCTTCAAATCGGTATTCACTATTCATGTAGGATATCGTCTGGAAGATGCCTGTTTGTATAGGAACAAGGTCATCATCATACAACAGGGTTTTAACTAGACTTGTACCCCTTTGTCACTTTCTGACCCCTTCATTATCTCCAGTACACCATCATCTTCCGCCTGCGTCTCCCAGCATACCATCATCTCCCATCTGCATTGTCTCTCAGCACACCATCTCCCACCTGCATTGTCTCTCAGCACACCATCTCCCACCTGCATTGCCTCTCAGCACACCATCATCTCCCAACTACGATGTCTCTCAGCACACCATCATCTTCCGCCTGCGTCTCCCAGCACACCATCATCTCCCGCCTGCGTTGTCTCTCAGCACACCATCATCTCCCACCTGCATTGTCTCTCAGCACACCATCATCTCCCACCTGCATTGTCTCTCAGCACACCATCATCTCCCACCTGCATTGTTTCTCAGCACACCATCATCTCCCACCTGCATTGTCTCTCAGCACACCATCATCTCCCACCTGCATTGTCTCTCAGCACACCATCATCTCCCATCTGAATTATCTCTCAGCACACCATCATCTCCCACCTGCATTGTCCCTCAGCACACCATCATCTCCCACCTGCATTGTCTCAGCACACCATCATCTCCCACCTGCGTTGTCTCTCAGCACTCCATCATCACCCACCTGTGTCGACTCTCACACCATCTCCCCCACAGCCCAGGACATGTCACTATGACATATGGTCCTTGCTTGCCAGTCATAGATAGCTCCCATCCATTCAGTCCCCAGCAGCTAAAATCTCAGCCAGTTCAACACTAGTTGCCAACCCAGATCCAAACCATACACACACAAAATGCTCACACACACAAATCTCACATGCTGTCCTGTTTCAGCAGCAGCTATCTTTAGATTGTGCAATGCATCATGGGATTTGTAGGTTTTCTCATACGTCCTAGAGGATGCTGGGGACACCAATAGAACCATGGGGTATAGACGGGATACGCAGGAGACATGGGCACTTTAAGACTTTCAAAAGGGGTGTGCACTGGCTCCTCCCTCTATGCCCCTCCTCCAGACTCCAGTTATAGGAACTGTGCCCAGGGAGACGGACATTTCTCTGACGTCCTAGTGGATGCTGGGAACTCCGTAAGGACCATGGGGAATAGCGGCTCCGCAGGAGACTGGGCACAAAAGTAAAAGCTTTAGGACTACCTGGTGTGCACTGGCTCCTCCCCCTATGACCCTCCTCCAAGCCTCAGTTAGATTTTTGTGCCCGAACGAGAAGGGTGCACACTAGGGGCTCTCCTGAGCTTCTTAGTGAAAAGTTTAGTTTTAGGTTTTTTATTTTCAGTGAGACCTGCTGGCAACAGGCTCACTGCATCGAGGGACTAAGGGGAGAAGAAGCGAACTCACCTGCGTGCAGAGTGGATTGGGCTTCTTAGGCTACTGGACACCATTAGCTCCAGAGGGACCGAACACAGGCCCAGCCTCGGAGCTCGGTCCCGGAGCCGCGCCGCCGACCCCCTTACAGAGCCAGAAGCAAGAAAAGGTCCGGAAAAATCGGCGGCAGAAGACATCAGTCTTCAACAAGGTAGCGCACAGCACTGCAGCTGTGCGCCATTGTTACTCAGCACACTTCACACTCCGGTCACTGAGGGTGCAGGGCGCTGGGGGGGGCGCCCTGAGCAGCAATGTAAAACACCTTGGCTGGCATAAATACACCACATATAACCCCCAGGGCTATATGGGTGTATTTTAACCCCTGCCAGAATTACCAAAAAAGCGGGAGAAAAGGCCGCCGAGAAGGGGGCGGAGCCTATCTCCTCAGCACACGGGCGCCATTTTCCATCACAGCTCCGCTGGAAGGACGTCTCCCTGACTCTCCCCTGCAGTCCTGCACTACAGAAAAGGGTAAAAAAGAGAGGGGGGGCACTTATTTGGCGCAGTTTTATATTAACAGCAGCTATAAAGGAAAAACACACTTGATAGTGGTATTCCTGTATATATATAGCGCTCTGGTGTGTGCTGGCATACTCTCCCTCTGTCTCCCCAAAGGGCTAGTGGGGTCCTGTCCTCTATCAGAGCATTCCCTGTGTGTGTGTGGTGTGTCGGTACGATTGTGTCGACATGTTTGAGGAGGAAAATGAGATGGAAGCGGAGCAATTGCCTATTATACAGTTGTCACCCCCTAGGGAGTCGACACCTGAGTGGATGAGCTTGTGGAAGGAACTGCGTGACAGTGTCAGCTCCTTACGACAGACAGTTGACGACATGAGACAGCCGGCTAATCAGCTTGTGCCTGTCCAGGGGTCTCAAACGCCATCAGGGGCTTTAAAACGGCCGTTACCTCAGATGGCAGACACAGACACGGATACTGACTCCAGTGTCGATGATGAGGAGACAAACGTGACTTCCACTAGGGCCACACGTTACATGATTGAAGCAATGAAAAATGTATTGCATATATCTGATAATACAAGTACCACTAAGAAGGGTATTATGTTTGGTGAGAAAAAACTGCCTGTAGTTTTTCCTGTATCCGAGGAATTAAATGAAGTGTGTGATGAGGCGTGGGTTTCCCCCGATAAAAAACTGATAATTCCTAAAAGGTTATTGGCATCGTACCCTTTCCCGCCAGAGGATAGGGCACGTTGGGAAACACCCCCTAGGGTGGATAAAGCGCTCACACGCTTGTCAAAACAGGTAGAACTACCCTCTCCTGATACGGCCGCCCTAAAGGAACCTGCCGATAGAAAGCTGGAGAATATTCTAAAATGTATATACTCTCACACGGGTGTTATACTGCGACCAGCAATAGCCTCAGCCTGGATGTGCAGTGCGGGCCTGGCGTGGTCGGATTCCCTGACTGAAAATATTGATACCCTGGATAGGGACAGTATATTATTGACTATAGAGCATTTGAAGGATGCATTTCTATATATGCGTGATGCACAGAGGGATATTTGCCGACTGGCATCAAGAGTTAGCGCGCTGTCCATTTCTGCAAGAAGAGGTTTATGGACGCTGCAGTGGTCAGGTGATGCGGATTCTAAAAGGCACATGGAGGTATTGCCTTATAAGGGGGAGGAGTTATTTGGGGTAGGTCTATCTGACCTGGTAGCCACGGCAACTGCTGGAAAATCCACATTTTTACCCCAGGTAGCTTCTCAACCTAAGAAGACGCCATATTATCAGGCGCAGTCCTTTCGGCCCCATAAGGGCAAGCGGGCAAAAGGCGCCTCATTTCTGCCCCGTGGCAGAGGGAGAGGAAAAAGGCTGCAACAAACAGCCAGTTCCCAGGAACAAAAGCCCTCTCCCGCCTCCGCAAAGTCCTCAGCATGACGCTGGGGCTTTACAAGCGGACTCAGGCACGGTGGGGGCCCGTCTCAAGAAGTTCAGTGCGCAGTGGGCCCACTCGCAAGTGGACCCCTGGATCCTTCAGGTGGTATCTCAGGGGTACAAATTGGAATTCGAGACGTCTCCCCCTCGCCGTTTTCTAAAGTCTGCTTTACCGACGTCTCCCTCAGACAGGGAGGCAGTATTGGAAGCCATTCACAAGCTGTATTCCCAGCAGGTGATAATCAAGGTACCCCTCCTACAACAGGGAAAGGGGTACTATTCCACACTATTTGTGGTACCGAAGCCGGACGGCTCGGTGAGACCAATTTTAAACCTGAAATCCTTGAACACGTACATACAAAGGTTCAAATTCAAGATGGAGTCACTCAGAGCAGTGATTGCAAACCTGGAAGAAGGGGACTATATGGTGTCTCTGGACATCAAAGATGCTTACCTACACGTCCCAATTTACCCTTCTCACCAAGGGTACCTCAGGTTTGTGGTACAGAACTGTCACTATCAGTTTCAGACGCTGCCGTTTGGATTGTCCACGGCACCCCGGGTCTTTACCAAGGTAATGGCCGAAATGATGATACTCCTTCGAAAGAAGGGAGTTTTAGTTATCCCTTACTTGGACGATCTCCTGATAAGGGCAAGATCCAGGGAACAGTTGGAAGTCGGGGTAGCACTATCTCAGATAGTGCTGCGCCAGCACGGTTGGATTCTCAATATTCCAAAATCGCAGCTGATCCCGACGACACGACTTCTATTCCTAGGGATGATCCTGGACACAGTCCAGAAAAAGGTGTTTCTCTCGGAGGAGAAAGCCAGGGAGTTATCCGAACTAGTCAGAAAGCTCCTAAAACCAGGCCAAGTCTCAGTGCATCAATGCACAAGGGTTCTGGGAAAAATGGTGGCTTCTTACGAAGCAATCCCATTCGGCAGATTCCACGCAAGAACCTTCCAGTGGGATCTGCTAGACAAATGGTCCGGGTCGCATCTTCAGATGCATCAGCGGATAATCTTGTCTCCAAGGACAAGAGTGTCTCTCCTGTGGTGGTTGCAGAGTGCTCATCTTCTAGAGGGCCGCAGATTCGGCATTCAGGACTGGGTCCTGGTGACCACGGATGCCAGCCTGAGAGGCTGGGGAGCAGTCACACAGGGAAAAAATTTCCAGGGCTTGTGGTCAAGCCTGGAGACTTCACTTCACATAAATATCCTGGAGCTAAGAGCCATCTACAATGCTCTGAGCCTAGCAAGACCTCTGCTTCAAGGTCAGCCGGTGCTGATCCAGTCGGACAACATCACGGCAGTCGCCCACGTAAACAGACAGGGCGGCACAAGAAGCAGGAGGGCAATGACAGAAGTTGCAAGGATTCTTCGCTGGGCAGAAAATCATGTGATAGCACTGTCAGCAGTGTTCATTCCGGGAGTGGACAACTGGGAAGCAGACTTCCTCAGCAGACACGACCTCCACCCGGGGGAGTGGGGACTTCACCCAGAAGTCTTCCACATGATTGTGAACCGTTGGGAAAAACCAAAGGTGGACATGATGGCGTCCCGCCTCAACAAAAAACTAGACAGGTATTGCGCCAGGTCAAGGGACCCTCAGGCAATAGCTGTGGACGCTCTGGTAACACCATGGGTGTACCAGTCAGTGTATGTGTTCCCTCCTCTGCCTCTCATACCCAAGGTACTGAGGATCATAAGAAGGAGAGGAGTAAGGACTATACTCGTGGCTCCGGATTGGCCAAGAAGGACTTGGTACCCGGAACTTCAAGAGATGCTCACAGAGGACCCGTGGCCTCTACCTCTAAGAAAGGACCTGCTCCAGCAGGGACCCTGTCTGTTCCAAGACTTACCGCGGCTGCGTTTGACGGCATGGCGGTTGAACGCCGGATCCTGAAGTAAAAAGGCATTCCGGATGAAGTCATCCCTACCCTAATCAAAGCCAGGAAGGATGTAACCGTACAACATTATCACCGTATTTGGCGTAAATATGTTGCGTGGTGCGAGGCCAGGAAGGCCCCTACAGAGGAATTTCAACTGGGTCGTTTCCTGCATTTCCTGCAAACAGGACTGTCTATGGGCCTAAAATTAGGGTCCATTAAGGTTCAAATTTCGGCCCTGTCGATTTTCTTCCAAAAAGAACTGGCTTCAGTTCCTGAAGTGCAGACGTTTGTCAAGGGGGTACTGCATATACAACCTCCTTTTGTGCCTCCAGTGGCACCTTGGGATCTCAATGTAGTTTTGGGATTCCTAAAATCACATTGGCCCTCATTCCGAGTTGTTCGCTCGCAAGGCGAATGTAGCAGAGTTACACACGCTAAGCCGCCGCCTACTGGGAGTGAATCTTAGCTTCTTAAAATTGCGACCGACGTACGCGCAATATTGCGATTACAAACGAGTTAGCAGTTTCAGAGTAGCTCCAGACTTACTCTGCCTGTGCGATCATTTCAGTGCTTGTCGTTCCTGGTTGACGTCACAAACACACCCAGCGTTCGCCCAGGCACTCCCACCGTTTCCCCGGCCACTCCTGCGTTTTTTCCGGAAACGGTAGCGTTTTCAGCCACACGCCCCTGAAACGCCGTGTATCCGCCCAGTAACACCCATTTCCTGTCAATCACATTACGATCGCCGGAGCGAAGAAAAAGCCGTGAGTAAAAATACTTTCTTCATAGTAAAGTTACTTGGCGCAGTCGCAGTGCGAACATTGCGCATGCGTACTAAGCGGATTTTCACTGCGATGCGATGAAAAATACCGAGCGAACAACTCGGAATGAGGGCCATTGGTTTGAACCACTTTCCACTGTGGACTTAAAATATCTCACATGGAAGGTGGTAATGCTGTTAGCCCTGGCTTCAGCCAGGCGTGTCTCAGAATTGGCGGCTTTATCCTATAAAAGCCCTTACCTAATTTTTCATACGGACAGGGCAGAATTGAGGACTCGTCCTCAATTTCTCCCTAAGGTGGTTTCAGCATTTCACTTGAACCAGCCTATTGTGGTGCCTGCGGCTACTAGGGACTTGGAGGACTCCAAGTTGCTGGACGTAGTCAGGGCCCTGAAAATATATGTTTCCAGGACGGCTGGAGTCAGAAAATCTGACTCGCTGTTTATCCTGTATGCACCCAACAAGCTGGGTGCTCCTGCTTCTAAGCAGACTATTGCTCGTTGGATTTGTAGTACAATTCAGCTTGCACATTCTGTGGCAGGCCTGCCACAGCCAAAATCTGTAAAAGCCCATTCCACAAGGAAAGTGGGCTCATCTTGGGCGGCTGCCCGAGGGGTCTCGGCTTTACAACTTTGCCGAGCAGCTACTTGGTCAGGGGCAAACACGTTTGGTAAATTCTACAAATTTGATACCCTGGCTGAGGAGGACCTGGAGTTCTCTCATTCGGTGCTGCAGAGTCATCCGCACTCCCGCCCGTTTGGGAGCTTTGGTATAATCCCCATGGTCCTTACGGAGTTCCCAGCATCCACTAGGACGTCAGAGAAAATAAGAATTTACTTACCGATAATTCTATTTCTCGTAGTCCGTAGTGGATGCTGGGCGCCCATCCCAAGTGCGGATTGTCTGCAATACTTGTACATAGTTATTGTTACAAAAATCGGGTTATTATTGTTGTGAGCCATCTTTTCAGAGGCTCCTCTGTTATCATGCTGTTAACTGGGTTCAGATCACAGGTTGTACGGTGTGATTGGTGTGGCTGGTATGAGTCTTACCCGGGATTCAATATCCTTCCTTATTGTGTACGCTCGTCCGGGCACAGTATCCTAACTGAGGCTTGGAGGAGGGTCATAGGGGGAGGAGCCAGTGCACACCAGGTAGTCCTAAAGCTTTTACTTTTGTGCCCAGTCTCCTGCGGAGCCGCTATTCCCCATGGTCCTTACAGAGTTCCCAGCATCCACTACAGACTACGAGAAATAGAATTATCGGTAAGTAAATTCTTATTATTTAGAGGAAAGGATTTATTGTTAAACTAAGGTGAGAGTCATACCAGCACTAGAGATGAGCGGATTCGGTTTTACTCGGTTTTACTCGGTTCTCAAAACCGAATCTTATTGGCTATCCAAAACACGTGACATCCGTGAGCCAATAAGATTCGGTTTTGAGAACCGAGTAAAACCGAGTAAAACCGAATCCGCTCATCTCTAACCAGCACACACCTCAAACATGCCGCACAACGTGGCAATCAACAGAACACAAGCCAACAGCATAAACGATTTCAGAAACAGGCTGACAATAAACGTAACACAACATGTGTGTAACTACAACTACTAACTGCAGATTTAGAATTGTGCCCAGTGAGACTGGACGCACTACAGGGGAGCTCTACTGAGTTTCTCTGAAAAAAGACTTATTGTTAGGTTTTTTATGTTCAGGGAGACTGCTGGCAACAGTCTCCCTGCTTTGTGGTACTTAGGGGAGAGAAGTATGACCAACTTCCAGTGAGTTCAATGGCTCTGCTTCTGGCTACAGGACACCATTAGCTCCTGAGGGTGCTGATCGCTGGGTACGCCTAGATGCTCACTCCCGCAGCCGGCCGTCACCCCCTTACAGAGACAGAAGTCAGAAGACAGGTGAGTAGCAGAAGAAAAGAAGACTTCAGTGACGGCATTTCTGAGGTACCGCGCAGCGATCGGACGCTGCACGCCTGGCTCCCACACACGCACACAGCACTACAGGGTGCAGGGCGCGCGGGGGGGCGCCCTGGGCAGCTAAAAATCCTCAGTGTACACTGGCAAGAGGGGACATTAGTGCCAAGGCACTGTCCTAATCATTTATTGAAATAAGCGGGACAGAAGTGCGCCATTAAGGGGGCGGAGCTTTGTCCTCACAGCTCACTCGGCGCCATTTCCTCTCCTCAGGCTGCAGAGAAGCCGGTCCTTCCTCACACTGCTGACAAGTATCAGGGTGCAAAATGGAAGGGGGTGGGGCACAGGATAATTGGTGCAATATACTTAATATTAAAAGCGCTACAGGTCTGGGGCATTTTATTAGTCACTTCAGACCCGTGATTTGGCACTGGGTTGTGAGCTGGCAAATTCCCTCTGTGTCTCTCTGACAGGCTTTACTGTGGGTCTGTCCCCTTTTTGCCCGGTGTGTCTGTGGGTGTTAGTGCTCGTGTGTCGACATGTCTGAGGCTGAGTGCTCTTCCCAGGAGGAGGCTGTGTTAGAGATACAAAAGGCTGTGGGAGTGACCCTGTCGGCACCGCCGACTCCTGATTGGGTAAATGTTTTGAATGCTAATGTGGCTCGTATTAGTAAGAGATTGGACAAGTCTGAGTCTCAGACCCAGGCATGGAAGAAATCTGTGGAGGATATGTTATTACAGGTCCCCTCGGGGTCACAGAAACGTACGTTTGCCCAGTTGGCTGACACTGATACCGACACGGACACTGATTCCAGTGTCGACTATAGCGATCCCAGATTAGATCCAAAATTGGCAAAGAGCATTCAGTACATGATTGTGGCAGTTAAAGAGGTATTACAGATCACTGAGGACCTTGCTGTTCCTGATAAAAGGGTTTGTATGTATAAGGAAAAGAAACCTGAGATAGCGTTTCCTCCTTCTCATGAATTGAACACTCTATTTGAAAAAGTCTGGGAAAGCCCTGACAGAAAGTTTCAGATTCTCAAAAGAATTCTGGTGGCTTATCCGTTTCCCTCTGGGGATAGGGAAAAGTGGGAGTCACCCCCTATTGTAGACAAGGCCCTATCGCGTTTGTCAAAAAAGGTGGCTCTTCCATCATCTGGCACGGCAGCCCTTAAAGACCCTGCGGATCGTAAGCAGGAAAATACGTTAAAATCCATTTATACGACCACAGGTACGCTACTCAGACCGGTCATTGCATCTGCGTGGGTGAGTAGTGTTATCGAAAAGTGGGCAGATAACTTGTCATCTGATATAGATACCCTAGATAGGGATAGCATCCTCTTGACGCTGGGTTATATCAAGGATGCTGCAGCTTACCTGAAGGAAACTGCGAGAGATATTGGCCTTTTGGGATCAAAGGCCAATGACATGGCAGTCTCAGCTAGGCGAGCATTATGGATTCATCAATGGAATGCTGATGCGGACTCCCAAGAAAAATATGGAATCTCTACCATATAAAGGTGGTGTCTTGTTTGGTGACGGCCTCGCTGATTTGGTATCTTCGGCTACCGCGGGTAAGTCATCATTTTTGCCTTATGTGCCTTCACAACAAAAGAAAACACACCACTATCAAATGCTGTCCTTTCGGACCAATAAATACAAGAAAGGGCGAGGTTCTTCCTTCCTTGCTGCTAGAGGAAGGGGAAGGGGTAAAAGATCACCAGCCGTGGCGGGTTCCCAGGAGCAGACGTCCTCCCTGACTTCTGCCAAATCCAGCGCATGACGCTGGGGCTCCTCTGCGGGAGTCCGCACCGGTGGGGGCACGTCTCAAACTTTTCAGTCAGTTCTGGGTTCGTTCGGACCTGGACGCATGGGCTTTACAAATAGTATCCCAAGGGTACAAACTGGAGTTTCAAAACGTTCCCCCTCGCCGATTTTTTAAATCGGCCTTACCAGTTTCTCTTCCGGACAGGGAGGTAGTTTGCGACGCAATACAAAAGTTGTGTCAAATCAGGTCATCGTCAGGGTTACCCAGTCACAACTGGAGAAGGCTTTTATTCAAGCCTGTTTGTGGTCCCGAAGCCGGATGGCTCGGTCAGACCAATCCTAAACCTGAAATCCTTCAATTTCTACCTAAAAAAAATTCAAATTCAAGATGGAGTCTCTCCAAGCAGTGATTTCCAGTCTGGAGGAAGGGGATTTTATGGTGTCGGTGGACATAAAGGATGCCTACTTGCATGTTCCCATTTATCCTTCGCATCAGGCTTACCTGAGGTTTGCAATTCAGGATTGTCATTACCAATTTCAGACGTTGCCGTTTGGTCTGTCCGCGGCTCCGAGGATTTTCACCAAAGTAATGGCGGAAATGATGGTTCTTCTTCGCAAGCAAGGAATTACAATTATCCCGTACTTGGACGATCTCCTGATAAAGGCAAGATCCAGGGACCAGTTTGTGCAAAAAACGTTGCACTGTCCCTGGCAGTTCTTCAACAACATGGTTGGCCCCTAAACTTGCCAAAATCACAGTTGACTCCGGCAACAAGGTTGTCATTTTTAGGAATGATACTGGACACAGAACTACAGAGAGTTTTTCTCCCAGTGGAAAAGGCTCGGGAACTTCAGAGTCTGGTCAAACAAATTCTGAAACCGCAGAGAGTGTCAATCCATCAATGCACTTGGTTGCTGGGCAAGATGGTTGCGGCATTCGAGGCCATTCAGTTTGGCAGATTCCATGCCAGAGTGTTTCAGTGGGACCTTTTGGACAAGTGGTCCGGATCCCACCTGCACATGCACCGAAGGATAATCCTGTCTTCCAAGACCAGAATATCACTCCTGTGGTAGCTGCACAGTTCTCACCTCCTGGAGGGGCGCAGGTTCGGGATTCAGGACTGGATCCTAGTAACCACGGATGCTCCGAGGATGGGGTGCAGTCACACAGGGGGAAAACTTCCAAGGAAGATGACAAAGCCAGGAAACTCATCTCCACATAAACGTTCTGGAGTTAAGGGCCATTTACAACGGCCTTGTGCAGGCGAAACATCTTCTTCGCAATCTGCCCGTACTGATCCAGTCGGACAATGTTACAGCAGTAGCGTACATAAACCGCCAGAAGTCACAAATTTTCTCCGCTGGGCGGAAAAGCATACAAGCGCACTGTCGGTGATCTTCATTCCGGGAGTGGACAACTGGGAACAGACTTCCTCAGCAGACACGATCTCCATCCAGGAGAGTGGAACCTCCATCAAGAGGTCTTCACAGGGGTAACAAGTCATTGGGGAATTCTTCAAATAGACATGATGGTGTCTCACCTCAACAAGAAGCTTCAGAGATATTGTTCCAGGTCAAGGGACCCTCAAGCAATAGCAGTGGATGCACTGGTGACACCATGGGTGTTTCCGTCGGTGTATGTATTCCCTCCACTTCCTCTCATTCCAAAAGTTCTGAAGATCATAAGAAGAACAAAGGTTCAAGCGATCCTCATTGCCCTGGACTGGCCGAGGAGGGCTTGGTATCCAGATCTTCAGGAATTACTCATAGGAGATCCCTGGCTTCTTCCTCTATGCGACGACCTGTTACAGCAGGGGCCGTACGTATAGCAAGACTTACCGCGGCTGCGTTTGACGGCATGGTGGTTGAACGCCAAATCCTAGCCCGAAAGGGTATTCCCAGTGAAGTCATTCCCACACTTCTTCAGGCCAGGAAATGAGTTACGTCGAAACATTACCACCGTATTTGGCGAAAATATGTGTCTTGGTGCGAATCCCAGAAGGCACCTGTGGAAGGAGTTTCAGCTAGGACGTTTCCTCCATTTTCTGCAAGCAGGTGTAGATGCGGGCCTAAAGTTGGGCTCAAATAAGGTACAGATTTCAGCCTTATCGGTTTTCTTTCAAAAACAATTGGCCTCCCGTCCAGAAGTTCAGACGTTCGTAAAAGGTGTGTTGCACATCCAACCCCCATTTGTGCCCCCAGTGGCACCATGGGATCTTAACGTGGTGTTGCAGTCCCTTCAATCACATTGGTTTGAACCTTGTGATTGGTGGAGGTGGAGTTGAAGTTCCTCACTTGGAAAGTGGTCATCCTGTTGGCTTTGGCATCCGCAAAGCGTGTGTCTGAATTAGCGGCCTTATCTCATAAGAGCCCTTATTTCATTTTTCATGAAGATAGAGCAGAGTTGAGGACTCGCCAGCATTTTCTGCCGAAGGTGGTTTCATCTTTCCACATGAACCAACCTATTGTGGTGTCAGTGGCTACTGACGCTTTCGTTGAGTCAAAGTCTTTGGATGTGGTCAGAGCTCTGAAAATCTATGTCGCCAGAACGGCTCAGGTTAGGAAAACCGACGCTCTGTTTGTCCTGTATGCTCCCAAGAAGATTGGGTGTCCTGCTTCCTAACAGACCATTGCACGCTGGATCTGTAACACGATTCAGCATGCTCATTCCTCGGCCGGATTGCCGTTGCCGAAATCAGTAAAGGCCCATTCTACTAGAAAGGTGGGCTCGTCCTGGGCGGCTGCCCAAGGGGTCTCGGCATTACAACTTTGCCGAGTTGCTACTTGGTCGGGTTCAAACACTTTTGCGAAGTTTTACAAGTTTGATACCCTGACCTCAAGTTTGGTCAATCGGTGCTGCAGAGTCATCCGCACTCTCCCGCCCATTCTAGAGCTTTGGTATAACCCCATGGTTCTATTGGTGTCCCCAGCATCCTCTAGGACGTATGAGAAAATAGGATTTCTATACCCAGTGCGTGCTGTATCTGCAGTTAGTAGTTGTAGTTACACACATGTTGTGTTACGTTTATTGTTAGCCTGTTGCTGAAATCGTTTATGCTGTTGGCTTGTGTTCTGTTGCCTGCCATGTTGGGCGGCATGTTTGAGGTGTGTGCTGGTATGACTCTCACCTTAATTTAACAATAAATCCTTTCCTCTAAATATGTCCGTCTCCCTGGGCACAGTTCCTATAACTGGAGTCTGGAGGAGGGGCATAGAGTGAGGAGCCAGTGCACACCCCTTTTGAAAGTCTTAAAGTGCCCATGTCTCCTGCGGATCCCGTCTATACCCCATGGTTCTATTGGTGTCCCCAGCATCCTCTACGGACTAAGAGAAAAGGATTTACCGGTAGGTATCAAAATCCTATTTATTTATTTTTAACTGCTCAGAATTTGAGCAGTAAAAATTCAACTACAAATCCCATACCACCCCTCTTCTTTCTGTGGCCGGCCAGGTGGGTGGGGCTATGTGGAAAGGGTGACCGTTGGTGGGTGGGGGGGTGTCAGTGGCGGACAGGGATGCGGGCAGTGCGGCCGGGTACAATTCTATGGGCGTCGGCGGGTGGTGACGGCAGTCAGAAGCAGCCGTGGGTGTCTGGCAGTGGTGGCATTGGGGGGGCTATTGCTGTGCCGCCCCTAGGCGCGTGCCTCACGTACCTAGTGGGAAATCCGGCACTGCCCTTACCCTAGTCCAACATTTTGTTGTACGACCTTTAAAAGCAAGCACTGCAATCAAGTGATTTCTGTAACTGCCAATGAGGTTTCTGCACCTACTAACATCAAGGTTGGCCCACACTTTCCGTAGCAAACTGCTCCAGCTGTCTCAGGCTTAATAGATGCCTTTTCCAGGCTGCATGTTTCAGCTGTTTCCATAAATGTTCGATAGGATTAAGATGGTATCCAGATAGTCAGTAAATAGGTCAACAGGGTCAAAAGGTCTACAGTTAAATGGTCGACATGGACTTAAGTCAACAGGGTCATGCAAAAAAAAAAAAAAAGGTCAACACATGATTTTTAACGTTAGTCATTTGGAGGGTTAGGCTGCTGGAGGGGACAACTAGGGTCAGGCACCTTGTGGAGGGTTAGGCACAAGGAGGATGGTTTGGGTTAAAATAACAAAACAATGTGACAACCTTTCCTTTGTCGACCATTTGCATGTTGACCTTTTGACCCTGTTGATCTATTGACTGTCGACCTATTGACTGTCTATATACTGTTTATCTTTTAATACACAATCGATTCAAATCAGGACTCATAAAAGGCCACTACAGAATAGTTCAATGTTTTGTTCTTATCCATTCTTGGGGTGGGATGTTTTAAGCATTGCATTTTGCTCGCAATGCACCCAGCCACTCCTCGCAAACATAATGGCGTTTATTAATGATGTATGCTTGAAAAGAATCCCAAATTTTGCGGTAAGAGCTGCGTTTGCGATGATACGACTTCTGGGTTTATGACCCGGAATCCTATCTGTGCATGCGTGGGCTGACACGCTTCACGGGGGTTGCTGGGAGGGATCTCAGGGGGAAACATGATAGAAGCCCAAGGGCTTTTATAGGGCAATGCCATCTCCCACAGCATCCAAGCCCCGTAATCTATCGTATCCTAGTGCTTGGTGCATATGTGGTAAGCGGACAAATTCCGGAAACTGCATTATTGGGTGTTTGCACGCATCTTTAACCTTGGTGCATCTTGCCCAATGAGAGTTGCGCTGTGCAATACTAATCGCATACGTAAGTAAATATGCAATTAGTACAAACGCAGTAAGTGCCAAGATGTACTGCATCACGTATGCGATGTTTAGTACATCCCGCCCCTTGAGAGGACTATGACAATAAACGCTATTCCGCTGAAAATATCCTGCACGACACACATTATCTGGGACATGAGGCTAAAACCTAAAATTGTAATCCTGTAAGTGTGTCTGGTGCCACTGAAAGAGCTTAGTGGTCAGTAACTGAAGGTAAATGTGGTATAATTTCTGAAAAGAGTTAATACCTGTTGTGCAGTGTATACATGATGTGGAGGGGGACAGAGAGTAGGTTGAAGACGTTCCAGATTCTTTTTCAGTGTATAAGATATATAAACAAAATGTAATTTTTAGTTTTAACTAGAACTGGTATTTAGGTATCATTGAGAGCAAAAAATAGTTTCTGTAATATGAAAATAGATTTATAGAGTCCCTCAAGGTCTATTCTGACCTACTTCTCACTTTTGCAGAAATTATGGGGATAATTCAGAGTTGATCGCAGCAGCAAATTTGTTAGCAGTTGGGCAAAACCATGGGGGTCATTCTGAATTAATCGTAGCTGTGCTAAATGTAGCACAGCTACGATCATCTTCCCTGACATGCGGGGGGACGCCCAGCACAGGGCTAGTCCGCCCCGCATGTTAGTCCGGCCCCACCTGCACAAATACAGAAGCAACAGCGGCGATGCTTTTGTATTTGTGGAGTAACTCCCGGCCAGCGCAGCTCCTCCGGCTGGCCGGGAGTTAATTGTCGCTGCCACTGGCCGCAGCGGCTGCGTGACACGTCACGCAGCCGCCGCAGCCCGCTCCACCAACGGTCCGTCCACGTCTGCGTGGGCCGGACCGCTCCCCTAAACGGCGGCTTAACGCCACCGTCCAGCCCCCTCCCGCCCATCGACCGCCTTTGTCTCAGATCGCTAGGCAACGACGGGTCGCAGTTCCAACCCGATCACTGCGCTGCGTCAAACTGCAGCGAGCCATCGGGTCGGAATGACCCCCCATGTGCACTGCAGGTGGGGCAGAGATGACATGTGCAGGGAGAGTTAGATTTGGGTGGGTTATTTTGTTTCTGTGCAGGGTAAATACTGGCTGCTTTATTTTTACACTGCAATTTAGATTTCAGTTTGAACACACCCTACCCAAATCTAACTCTCTCTGCACATGTTACAAATGTCACACCTGCAGTGCACATGTGTGGTCATTCCGAGTTGATCACTAGCTGCATTCGTTCGCTGTGTATCGATGAGGCAAAAAAGGCACTTTTGCGCATGCTTATGCGGCGCAATGCGCATGCGCAACAAACTATTACAACGAACTCAGTCGCACTGCTGGCCGCAGAGTGATTGACATGAAGTGGGTGTTTCTGGGTGTCAACTGACCGTTTTCAGGGAGTGTTCGAAAAAAACGCAGGCGTGCCAGGAAAAATGCAGGCATGGCTGGGCGAACGCAGGGCGTGTTTGTGACGTCAAAACAGGAACTGAACCGTCTGAAGTGATCGAAAGCGCTGAGTAGGTATTGAGCTAATCTAAAACTGCACAAAAAAACGTTGTAGCCGCTCTGCGATACATTCGTTCGCACTTCTGCTAAGCTAAAATACACTCCCAGTGGGAGGCGGCATAGCATTTGCACAGCTGCTAAAAACAGCTAGCGAGCGAACAACTCGGAATGACCACCATGGTTTTGCCCAACTGCTAACAAATTTGCTGCTGCTATCAACTCTGAATTAGGCCCCATGAACCTTAGAATAAAACACAGAACACTTGATGCAGATATGTTATGCGTTAAATGTTATTAGAGTTTAAACAATTTGCTGCTAAGTAGAAATAATAGGATTTTGATAACCTACCGGTAAATCCTTTTCTCCTAGTCCGTAGAGGTGGCTGGGGACGACATCAAGACCATGGGGTATAGATGGGATCCGCAGGAGACATGGGCACTCCAAAGACTTTTCATTGGGTGTGAACTGGCTCCTCCCTCTATGCCCCTCCTCCAGACCTCAGTTGTAGTAAATATGCCCAGGGAGACTGACATTTCGAGGAAAGGAATTACTTAACTAGTGGTGAGATATCTACCAACTCACACCCTCAACCATGCCGCACACATGGCATTCAACATAACACACGCCAACAGGCATGAACTAATTGCAGCAACATGCTGAAACCAAGATAACACAACTTGTGTAACTGTAATAACTAAACTGCAGGTAAAGTACGCACTGGGATAGGCGCCCAGCATCCTCTACGGACTAGGAGAAAAGGATTTACCGGTAGGTTATCAAAATCCTATTTTTTCATACGTCCTAGAGGATGCTGGGGACGACATCAAGACCATGGGGTCTATACCAAAGCTCCAGTACGGGCGGGAGAGTGCGGATGACCCTGCAGCACCGATTGACCAAAACTTTAGGTCCTCATCGGCCAAGGTGTCAAACTTGTAGAACTTAGCAAATGTGTTTGACCCTGACCAAGTAGCTGCTCGGCAAAGTTGTAATGCCGAGACCCCCCAGCAGCCGCCCAGGATGAGCCCACCTTCCTAGTGGAGTGGGCCTTTACCGACGTCGGTAACGGCAATCTAGCCGTAGTATGAGCTTGCTGAATCGTATTTCTAATCCAACGTGCAATAGTCTGCTTGGAAGCAGGACAGCCAATCTTGTTGTGATCATACAGGACAAACAGAGCCTCTGTTTTCCGTATACGAGCTGTTCTGGCAACATAGATTTTCAAAGCTCTAACCACATCTAGAGACTATGAATCAGTGAATGTGTCAGTAACTACTGGCACCACAATAGGTTGGTTTATGTGAAAAGCAGAAACCACCTTTGGAAGAAAATGTTGGCGAGTTCGCAACTCTGCCCTATCTTCATGGAAAATCAGGTAAGGGCTCTTGTGAGACAAGGCCCCCAATTCCGACACCCGCCTTGCTGATGCCAATGCCAAAAGATTCACCACTTTCCAAGTGAGAAACTTCAACGCTATCTTTTGTAGAGGCTCAAACCAGTCCGATTGAAGGAACTGCAATACCACGTTAAGGTCCCATGGTGCCCCTTTCACGAAGGTCTGAACCTCTGGAAGAGAGGCCAATTGTTTTTGGAAGAATGCTGACAAGGCCAAAATCTGGACCTTGATTGATCCCAATCGTAGGCCCGTCTCCACACCATCCTGCAAAAAATGGAGAAAACGTCCTAAGTGAAACTCTTCCGTAGGAGCTTTCTTGGATTCACACCAAGACACATATTTTCTCCAAATACGGTGGTAATGTTTTGACGTTACTCCCTTTCTGGCCTGAATAAGGATGGGGATGACCTCCTTAGGAATACCCTTCCTGGCTAGGATACGGCGCTCAACAGCCATGCCGTCAAACGTAGCCGCGGTAAGTCTTGGTACACACACGGCCCCTGCTGCAGCAGGTCCTCCCGAGGAGGAAGAGGCCGAGGATCTCCTATGAGTAACTGCTGAAGATCTGGGTACCAAGCCCTTCTTGTCCAGTCTGGGGCAATGAAGATTGCTCGAACCCTTGTCTTTCTTATGATCCTGAGTACTTTTGGGATAAGCGGAAGTGGAGGGAAAACATACACTGACGGAAACACCCACTGGGTCACCAGTGCATCCACTGCTACTGCTTGAGGGTCTCTCGACCTGGAACAGTATCTCTGAAGCTTCTTGTTGAGACGAGACGCCATCATGTCTATTTGAGGAACTCCCCAAAGACTTGTCACCTCTGCGAAGACTTCTTGGTGGAGGCCCCACTCTCCTGGATGGAGATCGTGTCTGCTGAGGAAGTCTGCTTCCCAGTTGTCTACTCCCGGAATGAATATTGCCGACAGAGCTTGTAGATGTTTTTCTGCCCAGCGGAGGATTTTTGTCGCCTCTGCCATTGCCGCTCTGCTTTTCGTTCCGCCCTGCCTGTTTATGTATGCGACTGCTGTTACATTGTCCGCCTGGATCTGCACGGGACGGTCTTGAAGAAGATGTACAGCTTGTTGAAGGCCGTTGTAAATGGCTCTTAGCTCCAGAACGTTTATGTGAAGGCAGGCATCCTGTTGTGACCAACGTCCCTGGAAGTTTTCTCCCTGAGAGACTACTCCCCAGCCTCGGAGACTTGCATCCGTGGTTACTAGGACCCAGTCCTGAATCCCAAACCTGCGTCCCTCTAGCACAGAGATTTTCAACCTTTTACAACTCGCGGCACATTGAACAAGATTTAATTACTGCCAAGGCACACTCATATATAATGTTGATGTGTGGTGCAGTTGCGTGTCCTAGGATGTCATGTCGCAGCTTCTCCATAGGTAACCCCTGAGCCACATCTGAGAAAGCCAGAAGAGCCCAACACTGCCCGGGCCCAAAATTAGAACTGGCTCTGCAACCACTAAACCCACCAGTATTGATCGTTCCAGAACCTCCGTAGTGGCAAAATACTGACGGGCCTGGCTCTGCTTCTATGGCGGCACACCTGGAGACTGCTCAGGGCACACTAGTGTGCCACAGCACAGTGGTTGAAAAACACTGCTCTATCAGGTGAGAGCTGTGCAACCACCACAGGAGCGAAATCCTGGTTTTTGACGACAGGATTATCTTTCTGTGCATGTGTAGGTGTGACTCCGACCACTTGTCCAACAGGTCCCACTGGAATACTCTGGCCTCTTCCCGAGGAGGAAGAGGCCGAGGATCTCCTATGAGTAACTGCTGAAGATCTGGGTACCAAGCCCTTCTTGGCCAGTCTGAGGCAATGAAGATTGCTCGAACCCTTGTCTTTCTTATGATCCTGAGTACTTTTGGGATAAGCGGAAGTGGAGGGAAAACATACACTGACGGAAACACCCACTGGGTCACCAGTGCATCCACTGCTACTGCTTGATGGTCTCTCGACCTGGAACAGTATCTCTGAAGCTTCTTGTTGAGACGAGACGCCATCATGTCTATTTGAGGAACTCCCCAAAGACTTGTCACCTCTGCGAAGACTTCTTGGTGGAGGCCCCACTCTCCTGGATGGAGATCGTGTCTGCTGAGGAAGTCTGCTTCCCAGTTGTCTACTCCCGGAATGAATATTGCCGACAGAGCTTGTAGATGTTTTTCTGCCCAGCGGAGGATTTTTTTGTCGCCTCTGCCATTGCCGCTCTGCTTTTTTCGTTCCGCCCTGCCTGTTTATGTATGCGACTGCTGTTACATTGTCCGCCTGGATCTGCACGGGACGGTCTTGAAGAAGATGTACCGCTTGTTGAAGGCCGTTGTAAATGGCTCTTAGCTCCAGAACGTTTATGTGAAGGCAGGCATCCTGTTGTGACCAACGTCCCTGGAAGTTTTCTCCCTGAGAGACTGCTCCCCAGCCTCGGAGACTTGCATCCGTGGTTACTAGGACCCAGTCCTGAATCCCAAACCTGCGTCCCTCTAGCACAGAGATTTTCAACCTTTTACAACTCGCGGCACACTGAACAAGATTTAAATACTGCCAAGGCACACTCATATATAATGTTGATGTGTGGTGCAGTTGCGTGTCCTAGGATGTCATGTCGCAGCTTCTCCATAGGTAACCCCTGAGCCACATCTGAGAAAGCCAAAAGAGCCCAACACTGCCCGGGCCCAAAATTAGAACTGGCTCTGCAACCACTAAACCCACCAGTATTGATCGTTCCAGAACCTCCGTAGTGGCAAAATACTGACGGGCCTGGCTCTGCTTCTATGGCAGCACACCTGGAGACTGCTCAGGGCACACTAGTGTGCCACAGCACAGTGGTTGAAAAACACTGCTCTAGCAGGTGAGAGCTGTGCAACCACCACAGGAGCGAAATCATGGTTTTTGACGACAGGATTATCTTTCTGTGCATGTGTAGGTGTGACCCCGACCACTTGTCCAACAGGTCCCACTGGAATACTCTGGCATGGAACCTGCCAAACTGTATGGCCTCGTAGGCCACCACCATCTTCCCCAACAACCGAATGCACTGATGGATCGACACACTTGATGGTTTCAATATCTGTTTTACCATTTTCTGGATTTCCAGAGCCTTTTCCAGTGGAAGAAATACTCTCTGAACTTCTGTGTCCAGAATCATCCCGAGGAAAGACAACCTTGTCGTCGGTTCCAACTGTGACTTTGGGTAATTTTTGATCCACCAGTGTTGTTGGAGTATTGACAGGGAGAGGGATATGTTTTGTAATAACTGCTCCCTGGATCTCGCCTTTATCAGGAGGTCGTCCAGATAAGGGATTATATTGACTCCTTTCTGACGAAGGAGGACCATCATCTCCGCCATCACCTTGGTGAATACCCTCGGCGCCGTGGAGAGACCGAAAGGTAACGTCTGGAATTGGTAATGGCAATCCTGAACCGCGAATCTCAGATAAGCCTGGTGAGGAGGATAAATGGGAACATGCAGGTAAGCATCCTTTATGTCCACCGACACTAAGTAGTCCCCCTCCTCCAGACTGGCAATCACCACCCGAAGTGATTCCATCTTGAACTTGAACCTTTTCAGGAAGAAATTCAGATCTTTTAGATTTAGGATCGGTCTGACCGAGCCGTCCGGCTTCGGAACAACAAAGAGGCTTGAATAAAAACCCCGCCCTTGTTGTGACAACGGTACCAGGACTATAACCTGGTCTTGACATAATTTTTGGATTGCCGCTGTTACTGTTTCTCTCTCTGGCGGAGAAGCTGGCAAGGTCGATTTGAAAAATCGGCATGGGGGAACGTCTTGAAACTCTAGTTTGTATTCCTGGGATACTATTTGCAACACCCAGGGGTCCAGGCCAGACAGAATCCAATCCTGGCTGAAGAGTTTGAGACGTGCCCCCACCCGAGCGGCCTCCCGCAAGGGAGTTCCAGCGTCATGCTGGGGATTTGGCAGAATTAGGGGTAGACTTCTGCTTTTGGGAACCTGGAGCCGTTGTGGGCTTCTTTCCCCTTCCCCTACCTGCAAAGAAGGGGGAACCTCTCGCCTTTTTGTATTTATTGGGCTGAAAAGACTGCATTTGCGGGTGATAGGTCTTTTTTGCCGATGCAGGCGCAGAGGGCAAAAATGTTGACTTACCTGCGGTAGCCGGCGAGACTAACGCATCCAGGCCATCGCCAAATAAGGCCTCACCTTTATATGGGAGAGCCTCCATATCTCTTTTGGAATCTGCATCCGCGTTCCACTGGCGAATCCATAACGCCCGCCTAGCCGATACTGCCATGGTAGCGGCTTGTGAACCCAAGAGTCCAATATCCTTCATTGCTTCCAGCATGTAGGCGGCAGCGTCCTTGATATTCCCTAACTTAAGGAGCATCTCATCTTTATCAATCGTGTCAATTTCTGATGACATGCCTTCTGACCATTTTTCAATAGCGCGACTCACCCATGCGCAGGCAATAGTGGGCCTGAGCAGTGTACCATTGGTAACATAAATGGATTTCAATGTCGTTTCCATTTTGCGGTCTGCCGGCTCTTTAAGAGAAGCCGTGCCAGGAGCAGGGAGAATTACCTTCTTTGTCAACCTGGAAAGTGCACTGTCTAACACAAGGGGTGACTCCCATTTTTTCCTGTCTTCAACCGGGAAAGGATAAGCTATGTGAATCCTTTTAGGAATACAAATTTTTTTTATCAGGATTCACCCACATCCCTTCAAACAGAGCATTTAGTTCGTGTGAAGGAGGGAACGTGACTTTGGATTTCTTTTCCTTACATAAATAAGCTTTCTCCTGAGGTATAGGAGTGCTTTCTGTAACCTTCAACAAGTCCCTTATAGCCACAATCATATATTGTATACTTGCCAATTTATGATCTCTCTCTCTGGATTCACTATTGTCGACACAAGAGTCAGAATCCTTGTCGGTATCAGTGTTTACAACATTTGCAAATGGTCTCTTATGTGACCCAGAGGGGCCGCCCGCATAAGGAATAACAGCATCCTGAAAAATCACATCTTCCACAGCATGCAGCCTTAGATTCAGATTTATCTAATCTACGGTTAATCAGATGCATACTGTCACGTAGCTCTTTCACCCATGCAGGCTCTTGGAGTGCCGGCAGCGCCACCACATTACAACTCTGTGTCCCTAAAATGGCTTCCTCCGGGGAGGAACTCCCTGCCTCAGACATGCTTCACATGTGTACACCACACTCACAGACACACTGGGACTTATTTTGGGGACAGACCCACAGTAAAATCTGTCAGAGGGACACAGGATAGGAGCAGCCAGTTCACAAACCCAGCGCCAGTATTGCCTGTGAACACAGTATGTCCACAGCCCAAAAGCACTTTTAAATAGTAATATACACTATCAAATGCACCATCCCTTTGTGCCCCCCCTTTATAGCACCCTGTACTTGTCAGAAGTGGAGGAGAGGACCAGCGTGTTCTCTGCAGCCTGAGGAGAGAGAGAAAATGGTGCTGAGTAGTGTGCTGGCTGCCTGAGGAAGAAGCTCTGCCCCTTAGTATCCATGACAATATTTATACTGTCGGGGGTAGGGCTGTGCCAGCGGCATCTTATGCCCCCTTTTATCCAGTTTGAGGTATTTTTCTTGCTGCCCAGGGCGCCCCCCTGCGCCCTGCAGTGCTTGTGTGTGTGGGCAGCAATGGCGCGCTGCGCTCCCGCCAGCCGCGCCGCACCTCAGCCGTCACTTACTTGATTGAAGATCATTCTTCTCATACTCACCTGTCTTCTGACTTCTGGCTCTGTGAGGGGGATGACGGCGTGCTGTGGGAATGAGCATCTAGACACGGCTAGCGTTCAGTTCCTTTCAGTAGCTAATGGTGTCCTGTCAGCCAGAAACAGAGCTATGAAACTCTGAGGAAGTTGGTTCTGCTTCTGCCTCCTCAGTCCCACGAAGCAGGTAGTCTGATGCCAGGAGATCTCCCTGAAAATAAAAAAACTAACATAAGTCTTTTCAGAGAAACTCAGTAGAGCTCCTCAGAGTGCATCCAGTCGACCTGGGCACATTTCTAAAACTGAGGTCTGGAGGAGGGGCATAGAGGGAGGAGCCAGTTCACACCCAATAAAAAGTCTTTGGAGTGCCCATGTCTCCTGCGCATCCCGTCTATACCCCATGGTCTTGATGTCGTCCCCGGCATCCTCTAGGACAGGGGTGGGGAACCTTTTTTCTATCGAGGGCCATTTGGATATTTATAAAATCCTTCGGGGGCCATACAAAAATTTTCAACTTAAAAAATGACCCTGCCCCCCAGTAGGTCCGCCCCTTAGAGTTACTGTGTGTGCGCGCCGGAGGCGCGCACGCGCCAAAAAAATGGGTGTGGCCAGTTAAAATGGGACGTGATACACATGCCCCCAATAGTGCGGTGCCAGATCCACAATTGCCCCCACAGTGCCAGGTATACAAATGCCCCTCACAGTGCCAGGTATACAGATGCCCCTCACAGTGCCAGGTATACAGATGCCCCCACAGTGCCAGGTATACAGATGCCCCCACAGTGCCAGGTATACAAATGCCCCTCACAGTGCCAGGTATACAAATACCCCCCCACAGTGCCAGGTATACAAATGCCCCTCACAGTGCCAGGTATACAAATGCCCCTCACAGTGCCAGGTATACAAATGCCCCCCACAGTGCCAGGTATACAAATACCCCCCACAGTGCCAGGTATACAGATGCCCCCACAGTGCCAGGTATACAGATGCCACCACAGTGCCAGGTATACAAATGCCCCCCACAGTGCCAGGTATACAAATACCCCCCACAGTGCCAGGTATACAAATGCCCCTCACAGAGCCAGGTATACAAATGCCCCTCACAGTGCCAGGTATACAAATGCCCCCCACAGTGCCAGGTATACAAATACCCCCCACAGTGCCAGGTATACAGATTCCCCCACAGTGCCAGGTATACAAATGCCCCCCACAGTGCCAGGTATACAAATACCCCCCACAGTGCCAGGTATACAGCCCCCACAGTGCCAGGTATACAGATTCCCCCACAGTGCCAGGTATACAAATGCCCCCTCAGTGCCAGGTATACAAATACCCCCCACAGTGCCAGGTATACAGCCCCCACAGTGCCAGGTATACAAATACCCCCCACAGGGCCAGGTATACAGCCCCCACAGTGCCAGGTATACAAATGCCCTCCCCTCTCCCCTCCGTTCTGCTTACCGTGGACGCGACGGAGGAGAGCGAGGCTGTCGGGTGAAAGCGGCGGTGTGTAGTACTTCAAATCAGCCGCCGGTTCGAGAGCCAATCAGAGCTCGCGGACCGGCAGCCGCGGCTCCTGATTGGCTGCCGGTCCGCGAGCTCTGATTGGCTCACGGACCGGCGGCTGGTTTGAAGTACTACACGCCGCTGGTCCCATTCTACAGCCGCGCTCTCCTCCGTCTCCCTGCTCTGACAGCTGAGACACGGTGCCGCCCGACTGAGCGGCAGCGTGTCTCACTGACACAACCTGGTGGGCCGGACCAAACGGCTTCGCGGGCCGTATACGGCCCGCGGGCCGGAGGTTCCCCACCCCTGCTCTAGGACGTATGAGAAATAATAATATTATGAACTGCAATAAGATTAGTAACTATGGGGCTGATAGACATTGAATGCAAGTTGGTTGTAATTGCAACCCAATTGTGTACACAGAACTAAGGACCCTGGCCCTCATTCCGAGTTGTTCGCTCAGTAAAAATCTTCGCATCGCAGCGATTTTCCGCTTAATGCGCATGCGCAATGTCCGCACTGCGACTGCACCAAGTAAATTTGCTATGCACTTAGTAATTTTACTCACGGCTTTTTCATCGTTCTGGCGATTGTAATGTGATTGACAGGAAATGGGTGTTACTGGGCGGAAACAGGCCGTTTTATGGGCGTGTGGGGAAAAACGCTACCGCTTCCGGAAAAAACGCAGGAGTGGCCGGAGAAACGGAGGAGTGTCTGGGCGAACGCTGGGAGTGTTTGATACGTCAAACCAGGAACGACAAGCACTGAACTGATCGCAGATGCCGAGTAAGTCTGAAGCTACTCAGAAACTGCTACGAGGTGTGTAATCGCAATATTGCGAATACATCGTTCGCAATTTTAAGATGCTAAGATTCACTCCCAGTAGGCGGCGGCTTAGCGTGAGCAACTCTGCTAAAATCGCCTTGCGAGCGAACAACTCGGAATGACCTCCCCTATTCACGCTCAGTAGCAGATTCTGCTAAATAGCAGAATCTGCTTCTGCATGTGATTGCATGCGCAGGGCAAGGTCACCCAGCATGCTAAGTCCTGCCCAACGCTGCATACGCAATCTAATTGCGATCGAATCACTGTCCAGGGAAATAGCGGATGCTCCCTGCATACGCAGCATGTCTGTACCGCAGCCATCTTTTTGATGTCACGCAGTCGCCCCAAAAACAGTCTACAGCCGTCTCACCGAGTAACTCTATCCTTGATTCTCTCCAATCTGGCTTTTGCCCACTTCACTCCATTGACACTGCCCTGGCCATAGTAAACAATGATTTGCTTTCGGCCAAATCCAAGGGCCACTTCTCTCTATTCATCCTCCTAGACTTCCTGTGCCTTCGACACTTTGGTTCACACTTTCCTGCTTCACACCCTTCAGACCAGTGGCCTCTCTAGCACCATCCACACCTGGGTCGCCTCTTACCTCACCAACCACTCATTCTCGGTCTCTGCCTCCACCTCCCCCATCCATCCTTCCCATTGGCGTCCCGCAGGGCTCTGTCTTTGGCCCCCCACTCTTCTCTCTGTACACCTCCCTGTGTGAACTCATCAGTTCCTTCAACTTCCAATATCACCTCTATGCTGACAACACTGAACTGTACCTCTCCTTTCCTGACCTTTGCCCTTCCTTCCTCTCTCGGGTGTTTAGTTGCCTCTCTGCCATCTCTTCCTGGATGTCCAAGTGCTCTCTGAAGCTCAGCATGGCCACAACCAAACTCATTGTCTTCCCTCCATCCAGAGTCTCCCCTCCTCCTGATCTCTCTAACACTGTTGACAACACCGCTATCTCCCCTGTTCCCCAACTCCGCTGCATGAGTATCATTCTGACTCCTCCCTCTCCCCCCCCCCCCATTCAATCTCTTGCTCAATCCTGTCAGTTCCAGCTCTGCAACATTGTTCGCATTACACCGTTGCTCTGAGGATGCTACTAAACTCATTATCCACTCATTGATCATTTCTTGGCTTGACTATTGCAACTTTCTCCTTACTGGCCTCCCCCACTCTTATCTCGCTGCCCTCCAATCTGTTCTCAACGTTGCAGCTAGACTTATCTTCTTCTCCTGCCACTGCACCTCTGCCAAACCCTGCCCTGCTTCCCTTCCCTACAGAATCCTCTTAAAACTCCTCATCGTCATATACAAGGCCCTCACCAACAGTGCTCCAAACTCATCTCCGTACATACTTTCTCCTGCCCTCTATGGTCAGCCAATGACCATCGCCTCTCCCCTACCCTGTTTATTGCATCTCACTCTCAAATCCAAGATTACTGCCATGCTGCCCCCTACAATGGAACAAGCTCCCTTGTATCAAACACTAGCCCAGCCCAAATAGCTTCAAACAGAAAACCCACCTATTCATCAAAGCATGCCCTTCCACCATATGACCATGTGACCACATAGCTTACTTTACCCTTCTGCCCCGGCCATCTTTACCGCTCTTACTTACTTCCCTCAGGGCCCCACACACTAGCTCACTCCTCATGTTATCTGTTTGTCTCCCCTTACCCTTAGATTGTAAGGTCCTAGGAGCAGGGCCTCCTCCTTTCTGTTCTCATAGCCCTCTTCCTTTGCACATCTCCTACAGCTTACACCAGCTCAGTTGCCCTGTGTCACCAACCTCCACTTGCTCATACATACCTCCCAACATGACCCTCTCCAGGAGGGACAGAATGCTCTGCTCCTGGACTTCCCTCTTAATTTATGATTGCCATCACCTGTGCTGAAACACCTTTCTTATCCATTAACCTGTTCAAAACAGGTGCCGGCAATCATAAATTAAGAGAAAAGAACAGAAGCAGAGCATTGTGTCCCTCCTGGAGAGGGTCATGTTGGGAGGTATGCTCATAGCCTTTACATCTTTTGCAGCTGCTCTTAACCTGCTAGTCGCGCCATTGCTATTGGTTACAGGTTCCAACCTACACCAAATACTCTCTTGCTCCCTAGCTGTATTGTGTACTGAGAACTGTGGTGTTGATTGTTACTTGTTTACGGCTGTGTTCTGGTTACTGTACTATTCTGTTTACCTTGTGCTGTCTTGTTGTTTGCTGTATGTACGGCGCTGCGGACCACTTTTGGCATACTATAAAGTGTACTAATAGCCCTATCCTTAGTGTAAGATACCTCTAAATTCAGGTGTATTTATGGTTTGTACAACTCTGAATAGCACACAATTACACTGACATGCCCTCTCTAAACATTGCATACATGACAACTCCCGTCACAGCCAACTTACGCCACTTCAGTGCCAAATGTAGATGCAACTGCAATGCACACGACTCTGTATTGCGGATACTTGCGTACACTTATGGACAGTGAGCAATGCAAAAACACCCAAGATATGCTCCACAAAAGTGTCTACATTCAACTTTGCATTGGCCATTAACTGACTAATACCCCTTTCACACAGAGATTCTACCTGGTAATTTGCCGGGTCAATCTGAGTCGTTTTCTGCGTGTAAGGGCCAACCCGGGTTGAAATTCCCCGGACTTTGACCCAGGAATTTCGACCTGGGTTGACCCTTTTACGCAGAAGAAATACCCGTGTTGATCCTCAAATTACCATGTAGAACTGCTTCACTCTGTAATTTGCTTCCCTGAGTGAAAGGGGGGTCAGGCTGTGTCCGGCAAAGCGACCCGGCACTGAAATGCTGGGTAAAAGCCAGGAATTTTAGACGTTTCTGTCTAAAAAGGGAATAAGTAGGTAATTGCAAGGAGTTGGGTGAAACATAGGGGGGAATTCAATTACCCGTGGGGTTTTCCCTGCAGGCTGCACTAATTAATCAACTGAATGATGGAGTGAATTTAGGGGGCAATTCAATTAGCCATGGGCTTTACTGCATGGCTTCAGCTCCTGTATAAAGTGCCTGCAGCTAATCATTTAGTTTCTCATGGTAAGTCTATGACTAGACCTGAGGCAGCGCTTAACAGAAAAAATCCGGGTCCCTTCACAAAGGGTTGCAAGCCTAAATGTTTTGAGCAAAATACGAACAAATGCCCATTCTTTTATTTGCTAGATACACACAGATTTGCAGTACACTATTGCTAGTGGCAATAATAAAGTCTTCCTGTATTAGCAATGATGCAACACGCTCTCACTCTGCGAGAAGTTAATATTTGAGGCTGCTGTACACACACACACACACACACACACACACACACACACACACACACGTATGCTATATTAACAGTCTGGTAAAAATGTAATAGAGTTTAAATGGTAGGCAAATGCCTGCAATCTCCAGTATCAACCCCAGCAACTGGCACGCAGTGTGAACTGACCTATGAGCATCATAAATGTCCTGCACTTAAATGCTGTAATGCTTGTGACAAACTTAACCACTTTGTAAAATGGTGCAAGTCTAAAAATAAGGATGAAATTAGGCAGCCATGCACAGCATGGTTCAATAGCCAACAACACACAGTCAACACCGTATAGCCAACTCTAGACACCAGACCTGTCACCGGCTTCCAACGTGAAAACGTACACCTCAAAACTGTGAAAGGTGAAAAGAGACCAAGGGTCAAATGTAATAGAGTGAGAGTTTCAAAAAGTGTGAGATTTGGTAAGGTTTTGCCGTTTTTTTTTAAAGTGGCAATCATTTACAACAGCATTACACAGGTACTGAGCTTCTGCTGCAGAATCACAGAAAGGTTCCCTATCTAAGTGATTTTTCTGTACCTGGGTATCCGAATTTTTCTTTTACAAGTTTTCTCACTATAAGGCCAAACTGGTTGTATATCAGAAAGCCTCGGTGATATATGGGATTTCCCACCAAGCACGTATGAACGAGTCTTATCGTATTTTACTGTTCGTATAAACAACTGTACGTTCCAGTCATTCGAGATGTACCCCTGATGAAGTCTTTTGTATACGACAAAACGCGTTGGTTTATCTGTATTGTGATGTTATCTCCGAACCAACTATAAGGAGAAGGAGGAGACTGTTGTCAATCACCTACAATTGTATTCAACGCTAGGAGTCATACTGCTTAAAGTATGGAATAACACATCTCCTCTGTATCAATATTGATTTTGTAGTTATTGGTGCCAATTCTCCAATTGTTGTGTATATATATATATATATATATAAGTTGCAGAACGACCCGGCACTCCCAAATCCATGTGGTATTGATCTTTGCTCACGGTGCCCTCCCTCAGGGTTTTTGACCCAGTGACATAGACGAACAGATCGGGCGGCACTCGGAGACTTAGATTCAGTAATTAAAGTGCAGTGACTTTATTGTCATCATCAGTGTCAACGTTTCGGGGTCGCAGCCCCGTCGTCAGGATAAGTGACAGTGCAATAAAACAGTGTATAAATACCTTACCACAGGGTGTCTCCTCCCGCCAACTCAGCCATCGCTGCCCGGTTTCCGGCCGCGTCGCCCGGTCCCTCCGGAAATGACACAGCGCTGGTCCGCCCAGCACACGCGCTGACGCTGTGGACAAGGTTGCCATGGTTACTTATAAACAATCTTTGTGTACTCGAAGAGGAAGAATCCCTTCCAAAAATGTGTATTATAAAACAGCATATTCTGTAACCTTATTGTTTAAAGTGCATAGTGCCAAACCAAAACTAAATGCATATAGTGAAAAAATAAAAAATATATACAAACACACGTGATGGTTACAAAATACTACAATTAGTAATAATGATAATAAAAAAACAAACATAAGGACTTCCGGTGGGCGGGGCATCCAGCATGGCCGCATCTTAGCTTTGCTCCTGAGATGAACCCTGAATACACGCTTGTTTGTTCATATTTATCTGGCTCTTGTGGACTCTGCGTCTACCCTGACAGAAAGACCATTTAAAGGGGGGTTTGGAGATCCCTATTCTGTCTCAGGAGCTTATTTATACACCGGAGTCCGGCTGCATATGACGGCGGCCTGCATGACCGCCAGGATATTTGGCACGAACAGTAGCGTGGAAGCTGGAGAGGGGCTTTAGCTAGCGTGTGCCTGCACGTATCGGATCTAAAAACCCCTGTCGTGCCTCAGCTATTTGCTTCGGAAAGCTGCGGGGACTGCTCGTCCTGCCCGATACCTGCGGGCTCATCTACATCGGACCCAAGCCCCCTGAGATCTTCGACCCGGGGAGGCCGGCGGCTGGCTGGGAGTCTCGTTGGAGGGCCGTCTGGAGAGGCTCTATTGTGCCGCTGTACTTCTGCGGCGTATCACAGGAGTGCCCCGCGAGGCCCGACCCCTGGGAGACCGTGTGGACGCATCCATCGCACAGAGCGGGGATCGCTAGGCCTCCTGTTGGGACCCCGCTGGCGGCCGGTCGGCGGGGGGGCGCGGGGTGGACTCTCGCTGACTTCGGGATCTTGCAATCTGGGGCCTTACCTGACTGGACGCCGGAGGACAGAGGCTGCAGAGGAGATCGGGCTGCTAGGGCCGCACGGGGGACGCTGCTGCCGGAGCACGCCGGGCTCCCACTTCAGGCTGCTGTGGACGGACTCTGCTATTCCACTGGCGCTCTGCTGCATTGAGGAGAGGATTGGGGCGCCAGAGAGAGTGGCTGCGACGGATGCCTCCTACGGCCTAGAGGCGGTTTCATCTTGTGGGGAGTCGGGGAAACTGGAGTGGTGGCCTTGCTGGGCTTGTCGGCCTGTTTGCCCGTCTTGTGCGGTTGGAGGTGGGCTTCGCTGCTGCATTGATTCCCTGCCTCTGATACTCGGCTCGTGGAGAGAGTCGTGAACCAGTCATTAAATAACAGGTGAGGGGGCTTGGGGGACTCGAAGCGTCCACTTTGCTGAACTGCTCTCCCTATTTGTTTGCACCTACCTGACTCTTTCCTGAACTTTGGGGCAATATTATTACATATTTCGGGGTGGATGAAGGGGGGCCTGTGGAGGGACTGAGGGATACTGCTTGGAACATTGCTGTGGATCCCAGAGCCTGCCTCTACCTCGGTTAGGGCTGCCTATACCATTTTCTGGACTTGGGGTGGGTATTATTGGGACTCTAACCTCTTGTCCTTCACATGGTGCGTTTTCAGTATCATTACTGGTTGTGTTATAGATGTTAGCTGTATGTGCCTAAAACACCTATACTATCTTCTAGTATAACTAAATCGTTCCTCACTGACCTATATTGTAGGAGTGTCTTTTTATGATAAGCTAAGACATATAATAACTTTCTGGTGCCACCTTGTGAGGGATTGTTGTGTAGTAGCTTTCTGGTGCCAACTTGTGAGGGATTGTTATATAGCAGGCACTATAGAGATAGCATAATAGTTTCCTTTTGGGGGTGTTTTTTTCGTTTTGTTTTTTGTTGTTAGCTCTATACTACTCAGAAGAAATATTTTACGATCACTCATATGACTGCTGTTAGAGCGGTAACGCCCATGGTGATTATGTGGAAATAATCACCCTTATATTCCTTAATATCACTTAACTGATAGACCTCTATTACGGTCATTGTTAGGGGTCACACGACTTTTGACTTGGCTGAGTGTTCATAGGTTCTGAAAAGAAGAGATGCTCTGATTATGTAGGGGTCAGAACTTGAAGGGGTGAGAGCCTATTAAGCCACTTGCAGCCAGCCTGACGACATTTACGATAGGTTTGGTCACTTTCTGTCAACTATAGAACACGGGGAACGACCATTGTTTTATTCCAGTAATCAGTACTGGGGTATGGACAAATACTTAGAGAAACACACTCTGACACCCCCAGCACTCACTCAGACTCTACTATGGTTAGAAACAAAAATAAATCAACGGCTTCGGCCGCTCCGTCTTCCCCTGCGAGGCAGTCAATGGGGGTTGTGACAGGGGAGCGTGGGGTGACACCTTCTCAGATGCCGATTATACCTACATCTGAGGATAATGCAAAAGTGACGATTCAACTACTGATGCCCTTATTGGACAAAAAGTTCGAGGACCTACACACTAGATTAGAGACTTCACTAGCAAAGATTGACTCGAACACCTAAAGGATAGTTTCACTAGAACAGCCCCTTAGCGATAATGAGGACTCGGTTCACGCTTTACAGGTTTCTGATGACCAAAGAGACCGCACCATCCAGACGCTGGTGGCTAAGCTAGACGAATTGGAAAACAGGGACAGGAGGAGCAACCTCCGGTTTATAGGTATCCCGGAGTCCGTACGGGGTCCTCAACTGATTGATTATATTAGTGTCCGTATCCCACAGGTGTTAGGGATTCACGTTGCAGATACTATCCCCCAGATTGAAAGGGCACATAGGCTTGGACCTGAAAGACAGGAGAGGATGGCTAGACCCAGACCTGCTATTGCCAAGTTCCTGGATTTTAGGGCCAAGGAAAAACTGTTGACAGCCTATCGCACTGCCCAATCTCTTGTTGTGGACGGACAGAAGATCTTGATATTTCAGGATTTTTCTGTCTTAGTCTCACAAAAGAGAAAGGAATTTTCAGAGGTTTGCAGGATGCTAGTGGAGCGTAATGAACGCTTCGCATTGATGTACCCGGCAAAACTGCAGATCATGGAAAACGGTCATCCGGTGTATTTTACTGATCCGAAACAGGCCAATGATCACCTATGTAGGGACCAAGCCCGGTCACCGGAGCGATTTGATGAATGATTCTTCGTTAGGAGGGTCTTGGGGGCGGTGGGTGACGGCCGCTAAGTATATCACACATTGGAGTATCTTATACGTGTGTGAGGCGGTGGTTGTCCATCAGTCCCTGGATCGTTTTGCAATCGTTGGGTGGTGATAGGATGGGCTGTGGACATGTCAAGTACTTGGCGAAGCTCACGTTAGAAGTGGCAAAGTTACTCAGATCACTAGGGCATAATTGGTCTCTTAGTTACTCACTTTGTGGCTCTTTGCCCCCTTTTCTGCTTGGTTTGTATAGCAGATAGTTAGTAGGATAATAATGATCTATACGGTTACCGGAGCCCCCCGCATGACACTGTTGGGGTCCCCAAGACAGATTGATGGGTTAAGCCCATCGTATGCTCTCAATAGAAAAATAGAGAAACACGTACTTACGATAATTCTTCTTATCCTTCAAATGCATTTCTGCAGCTCTTTAGTCTACGCTGATAGATACTTTGTGTCTTGTAATTTCCTATACCTATGTTTGTTGACATATGTTTTTGTTATGTCTAAATTCCGATGTTTAGTATGTACGTCCAATCTCATGAGACAGGTACGTCACTCAGAGTTTGCCTCGGTCCATGTCTGCTCCCACTCATTCCCATGATACACCTATGACCCCCCCTCACTGTAAACTGGTTTCTTGGAATGTTGCGGGTCTCAACACTCCGATCAAGCGAAAGAAAGTGGTAACTCATTTGCGGAGATTGAGACCAGACATTGCTCTACTGCAGGAGACCCATTGGGTGCGGGGAGAGGACTCGAACCTTAGGGCCCGTTGGATCGGGGAATGTATTACAGCCTCTTATAGAAATAAATCTCGGGGAGTAGCCATAGTTTTTCGTAGAGGTTTACGATATGACATTTTAGATAGAATGGAAGACCCAGACGGACGTTTTTTATTGATAGATGTTGACATAGACGGGACCAAATATACCTTACTCAACATATGCCCCAGACAGTTTTTTGGCTAAAATGACACAATTAGTAGCCAGACGCCACATTTACAACTTAGTTATAGCGGGTGACTTTAACTCCGTGGATGACCCCATGATTGATAAGTCTCCGACAATAAATAGGACCTTACCTCACTCTTGGTATCATATACAAGCACTCAGAACGACTCTTCAAGTTAGTGATCCATGGAGACTCTTACATGATGGTGACCACACATATACTCACCTTTCCTGGGCGCATCAGTCACTATCCAGAATTGACTTATTTTTACTGGCAAATTCTTTAATGACACAGGTAAAACAGGCTAAGATCCATGATATCTTGATTTCTGATCACGCTCCGATATCTTTGGATCTATGGCATCATGGGGTGGTGGAGACGACTCGCCTTTGGCGCTTCCCGGACTACATAGCCAAATCGGAAGATTTCAGAAACTTCCTTATGACCTCCTGGTCAAATTACCAAGATGACAATATCGAAAGCTGGGATGACATTGTCTTGTTCTGGGAGGCGTCAAAGGCGGTCATGCGAGGCCACATTATACAATATGTTGCCAGGCGTAAGAAATAATCTGCTAAACTGTATAATGATTTACAGAAATCAGTATCGCAAACCTTTAGACTATACCAATCAAATCACTCAGATTCCACTTTGGATAATTATTTACAATCCAGAAAGGCTCTTGAAGCCTTTTTGGTCGCACAGGCTAGATCCAGTTTGGATCACTCCAAGCAGATGTATTTTAAATGGGGAAACAAATCTGGCAGGTTACTGGCCCTTATGTCTAAACCGTATAAAAAATGTTCCTTTATTACAGCCATTAGAGACCCTGCTACTAACACAACCTGTATTAATACTCGAGATATACTTGATCAATTTCACAGCTACTATCCGACCTTATACCAGGATATCCCCATTTCGAAGGACCGACAGGATCACCTATTATCCTCAGCTCGGTTACCCAAATTGTCTCAGGAACAGAGAGATAGTTTAATCAGGGATATAACGGAGGAGGAGTTGAGATTTGTTATAAAGGGATTATTGCCCCATAAATCTCCTGGCCCAGATGGATTTTCTGGCATGTACTACAAGTTGTTGGAGACTGAAATTTTGTCCACGTTATTGACTTTGTTTAACAAAGTATTAAAAGATAAACCAACTTTTCCTTCTTTTACTGATGCTTACACCTCCCTTATTTTGAAACCTAATAAAGACCCTTTGTCGATGGATTCCTACAGGCCGATATCTCTCCTTAATGTCGATCTGAAATTATTAGCTAAGATTATGGCCAATAGATTACAAGTCATACTGCCGGATTTGTTGACCAGTCATCAGACTGGATTTGTTAGGGGGCGACATTCTGTAAGGGCAATAAGGATGGCCATAGCAGCAGTGGTAGCGGGAACCCAAACATCACATCCCAATAGCATGCTACTCAGTTTCGATACAAATAAAGCTTTTGACTCAGTGGTATGGCCACATCTGTTTGCGGTACTGGAAAGGAGAGGTTTTGACCCGATTTTTATTGATTTAATTAAATATTTCTATACCCAACCTAAAACATCTTTGTTAATTAATGGCGTGAGGGGAGACCACATATATATGTTTCGGGGAACACGCCAGGGCTGCCCATTATCCCCCTTACTGTTTAATCTATGTATAGACCCTCTGTTCCGTATTCTACAATCTTGGACGGAATTTAAGGGCATAAAGGTGGGTGGGGCAGAAATGAAACTGTCTGCCTTTGCGGATGACGTATTATTATATATCGATGACCCGAAAACGTCTCTGCAAAAATTTTTTGGGAAATTGGGAGAATTTGGTGAAATCTCAGGACTCACAGTTAACCTGGCTAAGTCAGTGGGTCTCTATCTGAATCCGCGGATTACCACTCCGCACTGGGGACGACAATTAGCAGTGAGGTGGGCAAGATCATACATCGACTACTTAGGTATTCGCCTCCCCAAACGGCCGGCAGAGCTATACAGATTAAACATCTCTACGGCACTAATAGATACGGCAAGGGAGCTAGAGGGCTGGGCACACTTGATGCTGTCGTATGTGGGGAGAGCGAATCTCATTAAAATGGTGACGTTTCCAAGATGGTTATATATATTACAGGCTTTACCTCTTCTTTTATCTCAAAAGGATATTGGTTCACTGAATGCCCACTTTAGAAGATTTATCTGGGGAGCTAAAAGGCCGCGCATAGGGCTGATAAAATTGCAACACCCGGTTACCAATGGAGGGATTAATTTTCCTAATATTTATATTATAATCAATCGGCGGTATTGAGATATCTACGAGACTGGTTGTCTGAAACTGACCTATATGCAAATACTTCTCTAGAACAACAGTTTTTAACTAACTGTAACTTGATGGGTCTGCTACATCTACATGATAGTGAAGTAGAAGACAATATACGTAATAACCCTTTATTATGGACTACAAAACGTCTTTGGCATATACTCCGACATAGACAAGACTTAAACTCCTATAACTCCCTTTTCTCTAACGTCCTAGTGGATGCTGGGGACTCCGAAAGGACCATGGGGAATAGCGGCTCCGCAGGAGACTGGGCACAAAGTAAAAGCTTTAGGACTAGCTGGTGTGCACTGGCTCCTCCCCCTATGACCCTCCTCCAAGCCTCAGTTGGGATTTTGTGCCCGAACGAGAAGGGTGCAATCTAGGTGGCTCTCCTGAGCTGCGTAGAGTAAAAGTTTAAATAGGTTTTTTTTATTTTCAGTGAGACCTGCTGGCAACAGGCTCACTGCATCAAGGGACTAAGGGGAGAAGAAGCGAACTCACCTGCGTGCAGAGTGGATTGGGCTTCTTAGGCTACTGGACATTAGCTCCAGAGGGACGATCACAGGCCCAGCCATGGATGGGTCCCGGAGCCGCGCCGCCGGCCCCCTTACAGAGCCAGAAGAGTGAAGAGGTCCGGAAAATCGGCGGCAGAAGACGTCCTGTCTTCAATAAGGTAGCGCACAGCACCGCAGCTGTGCGCCATTGCTCTCAGCACACTTCACACTCCGGTCACTGAGGGTGCAGGGCGCTGGGGGGGGCGCCCTGGGACGCAATGAAAATACCTTAAATGGCTAAAAATACATCACATATAGCTCCTGGGCTATATGGATGTATTTAACCCCTGCCAGTTTTCCACAAAAAAGCGGGAGAAAGGCCGCCGAAAAAGGGGCGGAGCCTATCTCCTCAGCACACAAGCGCCATTTTTTCCTCACAGCTCCGTTGGAGGAAGGCTCCCTGACTCTCCCCTGCAGTCCTGCACAACAGAAACAGGGTAAAACAAGAGAGGGGGGGCACTAAATTGGCATATTAATATATACAGCAGCTATATTAGCGAAAAACACTTATATAAGGTTATCCCTGTATATATATAGCGCTCTGGTGTGTGCTGGCAAACTCTCCCTCTGTCTCCCCAAAGGGCTAGTGGGGTCCTGTCCTCTATCAGAGCATTCCCTGTGTGTGTGCTGTGTGTCGGTACGCTGTGTCGACATGTATGAGGAGGAAAATGGTGTGGAGGCGGAGCAATTGCCTGTGTTAGTGATGTCACCCCCTAGGGAGTCGACACCTGACTGGATGGTCTTATGGAAAGAATTACGTGATAGTGTCGGCACTTTACAAAAGACTGTTGACGACATGAGACAGCCGGCAAATCAGTTAATACCTGTACAGGCGTCTCAAACACCGTCAGGGGCTATTAAACGCCCGTTACCTCAGGTCGATACAGACACTGACACGGACACTGACTCCAGTGTCGACGGTGAGGAAACAAACGTATTTTCCAGTAGGGCCACACGTTACATGATCACGGCAATGAAGGAGGTTTTGAACATTTCTGATACTACAAGTACCACAAAAAAGGGTATTATGTGGGGTGTGAAAAAACTACCCGTAGTTTTTCCTGAATCAGATGAATTAAATGAGGTGTGTGATGAAGCGTGGGTTTCCCCCGATAAGAAACTGCTAATTTCTAAAAAATTATTGGCATTATACCCTTTCCCACCAGAGGTTAGGGCGCGTTGGGAAACACCCCCTAGCGTAGATAAGGCGCTCACACGCTTATCAAAACAAGTGGCATTACCGTCCCCTGATACGGCCGCCCTCAAGGAACCAGCTGATAGGAAGCTGGAAAATATCCTTAAAAGTATATACACACATACTGGTATTATACTGCGACCAGCAATCGCCTCAGCCTGGATGGGCAGTGCTGGGGTGGCTTGGTCGGATTCCCTGACTGAAAATATTGATACCCTGGACAGGGACAATATATTATTGACTATAGAGCATTTAAAGGATGCATTTCTATATATGCGAGATGCACAGAGGGATATTTGCACTCTGGCATCAAGAGTAAGTGCGATGTCCATTTCTGCCAGAAGAGGATTATGGACGCGACAGTGGTCAGGGGATGCGGATTCCAAACGGCATATGGAAGTATTGCCGTATAAAGGGGAGGAGTTATTTGGGGTCGGTCTATCGGACCTGGTGGCCACGGCAACGGCTGGAAAATCCACCTTTTTACCCCAAGTCACCTCGCAGCAGAAAAAGATACCGTCTTTTCAGGCTCAGTCCTTTCGTCCCCATAAGGGCAAGCGGGCAAAAGGCCACTCATATCTGCCCCGGGGCAGAGGAAGGGGAAAAAGACTGCAGCAAACAGCCTCTTCCCACGAACAGAAGCCCTCCCCCGCTTCTGCCAAGTCCTCAGCATGACGCTGGGGCCTTACAAGCGGACTCAGGCACGGTGGGGGCCCGTCTCAAGAATTTCAGCACGCAGTGGGCACACTCGCAAGTGGGCCCCTGGATCCTGCAGGTAGTATCTCAGGGGTACAAATTGGAATTCGAGACGTCTCCCCCTCGCTGGTTCCTGAAGTCTGCTTTACCAACGTCTCCCCCCGACAGGGAGGCGGTATTGGAAGCCATTCACAAGCTGTATTCCCAGCAGGTGATAATCAAGGTACCCCTCCTACAACAGGGAAAGGGGTATTATTCCACGCTGTTTGTGGTACCGAAGCCGGACGGCTCGGTGAGACCCATTTTAAATCTGAAATCCTTGAACACTTACATAAAAAGGTTCAAGTTCAAGATGGAGTCACTCAGAGCAGTGATAGCGAACCTGGAAGAAGGGGACTTTATGGTGTCTCTGGACATCAAGGATGCCTACCTCCATGTCCCAATTTGCCCTTCTCACCAAGGGTACCTCAGGTTTGTGGTACAGAACTGTCACTATCAGTTTCAGACGCTGCCGTTTGGATTGTCCACGGCACCCCGAGTCTTTATCAAGGTAATGGCCGAAATGATGATTCTTCTTCGAAGAAAAGGCGTCTTAATTATCCCTTACTTGGACGATCTCCTGATAAGGGCAAGGTCCAGAGAACAGTTAGAGGTCGGAGTAGCACTATCTCAAGTAGTACTACGACAGCACGGATGGATTCTAAATATTCCAAAATCACAGCTGATTCCGACGACACATCTGCTGTTCCTAGGGATGATTCTGGACACAGTACAGAAAAAGGTGTTTCTCCCGGAGGAGAAAGCCAAGGAGTTATCCGACCTAGTCAGGAACCTCCTAAGACCAGGCCAAGTGTCAGTACATCAATGCACAAGGGTCCTGGGAAAGATGGTGGCTTCTTACGAAGCGATTCCATTCGGCAGATTCCACGCAAGAACTTTTCAGTGGGATCTGCTGGACAAATGGTCCGGATCGCATCTTCAGATGCATCAGCGGATAACCCTGTCTCCAAGGACAAGGGTGTCTCTCCTGTGGTGGTTACAGAGTGCTCATCTCCTAGAGGGCCGCAGATTCGGCATTCAGGATTGGGTCCTGGTGACCACGGATGCCAGCCTGAGAGGCTGGGGAGCAGTCACACAGGGAAGAATTTTCCAGGGCTTGTGGTCAAGCATGGAAACGTCACTTCACATAAATATCCTGGAACTAAGGGCCATTTACAATGCCCTAAGTCAGGCAAGACCTCTGCTTCAGGGTCAGCCGGTGTTGATCCAGTCGGACAACATCACGGCAGTCGCCCACGTAAACAGACAGGGCGGCACAAGAAGCAGGAGGGCAATGATGGAAGTGGCAAGGATTCTTCGCTGGGCGGAGAATCATGTGATAGCACTGATAGCAGTGTTCATTCCGGGAGTGGACAACTGGGAAGCAGACTTCCTCAGCAGACACGATCTTCACCCGGGGGAGTGGGGACTTCACCCAGAAGTCTTCCACATGATTGTGAACCGTTGGGAAAAACCAAAGGTGGACATGATGGCGTCCCGCCTCAACAAAAAAACTGGACAGATATTGCGCCAGGTCAAGGGACCCTCAGGCAATAGCTGTGGACGCTCTGGTAACACCGTGGGTGTACCAGTCAGTGTATGTGTTCCCTCCTCTTCCTCTCATACCAAAAGTACTGAGAATCATAAGAAGGAGAGGAGTAAAGACTATACTCGTGGCTCCGGATTGGCCAAGAAGGACTTGGTACCCGGAAATTCAAGAGATGCTCACGGAAGACCCGTGGCCTCTACCTCTAAGAAAGGACCTGCTCCAGCAGGGAACATGTCTGTTCCAAGACTTACTGCGGCTGCGTTTGACGGCATGGCGGTTGAACGCCGGATCCTGAAGGAAAAAGGCATTCCGGATGAAGTCATCCCTACCCTGATCAAAGCCAGGAAGGATGTAACCATACAACATTATCACCGTATTTGGCGTAAATATGTTGCGTGGTGCGAGGCCAGGAAGGCCCCTACAGAGGAATTTCAACTGGGTCGTTTCCTGCATTTCCTGCAAACAGGACTGTCTATGGGCCTCAAATTAGGGTCCATTAAGGTTCAAATTTCGGCCCTGTCAATATTCTTCCAAAAAGAACTGGCTTCTGTTCCTGAAGTTCAGACGTTTGTCAAGGGAGTACTGCATATACAGCCTCCTTTTGTGCCTCCAGTGGCACCTTGGGATCTCAATGTAGTTTTGGGATTCCTAAAATCACATTGGTTTGAACCACTCACCACTGTGGACTTAAAATATCTCACATGGAAAGTGGTAATGCTGTTAGCCCTGGCTTCAGCCAGGTGTGTCTCAGAATTGGCGGCTTTATCCTATAAAAGCCCTTACCTAATTTTTCATACGGACAGGGCAGAATTGAGGACTCGTCCTCAATTTCTTCCTAAGGTGGTTTCAGCATTTCACTTAAACCAGCCTATTGTGGTGCCTGCGGCTACTAGGGACTTGGAGGATTCCAAGTTGCTGGACGTAGTCAGGGCCCTGAAAATATATGTTTCCAGGACGGCTGGAGTCAGAAAATCTGATTCGCTGTTTATCCTGTATGCACCCAGCAAGCTGGGTGCTCCTGCTTCTAAGCAGACGATTGCTCGTTGGATTTGTAGTACAATTCAGCTTGCACATTCTGTGGCAGGCCTGCCACAGCCAAAATCTGTAAAAGCCCATTCCACACGGAAAGTGGGCTCATCTTGGGCGGCTGCCCGAGGGGTCTCGGCTTTACAACTTTGCCGAGCAGCTACTTGGTCAGGGGCAAACACGTTTGCTAAATTCTACAAATTTGATACCCTGGCTGAGGAGGACCTGGAGTTCTCTCATTCGGTGCTGCAGAGTCATCCGCACTCTCCCGCCCGTTTGGGAGCTTTGGTATAATCCCCATGGTCCTTTCGGAGTCCCCAGCATCCACTAGGACGTTAGAGAAAATAAGAATTTACTTACCGATAATTCTATTTCTCATAGTCCGTAGTGGATGCTGGGCGCCCATCCCAGGTGCGGATTGTCTGTATTACTTGTACATAGTTATTGTTACAAAAATCGGGTTATTGTTGTTGTGAGCCATCTTTTCAGAGGCTCCTTCTGTTATCATGCTGTTAACTGGGTTCAGATCACAAGTTGTACGGTGTGATTGGTGTGGCTGGTATGAGTCTTATCCGGGATTCAAAATCCTTCCTTATTGTGTACGCTCGTCCGGGCACAGTATCCTAACTGAGGCTTGGAGGAGGGTCATAGGGGGAGGAGCCAGTGCACACCAGCTAGTCCTAAAGCTTTTACTTTGTGCCCAGTCTCCTGCGGAGCCGCTATTCCCCATGGTCCTTTCGGAGTCCCCAGCATCCACTACGGACTATGAGAAATAGAATTATCGGTAAGTAAATTCTTATTTTTTCACAATTTCTTCACAATCCTGACTTTCAGGGCGGGCTGGCAGCCTCACCATATGATAGACTAAACTCAGAAGGACTACATAATGGGGGTAATTCCAAGTTGATCGCAGCAGGATTTTTGTTAGCAATTGGGCAAAACCATGTGCACTGCAGGGGAGGCAGATATAACATGTGCAGAGAGAGTTAGATTTGGGTGGGGTGTGTTCAATCTGCAATCTAATTTGCAGTGTAAAAATAAAGCAGCCAGTATTTACCTTACACAGAAACAAAATAACCCACCCAAATCTAACTCTTTCTGCACATGTTATATCTGCCTCCCCTGCAGTGCACATGGTTTTGCCTAATTGCTAAAAAAAAATCCTGCTGCTATCAACTTGGAATTACCCCCAATGTGGGATTACTTTTAGACAAGGACACTAAAGCACCTCTTTCATATACACAAGCATCGGAGAGGTTCCCGAGTTTCCAGAGATACCCTTTTGCATATATGCAGGCTAAACACTATGCTATGTCGGTGATAGGCAAATTGTCTGACAAGGACTGGAATAATTCTTTAGATGTGCTGCTAAAGTCGGATTTGACAGTAAAGGGAGCGATCTCACACCACTATACTTTCCTGAGGCAAAATATTAACCACAATCTTATTTAGTCGGGTATGAACGCTTGGGTACGCATTATCCCCTCTTTGACATGTGATGGATTGTTGAAGTCATTATGTTGGTCAAGAAAAACAATTCCGGCGATGCAATATCAGGAAATGTTTTTGAACATTTATCATAAGGCTTACTTTCTCTGACGTCCTAGTGGATGCTGGGGACTCCGTCAGGACCATGGGGAATAGCGGCTCCGCAGGAGACAGGGCACAAAATTTAAAAGTTTGACCACTAGGTGGTGTGTACTGGCTCCTCCCCCTATGACCCTCCTCCAAGCCTCAGTTAGGTTTTTGTGCCCGTCCGAGCAGGGTGCAATCTAGGTGGCTCTCATAAAGAGCTGCTTAGAGTAAAAGTTTTGATAGTTTTATTATTTTCAGTGAGTCCTGCTGGCAACAGGCTCACTGCAACGAGGGACCTAGGGGAGAAGAAGTGAACTCACCTGCGTGCAGGATGGATTTGCTTCTTAGGCTACTGGACACTAGCTCCAGAGGGACGATCACAGGTACAGCCTGGATGGGTCACCGGAGCCGCGCCGCCGACCCCCTTGCAGATGCCGAAGTAAGAAGAGGTCCAGAAACCGGCGGCTGAAGGCTTTTCAGTCTTCATGAGGTAGCGCACAGCACTGCAGCTGTGCGCCATTGCGCTCAGGCACACTTCACACCGGCGGTCACTGAGGGTGCAGGGCGCTGGGGGGGGCGCCCTGGTCAGCAATGTTAATACCTTTCTGGCTAAAAAGAATACATCACATATAGTCCATGAGGCTATATGGATGTATTTCACCCCTGCCAGGTCTCAGAAAAACCGGGAGAAGAGCCCGCCGGAATAGGGGGCGGGGCCTATCTCCTCAGCACACAGCGCCATTTTCCTACACAGCTCCGCTGCTAGGAAGGCTCCCAGGCTCTCCCCTGCACTGCACTACAGAAACAGGGTAAAAAACAGAGAGGGGGGGCATTTTTTGGCGATATTATATATATTTAAGCAGCTATAAGGAAACAACACTTATATAAGGTTGTTCCTATATAATTATAGCGCTTTGGTGTGTGCTGGCAAACTCTCCCTCTGTCTCCCCAAAGGGCTAGTGGGGTCCTGTCTTCTATCAGAGCATTCCCTGTGTGTCTGCTGTGTGTCGGTACGTGTGTGTCGACATGTATGAGGACGATGTTGGTGTGGAGGCGGAGCAATTGCCGGTAATGGTGATGTCACCCCCTAGGGAGTCGACACCGGAATGGATGGCTTTGTTTATGGAATTACGTGATAATGTCAGCACGCTGCAAAAGTCGGTTGACGACATGAGACGACCGGCAAACCAGTTAGTACCTGTACAGGCGTCTCAAACACCGTCAGGGGCTGTAAAACGCCCTTTGCCTCAGTCGGTCGACACAGACCCAGACACGGACACCGAATCTAGTGTCGACGGTGAAGAAACGAACGTATTTTCCAGTAGGGCCACACGTTATATGATCACGGCAATGAAGGAGGCTTTGCATATCTCTGATACTGCAAGTACCACAAAAAGGGGTATTATGTGGGGTCTGAAAAAACTACCTGTAGTTTTTCCTGAATCAGAGGAATTGAATGACGTGTGTGATGAAGCGTGGGTTACCCCTGATAAAAAACTGCTAATTTCAAAGAAGTTATTGGCGTTATACCCTTTCCCGCCAGAGGTTAGGGCGCGCTGGGAAACACCCCCTAGGGTGGACAAGGCGCTCACACGTTTATCCAAACAAGTGGCGTTACCGTCTCCTGATACGGCCGCCCTCAAGGATCCAGCTGATAGGAGGCTGGAAAATACTCTAAAAAGTATATACACACATACTGGTGTTATACTGCGACCAGCAATCGCCTCAGCCTGGATGTGCAGTGCTGGGGTGGCTTGGTCGGATTCCCTGACTGAAAATATTGATACCCTGGATAGGGACAGTATTTTATTGACTATAGAGCAATTAAAGGATGCATTCCTTTATATGCGAGATGCACAGAGGGATATCTGCACTCTTGCATCAAGAGTAAGTGCGATGTCCATATCTGCCAGAAGAAGTCTATGGACACGACAGTGGTCAGGCGATGCGGATTCCAAACGGCATATGGAAGTATTGCCGTATAAAGGGGAGGAATTATTTGGGGTCGGTCTATCGGATTTGGTAGCCACGGCAACAGCCGGGAAGTCCACCTTTTTACCTCAAGTCCCCTCCCAGCAGAAAAAGACGCAGGGGTAAATTTACTAAGCTCCCGATTTTGACCGAGATGCCGTTTTTTCAGCAAAGTGTCATCTCGGTAATTTACTAAACACTAATCACGGCAGAGATGAGGGCATTCGTATTTTTTTGCAAGTCCAAGTAAAAAATTACGAATGAATACACCATCGGTCAAATTACGCCTGTTTAGATATGAATCTCGGTCATTTACTATCCATTCGTAATTGTAATTGCTGCCGTGAAAATGCATTCGCGGCCGCGAAAAATTACACATCGTATTTTTTTCCTAAAAAAAAACGCGCCAGCATTTGAAAACCGTGTTTACATGTGTACTCAATTATCCATTACTCACACCTGAATGTTTGGCCCTATAAAAGTGTTCCAGGCACATTTTGAACTTCTCTCACTCTGAAATGGCGGCTGTGGTGTGTGCCAATGATTTTTGGTTTGCTGTGGGATACCTTAGACTGCTCCATGAGGCTTCCAGGAATCAGGCCCAGGTAAGTGAACATGGTCAACAGGTTGTCCAGGTACCGCGGAGGCTACGCCAGCCTCGTTTTTTTAGAGGGCGTTTAAACTTAAATGCATTGTCCGATGATAGGGTCATACAGATGTTCCGCCTAAATAGAACCAACATTTTCCACCTGTATGACCTTGTCAAACTGGGCATAGACCCTGAGACAGCACGCTCTCGCTCTGTCTCAGGCCTACACAAACTCCTGGCTGTGTTACACTTTATGGCTACTGGGAGCTTCCAGGCTGTGGCAGGCGACGTCATTGGTATCTCACAGCCCACCTTTTCCAGATATTTGAATCAGGTGAGTCTAAAAATACATAGGCGGTTATGTCTAAGTGTTGCTTCTGTAAGTACAAACAACACAGTATTGTAGAGAATACCTAACATGACACTCACCTTAGCTTGTTTAATGTCCACTCAGGTTTTGGATGTGTTGGAGCCACACATTAATGCCTCAATCTGCTTCCCTACCGAGGAGTCGGAGTGGAGTGCTGTCAGGGTAGCTTTCTATGAGCTTGCTGGCATGCCCAATGTGCTGGGGGCCATAGATTGCACACACGTTCAGCTGAGATCACCTAAGGGCCGCCAATATATATATACTAATAGGCATCTGGCACAATCAACTAATGTCCAGGTGGTCTGTGATGCAAACCTAAAAATTATGAGTGTTGTTGCAGGTTACCCTGGTGGCTGCCATGACTCCTTCATCCTCAGTCAGTCATCGCTCTTCGATAAATTTGAGGACGGACAAATGCCTGATGGCTGGCTGTTGGGTATGTTTAAAATGTTTTGTGTGTATGTCTTTTAACCACAAACTCGAGTTTTGATTAGGTGAAAGAATAATCTAACATATGTACTAATGTTGACTATATCTGTTTTTCAGGTGATGGGGGTTACGGCTGCTACTCTTGGCTCCTTACTCCATTGTCCCAACCTGATTCTCCTGCTGAACACAGTTACAATCATGCACATAAGGCTACGCGGAATGTGATAGAAAGATGTTTTGGTGTGCTGAAGTCACGGTTTCGGTGTCTGGATAAATCTGCAGGCCTTTTGTTGTATAGTCCCTCAAAGGTGACTAGAATTGTGTTCTGCTGCTGTTTTCTCCATAATCTGTGTTTAAACCAACATCTGGCACATGATGAGGGAGAAAGCAGTCAGCAAGCAGAGGAGTTAGACCCATCTGGTGACAGTGTGAGTACATATGTAGGGAGGCAGGTACGGCAAGAAGTGATCCTGCGCTATTTTTCAGGTCAGTTTTAGTAGGCTGTAATTATCCTTGACTAAACACTTTGCACTACTTTCTATTGTGTGTTTTGTAACTTACTGTTTGTTGTTTATAGTGGTGTGTACATTGTACTTAGTTTATGCAAAAAATAAATTTTCAGTCATTACCCATGAAAAACATACATACATACAGAGCAGCTTCGACAATGTTTGAGACGGACACAGGAAGTTGTGTGTTTGTCAAATACAAATTTTTATTTTGCAAATCACATTGGGGTTATTTTTTCCGCTTGTGTGTGCTGGGTGCTGTGCTTTGTGCTGGCTCACTGGCACGTGCTCTGGAGGAACGCCGAACAGGGGAGGTTACTGGCGTTTGGATAGGGGTCGTGGTCCCCGAGCTGGAGGTTACTTGGTGAGCTCCCATCAATGTAATATTGCTGCTCAAATTATTAATGCTTGCAATCAGTTGAGTGTTGGTTGCAGTGTGGCTGGCTACAATCCGGGATAAGGACTCATTCACAACCTGGTTGTGCTGAATGAGCTGAACGAGTGCCTGCTGATGGCGCTGTTGCTCATCTATGATGCGCGTTAAATGAGCAAGCATTTGGCTGTTGTCAGCCCTTATTTGCTCCATTGAGGTTGCCATTCGCCCTACTTGTACAATCAGTCTGCCCGAGTTGCGACTAATGCGCGGTAGATGATGGGGCAGACTGGCAAGGTGTTGTGTATGTGCGGTCAGGCTGGCATTGCTTTGTGCCTGTTGGCTTGTCCAACTGGCCCAAAAGTCATCTGGTATTTGGGTTGGGGGCGGAGCTTGTGCCAGTTGTGGACTGATGGAGGCTTGGGGGATATCCTGCAGCTGTATTGGCTGGCTTGGGTCAACAGGTGTAAGTTGCAGTGTGATGGTTGCCTGTTGGTCTTGTCCCTGCTGGTCCACGTCGGCCATCAAGCTGGGCTCTGTATGGGGTGGCCAACATGCAATGTTTATTAGTCAATTTGTTTAAAGGCTACTTCTACACATTACTACATTCATAATACTCCATTTGTATAGTTTTTGGCGTTGTTTTTCAAAACGTATAATGTTTTTTTTTTCCAAAAACATATATACCAACACAGGCGGCCACATAGACAGATTTGCATAATCCACACCTAACTACCTCCCCTCCACAGCATTACAGTGTTATATCACCTCCCCTGACCACGATATAGACTACTTACCTGGATAGTCCAGATGAGCGGAGCCAGTAAGCCATCTACATACTGGACAGGGGAGATGTGTGAACAATATAATGTTGTGGATGCTGTTTTTGTTTTGGAATTTTATTGGTATTTTATTTTAATGTGCACGTGTGTGGCCAAATTTTAAACAAATGTCTGTTATTTATTAAAAATGATGTTGGCGAGATCATCCACTAAGACCTTTAAAAAAAAAACATTTTCACCTTTAGCAATTGAAGACGTAACATCACATTGCTTGTTCTGGAAAACATGTAATCTCAAAACCAACTAACAACATATTAACTGTACTGTGTATATTATTGCCTATGTGTTTAATTTCTGTTTTTACTCACCAGATAACTGAGGTGATCGGGGCTCATCACTCTGCGAACTCGCCAATAGTGCCAGTGGTGGCTGGGGTGACACTGCCGAAATGCGTCGCCTGGGTGGGGATGATGGAGCCGCAGATTCCGTGCCAAGACGCCGTGTCTTACTTGGCCTCCTGGGTAAGTGGCCCGAGCCCTGTGATGGGCGCCTTACAGGAGGTCGGCTTCCAGAAGCAGAACCTATGTGAAAATATAAACATTAATATTTTGTACTTCTATGTGTTTTCAGAATATGTGACTACAGTGAAGTCTTACCTGCAATCCCAGCCTCATCCTGACTTGTCTGAGGCCTGTCTGGCCGGCTGGTCTGTGGGACTGTTGAAAAAGTGGACCAAACATTATTACCATGCTTTGTGTAAAAATTATAACTGCAAAGCCTTACTGTACTGTAACCATCTATTAGGTATTGGATAAACAAATAATTTCTGATTAAGAGCTTCAAGCTTCATTATTTTGTGTTGTATATCCAAATGTACATGATGTTGCACACAATAAATCTGTTACATTTGAGAATTATGCCTCAGATATTGCAGAGATTGACTACTTGCAAATGTTTGAAAAATGTAATATTGGAATAATTGCACCGTTTTTCAGAAGTAAATAAATCTAAAATTATTTATAAAATAAGCATACAACACAGATGTCCAAGCAATATCGCAAAAAATATTTTATTTAAAAAAAAAAAACAGCAGCCATTGCACATGTTTTAGCGCAATATTAAATTTACCAAACAGCCAATGCACGGTGAAAAAAGCAAATTCGAAACACAAACACACCTTAAGGGTGCATAGGCCTGAAATATGTGAAACACACTTTATGCATCCTTTATCCTTTAAAAATGACATTTACAACATTTAGAGGACATTTAAATAAAAATCTAACAAATCAAACTTACCATCCTGCGTGGGTCGGTCCGAATCCCGGACATGAGTAGCAGACACCACTTCGGCAGGAATCAATGCCCGCACAGGCTCCTCCCAGTCCCGATAGGTGGCCCGGAAAGGGGGGCCACCTCCGGTTTTTTGTGCAGATTTGGCCTCTTTGGCCATCTTGGCCTTGACACGCCGCTTTATATCATAAAACCTCTTGCGGCACGTGTCCTCAGTCCGCCTCACCACACCCTCACTATTCACGGCAAGTATTACTTGCCCCCACAGGACAGACTTCCTGCGGGAGGACACCTTGCCAGCATCCTGACCAAACAATTGGCGATGGTGCTTCATCAGCTCACGCACCAAAGCCATGTTTTCAGCATAGCTGAACTTAATATTCCTGCCAGTCTTGGTAGTGGTGCGTGGCTGCGGAGCCACAACACCATCACTATCACTGGAAAATACAGCAACAGGCACCCCCTCCTCCTCCTCCTCACTAACCTCCTCCCTCTCACTACCCCCCTCCACCTCACTAACAGCCTCCACCTCACTACCAGCCTCCACCTCACTACCAGCCTCCACCTCACTAACCTCCGCCACCACACTGACCTCTGAGTCTGACATGACAAACGACAAAAAACACTGAAAAATCAAAACACAAAACACACTCCTCCACTACTCCTACTACTACACACCACACAGCCAACACACACGCTCACTCACTCACTCACTCACAAACAATGACAAAAGACTGTAAAAAAAAAACAAGGACAAAAAAGTAGACAAACTGTGAAAAAACAATACTACAAATATGACAAGACTACTTACACACACAGTACAGCACTCAACAATCACCAAACTCCTCTCCAAATCCACCAAAAACTCCACCAAACTCACCAACTCCAAATACACCTTCCTCTCTCCTCTCCACTAGCTAAACCCACGAGGTGCGGTGTGTTTGGGGCGGTTTTATAGTAATATGCACAGACACTCCTCCTTCACGAATACAACCAATCACGGCCGCGTGACGAAAACGAAACTTAGGACTAAAAACGCGGCAGCAATTTCTAAATCACTGCCGTAACAGACATGTGACGCAGTCGTAAAAAAAACACATAAACGCGGCCGCGAAACAGCAAACGCGGCCGCAATCTACAGCAGAAAAGCACGAATGACATCGACATCGGAAGAAACGAAAAACACGAATACGACAGCTTAGTAAATTAGTCGTAATCAATTCAAAAAGTTGCAATTTTACACTGTCGATGTCATTCGTGATTGAACTTGGACATGATTCTGGAAAATACGAATCTTAGTAAATTTACCCCGCAGTCTTTTCAGCCGCAGTCCTTTCGTTCCTATAAGAACAAGCGAGCAAAAGGACATTCATATTTGCCCCGAGGCAAAGGAAAGGGTAAGAGACTGCAGCAAGCAGCCCCTTCCCAGGAGCAGAAGTCCTCCCCGCCTTCTGCAAAGGCCTCAGCATGACGCTGGGACCTTACAAGCGGACTCAGGGGCGGTGGGGGGTCGCCTCAAGAATTTCAGCGCACAGTGGGCTCACTCGCAGGTGGACCCCTGGATCCTGCAGGTAGTATCTCAGGGTTACAGGTTGGAATTCGAGAAGTCTCCCCCTCGCCGGTTCCTAAAATCTGCTTTGCCAACGTCTCCCTCAGACAGGGCGACGGTATTGGAAGCCATTCACAAGCTGTATTCTCAGCAGGTGATAATCAAGGTACCCCTTCTACAACAGGGAAAGGGGTATTACTCCACGCTATTTGTGGTACCGAAGCCGGACGGCTCGGTAAGACCTATTCTAAATCTGAAATCTCTGAACCTGTACATACAAAAATTCAAGTTCAAGATGGAGTCACTCAGAGCAGTGATAGCGAATCTGGAAGAAGGGGATTTTATGGTGTCCTTGGACATCAAGGATGCTTACCTTCATGTCCCAATTTGCCCTTCACACCAAGGGTAGCTCAGGTTCGTGGTACAAAACTGTCATTATCAGTTTCAGACGCTGCCGTTTGGATTGTCCACGGCACCCCGGGTCTTTACCAAGGTAATGGCCGAAATGATGATCCTTCTTCGAAGAGAAGGCGTATTAATTATCCCTTACTTGGACGATCTCCTGATAAGGGCAAGATCCAGAGAACAGCTGGAGATCGGAGTAGCACTAACTCAAGTAGTGCTCCAACAGCACGGGTGGATTCTGAATTTTTCAAAATCCCAACTAATCCCGACGACACGTCTGCTGTTCCTAGGGATGATTCTGGACACTGTTCAGAAAAAGGTATTTCTTCCGGAGGAGAAAGCCAGGGAGTTATCCGAACTCGTCAGGAACCTCCTAAAACCAGGGACAGTGTCTGTGCATCAATGCACAAGAGTCCTGGGAAAAATGGGGGTCTCTCTGCTATGGTGGTTGCAGAGTGCTCATCTGTTAGAGGGCCGCAGATTCGGCATACAGAACTGGGTCCTAGTGACCACGGATGCCAGCCTGAGAGGCTGGGGAGCGGTCACACAAGGAAGAAACTTCCAGGGCGTGTGGTCAAGCCTGGAAACGTCTCTTCACATAAATATACTGGAACTAAGAGCAATCTACAATGCTCTAAGACTGGCAAAACCTCTGCTTCAGGGTCAGCCGGTGTTGATCCAGTCGGACAACATCACGGCAGTCGCCCACGTAGACAGACAGGGCGGCACAAGAAGCAGGAGGGCAATGGCAGAAGCTGCAAGGATTCTTCGCTGGGCGGAAAATCATGTGATAGCACTGTCAGCAGTGTTCACCACATGATTGTAGTCCATTGGGAAAGACCAATGGTGGACATGATGGCGTCCCGCCTCAACAAAAAACTGGACAGGTATTGCGCCAGGTCAAGAGACCCTCAGGCAATAGCTGTGGACGCTCTGGTAACACCATGGGTGTACCAGTCAGTGTATGTGTTCCCTCCTCTGCCTCTCATACCCAAGGTACTGAGAATTATACGGCAAAGGGGAGTAAGAACGATACTAGTGGCTCCGGACTGGCCAAGAAGGACTTGGTACCCGGAACTTCAGGAGATGCTCACGGAAGATCCGTGGCCTCTACCTCTAAGAAGGGATCTGCTTCAGCAGAGACCGTGTCTATTCCAAGACTTACCGCGGCTGCGTTTGACGGCATGGCGGTTGAACGCCGGATCCTAAGGGAAAAAGGCATTCCGGAAGAGGTCATCCCTACCCTGGTCAAAGCCAGGAAGGAGGTGACTGCACAACATTATCACCGCATTTGGAGAAAATATGTTGCATGGTGTGAGGCCAGGAAGGCCCCGACAGAGGAATTTCAACTGGGTCGATTCCTACATTTCCTGCAAACAGGATTATCTATGGGCCTCAAATTAGGGTCCATTAAGGTTCAAATTTCGGCCCTGTCGATTTTCTTCCAGAAAGAATTGGCTTCAGTTCCTGAAGTCCAGACTTTTGTAAAAGGAGTACTACATATACAGCCCCCGGTTGTGCCCCCAGTGGCACCGTGGGATCTCAATGTAGTTTTGGATTTTCTCAAATCCCATTGGTTTGAGCCACTCAAATCGGTAGATTTGAAATATCTTACATGGAAAGTAACCATGCTACTGGCCCTGGCTTCAGCCAGGAGAGTGTCGGAATTGGCGGCTTTATCGTATAAAAGCCCATATCTGATTTTCCATTCGGACAGGGCAGAATTGAGGACGCGTCCTCATTTTCTGCCTAAGGTGGTATCAGCGTTTCACCTGAACCAGCCTATTGTGGTGCCTGCGGCTACTAGCGATTTGGAGGATTCCAAGTTGCTGGACGTTGTCAGAGCATTGAAAATATATATTTCAAGGACGGCTGGAGTCAGAAAATCTGACTCGCTGTTTATACTGTATGCACCCAACAAGCTGGGTGCTCCTGCTTCTAAGCAGACGATTGCTCGTTGGATTTGTAGCACAATTCAACTGGCACATTCTGTGGCAGGCCTGCCACAGCCTAAATCTGTCAATGCCCACTCCACAAGGAAGGTGGGCTCATCTTGGGCGGCTGCCCGAGGGGTCTCGGCATTACAACTCTGCCGAGCAGCTACGTGGTCAGGGGAGAACACGTTTGTAAAATTCTACAAATTTGATACTCTGGCTAAGGAGGACCTGGAGTTCTCTCATTCGGTGCTGCAGAGTCATCCGCACTCTCCCGCCCGTTTGGGAGCTTTGGTATAATCCCCATGGTCCTGACGGAGTCCCCAGCATCCACTAGGACGTCAGAGAAAATAAGAATTTACTCACCGGTAATTCTATTTCTCGTAGTCCGTAGTGGATGCTGGGCGCCCATCCCAAGTGCGGATTGTCTGCAATACTTGTACATAGTTATTGTTACAAAAAAATCGGGTTGTTTATTGTTGTGAGCCATCTTTTCAGAGGCTCCTACGTTATCATACTGTTAACTGGGTTCAGATCACAAGTTGTACGGTGTGATTGGTGTGGCTGGTATGAGTCTTACCCGGGATTCAAAATCCTTCCTTATTGTGTACGCTCGTCCGGGCACAGTATCCTAACTGAGGCTTGGAGGAGGGTCATAGGGGGAGGAGCCAGTACACACCACCTAGTGGTCAAACTTTTAAATTTTGTGCCCTGTCTCCTGCGGAGCCGCTATTCCCCATGGTCCTGACGGAGTCCCCAGCATCCACTACGGACTACGAGAAATAGAATTACCGGTGAATAAATTCTTATTTTTCGCCCCATAGACAACATTTAGCAGGATTGATACCATCCGCTTCTTGTCCCAGATGCCACGCTGATATAGCGGATATGTACCATTATTTCTGGAAGTGCCCCATGTTGAGATTATTCTGGCTCAAAGTTAGACAATTTGCTCTCAATAACTTGGTAAACTATATTCCTTTTACTGACATATGGGCAATATTCGGTATGTTACCAAGAGAACAACGAATAGAGAGGGGATGTAAACGCTTGTTATTAATTATAAGTGCGACCGCTCGTAAAGCCATCTTGCAGACATGGATCGGGGCAACTCCCCCCACCCTGAAACTGTTTAAAGATAAACTACATCATGTATTCAACATGGAGTGGATTGACACCATGATGGAAAAAGAAAAGCGTTCAGCTGGGTTCTTTGGAACCTGGGAAAGCTATATTGATACCTTGCCGTCAGACATGCGTTCCAGAATACATGAATCCCTAAAACTCACGCATTGGTACGTTAGTCGGGAATTATCTGGGGACCCACCGGTAAATGTATTACCATGATTGCCCTAATAAACCCACTACATCTTTGGGACAAAGGGACGGATAGCGACAAGAAGGGTCGGGGGGAATTGTTTCCTAAACACATAGTCTTATGGGAAAGGACATTGAACTTTAATCCTGTATAATGGATGTATCTCTTTCTTATTGGGATGTGCTGCTGACTCAAGATATCAGTATGGTATGTTTAGATAACCTTATGAAGGATGTTATATATGACACGTTACACGGAATTTTGTTTGTTATCATACATGTTTTTGTTATCAAGAAAACTGTACACATTGCGGTATTTCACGTGTTTCAATAAAAAAATTATAATTAAAATAAATAAATAAAAATAAAAATAAGGCAAGACATATGTTATACTCCCAATTGTTTCATCTATGGATATGCAAAAATTCTGCAAAAATTATGTAAATAACTTCATGGAGGCCTCTTACAATGCATAAACTATGCCTAATAAATGTGGGGCTACACATTGTACTTAGAGTAACAAGTATATCTAACATACAGAAAACTGTATCCATCTAAGACAGTGTGACACGCTGTATCATGCCTTACAGGAAACATCGAAGATATAAAGAATCATTAAGTCCTTTCAGGTGGATGGTGTTCAATCTGTGAATCCATCTGGATTCAAGTTGTAATAATTTTTTCGATCTATCTCCTCCCTGTAAGGACTTAGGTACATGGTCAATAATTTTATATCTAAGAGTGGCCATGCTGTGTTTAGCCTTTGCAAAATGCCTGGCCACTGGTTGCTCACTATCACTTTTCTTGATAGCTTCCCGTATGGCATATCTATGTTGTGCCATGCATGTTTTAAAGGCACAATCCGTCTTGCCTACGTAAGCTAGTCCACAAGGACATGTCAGGAGATATATCACAAATTTCGAATCGCATGACAGGGGATATTGGATGGTATATGTTTTACCTGTATGTGGGTGTCTAAATTTATCACCCTGAGTGAGATAGCTACATGTAGTGCATCCACTACAGCGGTAGCACCCCTGCTTCCTGCTCATGAAATGTAATTTGGGCTTCTCAAAATCAGAGATGTCGGTCTTAACCACATAATCTCTGATGCTTTTATTTCTGGTATGACTAACTAACAGTTTAGAGTTATAGACTTCACCCAGATCTTTATCAGAGGCCACTATGGGCCACAGTTGTTTCGCTCTCCTAGAGAGATGTGCACTACTAGAGTTGTACTGAGTGACCCACGGGAACCTTCATTCCACAGATTTTTTATTGTTAGGTCTAAGTAATTGTTCCCGTGTAAGTGTAAGGGCTTTGGATTTAGCTTTTTGCAAATCACCCAATGGATAGCCCCGATCAATACAATTTTTTGTCATTCTGGTCAACTTATCATCCTTAATCAATGGGTCGCTATTGATACGGCACACCCGTAGGAATTGGGAATATGGGAGACTCGCAATAGTAGATCTTGGGTGGAAGCTGTCGTATTTGAGAAGGTTGTTTCTATCAGTCGGTTTGACATAAAGTGATGTACTGATTACCCCTGCATTCAAGGAAATTTTGACATCTAGAAAATTAATGGTACAGGTGTCCATAGTGACTGTAAATTTCACTGGACTAGAGGAATGATTATGTACTTCTATGATGTTTTGCAGCTGTGACTGTGTGCCTGTCCATAGGATGAGTACATCATCTATGTACCTAAGATATAAGCCTGAATGGCATGCTGTCGAGCTATCTTGTAGAAACAAGTCCTTCTCTACTTCCCACATGAATGCGTTCGCAAATGCTGGGGCTACTGCTGACCCCATTGCACATCCTGTGCGTTGGATGTAGTACTTTCTATCATATAGGAAGAAATTATGGGTAAGTGTAAACTGTAGCAGTTCCAGAAAAAATTCAATTTGGGGGCCCCTTATATAACAGGTTATTGGTGATAAGCCGTCTGACTGCTGCTACTCCAGCCGCGTGTGGTATACATGTATAGAGGCTGGTTACATCTATTGAAGCCAAAATGGTATGTGGAGGAAATACACCCAGTGTTTCCAATTTTCTTAGAAGCATTGAGGTATCCTTCAGATGCGTGTTTGTTTGTTGAATACACGGTTGTAAATATGTATCATTTTTTTTATGTTTGTTTTTTTATTATCATTATTACTAATTGTAGTATTTTGTAACCATCACGTGTGTTTGTATATATTTTTGATTTTTTTCACTATATGCATTTAGTTTTGGTTTGGCACTATGCACTTTAAACAATAAGGTTACAGAATATGCTGTTTTATAATACACATTTTTGGAAGGGATTCTTCCTCTTCGAGTACACAAAGATTGTTTATAAGTAACCATGGCAACCTTGTCCACAGCGTCAGCGCGTGTGCTGGGCGGACCAGCACTGTGTCATTTCCGGAGGGACCGGGCGACGCGGCTGGAAACTGGGCAGCGATGGCTGAGCTGGCAGGAGGAGACACCCTGTGGTAAGGTATTTATTCACTGTTTTATTGCACTGTCACTTATCCTGACGACGGGGCTGCGACCCCGAAACGTTGACACTGATGATGACAAAGTCAATGCACTTTAATTACTGAATCTAAGTCTCCGAGTGCCGCCCGATCTGTTTGTATATATATATATATATATATATACACACACACACACACACACACACACACACACACACACACACACACAGTACTGTGCAAAAGTTTTAGGCAGATTTGGAAAAAGTGAGAATGCTTCCAAGAATAGAAGTATTAATAGTTTATTTTTATCAATTAACAAGATGCAAAGTGAATGAACAGAAGAGAAATCTTAATTAAATTAATATTTGGTGAGACCACCCTTTTCCTATAAAACAGCATAAATGCTTCTAGATATACTTGCACACAGTTTTTGAAGGAACTCTGCAGGGAGGTTGTTCCAAACATCTTGGAGAACTAACCGCAGATCTTCTGTGGGTGTAGGCTTGCTTAAATCCTTCTGTCTCTACATGTAACCCCAGAAAGCCTCAATGATGTTGAGATCAGGGCTCTGTGGGGGCTATATTATCACTTCCAGGACTCCTTGTTGTTCTTTATGCTAAAGATAGTTATTTATGACATTGGCTGTATTTTTGGCGTCTTGTCCTGCTGTGGAATAAATTTGGAGGCAATCAGACCCCTCCATGATGGTATTGCATGATGTATAAGTACCTACCTGTATTTCTCAGCATTGAAGCACAAAGAAACAGGCAACGTTGAGGACCGTAGACGCAGTGGTTGGCCAAGGAAACTTAGCGCATCAAATGAAAGACATATGCTTACTTCCCTTCAAAATCGGAAGATGTCCAGCAGTGCCATCAGCTCAGAACTGATACAAACTAGTGGGACCCCGGTATACCCATCTACTGTTCAGAGAAGTCTGGTCAAAAGTGGTCTTCATGGAAGAATTGCGGCCAAAAAGCCATAACTTAGACAGGGAAACAAGGCCAAGCGACTCAACTAAGCACAAAAACATAGGAATTGCGGGACAGAAAAATGGCACCAGGTGCTCTGGACTGATGAGTCAAAATGTGAAATATTTTTCTGTAACAGTAGGTAGTTTGTTCCCCGAAGGACTGGAGAGTGGTATAATAATGAGTGAGAAGCGCTCATGTGTTCAAAATGGATACTCAATTAATCTATACAGAGCCGGTATAATAATATAGAAATTTATTAAATAACAAGTACACCAATTATAATGTGATTGGTTAACATAATAAAATCGAATAAAATAAATAAAATAATATAGATATCGTGCTGGCCAGCAGTTTTCAGTTAGCACATATGATTCTAAAAAGTCCTTGTTACCGGACCTGAAAAGTGTCAGCGTATAATGAGCTGTGATAAATGTTCGAGTCCGATTACCTCCCTGTTGGAAAAGTTTACTTTGAAAAAGTCACGTGATCCGTGACGAAACGCGTCAGTCTCCGCCCCTTTTTCGAAGCTGCAGCAGTGTTCATCATTAAGCCACAGGTGAATTGTTCACTATAGCGAGAGCAGACACGGGAACACAAAACGATTCAACCGTGGTCAGCTACCAGCAACAGCAGCACCATTGCCGAAGCAGGCTCCAGCCACAGAAGTCCGTTGTACCATTTCCTCCTATAAGTGTGAAGGAAGCTACAGTCGGTGACACTAAAAAGGCACCCCCCGTGCAACATCTTATACCGAGGACGCTCGGTTACCGGGGGTAGGACCACACCGCCTTTTCCAACAGGGAGGTAATCGGACTCAAATTGTTTTATGCTGCTTTCTGCCATTTCACCGTTATCATTCTAGCGTACTGCATATACTGTTTGACTGTTACAAAGTAACAATACGCTGATGTCTCTCCAGGACAATTATATCTAGTGGAATTATTGATACTTAAGGAACATTTATCACAGCTCATTATACGCTGACACTTTTCAGGTCCGGTAACAAGGACTTTTTAGAATCATATGTGCTAACTGAAAACTGCTGGCCAGCACGATATCTATATTATTTTATTTATTTTATTCGATTTTATTATGTTAACCAATCACATTATAATTGGTGTACTTGTTATTTAATAAATTTCTATATTATTATACCGGCTCTGTATAGATTAATTGAGTATCCATTTTGAACACATGAGCGCTTCTCTCTCCTTTTTCCGTTATTCTTGCATAATCTAGGGGTCTATACAGCCCCTTGAGTACAGCGAGCGTGGTTCTGATGGATACTTTATAGTTTATTTCATTGGTCAGTCATAGACACAGGCGCTTCATTTATTTTTTCCTTTTTAGTATAATAATGAGTGTCTGAGGGAACAGTGAAGCATGATGGAGGTTCCTTGCAAGTTTGGGGCTGCATTTCAGCAAATGGAGTTTCGGATTTGGTCAGGATTAATGGTGTCCTCAATGCTGAGAAATACAGGCAGGTACTTATCCATCATGCAATATCATCAGGGAAGCATCTGATTAGCTCCAAATTTATTCCACAGCAGGACAAGACCCCAAACATACAGCCAATGTCATTAAGAACTATCTTTAGTGTAAAGAAGAACAAGGAGTCCTGGAAGTGATGATATGGCTCCAACAGAGCCCTTATAGCAACATCATCAAGTCAGTCTGGGATTACATGAAGAGACAAGGATTTGAGCAAGCCTACATCCACAGAAGATTTGTGGTTAGTTTTCAAAGATGTTTGGACCAACCTCCCTGCCGAGTTCCTTCAAAACAGGGTGCAAGTGTATCTAGAAGAATTGATGCTATTTTGAAGGCAAAGGGTGGTCACACCAAATATTGATTTGATTTAGATTAATCTTCTGTTCATTGATTTTGCTAATTGATAAAAAAAATAAACTATCAACACTATTTTTTTTAAAGCATTTTTACTTTGCAGCATTTTTTCCACAATGGTATTGAGAGAAAAAGACAAATACTTTTTTTGGGAGCACTCTTCTAACATAATGGTCAAAAAATTAGAATGGAATAATAATGGTAGGAAAAGGTGAATAATTTAAAACATAACTTTTATTCTGTACATATATTAAGATATATTAATGTTCCATTACCCAATATGTGTTTTGAAATTCCTAAAAATCTTTATTAACCTGGTAACAAATAAAGGTTCAAGATGGAATAAATGGTGAAAATATAAGTATAAGATCCCTGAATTAATTCAGCTGATCACTGATAAGTAGTGCAAGTGATCACCGGTTAAGTAGGATGCTAGTCAGTATACTCTGTGATATCAAAATCAAGCTGTAATTGGAGAGAATTGATAGATTTTGAGTTGCATTCTACAAAGTATATATTGCCCACGGTACCCAGTATTACTAGGTGGTCTCCCATCCAAGAATGGAGAATGCTACTCAAAATTTATCAATTCTCTCTAATTACGGCATCAATTACTTCCCTTTCACACAGGGAAATGTCAAATCATCAGTTACATATAGCTGTCCTCTTCCCGTGGTAAGTGCTCTTAGGGCGATATCACCTCCACCAGCTGGGTGTTCTCAACACAGGTTGTCTGTGGCAGGCATACACCAATGCTTTAGCACTAAGTATTGAAAACATGCAAAATTGAGAAGGCACAGTGCAACCTATCACGTCTGCGGCAGGATGTTCAGCGCATACGTGAGAGGGTTGGTGAAGTGGAAACCCGCGTTTCCAACGTGGAAGACTGCTTTGGCCCAGTGAAAACTATGGTGTCCTCACTTTCCCAACAAATGTCTACTATGCAAAACTAGAGATGAGCGGGTTCGGTTTCTCTGAAACCGAACCCGCACGAACTTCATGTTTTTTTTACGGGTCCGAGCAGACTCGGATCCTCCCGCCTTGCTCGGTTAACCCGAGCGCGCCCGAACGTCATCATGACGCTGTCGGATTCTCGCGAGACTCGGATTCTATATAAGGAGCCGCGCGTCGCCGCCATTTTCACACGTGCATTGAGATTGATAGGGAGAGGACGTGGCTGGCGTCCTCTCCATTAGAAATTAGATTAGAAGAGAGAGAGAGATTGTGCAGAGTCAGACAGAGTTTACCACAGTGACCAGTGCAGTTGTTGTTAGTTAACTTTTATTTATTTTAATATAATATATCCGTTCTCTGCTATATCCGTTCTCTGCCTGAAAAAAAACGATACACAGCAGCAGCCAGTCACACAGTGTGACTCAGTCTGTGTGCACTCAGCTCAGCCCAGTGTGCTGCACATCAATGTATAAAAGGCAAAGCTTATAATAATTGTGGGGGAGACTGGGGAGCACTGCAGGTTGTTATAGCAGGAGCCCCCAGGAGTACATAATATTATATTAATTTAAAATTAAACAGTGCACACTTTTGCTGCAGGAGTGCCACTGCCAGTGTGACTAGTGGTGACCAGTGCCTGACCACCAGTATAGTAGTATATTGTTGTATGTATTGTATACTATCTCTTTATCAACCAGTCTATATTAGCAGCAGACACAGTACAGTGCGGTAGTTCATGGCTGTGGCTACCTCTGTGTCGGCAGTCGGAACTCGGCAGGCAGTCCGTCCATCCATAATTGTATTACAATATATACCACCTAACCGTGGTATTTTTTTTTCTTTCTTTATACCGTCGTCATAGTGTCATACTAGTTGTTACGAGTATACTACTATCTCTTTATCAACCAGTGTACAGTGCGGTAGTTCACGGCTGTGGCTACCTCTGTGTCGGCAGTCGGCAGGCAGTCCGTCCATCCATAATTGTATTATTATTATAATATATACCACCTAACCGTGGTTTTTTTTTCATTCTTTATACCGTCATAGTGTCATACTAGTTGTTACGAGTATACTACTATCTCTTTATCAACCAGTGTACAGTGCGGTAGTTCACGGCTGTGGCTACCTCTGTGTCGGCAGTCGGCAGGCAGTCCGTCCATCCATAATTGTATTATTATTATAATATATACCACCTAACCGTGGTTTTTTTTTCATTCTTTATACCGTCGTCATAGTGTCATACTAGTTGTTACGAGTATACTACTATCTCTTTATCAACCAGTGTACAGTGCGGTAGTTCACGGCTGTGGCTACCTCTGTGTCGGCAGTCGGCAGGCAGTCCGTCCATCCATAATTGTATTATTATTATAATATATACCACCTAACCGTGGTTTTTTTTTCATTCTTTATACCGTCGTCATAGTGTCATACTAGTTGTTACGAGTATACTACTATCTCTTTATCAACCAGTGTACAGTGCGGTAGTTCACGGCTGTGGCTACCTCTGTGTCGGCACTCGGCAGGCAGTCCGTCCATCCATAATTGTATTATTATTATAATATATACCACCTAACTGTGGTATTTTTTTTTCTTTCTTTATACCGTCGTCATAGTGTCATACTAGTTGTTACGAGTATACTACTATCTCTTTATCAACCAGTGTACAGTGCGGTAGTTCACGGCTGTGGCTACCTCTGTGTCGGCAGTCGGCAGGCAGTCCGTCCATCCATAATTGTATTATTATTATAATATATACCACCTAACCGTGGTTTTTTTTTCATTCTTTATACCGTCGTCATAGTGTCATACTAGTTGTTACGAGTATACTACTATCTCTTTATCAACCAGTGTACAGTGCGGTAGTTCACGGCTGTGGCTACCTCTGTGTCGGCAGTCGGCAGGCAGTCCGTCCATCCATAATTGTATTATTATTATAATATATACCACCTAACCGTGGTTTTTTTTTCATTCTTTATACCGTCGTCATAGTGTCATACTAGTTGTTACGAGTATACTACTATCTCTTTATCAACCAGTGTACAGTGCGGTAGTTCACGGCTGTGGCTACCTCTGTGTCGGCAGTCGGCAGGCAGTCCGTCCATCCATAATTGTATTATTATTATAATATATACCACCTAACCGTGGTTTTTTTTTCATTCTTTATACCGTCGTCATAGTGTCATACTAGTTGTTACGAGTATACTACTATCTCTTTATCAACCAGTGTACAGTGCGGTAGTTCACGGCTGTGGCTACCTCTGTGTCGGCAGTCGGCAGGCAGTCCGTCCATCCATAATTGTATTATTATTATAATATATACCACCTAACTGTGGTATTATTTTTTCTTTCTTTATACCGTCGTCATAGTGTCATACTAGTTGTTACGAGTATACTACTATCTCTTTATCAACCAGTGTACAGTGCGGTAGTTCACGGCTGTGGCTACCTCTGTGTCGGCAGTCGGCAGGCAGTCCGTCCATCCATAATTGTATTATTATTATAATATATACCACCTAACTGTGGTATTTTTTTTTCTTTCTTTATACCGTCGTCATAGTGTCATACTAGTTGTTACGAGTATACTACTATCTCTTTATCAACCAGTGTACAGTGCGGTAGTTCACGGCTGTGGCTACCTCTGTGTCGGCAGTCGGCAGGCAGTCCGTCCATCCATAATTGTATTATTATTATAATATATACCACCTAACCGTGGTTTTTTTTTTCATTCTTTATACCGTCGTCATAGTGTCATACTAGTTGTTACGAGTATACTACTATCTCTTTATCAACCAGTGTACAGTGCGGTAGTTCACGGCTGTGGCTACCTCTGTGTCGGCAGTCGGCAGGCAGTCCGTCCATCCATAATTGTATTATTATTATAATATATACCACCTAACCGTGGTTTTTTTATACCACCTAACCGTGGCAGTCCGTCCATAATTGTATACTAGTATCCAATCCATCCATCTCCATTGTTTACCTGAGGTGCCTTTTAGTTCTGCCTATAAAATATGGAGAACAAAAAAGTTGAGGTTCCAAAATTAGGGAAAGATCAAGATCCACTTCCACCTCGTGCTGAAGCTGCTGCCACTAGTCATGGCCGAGACGATGAAATGCCAGCAACGTCGTCTGCCAAGGCCGATGCCCAATGTCATAGTACAGAGCATGTCAAATCCAAAACACCAAATATCAGAAAAAAAAGGACTCCAAAACCTAAAATAAAATTGTCGGAGGAGAAGCGTAAACTTGCCAATATGCCATTTACCACACGGAGTGGCAAGGAACGGCTGAGGCCCTGGCCTATGTTCATGGCTAGTGGTTCAGCTTCACATGAGGATGGAAGCACTCAGCCTCTCGCTAGAAAACTGAAAAGACTCAAGCTGGCAAAAGCACCGCAAAGAACTGTGCGTTCTTTGAAATCCCAAATCCACAAGGAGAGTCCAATTGTGTCGTTTGCGATGCCTGACCTTCCCAACACTGGACGTGAAGAGCATGCGCCTTCCACTATTTGCATGCCCCCTGCAAGTGCTGGAAGGAGCACCCGCAGTCCAGTTCCTGATAGTCAGATTGAAGATGTCAGTGTTGAAGTACACCAGGATGAGGAGGATATGGGTGTTGCTGGCGCTGGGGAGGAAATTGACCAGGAGGATTCTGATGGTGAGGTGGTTTGTTTAAGTCAGGCACCCGGGGAGACACCTGTTGTCCGTGGGAGGAATATGGCCGTTGACATGCCAGGTGAAAATACCAAAAAAATCAGCTCTTCGGTGTGGAGGTATTTCACCAGAAATGCGGACAACAGGTGTCAAGCCGTGTGTTCCCTTTGTCAAGCTGTAATAAGTAGGGGTAAGGACGTTAACCACCTCGGAACATCCTCCCTTATACGTCACCTGCAGCGCATTCATAATAAGTCAGTGACAAGTTCAAAAACTTTGGGTGACAGCGGAAGCAGTCCACTGACCAGTAAATCCCTTCCTCTTGTAACCAAGCTCACGCAAACCACCCCACCAACTCCCTCAGTGTCAATTTCCTCCTTCCCCAGGAATGCCAATAGTCCTGCAGGCCATGTCACTGGCAAGTCTGACGAGTCCTCTCCTGCCTGGGATTCCTCCGATGCATCCTTGCGTGTAACGCCTACTGCTGCTGGCGCTGCTGTTGTTGCCGCTGGGAGTCGATGGTCATCCCAGAGGGGAAGTCGTAAGCCCACTTGTACTACTTCCAGTAAGCAATTGACTGTTCAACAGTCCTTTGCGAGGAAGATGAAATATCACAGCAGTCATCCTACTGCAAAGCGGATAACTGAGTCCTTGACAACTATGTTGGTGTTAGACGTGCGTCCGGTATCCGCCGTTAGTTCACAGGGAACTAGACAATTTATTGAGGCAGTGTGCCCCCGTTACCAAATACCATCTAGGTTCCACTTCTCTAGGCAGGCGATACCGAGAATGTACACGGACGTCAGAAAAAGACTCACCAGTGTCCTAAAAAATGCAGTTGTACCCAATGTCCACTTAACCACGGACATGTGGACAAGTGGAGCAGGGCAGGGTCAGGACTATATGACTGTGACAGCCCACTGGGTAGATGTATGGACTCCCGCCGCAAGAACAGCAGCGGCGGCACCAGTAGCAGCATCTCGCAAACGCCAACTCTTTCCTAGGCAGGCTACGCTTTGTATCACCGCTTTCCAGAATACGCACACAGCTGAAAACCTCTTACGGCAACTGAGGAAGATCATCGCGGAATGGCTTACCCCAATTGGACTCTCCTGTGGATTTGTGGCATCGGACAACGCCAGCAATATTGTGTGTGCATTAAATATGGGCAAATTCCAGCACGTCCCATGTTTTGCACATACCTTGAATTTGGTGGTGCAGAATTTTTTAAAAAACGACAGGGGCGTGCAAGAGATGCTGTCGGTGGCCAGAAAAATTGCGGGACACTTTCGGCGTACAGGCACCACGTACAGAAGACTGGAGCACCACCAAAAACTACTGAACCTGCCCTGCCATCATCTGAAGCAAGAAGTGGTAACGAGGTGGAATTCAACCCTCTATATGCTTCAGAGGTTGGAGGAGCAGCAAAAGGCCATTCAAGCCTATACAATTGAGCACGATATAGGAGATGGAATGCACCTGTCTCAAGTGCAGTGGAGAATGATTTCAACGTTGTGCAAGGTTCTGATGCCCTTTGAACTTGCCACACGTGAAGTCAGTTCAGACACTGCCAGCCTGAGTCAGGTCATTCCCCTCATCAGGCTTTTGCAGAAGAAGCTGGAGGCATTGAAGAAGGAGCTAACACGGAGCGATTCCGCTAGGCATGTGGGACTTGTGGATGCAGCCCTTAATTCGCTTAACAAGGATTCACGGGTGGTCAATCTGTTGAAATCAGAGCACTACATTTTGGCCACCGTGCTCGATCCTAGATTTAAAGCCTACCTTGGATCTCTCTTTCCGGCAGACACAGGTCTGCTGGGGTTGAAAGACCTGCTGGTGACAAAATTGTCAAGTCAAGCGGAACGCGACCTGTCAACATCTCCTCCTTCACATTCTCCCGCAACTGGGGGTGCGAGGAAAAGGCTCAGAATTCCGAGCCCACCCGCTGGCGGTGATGCAGGGCAGTCTGGAGCGACTGCTGATGCTGACATCTGGTCCGAACTGAAGGACCTGACAACGATTACGGACATGTCGTCTACTGTCACTGCATATGATTCTCTCAACATTGATAGAATGGTGGAGGATTATATGAGTGACCGCATCCAAGTAGGCACGTCACACAGTCCGTACTTATACTGGCAGGAAAAAGAGGCAATTTGGAGGCCCTTGCACAAACTGGCTTTATTCTACCTAAGTTGCCCTCCCACAAGTGTGTACTCCGAAAGAGTGTTTAGTGCCGCCGCTCACCTTGTCAGCAATCGGCGTACGAGGTTACATCCAGAAAATGTGGAGAAGATGATGTTCATTAAAATGAATTATAATCAATTCCTCCGCGGAGACATTGACCAGCAGCAATTGCCTCCACAAAGTACACAGGGAGCTGAGATGGTGGATTCCAGTGGGGACGAATTGATAATCTGTGAGGAGGGGGATGTACACGGTGATATATCGGAGGGTGAAGATGAGGTGGACATCTTGCCTCTGTAGAGCCAGTTTGTGCAAGGAGAGATTAATTGCTTCTTTTTTGGGGGGGGTCCAAACCAACCCGTCATATCAGTCACAGTCGTGTGGCAGACCCTGTCACTGAAATGATGGGTTGGTTAAAGTGTGCATGTCCTGTTTTGTTTATACAACATAAGGGTGGGTGGGAGGGCCCAAGGATAATTCCATCTTGCACCTCTTTTTTCTTTTCTTTTTCTTTGCATCATGTGCTGATTGGGGAGGGTTTTTTGGAAGGGACATCCTGCGTGACACTGCAGTGCCACTCCTAGATGGGCCCGGTGTTTGTGTCGGCCACTAGGGTCGCTTATCTTTCTCACACAGTCAGCTACCTCATTGCGCCTCTTTTTTTCTTTGCGTCATGTGCTGTTTGGGGAGGGTTTTTTGGAAGGGACATCCTGCGTGACACTGCAGTGCCACTCCTAGATGGGCCCGGTGTTTGTGTCGGCCACTAGGGTCGCTTATCTTACTCACACAGCGACCTCGGTGCAAATTTTAGGACTAAAAATAATATTGTGAGGTGTGATGTGTTCAGAATAGGCTGAAAATGAGTGTAAATTATGTTTTTTGAGGTTAATAATACTTTGGGATCAAAATTACCCCCAAATTCTATGATTTAAGCTGTTTTTTAGGGTTTTTTGAAAAAAACACCCGAATCCAAAACACACCCGAATCCGACAAAAAAAATTCGGTGAGGTTTTGCCAAAACGCGGTCGAACCCAAAACACGGCCGCGGAACCGAACCCAAAACCAAAACACAAAACCCGAAAAATTTCAGGCGCTCATCTCTATCAAAACAAGCTGCTAGATATGGACGGTCACCTATGCAGAAACAAGGTGCGCTTCATTGGCCTGACCGAAAAGGAGGAGGGCGCCTCTCCTGAAGCATTTTTGGAAACCTGGCTTCTTGAATTATATGGCAAGGAATCCTTCACGTTCCAGTTTGCGGTTGAGAGGGCCCACTGGATTCCCCCTTGCCGCCTGGGGCACCGCCCCGTACATTTATCGCAAAATTTCTTCACTAGAAGCACCGAGATACTGTGCTGCAATTAGGCCGCACTAACGACCCTCTGACCAGAAATGGAGATAAAATCTCTGCCTTTCATGATTTTGCTGCAAACGTTTAAAAGGACTGTGCTCTGTTTGTTCCAGTGAAGCGCAGATTCTGGGATTTAAACCTCCCTTATTCCATGCTGTTCCTGGCCAAACTGCGTATGGTGGTGGAGGGAGAAACAAAGTTCTTTAATCACCCGCGGGAGGCAGCTGCCTGGTTGGATCGATTTGCCCCGGGTGGTCGGCAGCTGGCACCGGACTGATTGCTCCTTACTCCTCTCCTAACGATATGTATATTTACTCAGCTTCTGTTCCATTCTTCTATAATGGGCGGCTATGGGTTTTGACACTGCTGATTATTTACTTTTTTCTGCTATTTTGTACTTGCCCCTTTTATATCATCAGTTATGGACTGATGGATGGACTCTTCTTATTTCCCTCATACTTAATTTTTAGTGGATCTATGTTTAGAAGTGGATCCCCATATGTCGCCCTGTTTCGGCGAGCTTCTGCTAGCGATATATGGTATTTTGTATATCTGTTTTGTACATGGGTATTCCAACGAAGGTCATGTATTACTCCCTCTCTTTTTACTTTTTCTTCAACCCCCCCTCCCCACACACTTTTTTCTGTGTGTTGGGTTTTTCTAAAAACAAAAGAAAATCTGTAGATTCTTGGCTAATAATTTTTTACACAGAGGTCAGACAGTATATTTGTATTTATTGGTTATATTTTATTGCTCTACCATTTATTACAGTGTGATGTTACATTCATCTCTGGAAAACACAACAGACTTTTGATTTCTATATTTGCTCAATATTCCTGATAGACTATTATGGTGTAACAGATAATTGTGCAATTCTCTGCTATTCAATTTTTCCCAAATGGGATATGTTTACTGTTTGTGTGATTTCTTTTCACGTACACATTTGTATGCACTTTTCATTACTGCTCTGCTCTGTATCATGTTTTGCTTAATAAAAACATTATACAAAAAAAAGTATGCATGCAGGCCAATCTAGCACCGGCGATAGCGGCACACGGGGAGGCGCATCACTGTTGCTGTGGGGCATACACACGGAGAGATTGTGCTTAACTTCTAAGATTTTAAGCACGGATCTCTCCGTGTGTACCCCCCTTAAGACAAATACCAAAGAAAACATTGGACAACTGAGGTTTGCAATTTGTTCTGTGCAAAGGTGGGGGGTGGGGGGGCTACATGGATCACAAACAAAAACATTGGGCTATGACCCAAATGGCAAGCAAATGGAAATAACAAACAACCGTTGGGCAGGGTCAAATGCTTTATGTATTGACCATGTAATAGCTGCTCTTCCTTGGTAAAATAGTGACTGTCAATATAACCTAGAGAAGAAATATACTTCAAACTGGGGAGCAAGAAAACAAATTCAGTATTGCAAAAAATAATTATTATTGTCATCTTCCGTAATGTATGCAATCGTTTAGAAGATGAGTTTAGGGCTTGTGTCCCAATATTTAAAAATAGACAATTGGCCAATTACTTTCAATAAAAAAAACCCCCCACTTCATATAGGGTGAAAAATTACTTTTAGAAAATGGACTCATGGGGCAACGTCACAGTTCATGTTTTACCATTGAGTCAGGAGCCGATAGTGTCTATTTCTATTAAAAAATATAGAATTGTTATAAGCAAATCTATATATGTCTGGCACAATAACATTTGAGGTTTTGGCCCATAATTTGGTCAAACATTAAAGGAGACTTACCAAAACTTGGAGAGAGATAGAGAGCTATATGTAATAGCCTGTAAGTTGCTGGGGGTGGGGGAGTTTGTGCGAGTTTGCCCGTTTTTTAAAACGGCATTTACATGGCAAAATCAACCTGGTATTAACAAAGTATTAACTAATTAGCTCCTGCCAGCCTGTAAAATGACAAGTTGAACGCAGTGCCAATGTTCACATAGTTGAGTGATAATTTGCAACTGCGCAGATACAAAAAAATTCTACAATGTCCTACAGCACATGTTACCCAGAGTGTATGCACAAAGGTATAAGAAGTGTGGTAAAAAACTGATTGGCAGTGACTGGGACTGGGTGGTGGCTAGTAGTGCAAGCAAGAATTATCCATTTCATGGGTATAAGAATGTTCCAGGTGTGTCAATTCAAGCAGCTGCATTCACAGAATCACAGTCACAAGCACAGGAAGCCATACTCAGATGGAGAAACTGCATCTGCATTTGGAGGTGCAAGCGATAATGGTGTATAAGAACGTTCCAATTGGTATTGCAGCATGCCTGGGCTTTAAAAGGGGCATCTCACGCCTTGGACAATTTGTGAAATGTAAGATAAAAAGTTTGTAGCAACATTTGCATAACTCGCAGACGTGCTACTGCCAATAGACGTTGCTGCATACACTTTTAAGTGCGACTCCGAATGAGCCCCATTGTGTGTACTGTCTAGCTGAACTACAGGAGTGGATGAGTGCCATTTGGCTGCGACTGAACCCAGATAAAAGAGAGGTCCTTATGATAGGACCGCAATATCATAGGACAAGACTGCAGCATAGCCAACCAACTGGACTTACACTTGGGGATTCAGAATTACAAACCACTGATCATGTGCGGAATCTTGGTGTTGTCCCGGATGGTGGCTTGATACTTAAACATCAGATATCAGCCACGATCAAATCCTCATTCTTTCACCTGAGGAACATAGCCAGAATCAAGCACTTAATTCCCTGAGATGATCTGCCAAAGTCATACATGCATTTGTAGCATCTCGTTTAGACTACTGTAATGCCCTCTACCTTGGTCTCCCAGCAAAAGAATTTCACCACTTACAGCTGGTACATAACACAGCTGCCAGGCTGTTAACCAACCAGCCCCGTTCTAGCCACATAACACCCATCCCCTACTCCCTTCACTGGCTGCCTGTAAGATGGCGATCTGTAGATGAAGGACTTTTAGCAGTGCCTAGAATTTCCCATAATTCATCTGGGGGTCGAGCTTTTAGTCATGCTGCTCCGACCCTGTGGAACTCACTTCCCCGCACAGTGCGAGAGGCCCCAACTATAGAATCCTTCAAAAATAGACTCAAGACTTTCCTATTTACTCAAGCATTTCCATAATGTCCCTTTAGTATCTACATGCTCTCTGTATTTTATGAAAAGCTTTTCTGTACTTCATTGTTTCTGTACTGTATTATGCTAGGTACGTGTTAAGCACCTTGAGTCCTATTGCAGAAAGAACACTATATAAATATTATTATATTTTGTGAGTATTATTAATATTGCTTTACTCGGAAACAAACAGTAGAAAAGGAAAAGAGATTAACATACAAACATGGTGTAAACAGTTCATGGTAAAGTAGTAAGGTGTAATGGGTATATATACAGACTTAAAACACTTATGAAATTGCAACCTACTAAAGGTAGGTGGTAAAAATAGGATTTTAATTACCTACCGGTAAATTCTTTTCTCGTAGTCCGTAGAGGATGCTGGGGTCCACATTAGTACCATGGGGTATAGACGGGTCCCTTGGGAGCCATGGGCACTTTAAGAGTTTAACAGTGTGGGCTGGCTCCCCCCTCTATGCCCCTCCTACCAGACTCTAGAAACTGTGCCCGAGGAGACAGACATACTTCGAGAGATACACAGATAGTGGAGAGATTCACACAAGCTCACAACAGAAATCCAAGCTAACCAGCTTGAAACAATTCAGCAACGGCTGAACAACAGTACTTAACCAAGTAACAATGCAGTACTTAACCAAGTAACAACGCAGTACTTAACTAAGTAACAAATGCAGGAAAACGAAGTGCTGGGTGGGCGCCCAGCATCCTCTACGGACTACGAGAAAAGGATTTACCGGTAGGTAACTAAAATCCTATTTTCTCTTACGTCCTAGAGGATGCTGGGGTCCACATTAGTGCCATGGGGATGTACCAAAGCTCCCAGTATGTGAGCGAGAGCGCGGAGGCTCCTGCAGAACTGACTGACCAAACTTTAGGTCCTCAGAGGCCAAAGTATCGAACTTGTAGAACTTAGCAAACGGGTTCGACCCTGACCAAGTAGCCGCTCGGCAAAGTTGTAAAGCCGAGACACCCCGGGCAGCCGCCCAGGAAGGACCCACTTTACGAGTAGAGTGGGCCTTAACAGATTTTGGACATGGCAAGCCTGCCGTAGAATAAGCATGGTGGATGATACACCTGATCCAGCGAGAAATAGTTTGCTTAGAAGCAGGACACCCAACCCTGTTGGGATCATAAAGGACAAACAGAGCGTCCGACTTTCTGTGACGAGAAGTTCTCTTCACATAAATCTTCAAAGCCCGTACAACATCCAAGGACTTTGAAGTAATTGAGGAGTCAGTAGCCACTGGCACCACAATAGGTTGGTTGATATGAAAAGCCGACACAACCTTTGGAAGAAACTGCTGACGCGCCCTGAGCTCAGCTCTATCTTCATGGAAAATCAAGTAGAGGCTCTTGCAGGACAATGCTTCAATTCCGACATACGTCTAGCAGATGCCAATGCCAATAGTGTGACCGCCTTCCAAGTAAGAAACTTGACCTCAACCTCCTGTAAAGGTTCAAACCAATCCGACTGCAGGAACTGCAGCCCCACATTAACATCCCAAGGTGCCGTAGGAGGCACAAAGGGAGGCTGGATGTGCAGAACCCCTTTCAAAAAAGTCTGAACCTCAGGGAGGACAGCCAATTGTTTCTGGAAGAAAATGGACAAGGCCGAGATCTGGACTTTTATGGAGCCCAAACGTAGGCCCACATCCACTTTTGCAGAAAGAGGAGAAACCGCCCCAGTTGAAACGCCACCGTAGGAAACTTCTTGGATTCACACCAAGACACGTACTTTTTCCAAATTCGATGGTAGTGTTTAGACGTTACTCCTTTCCTAGCCTGTATCAGGGTAGGAATAACCTTGACCGAAATGCCCTTCCGAGCTAAGATCTGGCATTCAACCTCCATGCCGTCAAACGAAGCCATGGTAAGTCTTGATAAGCGAACGGCCCCTGTTGCAGAAGGTCCTCTCGAAGAGGAAGAGGCCTCGGATCTTCCAACAGTAACTCCAGAAGATCCGCTTACCAAGCCTTCTTGGCCAGTCCGGAGCAATGAGGATCGCCTGAACTCTTGTTCTTTTGATTATTTTGAGAATCCTTGGGATGAGTGGAAGTGAAGGGAACACATACACTGACTGGAACACCCACGGAGTTACCAGGGCGTTTACCGTCACTGCCTGTGGGTCCCTCGACCTAGAACAGTACCGCTGAAGCTTCTTGTTGAGGCGGGAGGCCATCATGTCTATTTGAGGTATGTCCCAAAGACTTGTCACCTCTGCGAACACCTCTGGGTGGAGGCTCCACTCTCCTGGATGGAGATCGTGTCTGCTGAGGAAGTCCACTTCCCAGTTGTCCACTCCCGGAATGAAGATTGCTGACAGCGCCACCGCGTGCTTTTCCGCCCAGAGGATGATTCTTGTTACCTCTGACATTGCAGCTCTGCTCTTCGTTCTGCCTTGTCGGTTTATGTAGGCCACTGTCATTACATTGTCCGACTGAACCTGAATGGCCTGATTTTCAGAAGATGTGCTGCTTGCAGAAGACTGTTGTACATGGCCCTTAGTTCCAGAATGTTTATCGGAAGGATGGATTCCAGACTTGACCACCTTCCTTGGAAGTTTTCCCCTTGGGTGACTGCTCCCCAACCTCTGAGACTTGCATCCGTGGTTAGGAGGATCCAATTCTGAATCCCGTACCTGCGGCCCTCTAGTAGGTGAAAAGTCTGCAGCCGCCAGAGGAGTGATATTCTGGCTTTCGGTGACAGACATATCATCTGGTGCATGTGAAGATGAGATCCCGGCCATTTGTCTAGGAGATCCAGTTGGAAAGACCATGTATGAAATCTTCCGTACTGTAGAGCCTCGTAGGAGGCAACCATCTTCCCCAGAAGGCAGGCTTCAGGACATCCCGGACCATTACTTGTATCACCAACGCTTTCTCCTCTGGTAGAAACACCCTCTGTACTTCCGTGTCGAGGATCATCCCCAGGAAGGACAGTCTCCTTGTCGGCTCCAAATGCGACTTTGGAAGATTCAGGATCCATCCATGATCCTGGAGTAGTTGAGTTGAGAGAGCAATGCTCTGTAACAGCTTCTCCCTGGAAGACACTTTTATCAGCAGCTCGTCCAGATAAGGAATTATGTTTACACCCTGCTTGCGGAGGAGTAGCATCATCTCCGCAATGACCTTGGTGAACACCCTCAGTGCTGTGGAGAGGCCAAACGGCAGTGCCTGGAACTGATAGTGACAGTCCAGCAGCGCACATCTGAGATAAGCCTGGTGAGGCGGCCAGATCGGAATGTGAAGGTACGCATCCTTGATATCCAGGGATTCTAGAAATTCCCCCTCCTCCAGACCTGAGATCACCGCTCTCAGAGACTCCATCTTGAATTTGAATTCCCTCAAATACGGGGTCCAACGACTTTAGATTCAATATTGGCCTGACCGAACCATCCGGTTTCGGTACTACAAACAGGTTTGAGTAATAACCCTTGTTTGTTAAGAGAGGTGGAACTGGAACAATAACATTTGACTTTAGCAATTTTTGAATGGCTTCCTGTAGGATAGCACTTTGTCAGCAAAGCTTGCAAGCCTGATTTGAAGAATCTGTGAGGTGGGAGTTCTTGAAACTCCAGTCTGTACCCCTGGGTAACAATATCTTGTACCCAGGGGTCTAGGCCTGATGACGGACAGACATGACTGATCTTTCTTAATCTTGCTCCCACCTGCCCGATCTCCAGGCTGGGATGTCCACCGTCATGCCAAGGATTTTGAGGAAGCAGAACCAGGTTTCCGTTCCTGTGAACCTGTTGGTGCAGGTTTTCTGGATTTCCCCCAACCTTCTCTAAAGAAAGTGGAAGGGGGTTTGGACTTTTTAACTTTCGCAGTCCGAAAGGACTGCACTGTAGACGTAGGATAATATTTCCTTGTAGGTGGTGTAGCTGAGGGAAGGAATGTTGACTTACCCGCAGTTGCCGTGGAGATCCACGCATCTAACGCTTCCCCAAACAGAGCCTGTACTATGAAGGGTAGGTTCTCCACACTCTTCTTGGATTCTGCATCCGCAGACCATTGGCGCAGCCAGAGTCCCCTGCGTGCTGAGACAGCCATGGAAGAAGCACTCGTATTGAGATGGCCAAGGTCCTTCATGGCCTCCTCCATGAAACCTGCAGAGTCCTGTATGTGACGTAATTCAATGTCATTTCTATCCATAGAATCTAATTCCTCTAGTAATGTGCCTGACCACTTTACTACGGCTTTAGAAATCCATGCACAAGCAATAGTAGGCCTTAAAGCTACGCCAGTAGCTGTGTATAATGATTTGAGTGTAGTCTCAATCTTACGGTCAGCCGGCTCTTTTAAAGCGGTGGACCCTGGGACAGGTAAAACCACTTTTTTAGACAACCTAGACACAGAAGCGTCTACTACAGGTGGGATTTCCCACTTTTTCCTGCCCTTCTCAGGGAACGGAAAAGCAGTGAGAACCCTTTTTGGGATCTGGAATTTCTTCTCCGGGTTGTCCCAGGATTTTTCAAACAATGCGTTTAATTCCTTAGACGCAGGGAATGTAATAGAGGATTTCTTATTATCAGTAAAGTAAGTCATGAGTTGCACCCCTTTAGCAAGGGATGCATCTCCCCCCTGTATATCCCCATCACCGTCCCCTGTATAAGAGTCGGTATCCATGTCAACTTGCATTATCTGGGCAAGAGCAAGCTTCTCAGGGTAAATAATTGGGGTCATTGAAGAGGTAGTGGGAGCTGAATACGACAATACCTCAACAGACTTTCTCAAAACCTGTGTTCCAGTCTCATTTTGAGCTATCCGAGATGAAATCTGGGATATCATTCCCCTAAACAGAATGATTCGGATTCAGAAGGCTGAGATAGTATATTACAGTCCTGAGTACAAGGAATAGACTCTTCAGGAGAAGATACACATTCTGCAGCACAGGATACAGAGTTCTTAGACATGTTTATGTGAGCTATACAAACACACACACACAAAAGTTTTCCCCAGAGTACCTTCAGAGAGACAGAGTATGAGGAGCCAGCCACACAGCGCCCCAGTAGGCAGTATATAAAGTAAACAGCCTGCGCTTCCTGAATAACCTTAATAGATTAAACAGCTAATATCTCACTCTCTCCCCTGTCTATAACACCCTGGTACCGCAGAGGTAAGCTGGAGTTATGTGGAGGGCAGCGCTCCCTGTCAGCGTCTCTTCAGTATGATATGCAGGGAGAAAATGGCACTGGCGAGTGCTGGATCCGCTCTGAGGAAGAAGCCCCGCCCCCTGTAATGGTGTTTCTTCCTGCTTTCAGTGTTTATACTGGCCTGAGGTGATTTGGCTGCTAACAGTGGGATTAGCCCCTGTTAGCATCTGTGACCAGTGTAGGGTATGTGGGCTGGCCCAGGGTGCCCCTCACAGCGCCGCACTACAAGTACTGCTGAGCCCTCCGGATCACAGCCTGTCAGAGCTGCGCTCCTACCCTTGTGCCGCCATTTCCCGCCAGTGACCTGCTTACCGGGGTGCCGGCGACATACTCACCACTCCATCTTCTGGCTCTGTTAGGGGGTGGCGGCTGTGCTGCGGGAGTGAGCGGTCGCCTTGTGAGCTTGCGATCAGCACACTCAGGAGCTCAGCGTCCTGTCAGCGGAGATAGAGAACCATTAACCTCTAAGGTTGGTTCCTACTCCCTTTCCTCCCCCCCCCCCCCCCCCGCCCCAAGTCCCACAAAGCTTCCCTGTACTTAACTCTTTTAAAAAAACAAAAAAACTAGAAAAACTCCTAGGAGCTCCCCTAGCTGTGACCGGCTCCACCGGGCACATTTTCTAAACTGAGTCTGGTAGGAGGGGCATAGAGGGGGGAGCCAGCTCACACTATTAAACTCTTAAAGTGCCCATGGCTCCCAAGGGACCCATCTATACCCCATGGTACTGATGTGGACCCCAGCATCCTCTAGGACGTAAGCGAAAGATAGATGGTAGGCTAATTCAGGTGGTAGACTAATTTAGTTTTGTATGTAAACCCAGTGGGTTTACCTACAAATCTGATTATTGTTGTGCACAGGCACAAGACCCGTTCTGCATATGTGCAGAATCGGTCTTGCGATATTGCTTACAACCCTCTGTTACCCATAGCATGACTGACATGCTGCAGCGTTTGGTGGGCAGAACGGGGGTGGCACCTTGCACTGTTCTTCGAAACGAGGGCATGCCAGCCCCGTTTGAAGGCGACAGGTCCAGGGTCTGCATCGTTGGATGCAGAATTACTGGGCCTGGGTGTCTGGATCAGACGGACAGCGTGAGTAAGCCTCAGCTTACACAGACTGACTGGTGCCTGAAAACATTGCAAATCGCAACCGATGTCCTCAGATGCAGCACTTGGATCTCACAAATGCACGCAGGAGGCGTCTATCTCCAGCCGCTTCCTTGTGGCTGTGCAGTTCTTACTTACAATCATGAATTAGGCCCTTTGCAAAAGCTAGTGTACTAAATAATATGGGCAACATAAGAGTGTACCTCAGATGGAGTGGGATGTCAGAAGACAAGAGACTTGCGGGTCAGATATGGTGATGGGGGGATGGGCAGTCATGAGGACAGTTTAAGAGAATTATATATATGAGCCAGGGAGCCAATATGAGGTCACTTTTATTTTCTCTGTCATGTAAATTACAGGTTCTCTTTTTCCATACATGCGATATACCAGACAAAACACTTCCCTTGAAAAATTCTTGCTGTTCACCATCCCAAACAGGTTGCTTATTAATATTACTTTTTACATGGGTGTAACCAATGATAATAATTTTTCAGATCTAGAGTAAAAGTTAAGGTGTATTTAGTAACATGGTGCTAATTGAAAAATCCTAAGCGTTACATATTTTATACTCTTTTTGTTTAATTTCACTTCTTACAGTAGACAATTGCATACATCCAACCAACTTTCATGCGATGCATTAACCGAACATCTAAGGACCTTATTCAGCTTCAGTCACAGTTTTGCTAATTTAGCGAAACTACAACTGCTAGCACATGTATGCTGGAGGTCGCCCAGCACAGGGCAAGGCTGCCAGCGATGCGATCACAATTCATGATCGCATCGCAGACTGTGCAAAATAAGGGAAGCCGGCCTGCTTGTGAAGGTAGGGGCAGCGCAGCCATTTACCCATCGCAGTGGGCGCATGTGACATCACGTGTCTGCCCCGAAAAGGCACATACCACGTCCTCATTTTTGCTGCCACCCCTGACCGCCCCGCAAACGCCTCTGCCTGTCAGTTAGACAGAGGCGTTCGCATCGATGCGATGAGATCTCATTTCCCGGCTCACGCAGAACTGGCCCTGCGCACTGGGCCTTAAAACAGGAAAATACGATTTTAATTACCTACCGGTAAATCCTTTTCTCGTAGTCCGTAGAGTATGCTGGGGTCCACATTAGGACCATGGGTATAGACGGGTCCACTAGGAGCCACTGGCACTTTAAGAGTTTGAGAGTGTGGGCTGGCTCCTCCCTCTATGCCCCTCCTACCAGACTCAGTCTAGAAACTGTGCCCGAGGAGACGGACATCTTCGAGAGAAGGATTATACACAGATAGTGGCGAGATTCATACCAGCTCACACAACAAGGCAAACCAAGCTAACTAGCTTGAAACTCAGAGCAACAGCTGAAACATTACTAAACCAAGTAACAAGGCAGTACATAACTAAGAACAAAGAAGTACTGAACCAGATAACCACTGCAGGATAGCAAAGCGCTGGGCAGGTGCCCAGCATCCTCTATGGACTATGAGAAAAGGATTTACCGGTAGGTAATTAAAATCCTATTTTCTCTTACGTCCTAGAGGATGCTGGGGTCCACATTAGTACCATGGGGATGTACCAAAGCTCCCAGAACGGGACGGAGAGCGCGGAGGCTCCTGCAGAACTGATTGACCAAACTTTAGGTCCTCAGAGGCCAAAGTATCGAACTTGCAGCTTAGCAAACGTGTGTCGAAGTCAAAAATATTACATAGAGAGAACATCCAAACTCCAAACAGATGAGTCGCTATGCTTGCAAATACGCACAGCGTATTCGCAATATATGGTAACATACGCACTCACACAGACATGCCACAAAGATATATTCAACACATATTTCATACAGCACATAAATTGAACATAAGGTTTCAAATTATATAATGGAGTATAATGTCATGTATGTGTATTGTTGGAGCGGAGCAAGATGGGCATGTCATGCATGGTGTCAGGATGATCGGGAGAATGTGTGTGTCAATTTGGTGCCTGTGGTTAGGTTGTAGCACATTGCCATGAGTAGATATGATTAAATGTAGGAATATGAAGTCACTTTTACTGGAACAAAAGGATATTCAAAGGAGCATGTGTGGACAGGAAACCAGAGGCCAGCAACCTTGAACAAAAGCCCTCACACTGACCAATGACTCATCATGAATGAGAAAGTTCCCTCCCCTAGACCAATAACAAGAGACCTGTACACCCCCAACAGACTCAGTGTATAGCTGATCCCACACACAGAGTTTGCTGTTATGTCTTTCCCGGGTGATGGTCGAGATGCTATCTGTCCAGTGGCTGTTTGTTTTTGCTGAGAGAGAGAGAGAGAGATATGGAGCGGAATGTGCATTGAGCATATACGGTGATGTATTGCTGGCAGTATTTGAATTAGTTTGTAATAACTGCTTCCTGCGTAAATTATAACCATGTAACCATATATATACTGTACATTGTGATATATTGTATACATATCCTTTTAATAACAAATATATACATCAATGAGCTTTGGAACTCAGACAATGGCCAGTATTTACTAAGAATTCGAGTTTGTCCGTTTTGTGTTTTTTTTTTCTAAGTCCTAATCCGGGAATTCACTAAGCACCAATCTCGGCAGTGTTTGAACTATTCGTAATGGTTTGATTTGCAAAGTTCCGAAATACGAATGAATAGACCATCGGTCAAACGCGGCTGATATTTCATACAATACGGGCATTCACTATTCATTCGCATTTGGGTGTTAGTTTCTGAGTGCTCAAGTGCGGGTCTGTTTTTTTTGAATCGTTAAAAAAAGCAGCAAAAAAATAGACCTGCTTTTTCCAGTCGAGTTTGGATAACCATGCTCGGATCAGTGAGATCTGTGCATGGTTATCTATGGGAAAGGGTCTGTTTAGTGTAAAAACTGAGAATAAAATTGCGCGGGGTCCCCCCTCCTAAGCATAACCAGCCTCGGGCTCTTTGAGCCGGTCCTGGTTGAAAAAATATGGGGGGGAAACTGACAGGGGTTCCCCCATATTTAATCAACCAGCACCGGGCTCTGCGCCTGGTCCTGGTTCCAAAAATACGGGGGACAAAAAGCGTAGGGGTCCCCCGTATTTTTGAAACCAGCACCGGGCTCCACTAGCCAGGTACATAATGCCACAGCCGGGGGACACTTTTATACTGGTCCCTGCGGCCCTGGCATTACATACCCAACTAGTCACCCCTGGCCGGGGTACCCTGGAGGAGTGGGAACCCCTTAAATTAAGGGGTCCCCCCCCCTCCAGCCACCCAAGGGCCAGGGGTGAAGCCCGAAGCTGTCCCCCCCATCCAAGGGCGGCGGATGGGGGGCTGATAGCCTTGTGAAAAAAATTTGAATATTATTTTTAGTAGTACTACAAGTCCCAGCAAGCCTCCCCCGCAAGCTGGTACTTGGAGAACCACAAGTACCAGGATGCGGTGGAAAACCAGGCCCGCTGGTACCTGTAGTACTACTACTAAAAAAATACCCCCAAAAAAAACAGGACACACACACACCGTGAAAGTATAAGTTTATTACATACATGCACACCTCCATACATACATACTTACCTATGTTCACACGAGGCTCGGTCCTCTTCTCCATGTAGAATCCTTGGGGTACCTGTGATAAAAATTATACTCACATAATCCAGGGTAGAATCCGACCTTTGAATAATCCACGTACTTGGCAAAAAAAAAAGAAGGAAACCCGACCACGCACTGAAAGGGGTCCCATGTTTACACATGGGACCCCTTTCCCCGACTGCCAGGACCCCCCCTGACTCCTGTCAAAGAGGGTCCCTTCAGCCAATCAGGGAGCGCCACGTTGTGGCACTCTCCTGATTGGCTGTGTGCTCCTGTAGTGTCTGTCAGGCAGCACACGGCACAGATACAATGTAACGCCTATGCGCTCCATTGTAGCCAATGGTGGGAACTTTGCGGTCAGCGGTGAGGTTACTTTCGTATCCAGGGATACCAGAAACTCTCCCTCCTCCAGACATGAAATGACTGCTCTGAGAGACTCCATTTTGAATTTGAACACCCTCCGGTAAGGGTTTAACGATTTCAAGTACAAAATTGGTCTGACCGGGGGGGGGCGTGGCTTAGCTGCAGATCTAGGCGGACATGTCTCACTGGAGCTCCTGCCTTGGATAAGGATTTTTTTAGCACCTGGCTGCTCCCTAGTAACATTGAGGACTCACCCCTACCAGTTGGGGTACCCCTGCACTGGTCGGCATGGTCTGCGGAGCCGGCGGGTGTCTCCTACACCCGTACGGGTTGCGACCTGCTGACCCAGGAAAAGCTGGGGCTTCGATTGCAGTGCGGCCCGGAGATACGGGACCCCCACCCCTCGGCACTGAAGTACCCTTCTCTGCGCCATAGTCCCGGTGCCTGTGGGCGGTGGTGTTACCCGCTACCCCCTTACCACTGAGGGACGCCCGCCGATCATCGCGGCAGCGCTGTGGAGGGCCAGGCGCGGGTGGTGTCTCCTGCTCTCTTCCGCCGTGGCTGCCTCTCCCTGCTCGGCGGCGCTCGGGCTGGGAGACCCCGGCCTGCGCTGTGTGCCTGTCTCTGAGCCTGCTCCCGGCTGGTCTATCAGCGGCCTTCGGGGGCCTGAGAGGCGGAAGGTCGCTTCCAGGTCCTGGCGACGCGCCATCTTGAATACTGGCATGGCGCCCACATAGCCCTCTTGCTCCCTGCTCGGTGCAACCCTTCTGAAGCCGCAGATTAGGAGGAACCTTGAAGAATATAAATCCCCCGACACTGTCTGCCCTAACACATAGCTGGAACTACAATATTTAAAAATAAATAAATAAGGGAGACGTGGCTCTGTTGAGTCGTGCAGCTTCAGAGCTCCAGCTAAAAGGATCTTGCTATCCTGATCTCCTCCTAACCCCTGCAGCCACCATCACCCCAGTTGGCGCTGCCGCCCCGGCTAGCGGCTCCCGCTGCATTCACGTTTGCGGCCAGTAACCCGTTCTGAAGCTGGGACATCGAGTTTAGAGTCATCCGAGGGGTGCGTTTTGGGACCGGGGCGCGGCCGTGCTAGGACCCATAGCGGCCCTCCCTCTCCCCTGCACCTGCTCGCTCACTCACCGGCCCTCGCCTGCCCTGGACCCTCGGGCACTGCTGTGCGGCGGCGGATCCCCTCGTCTACCATCTGGAGCTGCAGCTACAATTTACCTCCCCCTGACGGGGGCCATCTTGATTCGCCCAGAATACATGTAAGTGGCACAGTCTCCCTTCAGATCCTGCCGCACAGTCCTTAACATCCACTGCCTCCACGTACCTGGTGCTGCCAATAAATAACCACTCCTTCGTCCATATCTTCAAGTAACCTACTCTACTGCCATATTCGCTCACAGCTGTGAACACTTCGCAATGTGAGCGTTCATTACCTCCACCGCCACTCATGTTTGCCTAATCGACATGTTCTAGTTGCAACTGTGATTGAGTGTACCTGTTTCACAACTATCCTTTGATTGGACCCGGCCGTGCAAGAGCTCCCTCCATTGTTATTTGGCTATATCCCCGACAGCGAGTAATGCCTCCTAAAAAGAACAAAGACCCAGCGCTCCCCAAAATCTCCTTCCCCCCTCAGAAACCCCTTCAAATCTCCCCTCTACAAACCATTTCCGCTCCGCCCACCCTGCCGGACCCTGTGGTGTTGAGCGTCCTGTCATCCACACTCACGGTCTCCGGAGTTGACTGCGAATCTGATGCACCTCTGACTGTGAAATCCCTTTGCCAGATCCTGTCTGCTTTTAAATTGGAACTCTCTAAAGACCTAACCTCAGCTGTCCGCGAGGTTAAGACCGAGCTAGTGGCAATTGGGGACAGAACCGACCACTTGGAACGTAAGGTGGAAGAACTTGTCGCCTCCCACAACGAATTGATCACTTCCCACGATCACCAACAACAAGATCTGGACCAATTCCGGTCTAAATTAGCTGATATGGAGGACAGATCTCGCGCAACAACATCAAGATCAGGGGCATCCCTGATTCTGTTACTAACACGGAACTGGAGCCTTATGCCATCTCCCTCTTCAGGAAGCTCCTCCCAGCTGCGGATATCGCAGAGCTCTTGATTGATCGTATCCACCGCCTCCCTAGGCCTCGCACCGTCTCTTCTGACCTCCCTAAGGACACCCTTCTCCGTGTACATTTCTTTACGGTTAAGGAACGTATCATGAGAGCTGCAAGAGAATCCAGAAATTCGGATATCCTAGGGGGTCTTCAAATTTTCAAAGACTTTTCCACTGCCACCATTGCGAAGAGACGTACCCTCACACCTATTACCCTTGCTCTTCGGTCCCATGACATCCACTACCGCTGGGGATTTCTGGTAAAATTAATAGTTTCCTATGAGGACTCCACCTACATCATCTCCTCTCTCGACGTGGGAGTCAAATTGCTTATGGATTGGGACATCACTGTTCAGAAGCCATCTGTACCGCCCCGCGCTACGTCTATCCGCCGGGAATGGACACCTGCCTGAACCCCCTGCTCACAGTCCTGGGTCCTTTCAAATTTCTTTCGATTCTCTGAAGTAATAGACCTCTTCCCCTCTATCGAGAGGGGAAGGCTCCATTGACTGCAGTGTCCATTCCAATTGTTGACATTTATCCTGGTCTATGTGTTACAGGTTTACTCATTCACTTGTCACTCTATGTCTGTTGTCCAATGCTGGGGTTTTTTTTGAACCATTATTTCAGTTTCATTTTGCATTTAGGGGAATTGCAACTTATTGGAGTTATTCCTGGTTGTTTGTATTTTGTTGCCCCCTATACCCTCACCTGCAGCTCCGTAGGCTCAGTTTGACATGTTTATATTCTCTCCATTGATGTTATATTTGAGTGGCGGTGCCTGCTCCATCAGCTCGCCCCCAACTTTTTCTATACTACTGCAAGTTACTGTTCTTTTTTCCCTTCCCTGCAGTAGTCATGCAGGTCCGATGTACCGGACCTTTTTTTGTTTACTTCCTTATCCCCTGGTTTAAACCTTTCATCCTAACCCCCCGTATGCCTCCCTCCCCACCAAGCTCCAGACTCGTTGCTATACTCCATATACCGTGGTACTTTGATCTTCGGTTCAATTGCATTTACTGTGTTCAATATAGGTATCTGTCTCTCGCCCTTGACTTATATTTTCAATGCTGAACCTCCTCTCTCTTAATGTCAAGGGACTGAACTCGCCTAACAAACGCAGATTGGCCCTCACTTTCTTCCACCAACAAAAGGCAGATGTTGTCGCGCTGCAGGAAACCCACTTTTCCTCTGCTAACCCCCCTCTATTTAAAAATAGTAATTTCCCTGTGGGATACCATGCAAATGGCCCGTTTAAGCGGAATGGGGTGGCTATCCTCTTTAGCAAACATGTTACCTTTGTCCTTCACTCCCAAATCTGACAAAAGTGGCCGATACCTAATCCTTACAGGCCTTCTAGACGACAAACCCACTACACTGGTGTGCCTATATGCCCCCAACTCTAGCCAGGTACCCTTCCTGCGTAAACTGTTTCTCACAATCCGTAAATCTCTCAAGGGTTCCCTGGTTGTTTTGGGAGATTACAATTTTGTTTTAGACCCAAAATTAGACAAATCTTGTCGCCCCTCCCGCCCTATCCCTTCAGCTCAATCCGGCCCTTCTTTAGCCTTCCGCAATTTACTCACGATCTTTTTGACATCTGGAGGACCACTAATCCCTCAGGGCGGGAATATACATTCCACTCTTCGGTTCATAATTCCTACTCTAGGATTGATTTAATACTATGTGATAAATGGTCTCTCCAAAAGACTAAAGACATCGCTATTTTACCGATCACTTGGTCAGACCATGCCCCCCATTCTTTGGAAATGGAATTTCCATGGCACCCAAAACCCCCCTAGACAGTGGCGTCTTAGCATTATATAGCTCTCCCACGGACCGAGTGTTCAGCAATGGCTTCCTATCCGACTCTTTTCCAATCACAAATGGCACCAGACAAGGATGCCCCCTCTCCCCCCTGATATTTGTCTTGTCAATTGAACCCTTAGCTATTACAATCCGTGACAACCCCCAATTTCCAGCTTTACAGTTCGGTTCCTCCCGTCACAAATTAAGTCTATTTGCAGATGACGTCCTTCTCTTTATGTCTGACCCCTCCACTACTCTCCCTCTACTGACCTCTACTTCAGATGCCTATAGCTTAGCTTCCTACTATAAACTCAACATCACAAAGACTGAGGCTTTGCCCATCAACCTTTCCCACGCCCTTACAGCCCTCCAATCCTCCTTTCCTTATAATTGGCGGAAAAACACCTGGGTATTCACATCCCTATCCACACTCCCGATGTATTCACCTTCAACTTCTCTCCTCTAATAGTAACACTAGAGGCCCTAACAAAATCTTGGGCGTCATATGAAGTCTTCTGGCCAGGCCGTATGGCTGCATTCAAAATGTCTCTCCTGCCCAAACTGATGTACTTGTTCCGCACGATCCCATATAATTTTCCAAAAAAAGCCCTGCAGACTTGTTCTTCTATATTGACTAAATATGTCTGGTCTTCTAAACCGCCCTCACTGGCACACTCTAAAATGATATTGCCGAGAGCTTTAGGATGCCTATATTTACCCAGCCTCTCCCTGTATCAAGAGGCTTCCCTACTAGCTTCCCTTAAAAATTACTTTACTACTAACTCCCAGGTATCTTGGGTGGAACTTGAACAAATTCAAGCTCGTTCGCTCCAGCTTGCAGATATATTCCGCACTCCTAGGTTGCTCCGACCTGTTCTCCTACATCTACTTCCATCCACACAAGCCTCGCTTAAAACTTGGGACAAATTATCCGCCACCCTATTATCACCCATCTGCCATATCACCCAGATCTCCATCACCACCCTCACAATGATGATACCCCACCTGAATCTTTCTAAATGGAGGCAAGCAGGCATATCGCGTCTGGGCGATGTATTGGAAGGTCTTTTCATGTTGCCCTTCCCAGCTCTTCAACGGAAATTCTCCCTACCTGCTTCAGAACTTTTCCACTATTTTCAGGTCGCGCACTGGTGGAAATCGATCCCTACCGCCTCACTGACTTCAGACTCAACCTCACAACTGCTTTTTTCTCGTCTTTCTTTAAGTAAATCCAGCGGCGACATCTCATTCTGGTACAATCTATTGATTACCCCTGTTTCTCTCTCCAAATCTAATGCTCAGTTAAAATGGGAACTGGATTTAGGTAAAACGCTATCACCCCACGAATGGCGGAATATCTTCCTTACCTTCCATTCCATGTCACAATGCCTGAATCACACGGAAATGCACTTTAAACTAATCCACAGGTTATGTCTAACCCCTGACAGACTGCACAGATTTTGGCCTGCTTGTAGCAATAAATGTTGGAGACTCTGTGGATCTATAGGACATATCCACCACATATTTTGGTCCAGCCCAAGGATTGCACATTATTGGTCCGAAGTGTTTGATTTGTTCAATAAAGTTCTTCATACCCAACTTACCCCTGATCCAACTGTAGCGCTATTTCATATAGTTCCCCCCCTCGCCCCCCCCCCCTCCAGCAGATATATCTTAGGCCATATCTTAATAGCTGCTCGCGCCAATCTAGCTGCTAACAGTTATTCACAAAACGAACCACCACTACCTCATGGAAACTGAATACATCCCTACCTCCAATACTGCCACCTCCCCCTTGACTCGCTGGTCCCTATGGTATGAGTTTGTTACTACCGGCCCAGGTTCCCAGTATTTCCATAACTCATCTAACTGTGACTTATCTCATTTTAGTCTAGTTGAACATCCTGTTAGTGAGTGATGGCTCCGTAGGTCGGCTCCCTGAATATCTCCCTCCATATAACCATGATATCCGCCTTTCTTTCTTCCTCTCATTCTTAGAGGTCGCAGGGTTCCATTTCTTATATTTGTCTCCTCTCCCTTCCTATGCTTCTGCGTCTACCTATTGAATTGTCTTGAACTACAAGGTACACCTTTTAAAGCATTATGTTTGTTACACTTTCATAGCTCTTGTACTAATGACTTTTGATATTTAACCAGGGGGTAATTCCAAGTTGATCGCAGCAGGATTTTTGATAGCAACTGGGCAAAACCATGTGCACTGCAGGGGAGGCAGATATAACATGTGCAGAGAGAGTTAGATTTGGGTGTGGTGTGTTCAATCTGCAATCTAATTTGCAGTGTAAAAATAAAGCAGCCAGTATTTACCCTGCACAGAAATAAAATAACCCACCCAAATCTAACTCTTTCTGCACATGTTATATCTGCCTCCCCTGCAGTGCACATGGTTTTGCCCAGTTGCTATCAAAAATCCTGCTGCGATCAACTTGGAATTACCCCCCATTTCTGTATATCTGCTATCTGCAGCTGTCCCCTTTCTCTTCTTTCTCTCAGTATTCTCTTCCTGCTTTCAAAGTACCTGTACCGTTGTTTTACTGGATGCTGCCCCCCCTCCCCCCCCTTTTACATTGTGTTATATTGCACACTCTTTTTTTATTTCTGTACCCCATAAAATTGTTTCTTTTCAATAAAAACTATTGAAGTAAAAAAATTGGTCTGACCGAACCATCCGGTTTCGGTACCACGAAAAGGTTTGAATAATAACCCTTGTTTTGCATATGAGATGGAACTGGGACAATGACCTGTGACTTTTCCAATTTTAGGATGGCTTCCTGTAGGATAGTCCTATCTGTCAGCAAAGCTGGCAAGCCTGATTTGAAGAATCGGTGAGGCGGGAGTTCTTGAAACTCCAGTCCGTACCCCTGGGACACAATATCCTGTACCCAGGGATCCAGGCCGGACGACACCCAGACGTGCCTGAAACGTCTGAGTCTCGCACCCACCAGCCTGTCCTCCAGGCTTTGAGGTCCACCGTCATGCTGAGGATTTTGAGGAACCAGAAGCAGGTCTCTGGTCCTGGGAGCCTGCGGATACAGGCTTTTTGGATTTTGCCCGACCACCTCTAAAGAAAGTGGTAGAAGGCCTTGGCTTTTTTGTCTTAGCGGTCCGAAAGGACTGCGGCACAGCTGAAGAAAATAGGATTTTGGTACCTACCGGTAAATCCTTTTCTCTTAGTCCGTAGAGGATGCTGGGGACTCCAAAAGGACCATGGGGTATAGACGGATCCGCAGGAGCTTGGGCACACTATAAAGACTTAAACTGGGTGTGAACCGGCTCCTCCCTCCATGCCCCTCCTCCAGACCTCAGTTAGAAAACTGTGCCCAGGAGAGATGGACATTTCGAGGAAAGAATTTATTGTTATAAACACGGCGAGTGTCATACCAGCTCACACCTCAAACACACCGTAGAACGTGGCATTCAGTAGAATACCAGCCAACGGCATGAACAAAACCCAGCCAGATGCTGAGAGAATATGTAACACAAAGCGTGTGTACACATAAGCAAAGATAAGACCCCGCATGCCATGGCATGAACAATGGTACCAACCGCCAGACAGAAAAAACACCACCAGGGTGTAACCAAAAGCAATAACTGCAGACACAGTACGCACTGGGACGGGCACCCAGCATCCTCTACGGACTAAGAGAAAAGGATTTACCTAGGTACCAAAATCCTATTTTCTCATACGTCCTAGAGGATGCTGGGGACTCCAAAAGGACCATGGGGTGTATACCAAAGCTCCAAAATGGGCGGGAGAGTGCCGACGACTCTGCAGCACCGAATGAGCAACAAAGGTCCCCAAAAAACAGGGCATCAAACTTGCAGAGCATAGCAAAAGCGTTTGATCCCGACCCAGAATCCGCTCGGCAAAGTTGAACCGCCGAAACTCCTCGGGCATCAGCCCAAGAAGAGCCCATCTTTCCACTAGAATGGGCCTCCACCGACTTCGGTAACGGCAATCCAGCGGTAGAACGAACATGCCAAACCGCAACACAGCTTCAGCGTGAAACAGACTGCAGAACACAGTCTCCCAAACCATGTTGGGAACATACCAGACAAACAGAGCCTCTGTTTCTCCAAACTGAGCCAAAATTGGCGACCTACATACTCAAAACCCTGGCTAGATCGAGGGAATTTGAATCAGCTAATGCCTAATTAACCACCGGCATCAAAATAGGCCGATTTCTGCGAAACCCAGAAACCACTCTTGGTAGAACTACCAAGCGAGTACTCAATTCCTCTCTATCCACCTGAAAGATCAACAAAGCACTCGTGAGACAAAACCACCACTTCCGACACCCGCCTTGCGGACGTCAAAGCCAATAGCATGACCACTTTCCAAGAGAGAAATCTTGTAAAGAAACTTATTAGGCTTACATTCACACCGGCTAGTAAAGTATGGATAAGCGCGACCTAGCTGAAATTCTGCCATAGGAGCCTTCCTGGTTACACCCAAGACACATAACTACTCCAACTACGGTGGTAACACTTTACCGTTAGTTCTCTCCTAGCCTAAAGAATTGGGGAAATGACCTCACTGGGAACACCCGTTCGGCTTAGGATATGGCATTCAATCGCCCCGCCATCAGACGCAGCCACGGTAAGTCATGCTACACGCCGTGATCTTGTTGTAACATAACCTCACGTAGAGGAAGAGGGCAGTAATCTTCTATGAGTAAACCATGAAAAACTGGATAGCCAACCCTCGCTGACTAGACCGGATTCAAGAGGAAAAACCGGAACCTTTGATTCTCTTACGCTTACCATCGTCCGAAAAGTGAAAGCGGAGAGGCTACATAGACTGACTAAAAGCACCCACGGTGTCCCGAGGATGGCCCCTGATATATCTTGAGTGTCCCTTGACCTAAAACAATCTCCCCGAGGCCCCTCGTTGAGGCGAGACACCAACATGTCCAATTGCTACACTCCTCAAAGACTTGGCACGTCTGGGAAAACTTCTCAATGATGACTGAATTTTTTCCAGTTGGAGATCGCGTCAGCAGAGGAAATCTATTTCACCGCCATCCACCTCCGGATACATAGCGTTTACCAGACTTCCCACTCAACTGCAAACTGTGCATCTTCCGCCATTGCCACTTTGCTCCTCGTTCCGCCATAGCGGCTCACTTACGCCCCTGCTGACAAGTCGTCTGGCAGAACACAAAGAATACGGTCGTCGAAAATAGCTCTTAATTCAAGAAAGCTTATAACAGACAAGCTTCCCAACTTGACCTTATCCTCTGGAAATACGTCCCTTGCAAAGGACCGCTCCCCAGCTTCGGAGATCTGTATGCACGGACACCAGGATCTAAACCTGGATCCTGAACCTTCATTCCTCTAGAAGGAGAGAACCGAGCCGACACCACAGGAGCGATGTCCTGGCCGTTAGGATTATATTCCAGTGCATGCACATGTGAGACCAGGAACACACTTCAACTGGTCCCTTGAAAACCACTCTGGTATTAGACCTGCTCACCGAAAAAAAACCTCTTAGGCCGCACCCATCTGTCTTATTAATAGGACATATTGATGAGGTGTCACCTCAAAGCCGATCCAACTCTGGATCCTCAGACCTCTTTCCACAGGAAAAACGCCGAACCTTAACCGGTCAGTATCTACTCCAAAAGCCACTTTCGACCTCTGCGTCGTTGGGAACAACAGTCAATCCCTGTGCCGAAGAACAAGCAGAGAGAAACAACGACTTGCCCCTTTATACAGGGACAATCAGACAATGTCCTGAACCTGACGCACCTCTGTATGGCGTTGCGTACTACCTCCCCATCCAGAGGGGAACGGCAAGATCTATTAGAAAAAACAGGAAGGGGAAACAACCGTAAGTTAGAATGTCCCCCTTTGGATTCTATAAATAACTCACAGGTCCTAGTCTATTCCTGGACTAACTGAAAATTAGTAGACGAGTGCTCACCGGAGTGAGGACCAGCCCGATAGACTCAGTGACAAGTGGTGGATGTAGTGGAACAGAAAACGACATCCACTTCTGCTAACCTAACAAGGCTGCAGAACACTTACCGTTTCACCTTCCACTGTCTGCACAGAAAAGGAAAAAAAAAAAGAACAGTATCGAACCGGTTAAAACGACTGCATCCCCCAAAAGAATGCGTCACCAACCGTTGCGAAGGAGGCTAACTCACGAAGCTAGACCTACCAGAGGTATCCGCCGAGATTGACTGACCATAGGCCACACCAAACAGCTGTATACCTCCCACCAGCATCTCCCGGAGACATCCTCCGCATTTTTCCGGTCCCACCTCCTGCTGTCACGTGGCAGCCTGCTGTAATGTTATACGGTAGAATAAACATAGGCAAGCCTACCCACTCTGGGTAGGGCAATTTTGTCGGATGCCTACCCGAACACCACAGTCCCTCAAATGCATATAGTGCGAATACGGTCAAAGTATAGAAATAAAATTTCACTTAGCTGCCTGTGTATGAACCCTTGCGACCGGGCTCTGCGTCGACCAGGAGTTGACTGTCATGATTTTCTCTCCGCGTTGTGAAGAGAAGAATATTTGGACTCCTTGAAAGGATCGAAACCAACTCTTCCCGGCCAATCTATAGCTTAATCAACAGAGCGATCAGCACATGATAAGAATACCATTATTTCAGCATTCATGAATATACATCATGTAATACACAATAAAACACACATATCCTAACCATGCATATATAACCTATATCTACATATATACACATATAGATATAACCTATCAGTGATCGGGCTGAGCCGAAAAAAAAGTGGGTCCCACGGACCCCTCACTTTTAAAAATTGGGGTCCTACCTGTCCTTTTCTGGGTCCGATCGGAATGAAGGCTCTTATTAATCATATTAATGATTCAAATATAAAAACACAGACTTGATTTGGACACTAAAAAGTGTTGCAAGGGGGAGGAGGAAGGGGGGGGGGGTGTGAAAGTGCTGCTGCGCTGTGTAGCATACAGGACAACCTGCACCAGAGCTGTAACTAGACACTTTGGTGCCCTCCAGCAGAAAGTGAATAGGTGCTCCCCCTCCCATTCTCCAAAGCATGGAAGCAAGGACTGCGCGCCGAAGGCGCGCTGCTAAAAATCAGGGGCGTGGCTTCATGGGGAAGGGGCGTGACCACATAATAGTGCCAGTTCACATTGCACCAGGTAGAGCACGTCATACACATTGCGCCACGCAGAGCACGTCATACACATTGCGCCAGGCAGAGCACGTCATACACATTGCGCCAGGCAGAGCACGTCATACACTTTTGCGCCAGGCAGAGCACGTTATACACTTTGCGCCAGGCAGAGCACGTTATACACTTTGCGCCAGGCAGAGCACGTCATACACTTTGCGCCAGGTAAAGCACTGGTCTGGATGGGAAGGGGGCAGCGAGATGGTGGTGGATCACTAAGAGGCCCTACACACTGGTCGATCTGACTGAAAGATACAAACGATCTCGTTCATTAATGAACGCGATAAAGTTCATATCTTTCAGTGTGGAGGCACAAGCGATGAACGATGCGCGGCCCCGCGCTCGTTCATCGCTGGTGCCCCTTCCCTTGTGCATGCAGGCCAATATGGACGATCTCGTCCATATTTGCCTGCACTTCTATGGAGCCGGGTGACGGAGGGAGTGAAGGAACTTCACTCCCCTGTCACTGCCCCCCACCGCCGGGTCACCCGTCGGCTGTATCCGCCGTCGGGCAGCTCGGCGTGGATCGTTAAATGTGTAGGGCCCTTAAGCAGTAGAAGGGAGTACACTGGAATGAATGAGGGGGCACTGTAATGGGACTGGCTGGTGGGGTTCTTGCTGAGGGGGCAGTGAGATGGGGGCAGGGGGCTGGTTGGGGGAGGGGAGACTGGGATGAGGGAGTCCATGAGATGGTGGGGGACACTGGGCTGTATGGGGGGACACTATGAATGGGGAGGCACTGAGCAGGGTGGGAAGGTGGCAGTGAGATAGGGGTGTGACACTGGGTTGGGGGGGGATCAGTGTGTCTGGACTGATTGGGGGTTCTAGATGGGAGGGCAGTGAGATGGCACAGTGGACTAGATGGGGAGGGAAGGGGGAAATGCTCTGCTGGCAGGGTCAGTAATGCTGGGGGACACTGGGCTGGAGAAGGGGCAAACACTGTGAAGGGAGCATTGACATGGTGCTGTTTCTGCCTGGCCCTGCACACTGGCTCCAGCACCGCACACTCCTTCCCCACTGTCCCAGCGCCCTACCTGCATACTCAATTTCTGCACTGCAGAGAGCTGTCCCCTGGTGGCGGGTCCGGCAAACTTCATCACTGCCGAGAAATGTCACCCGGCGGCGGCTCCGGCTCTGACACAGACTCCGGCTCTCTCGAACCTCCTCCCTCCCCAGAGAGCCGCGCTGCGGCTTCCCGTGGTCGGCGGCATGATTGTGCACTCCCTCGCTCCTCACAGCGGGAGCGTGGTACTCTCTGCGTCCTCCCACCCAGCAGCCGCCTGACGCGCACGTCTGACAAGTAACGTCAGAGCAAGCGCCAGAGTGCATCCCAGCGGAGCGCGTCCCCGGGGACCCTCCCATTATTAAAAAGTGAGTCCTCATCCTCCGTTTTGGGGTAAAATACGCGCTATAGCACGTTTTTGCGAACACTGACCTATACGCAAGTGGATTGTCCAGACCTGTCAGGTCCCTAGTGACAGTAATGTGTTGCGACTGTGTACGACCATGTACTGACATGCCCCCGATGTGGATCTATCAGGAACGTTATGGTCGACAGAAACTTAGTAAATGTCGACAGCAAGGAACAGTAAGTGGGCAAAAAATAATCATAATAACCACGGAATCCGGAGGGGTCTGAGGGAAGCATACAAATACAATTCTGATAACACTCCCCCCCCATATACGTATAAATATACATATATATATATATATATATATATATATATAAAAATAGGTACAAGGCAATAACAGCCTGATAATTCATTACCCAGGAAACACCGTTGATGCCGACAGGGCATCCATAAAACTGTATCTCCCCTATCGTGTTGACTGTTTAAGCACACAAACACCCATTTGCTAATACTTAATTTTCCGAATCAAGTACCGCCATACGCTGGCGAAGCCGACAGTTATCCCCACAGCAGCTTATGGCAAAGCCCTCACACCTGCCGACATATGTCGACTAACCAATAGTGGGTACAACAGGGAAAAGTGAATTTATGTAACATAAGAGTGAGCATGCGTCCATCATCAAACATAATGCCATATAAAAACCATATTACAAGCAAAAGGAAGAATTAATCACATGCACTGCCAATGATGTATATGCAGCCAACTACTAAACACAGGAATCTTCACAACTAATTCCACAAGAAATTTATACAACAGAATTGGAAAAGTGATCGGCGCAAAACATCATATAGGTATGTAGAAAGTCCTTACATCTGATAATAAACAAGAGAATCCCCTTGTAGTCCTTCACTGTAGTGTTTTGTAGTGTTTTGCAGATGTCCTCTTATCTCGCCCTCCAAAAGTGTGATCTCTTATCTCAAAAAAGAAAACAAATCATCGGGCAGACCAATTTGGACTTCTGCAGCGTAACGGAAGGATCATCCAAGGAAGACAGCTCCACCTCTCCCCACTGGGTACCACTAGCTTGACGCGTTTCGGACGTTAGAGTCCTTCATCAGAAGCATAGTGGTGAGTACCTGGAGTAGGGTTTTTATACCCCCAAACATTAGGCCTGATTGTCCAGCACAAACTGATTTGGCTCCCGCCAAAAACGCGGCGTTTTCCGCCGCAACCGGAAGTCCCCGTCATCAGCCGCGACCGGAAGTCATCATTCCTGGCGGCGGAAGTCTACATGTGTTCCAGCGGAGGCTTACAGGAAATGGTTTATGCGGTTCACCTCCGCAAATTCGGCTGGATTTTCACTTAGTTCCTTTTTCCTCCAGATAGATAAAACGGTTTAAAACCAAGTCCATAAGATCCATAAAAAGATTATTAAAAGGGTGAGGGTGAGACGAAATTGTACTGAGGAAGATACTTGCAGAGAACAGATGAAAGAAATGAGCCAACGTTTTATAGAAAAAGGTTACCAAAAAGAACAAATTGAAGGGGCTAGAGAGAAAGCTTTAGGTATAGAGAGACAAAGTTTGCTAGTGAACTCCAAGAAAGATCGGAAGAAGGATAATATCTGTTGGTCTTTTATCAGTAATTTTAACTCTCAACACAAAGAAATAGAGACCATTTTTAAGAATAATTGGAAAATACTTAAACAGGATCCAATTATAGGAAATAAATTACCTGATAAGCCTGTCTTTGTGTATAGACGTGCTCCTAGTCTCAAGGATAAACTTGTTAGGAGCAGTCTAGATGAAACTAAAAGAACCAGCACGAGAACTATAGGTTTCCACAGATGTGGTTTATGCACTATGTGTAGACTGGTTAAGGGACCTAGTAAAATCAAGGATTTCTGTGTTAAAAATGTCACCTATCCAATAAAAGAATTCATTACGTGTAACACGAAAAATGCAGTGTATGGTTTGGAATGTAAATGTGGGCTAATTTATATTGGCAAAACCAGTAGGAATCTTAAAACCCGCTTAGCTGAGCATACTTATAATATAAAAAAAGGACTTGAAACCCACACAGTATCAGCACATTTTAAGAATGTCCATAACTCTAACCCATGTGCCATTAAGTCCTTCTGGGGACTTCAAGCCATTTTACCATCTTGGAAAAATAAAGATGATGATGTTAGATTGGCAAAGGCTGAAATGAAGTGGATTCATACTTTGAAAACTTTGACCCCAGGAGGACTTAATGGCGATTTTGAATTAAAGTGGTTTTTATAAAATCTTTTAAAATATTGTTTTTAGATATATTTCCCTGTCTCCTTTGAATATGCTGCTATGGAATTTTTTGGTGCTATAATGATTACTTAATCGTTTTACTATTTGTTGTTAGGATGATATAATTTTCCTATTTTATTGTAACTATTGTTTTTTTAATAATCTTTTTATGGATCTTATGGACTTGGTTTTAAACCGTTTTATCTATCTGGAGGAAAAAGGAACTAAGTGAAAATCCAGCCGAATTTGCGGAGGTGAACCGCATAAACCATTTCCTGTAAGCCTCCGCTGGAACGCATGTAGACTTCCGCCGCCGGGAATGATGACTTCCGGTCGCGGCTGATGACGGGGACTTCCGGTCGCGGCGGAAAACGCCGCGTTTTTGGCGGGAGCCAAATCAGTTTGTGCTGGACAATCAGGCCTAATGTTTGGGGGTATAAAAACCCTACTCCAGGTACTCACCACTATGATTCTGATGAAGGACTCTAACGTCCGAAACGCGTCAAGCTAGTGGTGCCCAGTGGGGAGAGGTGGAGCTGTCTTCCTTGGATGATCCTTCCCTTCCGTTACGCTGCAGAAGTCCGGAATCTCCAGCGTTTTTCCGAGAGGGTAACTTGACTCCAGCTGATAGCACCCCTTGACACCCTCCCTTTTGTGTTGTGGATATATGCTATATTTTTAAAGATACATTGTGAGTGTTCTGTGCAATAAATTTGTTTGTCCCTTTTGTCCAAATTGGTCTGCCCGATGATTTGTTTTCTTTTTTGAGATAAGAGATCACACTTTTGGAGGGCGAGATAAGAGGACATCTGCAAAACACTACAGTGAAGGACTACAAGGGGATTCTCTTGTTTATTATCAGATGTAAGGACTTTCTACATACCTATATGATGTTTTGCGCCGATCACTTTTCCAATTCTGTTGTATAAATTTCTTGTGGAATTAGTTGTGAAGATTCCTGTGTTTAGTAGTTGGCTGCATATACATCATTGGCAGCGCATGTGATTAATTCTTCCTTTTGCTTGTATCATTGTTATTCACATTTTTAATCATTTGCTGCAGCCATGTTCTCATTTAGAGAAAACAGGAAGGAACTCCTGGTTAGCATTTTTGATGAGGGGGTGGATGTTTCCACTTGTGATGAGGATTTATCCTCAATCCTTTCTAAATTAGAAACCTTAGTATTAAAGGAAAATCGTCTTTTTTAGGAAATCCTGACTTTAGAGAAATATCAGGCTGAGCAATTAATTCCCACGGGACTGAAAATGAACAAACCACCTTCCTTTGTTGGGGTGAATGAGGTTTTCTCCAGTGAATGGAATAAAATACCGGAGCAGTGCTCATTCAAACTGATGGAGCTTATTATAAGAGAACGGAAGTCTAATATGGAGACTATTAATGGCGAAATCTCCAAAATCCAACTGCTAGTTACTCCGTGCAGGGATTTGGAGGATTTCAAGGAAGCAGAGATTGAAATATTGCGTCAACTAAATAAAGAGACAAGGGATTTGAAAGAAAAAAAAGTAAAGAAATTTAAAAGCGATAAGGAGGAATATAGAAATAAGAATGATAATAGAGATATCCCACAAACTGAAACATGTGTTATCCCTGAGGAGAGAAAGAAATCTCCCTTCCAGTGGAAAAAAATAGATAGAGAAAGAAAAAGAAAACCCCCTGTAAGGGATAATTGGAGGACAAATGGGAGGGAATTTTGGAGGACAGATAGGCAATTAAATAGGAGGTGGAAAGAGGATGAGGAAAGAAATAATAGAAAAGATTGGGGGCGGGGAAATTTCACTCCATATAGAAATAGATACCAATTTTTACCGAGAGAAGATGAGGAGGTTCATACCCCTTTTTTAAACTGGGAACCCAGGGGAAACAGAAGGAGGTTCTAAGGAAAAGGAGATGTAAAAGAGGTAAACGTGCAGGTATTAAAAAGAAAATAACTAAAAAGATTCCAGTAGCTGAGCCCATACAAAGTGACCTGTTAAGTATGAAAATATTTAATTTAAGTAAAAAGGAACTTACAAAAGAGGAAACAAATGTGTTGATGAAAGGTTTAAAATATGCCCCGACCAGTAAGGCTGATCCTTTTCAATTTTATATTGATTTAGAGAAATTTACCCGTAAGCTAACAGTAAAGAAATTTTTTGTAGCTAAGGATGGAGATGAGGCTTTGAGTTCTGAAAGTGGGGGTCCCTCCGCTTCTATATTCAGGCCAAAATCAACTTTTTACCCCACACATTGCAGAGGGGGCTTCATTGAATCCTTTAGCAAAATTGTGAATGAGGAGGTAGAAAGTGTACTACAGAAAAAAATAAGGAAGTGTAATCTTACCTATAAGGAACGCCTTGCTCTAAAGTCATTGAAAGATGACAAAGATTTGATTATTAAACCGGCGGATAAGGGTGGAGGGGTGGTCCTTATGGATAAATGTGATTATATGGCAGAGATTGACAGACAGTTAATGAGTGGTAATACTTACAAAAAATTAAAGAATGACCCCACGAATAGAATTAAGAATGACCTAATAGCCCTTACTAGGGAAGCAATGGAAAATGGAGTCCTTACCAAATCGGAATCAGATTTCATTAATATTGCATATCCCTCTGTTCCAACAATATATGTGCTGCCTAAAATCCATAAGGACCCCCTCCACCCGCCAGGTAGACCGATTGTGTCTGGGGTAAATAGCATTACCTCAAATTTGTCAGCTGTTGTAGATTCGTATCTGCAACCTTTAGTTAAGGAGACAAGAGCTTTTTTAAAAGATACTGGGGATGTGCTAAGAATGTTGAGTAATTTGGAGTGGAAAGAAGATTTCCTTATGGCTAGCGGAGATGTCGCTACTTTATATACAATTATTAACATTGATTCTGGATTACAGGCTGTTTCTTTCTTTTTAGACAGATCTACTCTGTCTCCCGAGGTTAAAGTGTTTGTTTTGAAGAGTATTAAATTTATCTTGACAAACAATTACTTTTTCTACAATGGGATTTATTACTTACAGACGGTGGGTACGGCAATGGGCACCAGATTCGCGCCCAGCTACGCCAATCTCTTCATGGCCTTTTGGGAGGAGAGTGCCGTATGGCATGATGGCGAGCTGGGCGCGGGTCTGGTGTCCTGGAGTCGTTATATAGACGACATTTTTCTAGTCTGGAATGGAACACAGCAAGATTTGTTCATTTTTTTCGACAGTTTGAACCGTAATGGTTTAAATATTAATATCACTTTTAAAAGTAGCAATTTGGAACTTTCTTTTCTGGATCTGTGTATCTATGTGAAGGAGGGGTGCCTTCATACAAAAATCTTTAGGAAGGACACTGATTCTAATGGATATATAGACAGATTAAGTCTCCATCATAAGAACTGGCTAGACGGGATTCCGTACAGCCAGTTTTTGAGGGTGAGACGAAATTGTACTGAGGAAGATACTTGCAAAGAACAGATGAAAGAAATGAGCCAACGTTTTATAGAAAAAGGTTACCAAAAAGAACAAATTGAAGGGGCTAGAGAGAAAGCTTTAGGTATAGAGAGACAAAGTTTGCTAGTGAACTCCAAGAAAGATCGGAAGAAGGATAATATCTGTTGGTCTTTTATCAGTAATTTTAACTCTCAACACAAAGAAATAGAGACCATTTTTAAGAATAATTGGAAAATACTTAAACAGGATCCAATTATAGGAAATAAATTACCTGATAAGCCTGTCTTTGTGTATAGACGTGCTCCTAGTCTCAAGGATAAACTTGTTAGGAGCAGTCTAGATGAAACTAAAAGAACCAGCACGAGAACTATAGGTTTCCACAGATGTGGTTTATGCACTATGTGTAGACTGGTTAAGGGACCTAGTAAAATCAAGGATTTCTGTGTTAAAAATGTCACCTATCCAATAAAAGAATTCATTACGTGTAACACGAAAAATGCAGTGTATGGTTTGGAATGTAAATGTGGGCTAATTTATATTGGCAAAACCAGTAGGAATCTTAAAACCCGCTTAGCTGAGCATACTTATAATATAAAAAAAGGACTTGAAACCCACACAGTATCAGCACATTTTAAGAATGTCCATAACTCTAACCCATGTGCCATTAAGTCCTTCTGGGGACTTCAAGCCATTTTACCATCTTGGAAAAATAAAGATGATGATGTTAGATTGGCAAAGGCTGAAATGAAGTGGATTCATACTTTGAAAACTTTGACCCCAGGAGGACTTAATGGCGATTTTGAATTAAAGTGGTTTTTATAAAATCTTTTAAAATATTGTTTTTAGATATATTTCCCTGTCTCCTTTGAATATGCTGCTATGGAATTTTTTGGTGCTATAATGATTACTTAATCGTTTTACTATTTGTTGTTAGGATGATATAATTTTCCTATTTTATTGTAATTCTTGTTTTTTTAATAATCTTTTTATGGATCTTATGGACTTGGTTTTAAACCGTTTTATCTATCTGGAGGAAAAAGGAACTAAGTGAAAATCCAGCCGAATTTGCGGAGGTGAACCGCATAAACCATTTCCTGTAAGCCTCCGCTGGAACGCATGTAGACTTCCGCCGCCGGGAATGATGACTTCCGGTCGCGGCGGAAAACGCAGCATTTTTGGCGGGAGCCAAATCAGTTTGTGCTGGACAATCAGGCCTAATGTTTGGGGGTATAAAAACCCTACTCCAGGTACTCACCACTATGATTCTGATGACGGACTCTAACGTCCGAAACGCGTCAAGCTAGTGGTGCCCAGTGGGGAGAGGTGGAGCTGTCTTCCTTGGATGATCCTTCCCTTCCGTTACGCTGCAGAAGTCCGGAATCTCCAGCATTTTTCCGAGAGGGTAACTTGACTCCAGCTGATAGCACCCCTTGACACCCACACTTTAGTGTTGTGGATATATGCTATATTTTTAAAGATACATTGTGAGTGTTCTGTGCAATAAATTCGTTTGTGCCTTTTGTCCAAATTGGTCTGCCCGATGATTTGTTTTCTTTTTTGAGATAAGAGATCACACTTTTGGAGGGCGAGATAAGAGGACACCTGCAAAACACTACAGTGAAGGACTACAAGGGGATTCTCTTGTTTATTATCAGATGTAAGGACTTTCTACATACCTATATGATGTTTTGCGCCGATCACTTTTTCAATTCTGTTGTATAAATTTCTTGTGGAATTAGTTGTGAAGATTCCTGTGTTTAGTAGTTGGCTGCATATACATCATTGGCAGCGCATGTGATTAATTCTTCCTTTTGCTTGTATCATTGTTATTCACATTTTTAATCATTTGCTGCAGCCATGTTCTCATTTAGAGAAAACAGGAAGGAACTCCTGGTTAGCATTTTTGATGAGGGGGTGGATGTTTCTACTTGTGATGAGGATTTATCCTCAATCCTTTCTAAATTAGAAACCTTAGTATTAAAGGAAAATCGTCTTTTTTGGGAAATCCTGACTTTAGAGAAATATCAGGCTGAGCAATTAATTCCCAAGGGACTGAAAATGAACAAACCACCTTCCTTTGTTGGGGTGAATGAGGTTTTCTCCAGTGAATGGAATAAAATACTGGAGCAGTGCTCATTCAAACTGATGGAGCTTATTATAAGAGAACGGAAGTCTAATATGGAGACTATTAATGGCGAAATCTCCAAAATCCAACTGCTAGTTACTCCATGCAGGGATTTGGAGGATTTCAAGGAAGCAGAGATTGAAATATTACGTAAACTAAATAAAGAGACAAGGGATTTGAAAGAAAAAAAAGTAAAGAAATTTAAAAGAGATAAGGAGGAATATAGAAATAAGAATGATAATAGAGATATCCCACAAACTGAAACATGTGTTATCCCTGAGGAGAGAAAGAAATCTCCCTTCCAGTGGAAAAAAATAGATAGAGAAAGAAAAAGAAAACCCCCTGTAAGGGATAATTGGAGGACAAATGGGAGGGAATTTTGGAGGACAGATAGGCAATTAAATAGGAGGTGGAAAGAGGATGAGGAAAGAAATAATAGAAAAGATTGGGGGCGGGGAAATTTCACTCCATATAGAAATAGATACCAATTTTTACCGAGAGAAGATGAGGAGGTTCATACCCCTTTTTTAAACTGGGAACCCAGGGGAAACAGAAGGAGGTTCTAAGGAAAAGGAGATGTAAAAGAGGTAAACGTGCAGGTATTAAAAAGAAAATAACTAAAAAGATTCCAGTAGCTGAGCCCATACAAAGTGACCTGTTAAGTATGAAAATATTTAATTTAAGTAAAAAGGAACTTACAAAAGAGGAAACAAATGTGTTGATGAAAGGTTTAAAATATGCCCCGACCAGTAAGGCTGATCCTTTTCAATTTTATATTGATTTAGAGAAATTTACCCGTAAGCTAACAGTAAAGAAATTTTTTGTAGCTAAGGATGGAGATGAGGCTTTGAGTTCTGAAAGTGGGGGTCCCTCCGCTTCTATATTCAGGCCAAAATCAACTTTTTACCCCACACATTGCAGAGGGGGCTTCATTGAATCCTTTAGCAAAATTGTGAATGAGGAGGTAGAAAGTGTACTACAGAAAAAAATAAGGAAGTGTAATCTTACCTATAAGGAACGCCTTGCTCTAAAGTCATTGAAAGATGACAAAGATTTGATTATTAAACCGGCGGATAAGGGTGGAGGGGTGGTCCTTATGGATAAATGTGATTATATGGCAGAGATTGACAGACAGTTAATGAGTGGTAATACTTACAAAAAATTAAAGAATGACCCCACGAATAGAATTAAGAATGACCTAATAGCCCTTACTAGGGAAGCAATGGAAAATGGAGTCCTTACCAAATCGGAATCAGATTTCATTAATATTGCATATCCCTCTGTTCCAACAATATATGTGCTGCCTAAAATCCATAAGGACCCCCTCCACCCGCCAGGTAGACCGATTGTGTCTGGGGTAAATAGCATTACCTCAAATTTGTCAGCTGTTGTAGATTCGTATCTGCAACCTTTAGTTAGGGAGACAAGAGCTTTTTTAAAAGATACTGGGGATGTGCTAAGAATGTTGAGTAATTTGGAGTGGAAAGAAGATTTCCTTATGGCTAGCGGAGATGTCGCTACTTTATATACAATTATTAACATTGATTCTGGATTACAGGCTGTTTCTTTCTTTTTAGACAGATCTACTCTGTCTCCCGAGGTTAAAGTGTTTGTTTTGAAGAGTATTAAATTTATCTTGACAAACAATTACTTTTTCTACAATGGGATTTATTACTTACAGACGGTGGGTACGGCAATGGGCACCAGATTCGCGCCCAGCTACGCCAATCTCTTCATGGCCTTTTGGGAGGAGAGTGCCGTATGGCATGATGGCGAGCTGGGCGCGGGTCTGGTGTCCTGGAGTCGTTATATAGACGACATTTTTCTAGTCTGGAATGGAACACAGCAAGATTTGTTCATTTTTTTCGACAGTTTGAACCGTAATGGTTTAAATATTAATATCACTTTTAAAAGTAGCAATTTGGAACTTTCTTTTCTGGATCTGTGTATCTATGTGAAGGAGGGGTGCCTTCATACAAAAATCTTTAGGAAGGACACTGATTCTAATGGATATATAGACAGATTAAGTCTCCATCATAAGAACTGGCTAGACGGGATTCCGTACAGCCAGTTTTTGAGGGTGAGACGAAATTGTACTGAGGAAGATACTTGCAAAGAACAGATGAAAGAAATGAGCCAACGTTTTATAGAAAAAGGTTACCAAAAAGAACAAATTGAAGGGGCTAGAGAGAAAGCTTTAGGTATAGAGAGACAAAGTTTGCTAGTGAACTCCAAGAAAGATCGGAAGAAGGATAATATCTGTTGGTCTTTTATCAGTAATTTTAACTCTCAACACAAAGAAATAGAGACCATTTTTAAGAATAATTGGAAAATACTTAAACAGGATCCAATTATAGGAAATAAATTACCTGATAAGCCTGTCTTTGTGTATAGACGTGCTCCTAGTCTCAAGGATAAACTTGTTAGGAGCAGTCTAGATGAAACTAAAAGAACCAGCACGAGAACTATAGGTTTCCACAGATGTGGTTTATGCACTATGTGTAGACTGGTTAAGGGACCTAGTAAAATCAAGGATTTCTGTGTTAAAAATGTCACCTATCCAATAAAAGAATTCATTACGTGTAACACGAAAAATGCAGTGTATGGTTTGGAATGTAAATGTGGGCTAATTTATATTGGCAAAACCAGTAGGAATCTTAAAACCCGCTTAGCTGAGCATACTTATAATATAAAAAAAGGACTTGAAACCCACACAGTATCAGCACATTTTAAGAATGTCCATAACTCTAACCCATGTGCCATTAAGTCCTTCTGGGGACTTCAAGCCATTTTACCATCTTGGAAAAATAAAGATGATGATGTTAGATTGGCAAAGGCTGAAATGAAGTGGATTCATACTTTGAAAACTTTGACCCCAGGAGGACTTAATGGCGATTTTGAATTAAAGTGGTTTTTATAAAATCTTTTAAAATATTGTTTTTAGATATATTTCCCTGTCTCCTTTGAATATGCTGCTATGGAATTTTTTGGTGCTATAATGATTACTTAATCGTTTTACTATTTGTTGTTAGGATGATATAATTTTCCTATTTTATTGTAACTCTTGTTTTTTTAATAATCTTTTTATGGATCTTATGGACTTGGTTTTAAACCGTTTTATCTATCTGGAGGAAAAAGGAACTAAGTGAAAATCCAGCCGAATTTGCGGAGGTGAACCGCATAAACCATTTCCTGTAAGCCTCCGCTGGAACGCATGTAGACTTCCGCCGCCGGGAATGATGACTTCCGGTCGCGGCTGATGACGGGGACTTCCGGTCGCGGCGGAAAACGCCGCGTTTTTGGCGGGAGCCAAATCAGTTTGTGCTGGACAATCAGGCCTAATGTTTGGGGGTATAAAAACCCTACTCCAGGTACTCACCACTATGATTCTGATGAAGGACTCTAACGTCCGAAACGCGTCAAGCTAGTGGTGCCCAGTGGGGAGAGGTGGAGCTGTCTTCCTTGGATGATCCTTCCCTTCCGTTACGCTGCAGAAGTCCGGAATCTCCAGCGTTTTTCCGAGAGGGTAACTTGACTCCAGCTGATAGCACCCCTTGACACCCACCCTTTTGTGTTGTGGATATATGCTATATTTTTAAAGATACATTGTGAGTGTTCTGTGCAATAAATTTGTTTGTCCCTTTTGTCCAAATTGGTCTGCCCGATGATTTGTTTTCTTTTTTGAGATAAGAGATCACACTTTTGGAGGGCGAGATAAGAGGACATCTGCAAAACACTACAGTGAAGGACTACAAGGGGATTCTCTTGTTTATTATCAGATGTAAGGACTTTCTACATACCTATATGATGTTTTGCGCCGATCACTTTTCCAATTCTGTTGTATAAATTTCTTGTGGAATTAGTTGTGAAGATTCCTGTGTTTAGTAGTTGGCTGCATATACATCATTGGCAGCGCATGTGATTAATTCTTCCTTTTGCTTGTATCATTGTTATTCACATTTTTAATCATTTGCTGCAGCCATGTTCTCATTTAGAGAAAACAGGAAGGAACTCCTGGTTAGCATTTTTGATGAGGGGGTGGATGTTTCCACTTGTGATGAGGATTTATCCTCAATCCTTTCTAAATTAGAAACCTTAGTATTAAAGGAAAATCGTCTTTTTTAGGAAATCCTGACTTTAGAGAAATATCAGGCTGAGCAATTAATTCCCACGGGACTGAAAATGAACAAACCACCTTCCTTTGTTGGGGTGAATGAGGTTTTCTCCAGTGAATGGAATAAAATACCGGAGCAGTGCTCATTCAAACTGATGGAGCTTATTATAAGAGAACGGAAGTCTAATATGGAGACTATTAATGGCGAAATCTCCAAAATCCAACTGCTAGTTACTCCGTGCAGGGATTTGGAGGATTTCAAGGAAGCAGAGATTGAAATATTACGTCAACTAAATAAAGAGACAAGGGATTTGAAAGAAAAAAAAGTAAAGAAATTTAAAAGAGATAAGGAGGAATATAGAAATAAGAATGATAATAGAGATATCCCACAAACTGAAACATGTGTTATCCCTGAGGAGAGAAAGAAATCTCCCTTCCAGTGGAAAAAAATAGATAGAGAAAGAAAAAGAAAACCCCCTGTAAGGGATAATTGGAGGACAAATGGGAGGGAATTTTGGAGGACAGATAGGCAATTAAATAGGAGGTGGAAAGAGGATGAGGAAAGAAATAATAGAAAAGATTGGGGGCGGGGAAATTTCACTCCATATAGAAATAGATACCAATTTTTACCGAGAGAAGATGAGGAGGTTCATACCCCTTTTTTAAACTGGGAACCCAGGGGAAACAGAAGGAGGTTCTAAGGAAAAGGAGATGTAAAAGAGGTAAACGTGCAGGTATTAAAAAGAAAATAACTAAAAAGATTCCAGTAGCTGAGCCCATACAAAGTGACCTGTTAAGTATGAAAATATTTAATTTAAGTAAAAGGGAACTTACAAAAGAGGAAACAAATGTGTTGATGAAAGGTTTAAAATATGCCCCGACCAGTAAGGCTGATCCTTTTCAATTTTATATTGATTTAGAGAAATTTACCCGTAAGCTAACAGTAAAGAAATTTTTTGTAGCTAAGGATGGAGATGAGGCTTTGAGTTCTGAAAGTGGGGGTCCCTCCGCTTCTATATTCAGGCCAAAATCAACTTTTTACCCCACACATTGCAGAGGGGGCTTCATTGAATCCTTTAGCAAAATTGTGAATGAGGAGGTAGAAAGTGTACTACAGAAAAAAATAAGGAAGTGTAATCTTACCTATAAGGAACGCCTTGCTCTAAAGTCATTGAAAGATGACAAAGATTTGATTATTAAACCGGCGGATAAGGGTGGAGGGGTGGTCCTTATGGATAAATGTGATTATATGGCAGAGATTGACAGACAGTTAATGAGTGGTAATACTTACAAAAAATTAAAGAATGACCCCACGAATAGAATTAAGAATGACCTAATAGCCCTTACTAGGGAAGCAATGGAAAATGGAGTCCTTACCAAATCGGAATCAGATTTCATTAATATTGCATATCCCTCTGTTCCAACAATATATGTGCTGCCTAAAATCCATAAGGACCCCCTCCACCCGCCAGGTAGACCGATTGTGTCTGGGGTAAATAGCATTACCTCAAATTTGTCAGCTGTTGTAGATTCGTATCTGCAACCTTTAGTTAGGGAGACAAGAGCTTTTTTAAAAGATACTGGGGATGTGCTAAGAATGTTGAGTAATTTGGAGTGGAAAGAAGATTTCCTTATGGCTAGCGGAGATGTCGCTACTTTATATACAATTATTAACATTGATTCTGGATTACAGGCTGTTTCTTTCTTTTTAGACAGATCTACTCTGTCTCCCGAGGTTAAAGTGTTTGTTTTGAAGAGTATTAAATTTATCTTGACAAACAATTACTTTTTCTACAATGGGATTTATTACTTACAGACGGTGGGTACGGCAATGGGCACCAGATTCGCGCCCAGCTACGCCAATCTCTTCATGGCCTTTTGGGAGGAGAGTGCCGTATGGCATGATGGCGAGCTGGGCGCGGGTCTGGTGTCCTGGAGTCGTTATATAGACGACATTTTTCTAGTCTGGAATGGAACACAGCAAGATTTGTTCATTTTTTTCGACAGTTTGAACCTTAATGGTTTAAATATTAATATCACTTTTAAAAGTAGCAATTTGGAACTTTCTTTTCTGGATCTGTGTATCTATGTGAAGGAGGGGTGCCTTCATACAAAAATCTTTAGGAAGGACACTGATTCTAATGGATATATAGACAGATTAAGTCTCCATCATAAGAACTGGCTAGACGGGATTCCGTACAGCCAGTTTTTGAGGGTGAGACGAAATTGTACTGAGGAAGATACTTGCAAAGAACAGATGAAAGAAATGAGCCAACGTTTTATAGAAAAAGGTTACCAAAAAGAACAAATTGAAGGGGCTAGAGAGAAAGCTTTAGGTATAGAGAGACAAAGTTTGCTAGTGAACTCCAAGAAAGATCGGAAGAAGGATAATATCTGTTGGTCTTTTATCAGTAATTTTAACTCTCAACACAAAGAAATAGAGACCATTTTTAAGAATAATTGGAAAATACTTAAACAGGATCCAATTATAGGAAATAAATTACCTGATAAGCCTGTCTTTGTGTATAGACGTGCTCCTAGTCTCAAGGATAAACTTGTTAGGAGCAGTCTAGATGAAACTAAAAGAACCAGCACGAGAACTATAGGTTTCCACAGATGTGGTTTATGCACTATGTGTAGACTGGTTAAGGGACCTAGTAAAATCAAGGATTTCTGTGTTAAAAATGTCACCTATCCAATAAAAGAATTCATTACGTGTAACACGAAAAATGCAGTGTATGGTTTGGAATGTAAATGTGGGCTAATTTGTATTGGCAAAACCAGTAGGAATCTTAAAACCCGCTTAGCTGAGCATACTTATAATATAAAAAAAGGACTTGAAACCCACACAGTATCAGCACATTTTAAGAATGTCCATAACTCTAACCCATGTGCCATTAAGTCCTTCTGGGGACTTCAAGCCATTTTACCATCTTGGAAAAATAAAGATGATGATGTTAGATTGGCAAAGGCTGAAATGAAGTGGATTCATACTTTGAAAACTTTGACCCCAGGAGGACTTAATGGCGATTTTGAATTAAAGTGGTTTTTATAAAATCTTTTAAAATATTGTTTTTAGATATATTTCCCTGTCTCCTTTGAATATGCTGCTATGGAATTTTTTGGTGCTATAATGATTACTTAATCGTTTTACTATTTGTTGTTAGGATGATATAATTTTCCTATTTTATTGTAATTCTTGTTTTTTTAATAATCTTTTTATGGATCTTATGGACTTGGTTTTAAACCGTTTTATCTATCTGGAGGAAAAAGGAACTAAGTGAAAATCCAGCCGAATTTGCGGAGGTGAACCGCATAAACCATTTCCTGTAAGCCTCCGCTGGAACGCATGTAGACTTCCGCCGCCGGGAATGATGACTTCCGGTCGCGGCGGAAAACGCAGCATTTTTGGCGGGAGCCAAATCAGTTTGTGCTGGACAATCAGGCCTAATGTTTGGGGGTATAAAAACCCTACTCCAGGTACTCACCACTATGATTCTGATGAAGGACTCTAACGTCCGAAACGCGTCAAGCTAGTGGTGCCCAGTGGGGAGAGGTGGAGCTGTCTTCCTTGGATGATCCTTCCCTTCCGTTACGCTGCAGAAGTCCGGAATCTCCAGCATTTTTCCGAGAGGGTAACTTGACTCCAGCTGATAGCACCCCTTGACACCCACACTTTAGTGTTGTGGATATATGCTATATTTTTAAAGATACATTGTGAGTGTTCTGTGCAATAAATTCGTTTGTGCCTTTTGTCCAAATTGGTCTGCCCGATGATTTGTTTTCTTTTTTGAGATAAGAGATCACACTTTTGGAGGGCGAGATAAGAGGACACCTGCAAAACACTACAGTGAAGGACTACAAGGGGATTCTCTTGTTTATTATCAGATGTAAGGACTTTCTACATACCTATATGATGTTTTGCGCCGATCACTTTTTCAATTCTGTTGTATAAATTTCTTGTGGAATTAGTTGTGAAGATTCCTGTGTTTAGTAGTTGGCTGCATATACATCATTGGCAGCGCATGTGATTAATTCTTCCTTTTGCTTGTATCATTGTTATTCACATTTTTAATCATTTGCTGCAGCCATGTTCTCATTTAGAGAAAACAGGAAGGAACTCCTGGTTAGCATTTTTGATGAGGGGGTGGATGTTTCTACTTGTGATGAGGATTTATCCTCAATCCTTTCTAAATTAGAAACCTTAGTATTAAAGGAAAATCGTCTTTTTTGGGAAATCCTGACTTTAGAGAAATATCAGGCTGAGCAATTAATTCCCAAGGGACTGAAAATGAACAAACCACCTTCCTTTGTTGGGGTGAATGAGGTTTTCTCCAGTGAATGGAATAAAATACTGGAGCAGTGCTCATTCAAACTGATGGAGCTTATTATAAGAGAACGGAAGTCTAATATGGAGACTATTAATGGCGAAATCTCCAAAATCCAACTGCTAGTTACTCCATGCAGGGATTTGGAGGATTTCAAGGAAGCAGAGATTGAAATATTACGTAAACTAAATAAAGAGACAAGGGATTTGAAAGAAAAAAAAGTAAAGAAATTTAAAAGAGATAAGGAGGAATATAGAAATAAGAATGATAATAGAGATATCCCACAAACTGAAACATGTGTTATCCCTGAGGAGAGAAAGAAATCTCCCTTCCAGTGGAAAAAAATAGATAGAGAAAGAAAAAGAAAACCCCCTGTAAGGGATAATTGGAGGACAAATGGGAGGGAATTTTGGAGGACAGATAGGCAATTAAATAGGAGGTGGAAAGAGGATGAGGAAAGAAATAATAGAAAAGATTGGGGGCGGGGAAATTTCACTCCATATAGAAATAGATACCAATTTTTACCGAGAGAAGATGAGGAGGTTCATACCCCTTTTTTAAACTGGGAACCCAGGGGAAACAGAAGGAGGTTCTAAGGAAAAGGAGATGTAAAAGAGGTAAACGTGCAGGTATTAAAAAGAAAATAACTAAAAAGATTCCAGTAGCTGAGCCCATACAAAGTGACCTGTTAAGTATGAAAATATTTAATTTAAGTAAAAAGGAACTTACAAAAGAGGAAACAAATGTGTTGATGAAAGGTTTAAAATATGCCCTGACCAGTAAGGCTGATCCTTTTCAATTTTATATTGATTTAGAGAAATTTACCCGTAAGCTAACAGTAAAGAAATTTTTTGTAGCTAAGGATGGAGATGAGGCTTTGAGTTCTGAAAGTGGGGGTCCCTCCGCTTCTATATTCAGGCCAAAATCAACTTTTTACCCCACACATTGCAGAGGGGGCTTCATTGAATCCTTTAGCAAAATTGTGAATGAGGAGGTAGAAAGTGTACTACAGAAAAAAATAAGGAAGTGTAATCTTACCTATAAGGAACGCCTTGCTCTAAAGTCATTGAAAGATGACAAAGATTTGATTATTAAACCGGCGGATAAGGGTGGAGGGGTGGTCCTTATGGATAAATGTGATTATATGGCAGAGATTGACAGACAGTTAATGAGTGGTAATACTTACAAAAAATTAAAGAATGACCCCACGAATAGAATTAAGAATGACCTAATAGCCCTTACTAGGGAAGCAATGGAAAATGGAGTCCTTACCAAATCGGAATCAGATTTCATTAATATTGCATATCCCTCTGTTCCAACAATATATGTGCTGCCTAAAATCCATAAGGACCCCCTCCACCCGCCAGGTAGACCGATTGTGTCTGGGGTAAATAGCATTACCTCAAATTTGTCAGCTGTTGTAGATTCGTATCTGCAACCTTTAGTTAGGGAGACAAGAGCTTTTTTAAAAGATACTGGGGATGTGCTAAGAATGTTGAGTAATTTGGAGTGGAAAGAAGATTTCCTTATGGCTAGCGGAGATGTCGCTACTTTATATACAATTATTAACATTGATTCTGGATTACAGGCTGTTTCTTTCTTTTTAGACAGATCTACTCTGTCTCCCGAGGTTAAAGTGTTTGTTTTGAAGAGTATTAAATTTATCTTGACAAACAATTACTTTTTCTACAATGGGATTTATTACTTACGGCAATGGGCACCAGATTCGCGCCCAGCTACGCCAATCTCTTCATGGCCTTTTGGGAGGAGAGTGCCGTATGGCATGATGGCGAGCTGGGCGCGGGTCTGGTGTCCTGGAGTCGTTATATAGATGACATTTTTCTAGTCTGGAATGGAACACAGCAAGATTTGTTCATTTTTTTCGACAGTTTGAACCGTAATGGTTTAAATATTAATATCACTTTTAAAAGTAGCAATTTGGAACTTTCTTTTCTGGATCTGTGTATCTATGTGAAGGAGGGGTGCCTTCATACAAAAATCTTTAGGAAGGACACTGATTCTAATGGATATATAGACAGATTAAGTCTCCATCATAAGAACTGGCTAGACGGGATTCCGTACAGCCAGTTTTTGAGGGTGAGACGAAATTGTACTGAGGAAGATACTTGCAAAGAACAGATGAAAGAAATGAGCCAACGTTTTATAGAAAAAGGTTACCAAAAAGAACAAATTGAAGGGGCTAGAGAGAAAGCTTTAGGTATAGAGAGACAAAGTTTGCTAGTGAACTCCAAGAAAGATCGGAAGAAGGATAATATCTGTTGGTCTTTTATCAGTAATTTTAACTCTCAACACAAAGAAATAGAGACCATTTTTAAGAATAATTGGAAAATACTTAAACAGGATCCAATTATAGGAAATAAATTACCTGATAAGCCTGTCTTTGTGTATAGACGTGCTCCTAGTCTCAAGGATAAACTTGTTAGGAGCAGTCTAGATGAAACTAAAAGAACCAGCACGAGAACTATAGGTTTCCACAGATGTGGTTTATGCACTATGTGTAGACTGGTTAAGGGACCTAGTAAAATCAAGGATTTCTGTGTTAAAAATGTCACCTATCCAATAAAAGAATTCATTACGTGTAACACGAAAAATGCAGTGTATGGTTTGGAATGTAAATGTGGGCTAATTTACATTGGCAAAACCAGTAGGAATCTTAAAACCCGCTTAGCTGAGCATACTTATAATATAAAAAAAGGACTTGAAACCCACACAGTATCAGCACATTTTAAGAATGTCCATAACTCTAACCCATGTGCCATTAAGTCCTTCTGGGGACTTCAAGCCATTTTACCATCTTGGAAAAATAAAGATGATGATGTTAGATTGGCAAAGGCTGAAATGAAGTGGATTCATACTTTGAAAACTTTGACCCCAGGAGGACTTAATGGCGATTTTGAATTAAAGTGGTTTTTATAAAATCTTTTAAAATATTGTTTTTAGATATATTTCCCTGTCTCCTTTGAATATGCTGCTATGGAATTTTTTGGTGCTATAATGATTACTTAATCGTTTTACTATTTGTTGTTAGGATGATATAATTTTCCTATTTTATTGTAACTCTTGTTTTTTTAATAATCTTTTTATGGATCTTATGGACTTGGTTTTAAACCGTTTTATCTATCTGGAGGAAAAAGGAACTAAGTGAAAATCCAGCCGAATTTGCGGAGGTGAACCGCATAAACCATTTCCTGTAAGCCTCCGCTGGAACGCATGTAGACTTCCGCCGCCGGGAATGATGACTTCCGGTCGCGGCGGAAAACGCAGCATTTTTGGCGGGAGCCAAATCAGTTTGTGCTGGACAATCAGGCCTAATGTTTGGGGGTATAAAAACCCTACTCCAGGTACTCACCACTATGATTCTGATGAAGGACTCTAACGTCCGAAACGCGTCAAGCTAGTGGTGCCCAGTGGGGAGAGGTGGAGCTGTCTTCCTTGGATGATCCTTCCCTTCCGTTACGCTGCAGAAGTCCGGAATCTCCAGCGTTTTTCCGAGAGGGTAACTTGACTCCAGCTGATAGCACCCCTTGACACCCACCCTTTAGTGTTGTGGATATATGCTATATTTTTAAAGATACATTGTGAGTGTTCTGTGCAATAAATTCGTTTGTGCCTTTTGTCCAAATTGGTCTGCCCGATGATTTGTTTTCTTTTTTGAGATAAGAGATCACACTTTTGGAGGGCGAGATAAGAGGACACCTGCAAAACACTACAGTGAAGGACTACAAGGGGATTCTCTTGTTTATTATCAGATGTAAGGACTTTCTACATACCTATATGATGTTTTGCGCCAATCACTTTTTCAATTCTGTTGTATAAATTTCTTGTGGAATTAGTTGTGAAGATTCCTGTGTTTAGTAGTTGGCTGCATATACATCATTGGCAGCGCATGTGATTAATTCTTCCTTTTGCTTGTATCATTGTTATTCACATTTTTAATCATTTGCTGCAGCCATGTTCTCATTTAGAGAAAACAGGAAGGAACTCCTGGTTAGCATTTTTGATGAGGGGGTGGATGTTTCTACTTGTGATGAGGATTTATCCTCAATCCTTTCTAAATTAGAAACCTTAGTATTAAAGGAAAATCGTCTTTTTTGGGAAATCCTGACTTTAGAGAAATAACAGGCTGAGCAATTAATTCCCAAGGGACTGAAAATGAACAAACCACCTTCCTTTGTTGGGGTGAATGAGGTTTTCTCCAGTGAATGGAATAAAATACTGGAGCAGTGCTCATTCAAACTGATGGAGCTTATTATAAGAGAACGGAAGTCTAATATGGAGACTATTAATGGCGAAATCTCCAAAATCCAACTGCTAGTTACTCCATGCAGGGATTTGGAGGATTTCAAGGAAGCAGAGATTGAAATATTACGTAAACTAAATAAAGAGACAAGGGATTTGAAAGAAAAAAAAGTAAAGAAATTTAAAAGAGATAAGGAGGAATATAGAAATAAGAATGATAATAGAGATATCCCACAAACTGAAACATGTGTTATCCCTGAGGAGAGAAAGAAATCTCCCTTCCAGTGGAAAAAAATAGATAGAGAAAGAAAAAGAAAACCCCCTGTAAGGGATAATTGGAGGACAAATGGGAGGGAATTTTGGAGGACAGATAGGCAATTAAATAGGAGGTGGAAAGAGGATGAGGAAAGAAATAATAGAAAAGATTGGGGGCGGGGAAATTTCACTCCATATAGAAATAGATACCAATTTTTACCGAGAGAAGATGAGGAGGTTCATACCCCTTTTTTAAACTGGGAACCCAGGGGAAACAGAAGGAGGTTCTAAGGAAAAGGAGATGTAAAAGAGGTAAACGTGCAGGTATTAAAAAGAAAATAACTAAAAAGATTCCAGTAGCTGAGCCCATACAAAGTGACCTGTTAAGTATGAAAATATTTAATTTAAGTAAAAAGGAACTTACAAAAGAGGAAACAAATGTGTTGATGAAAGGTTTAAAATATGCCCCGACCAGTAAGGCTGATCCTTTTCAATTTTATATTGATTTAGAGAAATTTACCGTAAGCTAACAGTAAAGAAATTTTTTGTAGCTAAGGATGGAGATGAGGCTTTGAGTTCTGAAAGTGGGGGTCCCTCCGCTTCTATATTCAGGCCAAAATCAACTTTTTACCCCACACATTGCAGAGGGGGCTTCATTGAATCCTTTAGCAAAATTGTGAATGAGGAGGTAGAAAGTGTACTACAGAAAAAAATAAGGAAGTGTAATCTTACCTATAAGGAACGCCTTGCTCTAAAGTCATTGAAAGATGACAAAGATTTGATTATTAAACCGGCGGATAAGGGTGGAGGGGTGGTCCTTATGGATAAATGTGATTATATGGCAGAGATTGACAGACAGTTAATGAGTGGTAATACTTACAAAAAATTAAAGAATGACCCCACGAATAGAATTAAGAATGACCTAATAGCCCTTACTAGGGAAGCAATGGAAAATGGAGTCCTTACCAAATCGGAATCAGATTTCATTAATATTGCATATCCCTCTGTTCCAACAATATATGTGCTGCCTAAAATCCATAAGGACCCCCTCCACCCGCCAGGTAGACCGATTGTGTCTGGGGTAAATAGCATTACCTCAAATTTGTCAGCTGTTGTAGATTCGTATCTGCAACCTTTAGTTAGGGAGACAAGAGCTTTTTTAAAAGATACTGGGGATGTGCTAAGAATGTTGAGTAATTTGGAGTGGAAAGAAGATTTCCTTATGGCTAGCGGAGATGTCGCTACTTTATATACAATTATTAACATTGATTCTGGATTACAGGCTGTTTCTTTCTTTTTAGACAGATCTACTCTGTCTCCCGAGGTTAAAGTGTTTGTTTTGAAGAGTATTAAATTTATCTTGACAAACAATTACTTTTTCTACAATGGGATTTATTACTTACAGACGGTGGGTACGGCAATGGGCACCAGATTCGCGCCCAGCTACGCCAATCTCTTCATGGCCTTTTGGGAGGAGAGTGCCGTATGGCATGATGGCGAGCTGGGCGCGGGTCTGGTGTCCTGGAGTCGTTATATAGACGACATTTTTCTAGTCTGGAATGGAACACAGCAAGATTTGTTCATTTTTTTCGACAGTTTGAACCGTAATGGTTTAAATATTAATATCACTTTTAAAACTAGCAATTTGGAACTTTCTTTTCTGGATCTGTGTATCTATGTGAAGGAGGGGTGCCTTCATACAAAAATCTTTAGGAAGGACACTGATTCTAATGGATATATAGACAGATTAAGTCTCCATCATAAGAACTGGCTAGACGGGATTCCGTACAGCCAGTTTTTGAGGGTGAGACGAAATTGTACTGAGGAAGATACTTGCAAAGAACAGATGAAAGAAATGAGCCAACGTTTTATAGAAAAAGGTTACCAAAAAGAACAAATTGAAGGGGCTAGAGAGAAAGCTTTAGGTATAGAGAGACAAAGTTTGCTAGTGAACTCCAAGAAAGATCGGAAGAAGGATAATATCTGTTGGTCTTTTATCAGTAATTTTAACTCTCAACACAAAGAAATAGAGACCATTTTTAAGAATAATTGGAAAATACTTAAACAGGATCCAATTATAGGAAATAAATTACCTGATAAGCCTGTCTTTGTGTATAGACGTGCTCCTAGTCTCAAGGATAAACTTGTTAGGAGCAGTCTAGATGAAACTAAAAGAACCAGCACGAGAACTATAGGTTTCCACAGATGTGGTTTATGCACTATGTGTAGACTGGTTAAGGGACCTAGTAAAATCAAGGATTTCTGTGTTAAAAATGTCACCTATCCAATAAAAGAATTCATTACGTGTAACACGAAAAATGCAGTGTATGGTTTGGAATGTAAATGTGGGCTAATTTATATTGGCAAAACCAGTAGGAATCTTAAAACCCGCTTAGCTGAGCATACTTATAATATAAAAAAAGGACTTGAAACCCACACAGTATCAGCACATTTTAAGAATGTCCATAACTCTAACCCATGTGCCATTAAGTCCTTCTGGGGACTTCAAGCCATTTTACCATCTTGGAAAAATAAAGATGATGATGTTAGATTGGCAAAGGCTGAAATGAAGTGGATTCATACTTTGAAAACTTTGACCCCAGGAGGACTTAATGGCGATTTTGAATTAAAGTGGTTTTTATAAAATCTTTTAAAATATTGTTTTTAGATATATTTCCCTGTCTCCTTTGAATATGCTGCTATGGAATTTTTTGGTGCTATAATGATTACTTAATCGTTTTACTATTTGTTGTTAGGATGATATAATTTTCCTATTTTATTGTAACTCTTGTTTTTTTAATAATCTTTTTATGGATCTTATGGACTTGGTTTTAAACCGTTTTATCTATCTGGAGGAAAAAGGAACTAAGTGAAAATCCAGCCGAATTTGCGGAGGTGAACCGCATAAACCATTTCCTGTAAGCCTCCGCTGGAACGCATGTAGACTTCCGCCGCCGGGAATGATGACTTCCGGTCGCGGCGGAAAACGCAGCATTTTTGGCGGGAGCCAAATCAGTTTGTGCTGGACAATCAGGCCTAATGTTTGGGGGTATAAAAACCCTACTCCAGGTACTCACCACTATGATTCTGATGAAGGACTCTAACGTCCGAAACGCGTCAAGCTAGTGGTGCCCAGTGGGGAGAGGTGGAGCTGTCTTCCTTGGATGATCCTTCCCTTCCGTTACGCTGCAGAAGTCCGGAATCTCCAGCGTTTTTCCGGGAGGGTAACTTGACTCCAGCTGATAGCACCCCTTGACACCCACCCTTTAGTGTTGTGGATATATGCTATATTTTTAAAGATACATTGTGAGTGTTCTGTGCAATAAATTCGTTTGTGCCTTTTGTCCAAATTGGTCTGCCCGATGATTTGTTTTCTTTTTTGAGATAAGAGATCACACTTTTGGAGGGCGAGATAAGAGGACACCTGCAAAACACTACAGTGAAGGACTACAAGGGGATTCTCTTGTTTATTATCAGATGTAAGGACTTTCTACATACCTATATGATGTTTTGCGCCAATCACTTTTTCAATTCTGTTGTATAAATTTCTTGTGGAATTAGTTGTGAAGATTCCTGTGTTTAGTAGTTGGCTGCATATACATCATTGGCAGCGCATGTGATTAATTCTTCCTTTTGCTTGTATCATTGTTATTCACATTTTTAATCATTTGCTGCAGCCATGTTCTCATTTAGAGAAAACAGGAAGGAACTCCTGGTTAGCATTTTTGATGAGGGGGTGGATGTTTCTACTTGTGATGAGGATTTATCCTCAATCCTTTCTAAATTAGAAACCTTAGTATTAAAGGAAAATCGTCTTTTTTGGGAAATCCTGACTTTAGAGAAATAACAGGCTGAGCAATTAATTCCCAAGGGACTGAAAATGAACAAACCACCTTCCTTTGTTGGGGTGAATGAGGTTTTCTCCAGTGAATGGAATAAAATACTGGAGCAGTGCTCATTCAAACTGATGGAGCTTATTATAAGAGAACGGAAGTCTAATATGGAGACTATTAATGGCGAAATCTCCAAAATCCAACTGCTAGTTACTCCATGCAGGGATTTGGAGGATTTCAAGGAAGCAGAGATTGAAATATTACGTAAACTAAATAAAGAGACAAGGGATTTGAAAGAAAAAAAAGTAAAGAAATTTAAAAGAGATAAGGAGGAATATAGAAATAAGAATGATAATAGAGATATCCCACAAACTGAAACATGTGTTATCCCTGAGGAGAGAAAGAAATCTCCCTTCCAGTGGAAAAAAATAGATAGAGAAAGAAAAAGAAAACCCCCTGTAAGGGATAATTGGAGGACAAATGGGAGGGAATTTTGGAGGACAGATAGGCAATTAAATAGGAGGTGGAAAGAGGATGAGGAAAGAAATAATAGAAAAGATTGGGGGCGGGGAAATTTCACTCCATATAGAAATAGATACCAATTTTTACAGAGAGAAGATGAGGAGGTTCATACCCCTTTTTTAAACTGGGAACCCAGGGGAAACAGAAGGAGGTTCTAAGGAAAAGGAGATGTAAAAGAGGTAAACGTGCAGGTATTAAAAAGAAAATAACTAAAAAGATTCCAGTAGCTGAGCCCATACAAAGTGACCTGTTAAGTATGAAAATATTTAATTTAAGTAAAAAGGAACTTACAAAAGAGGAAACAAATGTGTTGATGAAAGGTTTAAAATATGCCCCGACCAGTAAGGCTGATCCTTTTCAATTTTATATTGATTTAGAGAAATTTACCGTAAGCTAACAGTAAAGAAATTTTTTGTAGCTAAGGATGGAGATGAGGCTTTGAGTTCTGAAAGTGGGGGTCCCTCCGCTTCTATATTCAGGCCAAAATCAACTTTTTACCCCACACATTGCAGAGGGGGCTTCATTGAATCCTTTAGCAAAATTGTGAATGAGGAGGTAGAAAGTGTACTACAGAAAAAAATAAGGAAGTGTAATCTTACCTATAAGGAACGCCTTGCTCTAAAGTCATTGAAAGATGACAAAGATTTGATTATTAAACCGGCGGATAAGGGTGGAGGGGTGGTCCTTATGGATAAATGTGATTATATGGCAGAGATTGACAGACAGTTAATGAGTGGTAATACTTACAAAAAATTAAAGAATGACCCCACGAATAGAATTAAGAATGACCTAATAGCCCTTACTAGGGAAGCAATGGAAAATGGAGTCCTTACCAAATCGGAATCAGATTTCATTAATATTGCATATCCCTCTGTTCCAACAATATATGTGCTGCCTAAAATCCATAAGGACCCCCTCCACCCGCCAGGTAGACCGATTGTGTCTGGGGTAAATAGCATTACCTCAAATTTGTCAGCTGTTGTAGATTCGTATCTGCAACCTTTAGTTAGGGAGACAAGAGCTTTTTTAAAAGATACTGGGGATGTGCTAAGAATGTTGAGTAATTTGGAGTGGAAAGAAGATTTCCTTATGGCTAGCGGAGATGTCGCTACTTTATATACAATTATTAACATTGATTCTGGATTACAGGCTGTTTCTTTCTTTTTAGACAGATCTACTCTGTCTCCCGAGGTTAAAGTGTTTGTTTTGAAGAGTATTAAATTTATCTTGACAAACAATTACTTTTTCTACAATGGGATTTATTACTTACAGACGGTGGGTACGGCAATGGGCACCAGATTCGCGGCCAGCTACGCCAATCTCTTCATGGCCTTTTGGGAGGAGAGTGCCGTATGGCATGATGGCGAGCTGGGCGCGGGTCTGGTGTCCTGGAGTCGTTATATAGACGACATTTTTCTAGTCTGGAATGGAACACAGCAAGATTTGTTCATTTTTTTCGACAGTTTGAACCTTAATGGTTTAAATATTAATATCACTTTTAAAAGTAGCAATTTGGAACTTTCTTTTCTGGATCTGTGTATCTATGTGAAGGAGGGGTGCCTTCATACAAAAATCTTTAGGAAGGACACTGATTCTAATGGATATATAGACAGATTAAGTCTCCATCATAAGAACTGGCTAGACGGGATTCCGTACAGCCAGTTTTTGAGGGTGAGACGAAATTGTACTGAGGAAGATACTTGCAAAGAACAGATGAAAGAAATGAGCCAACGTTTTATAGAAAAAGGTTACCAAAAAGAACAAATTGAAGGGGCTAGAGAGAAAGCTTTAGGTATAGAGAGACAAAGTTTGCTAGTGAACTCCAAGAAAGATCGGAAGAAGGATAATATCTGTTGGTCTTTTATCAGTAATTTTAACTCTCAACACAAAGAAATAGAGACCATTTTTAAGAATAATTGGAAAATACTTAAACAGGATCCAATTATAGGAAATAAATTACCTGATAAGCCTGTCTTTGTGTATAGACGTGCTCCTAGTCTCAAGGATAAACTTGTTAGGAGCAGTCTAGATGAAACTAAAAGAACCAGCACGAGAACTATAGGTTTCCACAGATGTGGTTTATGCACTATGTGTAGACTGGTTAAGGGACCTAGTAAAATCAAGGATTTCTGTGTTAAAAATGTCACCTATCCAATAAAAGAATTCATTACGTGTAACACGAAAAATGCAGTGTATGGTTTGGAATGTAAATGTGGGCTAATTTATATTGGCAAAACCAGTAGGAATCTTAAAACCCGCTTAGCTGAGCATACTTATAATATAAAAAAAGGACTTGAAACCCACACAGTATCAGCACATTTTAAGAATGTCCATAACTCTAACCCATGTGCCATTAAGTCCTTCTGGGGACTTCAAGCCATTTTACCATCTTGGAAAAATAAAGATGATGATGTTAGATTGGCAAAGGCTGAAATGAAGTGGATTCATACTTTGAAAACTTTGACCCCAGGAGGACTTAATGGCGATTTTGAATTAAAGTGGTTTTTATAAAATCTTTTAAAATATTGTTTTTAGATATATTTCCCTGTCTCCTTTGAATATGCTGCTATGGAATTTTTTGGTGCTATAATGATTACTTAATCGTTTTACTATTTGTTGTTAGGATGATATAATTTTCCTATTTTATTGTAACTCTTGTTTTTTTAATAATCTTTTTATGGATCTTATGGACTTGGTTTTAAACCGTTTTATCTATCTGGAGGAAAAAGGAACTAAGTGAAAATCCAGCCGAATTTGCGGAGGTGAACCGCATAAACCATTTCCTGTAAGCCTCCGCTGGAACGCATGTAGACTTCCGCCGCCGGGAATGATGACTTCCGGTCGCGGCGGAAAACGCAGCATTTTTGGCGGGAGCCAAATCAGTTTGTGCTGGACAATCAGGCCTAATGTTTGGGGGTATAAAAACCCTACTCCAGGTACTCACCACTATGATTCTGATGAAGGACTCTAACGTCCGAAACGCGTCAAGCTAGTGGTGCCCAGTGGGGAGAGGTGGAGCTGTCTTCCTTGGATGATCCTTCCCTTCCGTTACGCTGCAGAAGTCCGGAATCTCCAGCGTTTTTCCGAGAGGGTAACTTGACTCCAGCTGATAGCACCCCTTGACACCCACCCTTTAGTGTTGTGGATATATGCTATATTTTTAAAGATACATTGTGAGTGTTCTGTGCAATAAATTCGTTTGTGCCTTTTGTCCAAATTGGTCTGCCCGATGATTTGTTTTCTTTTTTGAGATAAGAGATCACACTTTTGGAGGGCGAGATAAGAGGACACCTGCAAAACACTACAGTGAAGGACTACAAGGGGATTCTCTTGTTTATTATCAGATGTAAGGACTTTCTACATACCTATATGATGTTTTGCGCCGATCACTTTTTCAATTCTGTTGTATAAATTTCTTGTGGAATTAGTTGTGAAGATTCCTGTGTTTAGTAGTTGGCTGCATATACATCATTGGCAGCGCATGTGATTAATTCTTCCTTTTGCTTGTATCATTGTTATTCACATTTTTAATCATTTGCTGCAGCCATGTTCTCATTTAGAGAAAACAGGAAGGAACTCCTGGTTAGCATTTTTGATGAGGGGGTGGATGTTTCTACTTGTGATGAGGATTTATCCTCAATCCTTTCTAAATTAGAAACCTTAGTATTAAAGGAAAATCGTCTTTTTTGGGAAATCCTGACTTTAGAGAAATATCAGGCTGAGCAATTAATTCCCAAGGGACTGAAAATGAACAAACCACCTTCCTTTGTTGGGGTGAATGAGGTTTTCTCCAGTGAATGGAATAAAATACTGGAGCAGTGCTCATTCAAACTGATGGAGCTTATTATAAGAGAACGGAAGTCGAATATGGAGACTATTAATGGCGAAATCTCCAAAATCCAACTGCTAGTTACTCCATGCAGGGATTTGGAGGATTTCAAGGAAGCAGAGATTGAAATATTACGTAAACTAAATAAAGAGACAAGGGATTTGAAAGAAAAAAAAGTAAAGAAATTTAAAAGAGATAAGGAGGAATATAGAAATAAGAATGATAATAGAGATATCCCACAAACTGAAACATGTGTTATCCCTGAGGAGAGAAAGAAATCTCCCTTCCAGTGGAAAAAAATAGATAGAGAAAGAAAAAGAAAACCCCCTGTAAGGGATAATTGGAGGACAAATGGGAGGGAATTTTGGAGGACAGATAGGCAATTAAATAGGAGGTGGAAAGAGGATGAGGAAAGAAATAATAGAAAAGATTGGGGGCGGGGAAATTTCACTCCATATAGAAATAGATACCAATTTTTACCGAGAGAAGATGAGGAGGTTCATACCCCTTTTTTAAACTGGGAACCCAGGGGAAACAGAAGGAGGTTCTAAGGAAAAGGAGATGTAAAAGAGGTAAACGTGCAGGTATTAAAAAGAAAATAACTAAAAAGATTCCAGTAGCTGAGCCCATACAAAGTGACCTGTTAAGTATGAAAATATTTAATTTAAGTAAAAAGGAACTTACAAAAGAGGAAACAAATGTGTTGATGAAAGGTTTAAAATATGCCCCGACCAGTAAGGCTGATCCTTTTCAATTTTATATTGATTTAGAGAAATTTACCCGTAAGCTAACAGTAAAGAAATTTTTTGTAGCTAAGGATGGAGATGAGGCTTTGAGTTCTGAAAGTGGGGGTCCCTCCGCTTCTATATTCAGGCCAAAATCAACTTTTTACCCCACACATTGCAGAGGGGGCTTCATTGAATCCTTTAGCAAAATTGTGAATGAGGAGGTAGAAAGTGTACTACAGAAAAAAATAAGGAAGTGTAATCTTACCTATAAGGAACGCCTTGCTCTAAAGTCATTGAAAGATGACAAAGATTTGATTATTAAACCGGCGGATAAGGGTGGAGGGGTGGTCCTTATGGATAAATGTGATTATATGGCAGAGATTGACAGACAGTTAATGAGTGGTAATACTTACAAAAAATTAAAGAATGACCCCACGAATAGAATTAAGAATGACCTAATAGCCCTTACTAGGGAAGCAATGGAAAATGGAGTCCTTACCAAATCGGAATCAGATTTCATTAATATTGCATATCCCTCTGTTCCAACAATATATGTGCTGCCTAAAATCCATAAGGACCCCCTCCACCCGCCAGGTAGACCGATTGTGTCTGGGGTAAATAGCATTACCTCAAATTTGTCAGCTGTTGTAGATTCGTATCTGCAACCTTTAGTTAGGGAGACAAGAGCTTTTTTAAAAGATACTGGGGATGTGCTAAGAATGTTGAGTAATTTGGAGTGGAAAGAAGATTTCCTTATGGCTAGCGGAGATGTCGCTACTTTATATACAATTATTAACATTGATTCTGGATTACAGGCTGTTTCTTTCTTTTTAGACAGATCTACTCTGTCTCCCGAGGTTAAAGTGTTTGTTTTGAAGAGTATTAAATTTATCTTGACAAACAATTACTTTTTCTACAATGGGATTTATTACTTACAGACGGTGGGTACGGCAATGGGCACCAGATTCGCGCCCAGCTACGCCAATCTCTTCATGGCCTTTTGGGAGGAGAGTGCCGTATGGCATGATGGCGAGCTGGGCGCGGGTCTGGTGTCCTGGAGTCGTTATATAGACGACATTTTTCTAGTCTGGAATGGAACACAGCAAGATTTGTTCATTTTTTTCGACAGTTTGAACCGTAATGGTTTAAATATTAATATCACTTTTAAAAGTAGCAATTTGGAACTTTCTTTTCTGGATCTGTGTATCTATGTGAAGGAGGGGTGCCTTCATACAAAAATCTTTAGGAAGGACACTGATTCTAATGGATATATAGACAGATTAAGTCTCCATCATAAGAACTGGCTAGACGGGATTCCGTACAGCCAGTTTTTGAGGGTGAGACGAAATTGTACTGAGGAAGATACTTGCAAAGAACAGATGAAAGAAATGAGCCAACGTTTTATAGAAAAAGGTTACCAAAAAGAACAAATTGAAGGGGCTAGAGAGAAAGCTTTAGGTATAGAGAGACAAAGTTTGCTAGTGAACTCCAAGAAAGATCGGAAGAAGGATAATATCTGTTGGTCTTTTATCAGTAATTTTAACTCTCAACACAAAGAAATAGAGACCATTTTTAAGAATAATTGGAAAATACTTAAACAGGATCCAATTATAGGAAATAAATTACCTGATAAGCCTGTCTTTGTGTATAGACGTGCTCCTAGTCTCAAGGATAAACTTGTTAGGAGCAGTCTAGATGAAACTAAAAGAACCAGCACGAGAACTATAGGTTTCCACAGATGTGGTTTATGCACTATGTGTAGACTGGTTAAGGGACCTAGTAAAATCAAGGATTTCTGTGTTAAAAATGTCACCTATCCAATAAAAGAATTCATTACGTGTAACACGAAAAATGCAGTGTATGGTTTGGAATGTAAATGTGGGCTAATTTATATTGGCAAAACCAGTAGGAATCTTAAAACCCGCTTAGCTGAGCATACTTATAATATAAAAAAAGGACTTGAAACCCACACAGTATCAGCACATTTTAAGAATGTCCATAACTCTAAACCATGTGCCATTAAGTCCTTCTGGGGACTTCAAGCCATTTTACCATCTTGGAAAAATAAAGATGATGATGTTAGATTGGCAAAGGCTGAGATGAAGTGGATTCATACATTGAAAACTTTGACCCCAGGAGGACTTAATGGCGATTTTGAATTAAAGTGGTTTTTATAAAATCTTTTAAAATATTGTTTTTAGATATATTTCCCTGTCTCCTTTGAATATGCTGCTATGGAATTTTTTGGTGCTATAATGATTACTTAATCGTTTTACTATTTGTTGTTAGGATGATATAATTTTCCTATTTTATTGTAACTATTGTTTTTTTAATAATCTTTTTATGGATCTTATGGACTTGGTTTTAAACCGTTTTATCTATCTGGAGGAAAAAGGAACTAAGTGAAAATCCAGCCGAATTTGCGGAGGTGAACCGCATAAACCATTTCCTGTAAGCCTCCGCTGGAACGCATGTAGACTTCCGCCGCCGGGAATGATGACTTCCGGTCGCGGCTGATGACGGGGACTTCCGGTCGCGGCGGAAAATGCCGCGTTTTTGGCGGGAGCCAAATCAGTTTGTGCTGGACAATCGGGCCTAATGTTTGGGGGTATAAAAACCCTACTCCAGGTACTCGCCACTATGCTTCTGATGAAGGACTCTAACGTCCGAAACGCATCAAGCTAGTGGTGCCCAGTGGGGAGAGGTGGAGCTGTCTTCCTTGGATGATCCTTCCCTTCCGTTACGCTGCAGAAGTCCGGAATCTCCAGCGTTTTTCCGAGAGGGTAACTTGACTCCAGCTGATAGCACCCCTTGACACCCACCCTTTTGTGTTGTGGATATATGCTATATTTTTAAAGATACATTGTGAGTGTTCTGTGCAATAAATTCGTTTGTCCCTTTTGTCCAAATTGGTCTGCCCGATGATTTGTTTTCTTTTTTGAGATAAGAGATCACACTTTTGGAGGGCGAGATAAGAGGACACCTGCAAAACACTACAGTGAAGGACTACAAGGGGATTCTCTTGTTTATTATCAGATGTAAGGACTTTCTACATACCTATATGATGTTTTGCGCCGATCACTTTTCCAATTCTGTTGTATATAAAAACCATATAGCATTAAAACACTGTGCCCCCCCCCTCCCCTTGGCGGGGATCTGAGGAAAATGGCGCTGACTCTATGAGGCCTAAGCTCCGCCCTTTCCCGGTGCGCTTAAGCCCGCTCAACATATACATATATATAACCTTAACTTTGAGCTGGGGCTTATATACAGGAATCAACCCCTTGTATATACCCCTATATGTACAGCGCAGCCCAGGGCGCCCCCCCCCCCCCCCTCCGCGCCCACAGAAATCGTCGGGGTGAAGACACCCGGTGTCCGGGTATGTTCCCCCGCCCGGGATTCAACAAATGCTGCCCAGGGCGCTCCCCCCCAGCGCCCTGCACCCATGGAGTTGGCGGCGGTGGGAAACTGGCGCGCTGTGCGCTATTACACGCTGACGGGGGTCCGGGACACGGAGCCCCGGGCCTCCCGCATAACCAACCTATAATATGCTGCCCAGGGCGCTCCCCCCCCAGCGCCCTGCACCCGAGAGAGCCGGCGGGGAAGAAATGGCGCGTAGTGCGCTATCACATGCTGGCGGGCGTCCGGGACACGGAGCCCAGGCACCGCCAGAGAGTAAAAGAAATAAGTGTAAAATGCCTGCCCAGGGCGCTCCCCCCCCCAGCGCCCTGCACCCGTGGGAGCCGGCGGCGGGGTAGTAATGGCGCGCAGCACGCAGTTATATGCTGGCGGGGGTATGATACACGATACCCTGGTACCGAAAAGCTTTTACGCCAGCCTGAAGAAGAAATCAGCAACCTGCTACGCAGGGCGCTCCCCCCCCAGCACCCTGCACCCTGTGAGTGCCATTAGTGTGTGGGAGCATGGAGCGCAGCACGACCGCTGTACCTCCGTTACTGAAGTCTTCTGCCGTCACTGAAGTCTTCTGTTCTTCTAATACTCACGCGACTTCTGGCTTCTGTGAGGGGGGGTGACGGCGTGGCTCCGGGAACAAGCAGCTAGGCGCACCAAGTGATCGAACCCTCTGGAGCTAATGGTGTCCAGTAGCCGAGAAGCAGAGCCCTTGAACTAAGAAGAAGTAGGTCCTGCTTCTCTCCCCTCAGTCCCACGATGCAGGGAGCCTGTAGCCAGCAGGTCTCCCTGAAAATAAAAAACCTAACAAAGTATTTTAGAGAAACTCAGGAGAGCTCCCCTAGTGTGTGTCCCATCACTCCTGGGCACAAAGTCTAACTGAGGTCTGGAGGAGGGGCATGGAGGGAGGAGCCGGTTCACACCCAGTTTAAGTCTTTATAGTGTGCCCAAGCTGCTGCGGATCCGTCTATACCCCATGGTCCTTTTGGAGTCCCCAGCATCCTCTAGGACGTATGAGAAAATGGTTTCTTCGTAGAAGTAGCAGAGGGAAGGAAAGGTGACTTATCCATGGCTGCCGTGGAAATCCATGCATGCCCAAATAGAGCCTGACCTGTGTACGGTAGGTTCTCCACACTTCTCTTGGATTCCGCGTCTGCAGACCATTGGCGTAGCCAGAGTCCCCTGCGGGCTGAGACAGATATCCGTGCAGTCAGCGTACCCAGGTCCTTCATGGATTCCACCATGAACCCCGCAAAATCCTGTATGTTACGTAAAAACAATTCAATGTCACTTCTATCCATTGTATCCAAATCCTCTAGTAATGTGCCTGACCACTTTACTATGGCTTTAGAAATCCATGCACAGGCAATAGTGGGCCTTAACACCACTCCTGAAGCAGTGTAAATGGATTTAAGCGTAGTGTCAATCTTACGATCAGTCAGTTCTTTTAACGCGGTAGATCCAGGGACAGGTAAAACCACCTTTTTAGACAGTCTGGAAACAGATGCGTCAACTATTTATTATATATATACAATTTTTTTTTTTTCCTTTAGGTAATCGCAACCCTTTTTAGAATTAAGGTTCATAAAGGGTTGCGATTACCTAAAGGAAAATATAAAAAAATGGGCAGACTAGATGGGCCAAGTGGTTCTTATCTGCCGTCAAATTCTATGTTTCTATGTAACTATGGGTGGGTTTTCCCATTTTTTCTCATCTTCCTCAGGGAAGGGTAAAGCAACCAGAACCCTTTTTGGGATCTGGAATTTTTTCTCCGGGTTTTACCAGGATTTTTCAAATATAGCGTTTAATTCTTTAGATGCAGGGAAGGTTGGCGAGGCTTTCTTGTTAAGTGAAGTAAGCCTCCTCAACCTGCTCAGGTGTTGTGTCATTAATGTTTAACACATCTCTAATGGCCTCAATCATGAGCTGCACCCCCTTTGCAAGGGATGCCGCCCCCCTCAGCACATCCCCATCACCGTCCGCAGTATCAGAATCGGTATCCGTGTCATCTTGCATAATTTGGGCAAGTGCACGTTTCTGTGGGAACATGCTAGGGGATTTTGCAGGAATAGGGACAGAGCCTGATCAAACTGCCATAGACTACTTCAACACCTGAGTTTCTGTCTCAGTATTAGCAACCCTAGTAGAGATCTGAGAGATCATTCCTTTGATAGAAGTTAACCACTCATGTTCAACAATAGGGATCTAAGACAAAGCATTACAATCCTGTGTAGCAGCATATGACAGAGTCCCTAGACATGGCTATGTGAGATATTAAACACCCACCCACACACACACAGGGAAATGTCAGACACAGTTTCCCCCCAAGTATGCCACAGAAAGACACAGAGATTGGAGCCAACCCACACAGAGCGTTTTTTGAGGTAGAACTAATGAAACTACCAGCGCTGTCAGTGTACCTTAATAGACTACACAGAATTCACACAGCCTCCCCCTCCCTTCTTCAACCCCCTGGTACCGCACAGGATAGCTGGAGTTGCTTGGATTGACAGTTCTCCCTGTCAGCATCTGTTGTACAGGAACTGCAGGCAGGAAAATGGCGCTGAACGCAGCTGGGTCCGCTCTGAGAAGCTTCGCCCTCCAAACATGGCACTGCTTCCCGTTCTTCATTATAATATACTGGCCTGAGGATTTCTACTGGCAGCGATCCGGGGACCCTGACAGGCTTGCTGACCAGTGTAGGGCATAGGCGCTGGCTGAGGGCACCCCTCACAGTGCCGCACTATGTACCGCTGAGCCTCGGAGAGCAGTTAGTACTGTGCTCCCTACCCTGTTGCCACCATCTTCACACCGGCTCCCCGCTTGCCAGGGGGGGCGGTGACTTACTCGTCACCGAAGTCTTCTGGCTCTGTAAGGGGGAGGCGGCGTGCTGCGGGAGTGAGCGGTCGCCTGGAACGGCTAACGATCAGCACCCTCAGGAGCTCAGTGTCCTGTCAGCGGAGATAGTGGCTCAGACCCCGCAGGACGGACACTACTCCCCGCCTTAGTCCCACGAAGCAGGGAGGCTGTTGCCAGCAGCCTCCCTGTAAAATAATAAACTCTAAAAAAAAAATTTTTTACTAGAGAAACTCTGGAGAGCTCCCCTAGCTGTGACCGGCTCCTCCAGGCACATTTTCTAAACTGAGTCTGGTAGGAGGGGCATAGAGGGAGGAGCCAGACCACACTCTCAAACTCTTAAAGTGCCAGTGGCTCCTAGTGGACCCGTCTATACCCAAGGTACTAATGTGGACCCCAGCATCCTCTAGGACGTAAGAGAAAATACGATTGCATCCGTGGATGCGATTGAAGCTGAATAAGGACCTAAATACTTACCGTATATACTCGAGTATAAGTCGACCCGAATATAAGCCGAGATACCTAATTTTACCACAAAAAAATGGAAAAAATTACTGACTCGAGTATAAGCCTAGGGTGGGAAATGTACGGTGCCAGGGGTGTTCATGCTCAGGGTGTCATGCTCGTTGCCAGGGGTTTCATGCGGTAGGTGTTATGCTTGTTGCCAGGGGGTAATGCTTGTTGCTAGGGTTGTGCCCCCAGTGCCACATATACCCCCAGTAACAGATATCCCCCCACAGTGCCAGATAAAAACATGCTGCCGTTGCTTTGCCCCCAGTAGTTATGCCCCTTCTTTGCCCCCAGTAGTTGTGCCCCTCTTTCTTTGCCCCCAGTAGTTGTGCCCCCTTTCATTGCCCCCAGTAGTTGTGCCCCCTTTCATTGCCCCCAGTAGTTGTGCCTCCTTCTTTCTTTGCCCCCTGTTGCAGTGCCCCCTTCTTTCTTTGCCCCCTGTTGCAGTGCCCCCTTCTTTCTTTGCCCCCTGTTGCAGTGCCCCCTTCTTTCTTTGCCCCCTGTTGCAGTGCCCCCTTCTTTCTTTGCCCCCTGTTGCAGTGCCCCCGTCGCCGCTTACAAACACACAAACACACACAAAAACAATACTTACCACTGCCCCGCTCCTGCTTCCCGACCGCTTCTTCTGCTGCTGCGCTGCTCCGCTCCGTCCGGCCGCCGCTCTGTGCGGCCGCCCGCTCCCCGGCACCCGATCATCTCTATGGGAGAGACGTCATGACGTCTCTCCCATAGCAACGCGCACAGACACTAGAGGTCAATAATGACCTCTAGTGTCTGTCCTGGAGCCGGCTGCAGCGGACGCCCACACAGCCCACGGCGTCTGCTGCAGCCATTGACTCGAGTATAAGCCGAGGGGGGCTTTTTCAGCACAGAAAAATGTGCTGAAAAAGTCGGCTTATACTCGAGTATATACGGTATTTGTGGGAGAATTATTACAATGCAGTGGTGTGAGTAGATACTTTATTTGTAGAGATTATCTAGTTCCAAAATATATTTTAAAAGTACAGCAGAAAGATTTTTTAATCCTTATATTTTCTTGTCCAGTAGTTTCATGAATAATATAAAGTCCATCCCTCAACCACCCTAGTAAATGGGTTATTTTGGAAGATGGCCATAGATACTAACTAGCAGCTGTTGCCCTACCTCCTCCCTCCAGAACACAGTAAGAAAGCAAAATGTTGTTAAGGAGCTTTAGTTATTTTTGGGTTTTAGGGCCTAATTCAGAGTTGATCGCAGCAGCAAATTTGTTAGCAGTTGGGCAAAACCATGTACACTGCAGGTTGGGGGGGCAGATATTTTTATATTTTTAATTTCTTATTAATGCTATTTGTGGCAAATGAGCGATGTGCTAGGTTGACAAGCAAACCAATCTAGCACTGTATTTAACATGTATATTTTCTTTTTTAAAATATTTTTTCTTCCTGCTTCTCATTTGTATAATGTATTATATGCATAATGTGTACAATTTCTATTCTCCTTTTTCTTTCTATATATTATATTGCACACTCTGATGTACTTTACTCTTGTGTCTAATGGAATCATACTCAGACAAATGTATTCGTTGTATTACACCTTTATTGCTTAAAAAAAAAGAAAAGTTAAAAAAATTAAATAAATCTAGCACCGGCGATAGCAACACGCGGAGCAGCGCATCGCTATCGCTGGGGGGCATACACACGGAGAGATCCGTGCTTAAAATCTAAGCAATCTATTCAGATTGCTTAGATTTTAAGCACGGATCTCTCTGTGTGTACCCCCCCTTAACAGTAGTTACATGTATATGTTGGATAATAACATATACGTGGCCATACAGGAAATACTAGCTGTTCAAATCCTAAAGAGACAATAATACGTTAGATAAAAACATGCAGTGCATCCGGAAAGTATTCACAGCGCTTCGCTTTTTCCACATTTTGTTATGTTACAGCCTTATTCCAAACTGGAATAAATTCATTTTATTTGTCCAGTCACGATACATCTTCACCACAGCAGCAAGCGAACAGTTCACTGTGCAGTTTCAGAAATATTGCCATCCTTTGCCCAAAGCCGATAATCGTCCCTTTTTGCAACTTGGATAAATCCCCCCTTTTACTCATGATAACAGTGAGTGATACTGTATGTGTGCATACGGTCTATTGCCCACCTTATATACCCACCAAGCCAGCGAACAACACGTGACATACTTCATGGACTATGCGCTGCCGCCGTCAAATGTAGGAGGTGGTCATAATAATGTCACTCGACCATGTATATGACAATTAAGAAAGTAATAACCATTTAAATCTTAAAGAGACAGTAACAATATATTATACTGCTATATTGAATATATCCATATAGATTTGGAAATATGTTTTTAGCATATATTATATATTGTTTTGTTGTTTATTTTTATAGTTTGTGTCATAATTTAAAATTAATTTTGATGAAAATTTTTAATTATATATGAAACGTGTGATTAATTAATAAATTAGAATTTTATCCAGAAAAAAACAGCACCTCATGTTTGAATTTTTGTTGTTCTGTTGTTCTCGGAGTGAGATAGAGAGCTGTGACAATTCCTGTGAGACAAAGGGAAACATCTCAGCCAGGGGCTCAGGCAGGATGTGAGGAGTAGCTGGGGTCATCCAGCATCCTAAACTGTTGGAGAGGAGAATTTACCCCTAATTATTTTATGAGGGGAAACACCACACAAAGCAGAGTCAAATAAAAGGGAGCACAGTTATGCAGATGAGTAGAAATAGGAGTCCCACATAATCAGGGCTGGATTAACAATGGGGCACCATAAAAATAGGCCCATCATCAGTCAGAATCTTTGGAGGTACCACTGGGTATAGGGTTAAAAATAAGAATTTACTCACCGGTAATTCTATTTCTCATAGTCCGTAGTGGATGCTGGGGACTCCGTAAGGACCATGGGGATTAGCAGCTCCGCAGGAGACTGGGCACAACTATAAAGAAAGCTTTTAGACTACTGGTGTGCACTGGCTCCTCCCACTAAGACCCTCCTCCAGACCTCAGTTAGGATACTGTGCCTGGAAGAGCTGACACAATTAGGAAGGATTTTGAATCCCGGGTAAGATTCATACCAGCCACACCAATCACACCGTATAACTCGTGATACAATACCCAGTTAACAGCATGATAACAACTGAGCCTCTCAACAGATAGCTCAACAATAACCCTTTAGTTAAGCAATAACTATATACAAGTATTGCAGACAATCCGCACTTGGGATGGGCGCCCAGCATCCACTACGGACTATGAGAAATAGAATTACCGGTGAGTAAATTCTTATTTTCTCTAACGTCCTAAGTGGATGCTGGGGACTCCGTAAGGACCATGGGGATTATACCAAAGCTCCCAAACGGGCGGGAGAGTGCGGATGACTCTGCAGCACCGAATGAGAGAACTCAAGGTCCTCCTCAGCCAGGGTATCAAATTTGTAGAATTTTGCAAACGTGTTTGCCCCTGACCAAGTTGCAGCTCGGCAAAGTTGAAGAGCCGAGACCCCTCGGGCAGCCGCCCAAGAAGAGCCCACTTTCCTCGTGGAATGGGCTTTCACTGATTTAGGATGCGGCAGTCCAGCCGCAGAATGTGCAAGCTGAATCGTACTACAGATCCAGCGAGCAATAGTCTGCTTAGAAGCAGGTGCACCCAACTTGTTGGGCGCATACAGGATAAAGAGCGAGTCAGTCTTCCTGACTCCAGCTGTCCTGGAAACATAAATATTTAGGGCCCTGACTACATCCAACAACTTAGAAGCCTCCAAGTCATTTGTAGCCGCAGGCACCACGATAGGTTGGTTCAGATGAAAAGCTGATACCACTTTGGGGAGAAACTGGGGACGAGTCCTCAATTCTGCCCTATCCATATGGAAAATCAGATAAGGGCTTTTACATGACAAAGCCGCCAATTCTGAAACACGCCTGGCCGAAGCCAAGGCCAACAACATGACCACTTTCCACGTGAGATATTTCAAATCCACGGTTTTCAGTGGCTCAAACCAATGTGACTTTAGGAAATCCAACACCACGTTGAGATCCCAAGGTGCCACTGGAGGCACAAAAGGGGGCTGAATATGCAGCACTCCCTTAACAAAAGTCTGAACTTCAGGTAGTGAAGCCAATTCTCTCTGGAAGAAAATCGATAGAGCCGAAATCTGGACCTTAATGGAACCCAATTTAAGGCCCATAGTCACCCCTGACTGTAGGAAGTGCAGGAACCGGCCCAGCTGAAATTCTTCCGTTGGAGCCTTCCTGGCCTCACACCACGCAACATATTTCCGCCATATGCGGTGATAATGGTTTGCGGTTACTTCTTTCCTAGCTTTTATCAGCGTAGGAATGACTTCCTCCGGAATGCCCTTTTCCTTCAGGATCCGGTGTTCAACCGCCATGCCGTCAAACACAGCCGCGGTAAGTCTTGGAACAGACAGGGCCCCTGCTGCAGCAGGTCTTGTCTGAGCGGTAGAGGCCATGGGTCCTGACATCATTTCTTGAAGTTCCGGATACCACGCTCTTCTTGGCCAATCCGGAACAATGAGTATAGTTCTTACTCCTCTTCTCCTTATTATCCTCAGTACCTTTGGTATGAGAGGAAGAGGAGGGAACACATAAACCGATCGGTACACCCACGGTGTTACCAGAGCGTCCACAGCTATCGCTTGCGGGTCTCTCGACCTGGCGCAATATTTTTCTAGCTTTTTGTTTAGGCGGGACGCCATCATGTCCACCTGTGGTTTTTCCCACTGGTTTACAATCATTTGAAAGACTTCTGGATGAAGTCCCCACTCTCCCGGGTGGAGGTCATGTCTGCTGAGGAAGTCTGCTTCCCAGTTGTCCACTCCCGGAATGAACACTGCTGACAGTGCTAACACGTGATTTTCCGCCCATCTGAGAATCCTTGTGGCTTCTGCCATCGCCATCCTGCTTCTCGTGCCGCCCTGTCGATTTACATGGGCGACCGCCGTGATATTGTCTGACTGGATCAGTACCGGCTGGTTTTGAAGCAGGGGTTTTGCCTGACTTAGGGCATTGTAAATGGCCCTTAGTTCCAGAATATTTATGTGCAGGGAAGTCTCCTGACTTGACCATAGTCCTTGGAAGTTTCTTCCCTGTGTGACTGCTCCCCAGCCTCGAAGGCTGGCATCCGTGGTCACCAGGACCCAGTCCTGTATGCCGAATCTGCGGCCCTCTTGAAGATGAGCACTCTGCAGCCACCACAGCAGAGACACCCTTGTCCTCGGAGACAGGGTTATCAGACGATGAATCTGAAGATGCGATCCGGACCACTTGTCCAACAGGTCCCACTGAAAGGTTCTTGCATGAAACCTGCCGAATGGAATCGCTTCGTAGGAAGCTACCATTTTTCCCAGGATCCGCGTGCAGTGATGCACCGACACCTGTTTTGGTTTTAGGAGGCCTCTGACTAGAGATGACAGCTCCTTGGCCTTTTCCTCCAGGAGAAACACTTTTCTCTGTTCTGTGTCCAGAACCATCCCTAGGAACAGCAGGCGTGTCGTAGGGACCAGCTGTGACTTTGGAATGTTTAGAATCCAGCCGTGCTGTTGTAGCACTTCCCGAGATAGTGCTACCCCCCTACCAACAACTGCTCTCTGGACCTCGCCTTTATCAGAAGATCGTCCAAGTACGGGATAATTAAAACTCCCTTCCTTCGAAGGAGTATCATCATTTCTGGCATTACCTTGGTAAAGACCCTCGGAGCCGTGGAGAGACCGAACGGCAACGTCTGGAATTGGTAATGACAATCTTGTACCACAAACCTGAGGTACTCCTGGTGAGGATGGTAAATGGGGACATGTAGGTAAGCATCCTTGATGTCCAACGATACCATGTAATCTCCCTCGTCCAGGCTTGCAATAACCGCCCTGAGCGATTCCATCTTAAACTTGAATTTTTTTTATATACGTGTTCAAGGATTTCAAATTTAAAATGGGTCTCACCGAACCGTCCGGTTTCGGTACCACAAACATTGTGGAATAGTAACCCCTTCCTTGTTGAAGTAGGGGCACCTTTACTATCACTTGTTGTGAATACAGCTTTTGAATTGCCTGTAACACTGCCTCCCTGCCTGAGGGAGTGGTTGGCAAGGCAGATTTGAGGAAACGGCGGGGGAAAGACGTCTCGAATTCCAGTTTGTACCCCTGAGATACTACTTGAAGGATCCAGGGATCCACCCGTGAGCGAGCCCACTGATTGCTGAAATTTTTGAGACGGGCCCCCTTTTCTGACAGGGAATCTGACCACGCAGCAGCAGCACTGCACATCCAGGCTGAAGCTATAGCCGGTCTCAGTATAACACCTGTGTGTGTATATATAGATTTCAGGATAGCCTCCTGCTTTCTATCAGCAGATTCCTTCAGGGCGGCCGTATCCGGAGACGGTAGTGCCACCTTCTTTGACAAGCGTGTGAGCGCTTTATCCACCCTAGGGGATGTTTCCCAGCGTGACCTATCCTCTGGCGGGAAAGGGTACGCCATTAGTAACCTCTTAGAAATTACCAGCTTTTTATCAGGGGAAGCCCACGCTTCTTCACACACTTCATTTAACTCTTCAGATGGAGGAAAAGCTACTGGTAGTTTTTTCTCTCCAAACATTATACCCTTTTTTGTGGTACCGGGGGTAACATCAGAAATGTGCAACACATTTTTCATTGCCTCAATCATGTAACGTGTGGCCCTACTGGAAGTTACATTAGTCTCCTCGTCGTCGACACTGGAGTCAGTATCCGTGTCGACATCTGTGTCAACCATCTGAGGTAGCGGGCGTTTTAGAGCCCCTGATGGTTTTTGAGACGCCTGGGCAGGCACAGGCTGAGAAGCCGGCTGTCCCACATTTGGTATGTCGTCAAACCTTTTATGTAAGGAGTCGACACTATCACGTAATTCCTTCCACAGCACCATCCACTCAGGTGTCGACCCCGCAGGGGGTGACATCACATTTACAGGCATCTGCTCCGCCTCCACATAACCCTTCTCATCAAACATGTCGACACAGACGTACCGACACACCGCAAACACACAGGGAATGCTCTGACAGAGGACAGGACCCCACAAAGCCCTTTGGGGAGACAGAGAGAGAGTATGCCAGCACACACCAGAGCGCTATATAACACTGGGATCCCACTATCAATGAGTGTTTTCCCTATAGCTGCTTTTTTATATATATTATATATATATAATATCTATACTGCGCCTAAATTTAGTGCCCCCCCTCTCTTTTTTACCCTTCTGTAGTATTCAGACTGCAGGGGAGAGCCAGGGAGCTTCCTTCCAGCGGAACTGTGAGGGAAAAATGGCGCCAGTGTGCTGAGGGAGAAGCCCCGCCCCCTTTTCGGCGGACTTTCTCCCGCTTTTTCTGTAATACTGGCAGGGGTAATTTTACATCTATATAGCCTCTAGGACTATATATGATATATATTTGCCAGCCAAGGTGTTATTTATTGCCCTCAGGGCGCCCCCCCCAGCGCCCTGAACCCATCAGTGACGGAAGTGTGAGGTGTACATGAGGAGCAATGGCGCACAGCTGCAGTGCTGTGCGCTACCTTGATGAAGACCGAAGTCTTCTGCCGCCGATTTTCCGGACCTTCTTCGTGCTTCTGGCTCTGTAAGGGGGACGGCGGCGCGGCTCCGGGAACGAACACCAAGGTCGGGTCCTGCGGTCGATCCCTCTGGAGCTAATGGTGTCCAGTAGCCTAAGAAGCCCAAATTACCACCTGTTAGGTAGGTTCGCTTCTTCTCCCCTTAGTCCCTCGCTGCAGTGAGTCTGTTGCCAGCAGATCTCACTGAAAATAAAAAACCTAAATATACTTTCTTTCTAGGATGCTCAGGAGAGCCCCTAGTGTGCATCCAGCTCAGCCGGGCACAAGAATCTAACTGAGATCTGGAGGAGGGTCTTAGTGGGAGAAGCCAGTGCATACCAGTAGTCTAAAAGCTTTCTTTATAGTTGTGCCCAGTCTCCTGCGGAGCCGCTAATCCCCATGGTCCTTACGGAGTCCCCAGCATCCACTTAGGACGTTAGAGAAATCTGTATTACATTGTTATTCTATTTCATGCTGGCAGCAGCTTCAGATTTTTATTCAACAGCAGTCTGACGCACAGTTTCCACAGTGCCAACTCAGTCACCTATTCTGAGATTACAGTCAGGCTGACTGTCAGACTCTCAAATTCTGTCCAGGGCCGCTAGCGCAAACCTGGGACCCCGCCAGTTAAAATAAGCTCCGCCCAATGGTAGATATAGAGGAGTCCCCTGGCTCACCCAGGTCCCTCCTCCAGCACAGTGCTTACAACCCCCTACACTCTGGTTGTGTTTGGTGCATGTGAAATGATCTGCTGGTGTGTGGTGGTCTGACGGACATTTAAGGGTCATGTGGAGATGTCTGAGAGGCATTTAAGGAGTATGTATGCAGGTCTGCTGGCCCATGGTCAGGTCTGAGGACCATTTAAGAGGCAATTGGAGAAGTCTTTAAGGTGCATGTGAGGATGTATATTTATGCCACTGGAATTGTCACATTTACGACTAAAGAGGTAGAGAGTCTTCATCCTTCTTCACTGCTTTCTGCTAGTGAGGGGGATGCTACATAGACATCTCAGATTTCTTCCTTGAGTTTCAGATAATATTACTTCCCCATAAACATGCTTATTGCAGTTTGAAATTAAAGCATCAAACTATCTCAGGAAGGTTCTATCTATGCTGTACTTACCTGTCCAGCACCCTAGTCAAAAGTGGTACTGCACCTTCACAATTTCCTCCTTTCACATGTGCAGAACCTTTGAAAATTGAAGTGCTGGCTGGACATACACAACCTATTCAGCTCACGCGTGCCCAATAAAGTTCAGTGTGTTTTGGTTAATGGCACATGTGTGGTCTCTCTTGCTCGTACATTCTCTATACTAAAACACAGTCCAGGCACTGCCAAAAAGCACTACCGGGGGCTTTTTAGACCAGGATACCGCTTCACACCGGTAGACACCAAAAGGTAAGCATTTATTTTTGAATAATAAGAATTTACTTACCGATAATTCTATTTCTCGGAGTCCGTAGTGGATGCTGGGGTTCCTGAAAGGACCATGGGGAATAGCGGCTCCGCAGGAGACAGGGCACAAAAGTAAAGCTTTTACAGGTCAGGTGGTGTGTACTGGCTCCTCCCCCTATGACCCTCCTCCAGACTCCAGTTAGGTACTGTGCCCGGACGAGCGTACACAATAAGGGAGGATTTTGAATCCCGGGTAAGACTCATACCAGCCACACCAATCACACCGTACAACTTGTGATCTAAACCCAGTTAACAGTATGATAACAGAGGAGCCTCTGAAAGATGGCTTCCTAAACAATAACCCGAATTAGTTAACAATAACTATGTACAAGTATTGCAGATAATCCGCACTTGGGATGGGCGCCCAGCATCCACTACGGACTCCGAGAAATAGAATTATCGGTAAGTAAATTCTTATTTTCTCTATCGTCCTAAGTGGATGCTGGGGTTCCTGAAAGGACCATGGGGATTATACCAAAGCTCCCAAACGGGCGGGAGAGTGCGGATGACTCTGCAGCACCGAATGAGAGAACTCCAGGTCCTCCTTTGCCAGGGTATCAAATTTGTAAAAATTTACAAACGTGTTCTCCCCTGACCACGTAGCTGCTCGGCAGAGTTGTAATGCCGAGACCCCTCGGGCAGCCGCCCAAGATGAGCCCACCTTCCTTGCGGAATGGGCCTTAACAGATTTAGGCTGTGGCAGGCCTGCCACAGAATGTACAAGTTGAATTTTGTTACAAATCCAACGAGCAATCGACTGCTTAGAAGCAGGTGCACCCAACTTGTTGGGTGCATACAGTATAAACAGCGAGTCAGATTTTCTGACTCCAGCCGTCCTTTAAATGTATATTTTTAAGGCTCTGACAACGTCCAACAACTTGGAGTCCTTCAAGTCGTCTGTAGCCGCAGGCACTACAATAGGCTGGTTCAGGTGAAACGCTGATACCACCTTAGGGAGAAAATGCGGACGCGTCCGCAGCTCTGCCCTATGTCGAATGGAAAATTAAATAAGGGCTTTTATAAAACAAAGCCGCCAGTTCAGATACTCTCCCGGCCGAAGCCAGGGCCAGTAACATAGTCACTTTCCATGTGAGATATTTCAAATCCACATTCTTTAGTGGTTCAAACCAATTGGATTTGAGGAAATCTAAAACTACATTTAGATCCCACGGTGCCACCTTAGGCACCACAGGAGGCTGTATATGCAGTACTCCTTTGATAAAAATCTGGACCTCAGGGACTGAGGCCAATTCTTTTTGGAAGAATATTGATAGGGCCGAAATTTGAACCTTAATAGATCCCAATTTGAGACCCATAGACAATCCTGATTGCAGGAAATGTAGGAAAACGACCCAGTTGAAATTCCGCCATCGGAGCACTCCGCTGCTCGCACCACGCAACATATTTTTGCCAAATACGGCGATAATGCTTCGCGGTGACTTCCTTCCTTGCCTTTATCAAGGTAGGAATGACTTCTTCTGGAATGCCTTTTCCTTTTAGGATCTGGCATTCAAACGCCATGCCGTCAAACGCAGCCGCGGTAAGTCTTGAAAAAGACAAGGACCCTGCTGAAGCAGGTCCCTTCTCAGAAGTAGAGGCCACGGATCGTCCGTGACCATCTCTTGAAGTTCCGGGTACCAAGTCCTTCTTGGCCAATCCGGAGCCACTAGTCTTACTCCTCTTTGCCGTATAATCCTCAATACCTTTGGTATGAGAGGCAGAGGAGGAAACACATATACCGACTGGTACACCCAAGGTGTTACCAGCGCGTCCACAGCTATTGCCTGCGGATCTCTTGACCTGGCGCAATACCTGTCCAGTGTTTTGTTGAGGCGAGACGCCATCATGTCCACCATTGGTTTTACCCAACGGTTTAATAGCATGTGGAAAACTTCTGGATGAAGTCCCCACTCTCCCGGGTGAAGGTCGTGTCTGCTGAGGAAGTCTGCTTCCCAGTTGTCCACGCCCGGGATGAATACTGCTGACAGTGCTATCACGTGATTCTCCGCCCAGCGAAGGATCCTGGCAGCTTCTGCCATTGCCCTCCTGCTTCTTGTGCCGCCCTGTCTGTTTACATGGGCGACTGCCGTGATGTTGTCCGACTGGATCAACACCGGTCTTCCTTGAAGCAGAGGTTCCGCCTGGCTTAGAGCATTGTAGATTGCTCTTAGTTCCAGAATGCTTATGTGAAGAGACTTTTTCAGGCTCGACCACACTCCCTGGAAATTTCTTCCCTGTGTGACTGCTCCCCAGCCTCTCAGGCTGGCATCCGTGGTCACCAGGATCCAATCCTGCATGCCGAATCTGCGGCCCTCCAATAGATGAGCCTCCTGCGACCACCACAGAAGGGATACCCTTGTCCTCGGCGACAGGGTTATCCGCAGGTGCATCTGAAGATGCGACCCTGACCATTTGTCCAACATATCCCTTTGCATGGAATCTGCCGAAAGGGATTGCTTCGTAAGAAGCTACCATTTTTTCCCAGGACTCTTGTGCATTGATGTACAGACACCTTTCCTGGTTTTAGGAGGTTCCTGACCAGGTCAGATAACTCCTTGGCTTTTTCTTCGGGAAGAAAAACCTTTTTCTGAACTGTGTCCAGAATCATCCCCAGGAACAGCAGACGAGTTGTCGGCATTAATTGGGATTTTGGAATATTCAGAATCCATCCGTGCTGCTTTAGCACCTCTTGAGATAGTGCTAAACCCATCTCTAGCTGTTCTCTGGACCTTGCCCTTATTAGGAGATCGTCCAAGTATGGGATAATTAATACGCCTTTTCTTCGAAGAAGAAATATTATCTCGGCCATTACCTTTGTAAAGACCCGAGGTGCCGTGGACAAACCAAACGGCAGCGTCTGAAACTGATAGTGACAGTTTTGTACAACGAACCTGAGGTACCCCTGGTGTGAGGGGTAATTGGAACGTGGAGATACGCATCCTTGATGTCCAAGGATACCATAAAGTCCCCTTCTTCCAGGTTCGCTATCACTGCTCTGAGTGACTCCATCTTGAACTTGAACTTCTTTATGTACAGGTTCAAGGACTTCAGATTTAGAATAGGCCTTACCGAGCCATCCGGCTTCGGTACCACAAAAAGAGTGGAATAATACCCCTTCCCTTGTTGTAGAAGAGGCACCTTGACTATCACCTGCTGAGAATACAGCTTGTGAATGGCTTCCAAAACCGTCTCCCTTTCTGAGGGGGACGTTGGTAAAGCAGACTTCAGGAAACGGCGAGGTGGCTCTGTCTCTAATTTCAACCTGTACCCCTGAGATATTATCTGCAGGATCCAGGGATTTACCTGCGAGTGAGCCCACTGCGCGCTGTAATTCTTGAGACGACCGCCTACCGCCCCCGAGTCCGCTTGCGAAGCCCCAGCGTCATGCTGAGGCTTTTGTAGAAGCCGGGGAGGGCTTCTGTTCCTGGGAAGGAGCTGCCTGTTGCTGTCTCTTCCCTCGTCCTCTGCCTCGTGGCAGATATGAATAGCCCTTTGCTCTCTTATTTTTAAAGGAACGAAAGGGCTGCGGTTGAAAGGTCGGTGCCTTTTTCTGTTGGGGAGTGACTTGAGGTAGAAAGGTGGATTTCCCGGCCGTAGCCGTGGCCACCAAATCCGATAGACCGACCCCAAATAACTCCTCTACGCATCGCCTGTCCACTGTCGTGTCCATAAAGCTCTTCTGGCCGAAATGGACATAGCACTCACCCGTGATGCCAGTGTGCAGATATCTCTCTGTGCATCACGCATATAAAGAAATGCATCCTTTATTTGTTCTAACGACAGTAAAATATTGTCCCTGTCCAGGGTATCAATATTTTCGATCAGGGACTCTGACCAAACTACCCCAGCACTGCACATCCAGGCAGTCGCAATAGCTGGTCGTAGTATAACACCTGCATGTGTGTATATACCTTTTTGGATATTTTCCATCCTCCTATCTGATGGATCTTTAAGTGCGGCCGTCTCAGGAGAGGGTAACGCCACTTGTTTTGATAAGCGTGTTAGCGCTTTGTCCACCCTAGGAGGTGTTTCCCAGCGCTCCCTAACCTCTGGCGGGAAAGGGTATAAAGCCAATAACTTCTTTGAAATTAGCAGTTTTTTTATCGGGGCACCCCACGCTTCATCACACACGTCATTTAATTCTTCTGATTCGGTAAAAACTACTGGTAGTTTTTTCACACCCCACATAATACCCTGTTTAGTGGTACCTGTAGTATCAGCTAAATGTAACATCTCCTTTATTGCCAAAATCATATAACGTGTGGCCCTACTGGAAAATACGGTTGATTCGTCACCTTCACCACCGGAATCAGTGCCTGTGTCTGGGTCTGTGTCGACCGACTGAGGCAAGGGGCGTTTTACAGCCCCTGACGGTGTTTGAGGCGCCTGGACAGGCACTAATTGAGTGTCCGGCCGCCTCATGTCGGCAAACGACTGCTTAAGCGAGTTGACGCTATCCCGTAATTCCACAAATAAAGGCATCCATTCTGGTGTCGACCCCCTAGGAGGTGACATCCTCATATTTGGCAATTGCTCCGCCTCCACACCAATAACGTCCTCATACATGTCGACACATACGTACCGACACACAGCAGACACACAGGGAATGCTCTATACGAAGACAGGACCCACTAGCCCTTTGGGGAGACAGAGGGAGAGTCTGCCAGCACACACCAAAAAGCGCTATATATGACAGGGATAGCCTTATGATTAAGTGCTCCCTTATAGCTGCTTTTATATTAATATATTGCCATTTATTTTGCCCCCCCTCTCTGTTATACCCTGTTTCTGTAGTGCAGTGCAGGGGAGAGACCTGGGAGCCTTCCTGACCAGCGGAGCTGTGACAGAAAATGGCGCCGTGTGCTGAGGAGATAGGCCCCGCCCCTTTTTCGGCGGGCTCGTCTCCCGCTATTTAGTACATTTAGGCAGGGGTAAATATCTCCATATAGCCTCTGGGGCTATATGTGAGGTATTTTTAGCCTTTTTAAAGGTTTTCATTTGCCTCCCAGGGCGCCCCCCCCCCAGCGCCCTGCACCCTCAGTGACTGCCGTGTGAAGTGTGCTGAGAGGAAAATGGCGCACAGCTGCAGTGCTGTGCGCTACCTTAAGAAGACTGCAGGAGTCTTCAGCCGCCGATTCTGGACCTCTTCTTGCTTCAGCATCTGTGAGGGGGCCGGCGGCGTGGCTCCGGTGACCATCCAGGCTGTACCTGTGATCGTCCCTCTGGAGCTTCATGTCCAGTAGCCAAGAAGCCAATCCATCCTGCACGCAGGTGAGTTCACTTCTTCTCCCCTCTGTCCCTCGTTGCAGTGATCCTGTTGCCAGCAGGAATCACTGTAAAATAAAAAACCTAAGCTAAACTCTCTAAGCAGCTCTTTATGAGAGCCACCTAGAATTGCACCCTTCTCGGCCGGGCACAAAAATCTAACTGGAGTCTGGAGGAGGGTCATAGGGGGAGGAGCCAGTACACACCACCTGACCTGTAAAAGCTTTACTTTTGTGCCCTGTCTCCTGCGGAGCCGCTATTCCCCATGGTCCTTTCAGGAACCCCAGCATCCACTTAGGACGATAGAGAAAACTACATAACTATAAATAGAGCCCTGAGTGAGAGCAAAGATAAAGAGACAGAGAGCTGTAATACAGAGAAGCTGAGTTGTAATAAAACATAGAGGCAGACTTGTATAGAGCCCTAGGAGAAAATCTACACAGTGAGATGCAGCTCATAGTAACACCTGATGGAGTGTAAGAACTGCATAGGAGTTGAGTGTATGCTTATTGCCTATGACTGAAGCTCAACGAGTCTGATAAATGAAGGAGAAGACTGGAATGACAGCACTAGCAAAGACGTGTATATTTCCATTGTCATAACCCAAGTATTGTGTATGAGTGGAGAAGCAGATGCAGATCTAGATTATTTTTCTTTATCATCTGCCATTTTCAACCAAGCAATGGGGGTAATTCCAAGTTGATCGCAGCAGGAATTTTGTTAGCAGTTGGGCAAAACCATGTGCACTGCAGGGGAGGCAGATATAACATGTGCAGAGAGAGTTAGATTTAGGTGGGGTGTGTTCAATCTGCAATCTAATTTGCAGTGTAAAAATAAAGCAGCCAGTATTTATCCTGCACAGAAACAAAATAACCCACCCAAATCTAACTCTTTCTGCACATGTTATATCTGCCTCCCCTGCAGTGCACATGGTTTTGCCCAATTGCTAAAAAATTCCTGCTGCGATCAACTTGGAATTACCCCCAATGTGCGGGAGGAGTCGTTTAATAAAGAGAATATAATCTAGAATAGCAATGGTCAGGTGCCCAAGGTATTGTATTTGCATTGCACAACCACCACCTGTGTCCAGACAGGAAAAAAATAACTTTGCTGTAAAGCCAGCATGAGCAGGCTTTCATCTCAAGAAATGCATTTCCTGGGGGCACAGCCTGCGCTTGTGATTTTTTTGGGGGTTTCTCTTTACATAAAACGCAACCATATCACTGCTCCAACGCGACACTCATGTAGATTACATTTTTTTTTTTAAAGTGTTAATACAGGTTGAGTATCCCATATCCAAATATTCCGAAATACGGACTTTTTTGAGTGAGAGTGAGATAGTGAAACCTTTGTTTTTTGATGGCTCAATGTACACAAACTTTGTTTAACACACAAAGTTATTAAAAATATTGTATTAAATGACCTTCAGGCTGTGTTTATAAGGTGTATATGAAACATAAATGAATTGTGTGAATGTAGACACACTTTGTTTAATGCACAAAGTTATAAAAATGATTGGCTAAAATTACCTTCAGGCTGTGTGTATAAGGTGTATATGTAACATAAATGCATTCTGTGCTTAGATTTAGGTCCTATCACCATGATATCTCATTATGGTATGCAATTATTCCAAAATACGGAAAAATCCGATATCCGAAATAGCTCTGGTCCCAAGCATTTTGGATAAGGGATACTCAACCTGTACTAAAAACAAAAACAGTATGACAGCTAGTAAAATAATAATCTAGTAGCACTGTTTTAAGGGTTTGCCTTGGCTTTTTTTACTTGCAGGCGTGCAATCATCATCAAAATGTCCTGTAATAAGAACAAGTTAGTCAAAATTCATATACATAGTTCAAATCAGGTTGTAGCCACATAACAAATAAATAAATGAAAACAGTGATAAAAGGATTTATTTCCCATAGTGTGTTGTTGAATAATAATAATAAATATAAAATATGGACTAAATATGCATTCATAATTTTACCCTAACAATTACATATGTAATAGGGAAAAAAAATAATAATAAACAAACAAAAAAAAAAAAAAAATATATATATATATATATAGGTTGAGTATCCCATATCCAAATATTCCGAAATACGGAATATTCCGAAATACGGAGTTTTTGGAGTGAGATAGTGAAACCTTTCTTTTCTGATGGCTCAATGTATACAAACTGTGTTTAATACGCAAAGTTATTAAAAATATTGTATTAAATTACCTTCAGGCTGTGTGTATAAGGTGTATGTGAAACATAAATGAATTGTGTGTATGTACACAAACTTTGTTTAATGCACAGTTATCAAAAATATTAGCTAAAATTACCATCAGGCTGTGTGTATAAGGTGTATATGAAACATACATGCATTCTGTGCTTAGACTTGGGTCCCATCGCCATGATCTCTCATTATGGTATGCGAGTATTCAAAAATACGGAAAAATCCGATATCCAAAATACTTCTGGTCCCAAGCATTTTGGATAAGGGATACTCAACCTATATATATATATATATATATATATATATATATATATATATATATATATATATATATATATATATATATTGTGTGAGGGGCTCAGCACTTGAAATAAAATTTACATCACACTAAATGCAGTTAATTAATAAGACACTGACATTTGGTCCAGTCACTTGGTGAAAGTGGATTCTATTATCTCTAATTACATTGTAGTTCTACCATGACATGCATTGGAGTCACCATACCAAAAAAAAAAAAAAAACACTCCATTATTTAACACCTTATTTACATATAAAGTTACATAATCCCCTCCTCCCCTTAACTTTGCACATTGATGTTAAACGTGACGTACATACACAGAGGAGCTTCACCAAAGTTGCGAACTTGTAAATTGTTAAGAGATCGGTATAAAATAATTCTGTGAGATATTCATTGAACGTCAAGTCTATTATTTTCTTAACATAGAATTAAAACTGCAGCGCAAAAAAAAAATATTTTTTTACAGCCAGAATAGTTGGTAACTTAAAAGAATAAAAAGGTTTGTGTCAGACGAAATGCTCTACAGAGCAGTACCAAGTATATTATTACACCAAAAGTGACAATTAGAACAACACATAGTAAGAATCCCTTGTTCTACACAGAATACAGTCTATTTAAATCCATGCTCTCCTATTTCTGCAACAGAAAATAATATCCCGTTAAGCTCAAGTATTTGGTACAAACTTGCAAACTTCATAGAAGGCAGGCAATGTCATAAGCTGGGTTTGATACTATAACCTTCTTGCAGCAGTCTGATATGTGATCACATGACTACTTTATACTGTTAGGGACCCTTTGCCTTCTACTGTCTAGTTTACAGCAAGTCTCTATATGACGATGCGGTACCTGTTCCATCTTGTCCTCACTAACACTAGTCACAGATCATTGTCACCTCTGTTATGTGTAATACAATTATGTCACACATTATTGGAATTCCTGTAATCTTTATTCCACAAATCACATGGCAGAGGATCTTTGTATATCAATTAATGCCTCCATACATCATCAGCAGCGAATCACTGAACCATCGGCACTGCCGACAGGATCTGCCAATCAGCGATGATCAACGATCCAGCTGGTAAAAATAAGCATGTTACTAATGCCCAAAAACTGTTGTGATCGGGGAATCCACATGTTTAATATTACATATTCTCCGACCCGGCCATCAGGGGATCGGGTCATTGCCCCAATACATCTGTGATGTATGAGGGGCCTTAACCTAATATGAAGAAGCCTTAAACATATTGTCACAATCTCTGAAAACATCCTCTTTATGCAGGTGTAAGTGTTTCAGTACTTTACTGAAAACCATGTTAAATGTGTAAGATGGGGATGTTACCCAAATTCATATATTTTTTCGTAGGTTCCTAGCGGAGCGAATTTCTAGAAATGTTCAAAGATTTTAAAAGATAAAATGATTTTTTTCTCCCCCAATGTAAATGGCTAGGGAATTTTGAAAATATACTTTCAAACTGAAAAACCAGAATAAAAAGATAATAAAAAAAAATAAAAAAAGAGATCAGGAAGGCAACAACAGAATGCAGGTTGGTATCCGTTTCTTCTACCTTGACTAATGTGGCAACCATCCTTACATATCCCAGGTATTGTACGACAGGCATTTCATGAGACACGGCTTTAAATTATAGAGGTCGGCTGAAGTAAAATATAAAACAAGAATTTAGTGCACAGCACTAAAATGATTTAAAAAAAAAGAAATAAAACCAAGTAAAGTGTAAAATAGAAAATGTTCTGCTACTACTGGGTCAGCAGCACAGTGCGTAGCCAAAAAGGCCTGGAAACTGCTCACCACCAAGATGCTAAGTAGTGGCAGAAAGGACGGTATAACCTTTGTATCACAATGCTAGCTAGATGACCTGCATAGAGGTTATGGCATGACCTTCTCTGTGGGTCACATTAATACCTCTCTGTGTATTTGTTCTTTATCCTCAATATCTTCTTCAGCCACATCGTTCTCATCACCAGATTCAATGTAAATAGGCCAATCACTGTCCCCCTCGTCCTTGTCCATACTCTCAGAAGCAGCTTCTGTGTGACTTGGGTGATGAGAATCATCATTGGTAGTAGTGACACACGTACAACTATCACACAAGCCAAAACGCCTCAGACCAGATGATAAACTGCTGGTAAAAGTACGGCGGCAACCTTTACAGATAATGGGTCGATTGGATCGATGGACCTGCAACAGAGGTGCATGATTCGGTATTAGTAATAGTTAATAAAAACACATACACGCTGGCAAAAGTTTAATGGTTACATTCTGTCTCCGATGTGGCCAACGCTCATAATCCCAGCTAGTCTGGCACTGCAAACAGGGGAGCATTTGAAGATCCATTGTCAGCACAAATGAGCTTTAGGATTTACCAAAACTAAACGCAGCATGTTCTATTGCTTTGATAATAAATCCAACATGAACTCAGAACATTGGTGTGTGCAGTCAGTGTGTCCACCATAGTGTTCATAAAACTAAGGGCCTAATTCAGACCTTGTCGCTGATGTGCAAAAATCGATATGAAGCGTTTTTTTGCATATCTGCGCGTACGCGGGTATGCGCATGTGCAAGGTTCTAAACTGCGTTCTCTTCAGAATGCAGTTTAAGACCTGGAGGGGGGCAGGTAACGGGGCATCGACGCCGCGTTTTGTGGGCGTTGATGCTCCGTTTAAGGGGCATGGTCCAGACAACGGAAGCGTGTCCAGACTGTTGCTGAGGCGGGTCGCGGCGGCTGCATGAATGTTACACGCAACTGCTGCGACCCTTAACATGGCGGGTAGCCGTCTGCCTTCACAGCTAGGCTGCATAGGCGGAGGGCTACCTGAAACATGCAAAAGCATTGGCGCCGTGTGATGCTTTCGGATATCTGTGAGGAGGGGGTCGGGCTGGATCCGGCATGCGTGACTTGCCCTGTGCTGGGCGTCCCTCTGCACGTCAAAGAATCTAATCGTAGATGTGCATTTTTTCGCACATCTACGATCAGGTCTGAATTACCCCCTAAATTAGCATTACTCAATAACAGTGTTCACTCTGTCTAGAGGTTATACAATCAGACGAGAGGGCACTTCTGCACATGCCCGAAATAGGGGTATGGCTGCATGTTAGGGCGTAGTCTTATTCCACGCCCCATGTTAAACACTCTAGGAGGCATGCCCAGCACTCAAAGATACTGGACTGCCCCCAAGTTCTTTCCACACTGTGAATAATGAAGAGATGCACATGGCATCTATTCATCTGGCAGAGAGTGTTCACTCACAAATTTTACCACCCCGCGGGACACCCGGTAGGCTGTTTCAGCACGGCACCTTCATAAGAGCAGGCCCATTTTAGAATCAGTGCCCCGCTTAAACAGCCTAGCAGGAACACTACTTGATAAGCTGCCTCAACCAAGCTTTTTATGTGCCCGTGTGAATATACTTCTAATGGGCCCTACACACTGGTCGATACCAGTGAAAGATATGAACGAGATACCGTTCATACCTTTCAGTGTGTAGGCACCAGCGATGAACGATGCGCGGCCCCGCGCTCGTTCAAACATGCAGGCCAATATGGACAATCTCGTCCATATTAGCATGCAGTGCTGTGGAGCCGGGTGGCGGGGGGAGTGAAGAAACTTCACTCCCCCCATCACACCCCCCCTCCCCCCCCCCCCCCCCTCCATCCCTGTCTGCCGTATCGGCCATCGGGCAGCTCGGCGGCGGGTCGCTATGTGTGTAGGGCCCATTAGTTGTATTGTTATACATTTCAGATGCACCCATCTGGGAGTAACGTATTGGTGGCAAATTATATGGATCATTTGATCAGTGACCAAAATGTAATGATAGAAACCTTACCAATGAACCATTAAAATGACTTCAGACAGAAGGAACCTGGAACAAAGGACTGCACTAAATATACTCACAGTGAGCGAATGGCTGCGAAGATGCTCCTGCCGGGTGAACCTCTTACCACAGATCTCACAGGGATACGGACGCTCTCCTGTGTGTGAACGTATGTGGCGTTTCAAAATGCCCTTTTGCTTGGCTGTGTATGGACAGAAAGGGCACTTGTGTAGCTTGATTGGAACAACTAAAACATCCCCTGAAAAACAAAGCGAGAGTACTCAAAGTCTTAAAAGGGAATTAGAACAATTATTTTGTTCTTCTAGATGTGCTGTAAAATCCATACAAACAGAAAGAACCAGTAAATATCCTTTTTCTCACTTCATATTTGTATTCTGAGGATTTTAAAATGCCAAATGTAATCTATATACCTCAACAGTAGCAGCAATTCAACTAAGTATTATACAACAGCAGAAACTTTCTTAGCTTCCAAAAGAAATAACACTTGTATAAAATACCTACAGCTGTGTTCTCATACATCACTGCTGCAGTGGCGCCAAACAGTCCCTCTTGGCTGCCATCATTTTTTGCCAAAAATGAATCTCAGTTGCAGCTAGGACACACCAGGAGGCTGCTGATTTATGTGATATTTATATGTTTGTGTGAGACTGAGTCTCTGAATCTGTACGTGAAGTGTTACAGTGTAGCAGCTGCAACTTTTTTCCATGCCAAGTTCTGTGGTGCTCTGTATACAGACTCAGTTACACACAATATAAAAGTGTCACACATCAAATTAATCAGCACAGTCTCCTGTTGTGTCCTAGTCACATTGTGTTGCGACTAAGATGCATTTTCTGTAAAAAAGAAAAAAGAAGAAGGCACCCAACACTAGCAGAGTTGCACGAGACCTGGCTGCTCACTGGCATCAGGCATCTCATGATGCGTTGCGTATGGAGGCTAGAAGTATGGGGACACATCTGAAGAACAAAGGGGTCCTCTTATTTTAATCACACTGCTTGATTAAAAAAAATAAGCAATTATTTCTGGAAGTACTTTTAAGTATATTAGCTGAAATTGAAAATTATCCTGCATGTGATATACTGTACATCTAGAGACTACTTAACATTTTTTTTTTTTTATAACATGCTACATGTGTTTCTGTAGTTCAAACAAGGCAGGGGGGAAAAAAAAAACAGGACAACAGATGTGAGATAAAATGCATGTGTTATTACCTGTATCCTCACCATACCAGTCACCCTGAATGTCCATCATTGAGCTCATTGACACACTAGCTTCATCTTGCCGGGACTCAAAGTCACGGGGGAAATGGTGCCCCGAGTCCTCTTTCCTCTGTGCAGTACTGTTACGCAGGAGAGCCTCTAAAAATTGCTTCATATGATAATTATTACATGCTATGTCCATTCCAGGACCACCTTGTGGACTTTCTGCATCCTGCTCCAAGCCTGGTGGTATCGGATATGGCTGGAGACCTTCTGATACTTCCACCACATCAGAGTCAAATTCCTCTTTGGGTTCCAACACTTTGGTAGGGCTTTTTTCTCCTGGAGAACCTACACTTGTAGGGTCCTTGGCCATCAGTTCTACAGAGTTGCAGCTACTACAATCCCCACAAGGGGGCTCTTTCTGACAATCTCGTTGAGCTGTTTTATCTGGCAGGTTTCCAAGTGCCAGTCTGTCACCCCTTAGACCATCACTCCCACTATCAGCTTGTCCAAAGGAACTCTCCCTTTCTATCTTCCTACAGATATCAAGAGAGGAGCGTATGTATGCCTTACAGAAGTTAACTACATCAGTCATCTGTAGGTAGCTAGCTGCACTCATAACCTCAATGACATTCTCCCCACAGAGATTTAGTTTTCCTGAATATAGGAAATCCAGTATTGTTGAGAAGGCCTCTGATGTGACAATGTCCAAAGAAGCCGTGCTGTGCCTTCCACTGTCTTGGATGTAGTGGACTAGCATAGCCCGGAAATAACCACTGTTGGCAAACAGAACATTTCTATGGGCTTTAAATATCCGACCTTCTACAATGATGCTGCAGTCACAAAAGAAATCTCTTTTACGCTGCTCATTCAGTTCCCCAAGGAGTTTGGTGTAATAGGACGGCATCTCCATGACTCCAAGACAGTGGTTCCCAGACACCTGCAAAAGAACCAGTGTTTGTGAATGCCAATTTTTAAAAACTTTAAGATGTAACAAATAACATTTCCCTGCATTGAAAGATAAGGTAATAAATGTAAAATATATTAGCCTAGGATGTTTATTTATCAGCTGTGGCAAATTTTTTTTATACAATATGCACTGCTTTTTTTTTTTTTTTTTTTTAAGTATGCCACTATGGGGGGTATTCAATTAGCTCCGGTAATCTCGGAGCTTTTGATTTCGCAACCCCCTGTCTATTTAATTGCAGCCCGTTTTCGCCCATTTTTAAGGCATTTTCACCAAAGCCTTTTCGCCTTTTTTTGTGTGAAAAGGCATTGGCGAAAAAAGCCTGCGTTTTCGCCGGCGCAGGTGAGAAAACATGTGGATTTGCCGATCCACATGTTTTTTTGCTCCCGCTGAAACTAGGCAAAAAACTGCCCTGCTGTTGAATAGGGCAAATCCCCATTCGCCAAAAAAAATAGCGAAAATTCCTGTTTTTTCACCTAGGCGGAAAAAAAAACCCGGACCTAATTGAATACCCCCCTATGTCTCTATAACAGACTTTTCACCAAAGTCATGGTTGTACACAGAGCTTTCAGCACCCCTGCTCCTTTGCTTATTTTAGTAAAGTGAAAAAAGTTAACAACCACCACTACAGGGTACAAAATGAGGCATAACATAATTTTAAAATGATTTGCTGAAATATATACTAAGGCTAAAACAGAAAAACAAAAAAGTTAAAATACAAGCTAATACGAAAATATGGAGGGAACAAAGGTTTTTGGGAACTTAGCTGCATCTTATTATTGAAGTGCAAGAAGTCGCCACATTCTTTCTCACATAACTATTTTGATCCGAAAATAAATTGTCACATTTCATATAGAATATGAAATGTAAGATGCATATCCTATATTAGCTAACAGCAAACAATTGTATTTTGGATGCTTACCTTTAGTCGCTACGTACGAATTTCTGCCGTGTCCTTCAGCAAATTTACAATAGGACTTCAGCAAAACAGAAAGTTAGAAGTGCACAGGAATATAGTGTAGTTCCCCAAGGAGCAATGCAATATCAAATATCTTGTGTTCTGACCTGGAAAGTTTGACACATATTTTAGAATGTTACTAAAAACTGCTTCAAACAGGGTAAATGTATTTTAGCTACAGTTTGCCTTTAATTCCATTATAGTTGCTGTATGTGTCGTTCAAGGTGGCAAATATTACTCCATACTAAAGAACTTTCCATGCTTTCAGAAGACATAATGAAACGGGCTGTAATTGGTGCCAAAGTTTACTGTGTATCTAGAACTATTTATATCACATATCTTACAACAAAGGATCACAAATAAAACAGCATGTTCTATGACCTTCTATCCATCACCTAACCCACAAAACGTTGATCTGAAGCATAATCTGCGATAAGCAGCCGGCGGAGCCACGATTACACATGGGATCGGGAAGTTATCCCAGAACCCATGTGTTATCGCATGATCGATAAAAATGGACTATAATTGGATAGTGTGATAATGACCATCAGCAGAAAAAGGATTGCTCCTAATAGTATACCGGCCAGAGAATAGGAATAAAAAAAAAAAAAAAGATGATCCCTCTGGTGAATTCATGATTCATTTATGCGTAGAAGGAATAATTCTAGTCCCCCAGTCTTAAAAACAAACAAAAAAATTTGTCAGGTGTGGACACAGCTTTGCATTACACAGTCAAACAAGCCAAACACACAACAGGTGATTTAAAAAAATTATAAAAAAATAAAAAATAAAAATGCAAAAACAGCTAAATATTTCTGAAATTACAGGTACTAAATGGAAACACAACATTTTATACACGATTTGACTCCATATTTACCATATATGTATACTTTTACAAACGTGCGCGTAGAGACATGCAAAATAGGAAAACCAAAGAATAAGGCCCGGAATAAAATGGCATGATGTTTTTTCACTGCTAGGAAGATGATTATTCGGTGGTTTATTTAAGTACACCCACTTGAATTGGGCACAATGGGTGGTTATCTAAGGAAAGAAGATAAAATAGATTTATATGGTGGACTTTATGGACAGAAAACTGGACTTGGTCTTTTAGATGTCACAAATACATACAATTTAAATATAAAAATGTAATCCTATATGCGAAGTGGTATCAGGGCATTTTGTAGTGCAGGAGACTATTGCTTTATTCCACACTCTTCTTTTTTATTCCTACTTTTAGAACAATGGGGGGAAAAAAATTAAAATCAACACATTTATTAAAAATATATTTTTTTACATACATAAATGCATAATATATGGGTGTTGGGTGAATTAAAAGATATAGCCCTGCAAACTGATGCACTAGTGGTGCTGCAAAGACATATCTGTGTGGGAGGGTTATATTCAAGTTGCTATTGGGCAATTCCATGAAAAATAAGATTTTACTTACCGGTAAATCTATTTCTCGTAGTCCGTAGTGGATGCTGGGGACTCCGTAAGGACCATGGGGAATAGACGGGCTCCGCAGGAGACAGGGCACTTTAAGGAAGAATTAGGATACTAGTGTGCACTGGCTCCTCCCTCTATGTCCCTCCTCCAGACCTCAGTTAAGGAAACTGTGGCCCTCATTCCGAGTCGTTCGCTCGGTATTTTTCATCGCATCGCAGTGAAAATTCGCTTAGTACGCATGCGCAATATTCGCACTGCGACTGCGCCAAGTAATTTTACAATGAAGATAGTATTTTTACTCACGGCTTTTTCATCGCTCCGGCGATCGTAGTGTGATTGACAGGAAATGGGTGTTACTGGGCGGAAACACGGCGTTTTAGGGGCGTGTGGATGAAAACGCTACCGTTTCCGGGAAAAACGCAGGAGTGGCCGGAGAAACGGGGGAGTGTCTGGGCGAACGCTGGGTGTGTTTGTGACGTCAAACCAGGAACGACAAGCACTGAACTGATCGCAGATGCCGAGTAAGTCTGAAGCTACTCTGAAACTGCTAAGAAGTTTGTTATCGCAATATTGCGAATACATCGTTCGCAATTTTAAGAAGCGAAGATTCACTCCCAGTAGGCGGCGGCTTAGCGTGTGTAACTCTGCTAAAATCGCCTTGCGACCGATCAACTCGGAATGAGGGCCTGTGCCCGGAAGAGCTGACAGTACAAGGAAAGGATTTTGGAATCCAGGGTAAGACTCATACCAGCCACCCCAATCACACCGTATAATTCGTGATAAACTTACCCAGTTAACAGTATGAACAACAACAGAGCATCAGTTCAACCCTGATGCAACCATAACATAACCCTTATTTAAGCAATAACTATATACAAGTATTGCAGAAGAAGTCCGCACTTGGGACAGGCGCCCAGCATCCACTACGGACTACGAGAAATAGATTTACCGGTAAGTAAAATCTTATTTTCTCTAACGTCCTTGTGGATGCTGGGGACTCCGTAAGGACCATGGGGATTATACCAAAGCTCCCAAACGGGCGGGAGAGTGCGGATGACTCTGCAGCACCGATTGAGCAAACACAAGGTCCTCCTCAGCCAGGGTATCAAACTTGTAGAACTTTGCAAAAGTGTTTGAACCTGACCAAGTAGCCGCTCGGCAAAGCTGTAATGCCGAGACCCCTCGGGCAGCCGCCCAAGAAGAGCCCACCTTCCTTGGGGAGTGGGCTTTTACTGATTTTGGAAGCGGCAATCCAGCCGCAGAATGAGCCTGCTGAATCGTGTTACAGATCCAGCGAGCAATAGTTTGCTTTGAAGCAGGAGCACCCAACTTGTTGGATGCATACAGGATAAACAGCGACTCAGTTTTGCTGACTCTAGCCGTTCTGGCTACATAAATCTTCCAAGCCCTGACTACATCCAGTAACTCGGAATCCTCCAAGTCACGAGTAGCCACAGGCACCACAATAGGTTGGTTCATATGAAAAGATGACACCACTTTTGGCAGAAATTGCGGACGAGTTCCAGGATATTGATGTGAAGGCAAGTCTCCTGCCTTGACCACAGACCCTGGAAATTTCTTCCCTGTGTGACTGCCCCCCACCCTCGGAGGCTTGCATCCGTGGTCACCAGGACCCAGTCCTGAATGCCGAATCTGCGGCCCTCGAGAAGGTGAGCACTCTGCAGCCACCACAGAAGAGACACCCTGGCCCTGGGGGATAGGGTGATCAGCCGATGCATCTGTAGATGCGATCCGGACCACTTGTCCAACAGATCCCATTGAAAGGTCCTCGCATGGAACCTGCCGAAGGGAATGGCCTCGTATGACGCCACCATCTTTCCCAGGACTCGCGTGCAGTGATGCACCGACACCTGTTTTGGTTTTAAGAGGTCTCTGACCAGTGTCATGAGTTCCTGAGCCTTCTCCGTCGGGAGAAAAACCTTCTTCTGGTCTGTGTCCAGAATCATGCCCAGGAAGGGCAGACGCGTCGTAGGAATCAGCTGCGACTTTGGAATATTCAGAATCCAGCCGTGCTGTTGTAACACTTCCCGAGAGCGTGCTACGCTGATCAGCAACTGCTCTATGGACCTCGCCTTTATGAGGAGATCGTCCAAGTATGGGATAATTGTGACTCCCTGCTTTCGCAGGAGCACCATCATTTCTGCCATTACCTTGGTAAATATTCTCGGTGCCGTGGACAGACCAAACGGCAACAACTGGAATTGGTAATGACAATCCTGTACCACAAATCTGAGGTACTCCTGATGAGGTGGATAAATGGGGACATAAAGGTAAGCATCCTTTATGTACAGAGACACCATAAAATCCCCTTCCTCCAGACTTGCGATGACCGCTCTGAGCGATTCCATCTTGAACTTGAACCTTTTCAGGTATATGTTCAGGGATTTTAAATTCAATATGGGTCTGACCGAACCGTCCGGTTTCGGTACCACAAACATTGTCGAATAGTAACCCCTTCTCTGTTGAAGGTGGGGAACCTTTACCACCACCTGCTGGAGATACAATTTGTGAATTGCTGCTAACACTATTTCCCTCTCTATGGGGGAAGCTGGCAGGGCCGATTTGAGGTAACGGTGAGGGGGCATCACTTCGAATTCCAGCTTGTATCCCTGAGACACAATCTCTATAGCCCAGGGATCCACCTGTGAGTGAACCCACTTGTGGCTGAAATTTCAGAGACGCGCCCCCACCGGGCCTGGCTCCGCCTGTGGAGCCCCAGCGTCATGCGGCGGATTTAGAGGAAGCCGGGGAGGACTTCTGTTCCTGGGAACTAGCTGTATTGTGCAGCTTCTTTCCTCTACCCCTGCCTCTGGCAAGAAAGGACGCACCTCGGACTTTCTTGCCTATATGTGATCGAAAGGACTGCATTTGGTAATACGGTGCTTTCTTAGGTTGTGAGGGAATATATGGCAAAAAATTTGACTTTCCAGCCGTAGCTGTGGAGACCAGGTCCGAGAGACCGTCACCAAACAACTCCTCACCCCTGTAAGGTAAAACCTCCATGTGCCTTTTTGAGTCGGCATCGCCTGTCCATTGCCGAGTCCACAGGACCCTTCTGGCAGAAATCGACATTGCATTTATTCTAGAGCCCAGTAGGCTAATGTCTCTTTGGGCATCTCTCATATATAGGACAGCATCTTTTATATGCCCCAGGGTCAGTACTATAGTATCCTTGTCCAAGGTATCAAGTTCCTCAGATAAGGTATCTGTCCATGCTGCTATAATCATGTAGCGGATGGCTTTTGCCATTTTAGGCTGCAACTTTGCATCATCGCCATCGACACTGGAGTCGGAATCCGTGTCAATATCTGTGTCAACAACTTGGGCGCTTCTGAGACCCCGACGGCCTCTGCGCTGTAGGATCAGGCATGGGTTGAGACCCTGACTGTCCCAAGGCTTCAGCTTTATCCAACCTTTTATGCAAGGAATTAACATTATCATTTAAAACCTTCCACATATCCATCCAATCGGGTGTCGGCGCCGTCGGCGGTGGCGACCCCACATTCATTTGTACCCATTCTGTTTCCACATAGCCTTCCTCGTCAAACATGCCGACACAAGCGTACTGACACACCACACACACAGGGGATGCTCTAATTGAAGACAGTTCCCTCACAAGGCCTTTTGGAGAGACAGAGAGAGAGTATGCCAGCACACACCCCAGCGCTAGATTACCCAGGAGTCACACAGTAACTTAGTGTTAACCCAGTAACTGCTGTATATACTGTTTTTGCGCCAAATGTATGTGCCCCCCCTCTCTTTTTACCCTCTTTCTACCGTGATTCTGCAGGGGAGAGCCTGGGGAGCTTCCGCTCAGCGTAGCTGTGTAGAGAAAATGGCGCTGGTGAGTGCTGAGGAAGAAGCCCCGCCCCCTCAGCGGCGGGCTTCTGTCCCGCGTTTTGTGTAAAAATAATGGCGGGGGCTCATGCATATATACAGTGCCCAACTGTATATATGCTGCTATTGCCAAGAGGTACCTAATTGCTGCCCAGGGCGCCCCCCCCCCCTGCGCCCTGCACCCTACAGTGACCGGAGTGTGTGGGTTTAGTGTGGAGCAATGGCGCACAGCTGCAGTGCTGTGCGCTACCTCATATGAAGACTGGAGTCTTCTGCCGCCGATTTCGAAGTCTTCTTGTCTTCTGGCTCTGCGAGGGGGACGGCGGCGCGGCTCCGGGATCGGACGACCAAGGGTGCGTTCCTGTGTACGATCCCTCTGGAGCTAATGGTGTCCAGTAGCCTAAGAAGCAGGACCTATCTTCTAGTGAGTAGGGCTGCTTCTCTCCCCTCAGTCCCACGTAGCAGAGAGTCTGTTGCCAGCAGATCTCTCTGAAAATAAAAAATCCTAACAAAATACTTTCTTTTTTAGCAAGCTCAGGAGAGCTCACTAAGGTGCACCCAGCTCGTCCGGGCACAGATTCAAACTGAGGTCTGGAGGAGGGACATAGAGGGAGGAGCCAGTGCACACCAGTATCCTAATTCTTTCTTAAAGTGCCCTGTCTCCTGCGGAGCCCGTCTATTCCCCATGGTCCTTACGGAGTCCCCAGCATCCACTAGGGCATTAGAGAAATATGGATACAAGGGGTGATTTAGATCTGATCGCTGCTGTGCGTTTTCACACAGCGGGCGATCAGGTTCGTAATGCGCATCCACCACAATGAGCATTGGACTGCAACATATTACATATTAAGGCTCTTTAGACTATCAGTGGTCACTGAACAAAAACAATATTATAGGCAGGCTTTCATTCATTTGCATATAAAGCAACGAAAATATGTGTTTGATTAAATTATCACATAATGGGGGTGGGGGGGGGATTTAATTGATCGCAGTAAATTTTATAGCAAAACAAAGGGTGTTATCACAATTTTTTGCCCGATGTTCATATCGGGCTATTCAATCAATACACATTTTGTTTGCTTTAAAATTTACCCGCTATCATGCGAAAAACACAGGATCTGGGATAAGTACCTGGATCCATGTGTTTTCGCAATCGTGCCCATAAGAAAACGCCATTTATCGCAGATTTTGTTGCTCCTGCCTCCGAGCAGGTGAAACAAAATCCCTCATAGTACCAGCTATCAGGGTTAATTGAATTACTGCACTAATTGATCCCCTGGGTAATTCAATCTACCCCAATATCAGTGTTAATATAATGAAAAACAGGATTTTGATACCTACCGGTAAATCCTTTTCTCCTAGTCCGTAGAGGATGCTGGAGTCCACTTCATGACCATGGGGTATAGACGGTTCCACAGGAGCCATGGGCACTCTTAAGACTTTTCAATGGGTGTGAACTGGCTCCTCCCTCTATGCCCCTCCTCCAGACCTCAGTTATAGGAACTGTGCCCAGGGAGACGGACATCTCGAGGAAATGATTTACTTTAATACTAATGGTGAGATACATACCAGCCCACACCTCAACCATGCCGCACAACATGGCATTCGACATAACAGACGCCAACAGGCATGAACCAATTACAGCAACATGCTGAAACTAATATAACACAACTTGTGTAACTTTAATAACAAAACTGCAGGTAAAGTACGCACTGGAACGGGCGCCCAGCATCCTCTATGGACTAGGAGAAAAGGATTTACCGGTAGGTATCAAAATCCTGTTTTCTCATACGTCCTAGAGGATGCTGGGGTCCACTTCATGACCATGGGGTTTATACCAAAGCTCCAGTACGGGCGGGAGAGTGCGGATGACCCTGCAGCACCGATTGACCGAACTTGAGGTCTTCATCGGCCAAGATGTCAAACTTGTAGACTTTTGCAAATGTGTTTAACCCCGACCAAGTAGCTGCTCGGCAAAGTTGCAATGCCGAGACCCCCCGGGCAGCCGCCCAGGATGAGCCCACCTTCCTAGTGGAATGGGCCTTCACTGACGTCGGTAACGGCAATCCAGCCGTAGTATGAGCGTGCTGAATCGTACTTCTGATCCAATGTGCAATAGTCTGCTTGGAAGCAGGACACCCAATCTTGTTGGGAGCATACAGGACAAACAAAGACTCTGTTTTCCGTATTCGAGCTGTTCTAGCGACATAAATCTTCAAAGCCCTAACCACATCTAGAGACTTTGACTCAGTGAACGTGTCAGTAACTACTGGCACCACAATAGGTTGGTTTATGTGGAAAGATGAAACCACCTTTTGTGCAGAACCCCTTTCACGAAGGTCTGATCTTCTGGAAGAGAGGCCAATTGTTTTTGGAAGAACACTGAGAAGGCCGAAATTTGGACCTTGATTGATCCCAATCGGAGGCCCGCCTCCACACCAGCCTGCAGAAAATGGAGAAAACGTCCCAACTGAAACTCTTCCGTATGAGCCTTCTTGGATTCACACCAAGACACACATTTCTTCCAAATACGGTGGTAATGTTTCGATGTTACTTCTTTCCTGACCTGAATAAGGGTGGGGATGACTTCCTTGGGAATACCCTTTCGGGCTAGGATCCGGCGCTCAACAGCCATGCCATCAAACGTAGCCGCGGTAAGTCTTGATATACGCACGGCCCCTGCTGCAGCAGGTCCTCGCGAAGAGGCAGAGGATCTTCTATGAGCAACTCCTGAAGATCTGGGTACCAAGCCCTCCTTGGCCAGTCTGGGGCAATGAAGATTGCTCAAACTCTTGTTCTTCTTATGATCCTGAGTACTTTTGGGATCAGCGGAAGTGGAGGGAAGACATACACCGACCGGAACACCCACTGGGCCACTAGCGCATCCACTGCTATTGCTTGAGGGTCTCTCGAGCTGGAACAATATTTTTGAAGCTTCTTGTTGAGACGAGATGCCATCATGTCTACTTGAGGAACTCCTCAAAGACTTGTCACCTCTGCAAAGACTTCTTGGTGGAGGCCCCACTCTCCTGGATGGAGATCGTGTCTGCTGAGGAAGTCTGCTTCCCAGTTGTCTACTCCCGGAATGAAGATGGCTGACAGAGCTTTTACATGTCTTTCTGCCCAGAGGAGGATCTTCGTCACCTCTGCCATTGCCGCTCTGCTCTTCGTTCCGCCCTGCCTGTTTATGTACGCGACTGCTGTTATATTGTCCGACTGGATCTGCACGGGATGATCTTGAAGAAGATGTACCGCTTGTTGAAGGCCGTTGTAAATGGCTCTCAATTCCAGCATGTTTATGTGAAGGCAGGCTTCCTGACTTGACCATTTTCCTTGGAAGCTTTCTCTTTGAGCGACAGCTCCCCAGCCTCGGAGACTTGCATCCGTGGTTACCAGGACCCAGTCCTGAATCCCGAATCTGCGTCCCTCTAGCAGGCGAGAGCCGTGCAACCACCACAGGAGTGAAATCCTGGCTTTCGACGACAGGATTATCTTTCGGTGCATGTGTAAGTGGGAACCCGACCACTTGTCCAACAGGTCCCACTGGAAAACTCTGGCATGGAATCTGCCAAACTGTATGGCCTCGTAGGCCACCACCATCTTTCCCAACAACCGAATGCACTGATGGATCGACAGACTTGTTGGCTTCAATATCTGTTTTACCATTCTCTGGATTTCCAGAGCCTTTTCCACCGGAAGAAAAACTCTCTGAACTTCTGTGTCCAGGATCATTCCGAGAAAAGACAATCTTGTCGTCGGTTCCAACTGTGACTTTGGATCATTTATGATCCAACCGTGTTGTTGGAGTATTGACAGGGAGAGTGTGATATTTTGTAAAAACTGCTCCCTGGATCTCGCCTTTATCAGGAGATCGTCTAGATAAGGATTTATCATGACTCCTTTTTGACGCAGGAGAACCATCATCTCCGCCATCACCTTGGTGAATACCCTCGGCGCCGTGGAGAGACCGAAAGGTAATGTCTGGAATTGGTAATGACAATGCTGAACCGCGAATCTCAGATAAGCCTGGTGAGGAGGATAAATGGGAACATGCAGGTAAGCATCCTTTATGTCTACAGACACCATGTAGTCCCCCTCCTCCAGACTGGAAATCACTGCCCTCAGTGATTCCATTTGAACTTGAATCGTTTCAAGTAGAGATTCAGATTTTGTAGGTTTAGGATCGGTCTGACCGAGCTGTCCGGCTTCGGAACTACAAAAAGGCTTGAATAAAACCCCTCCCCTTGTTGTGACAAAGGTACCAGGACTATGACCTGATCCTGACATAATTTTTGGATTGCCGCTGTTACTGCTTCCCTGTCTGGAAGAGAAGCTGGCATGGTCGATTTGAAAAATCGGCATGGGGGAACGTCTTGAAACTCCAGCTTGTATCACTGGGACACTATTTTCAACACCCAGGGATCCAGGCCAGACAGAATCCAACCTTTGCTGATCAGTTTGAGACGTGCCCCCACCTGAGCGGCCTCCCGCAAAGGAGCCCCAGCGTCATGCTGAAGATTTGGCAGAAGTAGGGGTAGACTTCTGCTCCTGGGAACCTGAAGCCGCTGTGGACTTCTTTCCCTTTCCCCTTCCCCTACCTGCAAAGAAGGGGGAACCTTTCGCTTTTTTGTATTTATTGGGCCGAAAGGACTGCATGTGAGGGTGATATGTCTTTTTTGCCGATGCAGGCGCAGAGGGCAAAAATGTCGACTTACCTGTGGTAGCCGCCGAGACTAACGCATCCAGTCCATCGCCAAATAAGGCCTCACCTTTATATGGGAGAGCCTCCATATTTCTTTTGGAATCTGCACCGCGTTTCACTGGCACAACGCCACAACGCCCGCCGAGCCGATACTGCCATGGTAGCGGCTTGTGAACTCAAGAGTCCAATATCTTTCATCGCTTCTAGCATGTATGCGGCAGCGTCTTTGATATTCCCTAACTTAAGGAGTATCTCATCTTTATCAATCGTGTCAATTAATTTCCGATGACATGCTTTCTGACCATTTCTCAATAGCGCAGCTCACCCATGCGCAAGCAATTGTGGGCCCGAGCAGCGTACCATTGGCAACATAAAAGGATTTCAACGTAGTTTCCATCTTTCGGTCTCCCGACTCTTTTAGTGAAGCCGTGCCAGATGCAGGGAGAATTACCTTCTTTGTCAACCTGGACAGTGCACTGTCTAACACCGGGGGTGACTCCCATTTTTTCCTGTCCTCCATCGGGAAAGGATAAGCTATCTGAATTCTCTTGGGAATACAAAATTTATTTTCGGGATTCACCCACATCCCTTCAAAGAGAGTATTAAGCTTGTGGGAAGGAGGGAAAGTGACCTTGGATTTTTTTTCTTTATAGAAATAAGCCTTCTCCTGAGGTACAGGAGTGGCTTCCGTGACTTCCAGCACTGCCCTTATAGCTACAATCATATATTGTATATTTTTTGCCAATTTATGATCTATTTCTCTGGAGTCACTATCGTCGACACAAGATTCAGTGTCCGTGTCGGTATCAGTATTCACAATATTTGCAAATGGTCTCTTATGTGACCCAGAGGGGTCGCATGCGGATGGAAGAACAGAGCCCTGAAAAATCACATCTTCCACAGATTTTCTCCAGCACTCTGCATGAGATTCAGACTTATCTAATCTCCTATTGATATGATACATACTATCACGTATCTCTTTCACCCATGCAGGCTCTTGGTGTGCCAGCAGCGCCACCACATTACACTTCTGTGTCCCTAAAATGGTTTCCTCCGGGGAGGAACTCCCTGACTCTGACATGTCTTACACACGTGTACAACACACACACACACACACACACACACACACACACACACAGACATACTGGGACTTATAGGGGACAGACCCACAGTAAAATCTATCAGAGGGACACAGTTTAGGAGCAGCCAGTTCACAACCCCAGCGCCAGTATCTAATGCCTGTGAACACAGAATGCCCACTGACATGCAGCGCTTTTTACACAGTAAAAACACACTTGTGTGGGCAGCAATGGCGCGCTGCGCTCCCGCCAGCCGCGCTGTACCTCAGCCGTCACGTTACTTGATAGAAGATCTGTCTTCTTCTATTCACCTGTCTTCTGACTTCTGGCTCTGTGAGGGGGGTGACGGCGTGCTGTGGGAGTGAGCATCTAGACACGGCTAGCGTTCAGTACCCTTCAGGAGCTAATGGTGTCCTGTCAGCCAGAAGCAGAGCCATGAAACTCTTCAGGAAGTTGGTTCCTACTTCTGCCCCCTCAGTCCCACGAAGCAGGGAGTCTGTTGCCAGCAGTTCTCCCTGAAAATAAAAAACCTAACATAAGTCTTTTCAGAGAAGCTCAGTAGAGCTCCCCTGGAGTGCATCCAGTCTGCCTGAGCACATTTCTAAAACTGAGGTCTGGAGGAGGGGCATAGAGGGAGGAGCCAGTTCACACCCATTGAAAAGTCTTAAAAGTGCCCATGGCTCCTGCGGAACCGTCTATACCCCATGGTCATGAAGTGGGGCCCAGCATCCTCTAGGACGTATGAGAAATAAGGCAATAAATATATAAAATATATGCAATAAATTATTATCTCTCAATAATATGGTTAAATTAAAACATACAACAGTAAAGATGTTTTTGTTATGGAAAAAGGTAAAAAAAAGTTTCATTATTTATACAGATTTTGAGATATTACCACAAAATTCAGTTTTAAATTGAAGTTTACTGTACCCACACGGTGATTCCATTACCATAGCATGGTGACTCCTTATTTAAAAAAAAATGTGCTCAGGTTACACAAATTGTCATACAGATGCGCCCTGGTGTGAGTGAGCCTCAGGTTGCGAGCCACTTTGCTAACATTGGGTCAGCTAGGACACATGAGGAGACTGTGCTGATTAATTTGATATAGGACACTTGTATATTGTGTATGACTGAGTCTGCATACAGAGCAGAACAGAACTTGTATTGGAAAAAAGCTGGGACTGCTACATTGTAGCACTTCGTATACAGATTCAGATAATTATGCTGGGTACAAACTGGCCGATATATCAGCATTCAATTGAACAATCTCATGGGTTCATCGGCGGGTGTGTACCGCCAATATGTCTGTGAACAACATTGTTCACTAACATATTACGTCGGCCCTGTAGCACAGCCGATGACCGACATATATTTACAGATATATTAGTGCATCATGCTGCCGATTGCTCATACACTTGCTGTGGGGGCCGCCTTCAAATGCCCACCCAGCCACATGAGACAGACGTATCGAGTGGAGAATTGGTAAGTGTGTACAATGACATTGATAAGCTGATCGGTCGGTGTGACGGCGTGTCCACAGACCTATCTGTCAGTTGTATACCTAGCCTTAGTAGTTTGACAAGTGTCAAATATAAAATTAATCAGCAGTCTTGTGCATCTTAGTCTCATTGCGTTGCGACTAAGGGTGGCTACACATTAGGCCAACGGGCAATTGGGATGATGGTCAGGGCAATTTCTATTTACCCGGACCATCCCTTATTGCCCATACACACTAGCCCAGTGTAATGAACAAAGGAACAATACCTCGTTCTGTCCTTCATTACACTGCAGCAGGTCGCATGCGATATCTTCTGGTTGGCCGTGCAGCACGGCCGACTGTAAGATGTCGCATGCGACCCGTGGGAGAGCGCAATAGTGAATACACATTAGGCGATATGCACGATTTGTCATTCCAATACGGCAAATCGTGCCAATATTAGCATAATGTGTACTCAACATCACACACTTTGCTATAAGATTCTCACGTGACTTTGTGCGCTATTTGGTGTGACTGCAGCAACGACGTATGAGGACATATCTGTACTTTCAACAAATTCATGTAGGTGTATCTGCAAGATGTCCCCATCTAACAATAAAATTGTGAAATTCTGAAGTTGAATTTATCAATTTTGTGTACAGCCACATGGTAAATGCTATTCAGAATTTTAGTACATTGGGGGTCATTCCGAGTTGTTCGCTCGTTGCCGATTTTCGCTATGCTGCAATTTTTTGCTAATTGAGCATGCGCAAGGCACGCAGGGCACATGCGCTTAGTCATTTAACTAAAAACTTAGCAGTTTTGCTGTGGATCCTGCGGCGCTTTTCAGTCGCACTGGTGATCGGTGAGTGATTGACAGGAAAGGGGCGTTTCTGGGTGGTAACTGAGCATTTTCCAGGAGTGTGCTAAAAAAACGCAGGCGTGTCAGGGAAAACGCGGGAGTGTCTGGAGAAACGGGGGAGTGGCTGGCTGAATGCAGGGCGTGTTTGTGACGTCAAACCAGGAACTAAACGGACTGAGCTGATCGCAATCTGTGAGTAGGTCTGGAGCTACTCAGAAACTGCAAAGAATTATTTAGTAGCAGTTCTGCTAATCCTGCTAAACTAAGATACACTCCCAGAGGGTGGCGGCCTAGCGTGTGCAATGCTGCTAAAAGCAGCTAGCGAGCGAACAACTCGGAATGACCCCCATAATCTAAAAGTGCATGGAATACAGTTTATTTTCAAATGGTTTTTAATATGATATTGTAATTTTCACAGCAGGCTTCAGTTCATCAATAGCTCTTGGCCGATGTTTGCAGCTTTCAGATAGCCCCGTTGGCAGTGTTTTCTGTCCAGTAACAACAATCCTGCTTGCTAACGTAGCCAATGACAGTGAGCTCTGTCAAGACATACCTCCCAACTGTCCCGATTTTCGCGGGACAGTCCGTTTTTTGGGGACTGTCCCGCTGTCCCACCCGCGGGCTGCAGTGTCCCGCGGTGGGGGTGGGGGGGCAGTTGGGAGGCTCATGCACTCGCTGCCCTGCTTAGCAGAGCAGCGGTGAATAGACAGCGTCTATTCACTGGAGTCAGAGGGAGAGGGGGCATGCCAGCGGCTCACAGAGCACTGGGCATGCCCCCTCAGTGCCGAAAATGGTGGCGTGGCTCGCGATCGCGGGTCCTTCCACGAAACCACGCCCCCTTTTCTTAGGCCACGTCCCTTTTCCGGGAGCGCGCACGGCAAAGCCGCGCGTGTGTCCCTCTTTCTACAAATTAAAAGTTGGGAGGTATGGTCAAGACAGAGTGATGCAAAATTTCAGAAATGAACTACAAAATGTCTTCGCAAATGAAGGCCACCGTCTGGACTATATCATATTCAAAACCATTGGAAAATAAACTGTATTCCAGCGGTGGCCAACCTGTGGCTCTTGAGCCTCATGTGGCTCTTTCTTTATTCAAATGTGGCTCCTGACACTCGAAGTCATGTGACCACAACAGATCCAGAAACTGCTGCACTCCAGCCAGACAGACAGGCAGCAGCAGCACTACGGAGACTGAGAACTGAGAGAGCCAGATACTAGAGATGAGACACCCACTGGCAAACAGAGGACACATAAGGGGCTGCTCAATGGCACGAGGTGTATTTTCGGAGGGGCTGTAGTGACACATGAGGGTCCTGCAGGAGTGACACAGGAGAGTGCTGGCAGGAGTGACTCATGGGGGAGCTGGCTGTAGTGACATACTGTAGTAATGTTCTAGCAGGAGTGACACATAAGGTAGCTGGCTGAAGTGACACAGTAGGGTATGTGGAAGTGGCTTTTTAAATGTATTTTATGTGGATCTGGCTTTTTAAATGTATTTTATACCAGAGGCGTGGCCTAGCAGGCACAAGGCCACACCCCATTTGTGCATGTGCGCCTGTGGCTTGATGTCGGCTCTTTGACGTGCCTAACAAGATTTTTTGGCTCTTTGTTTCTGACTGGTTGGCCACCCCTGCTGTATTCAATGCACTTTTAAATAATGTACTCAAATGTTGAATAGCATTTACCATGCCTGTTTTGTTAACCTTTAAATCTGAGAGGTTTTTTGCCTCACCCTGCATTTTATATGGGGTTTATTGTGGGTAGTTGGGTTATGATAGTTTGTGCACATTAGCGGTGTCAGTTGTATTATGAATACAGTTTATCACTGTAAAAAGGAGACTGCAGTACCAGTGGGACACCCTACTGTAGCCTGGCACCCAGAATTTATCAAGGTCCACAAGCAGTTGTTCATATGTATGCTTGTTTGCCATAAAATTACAACAGTGTGGGTAATCATAGTTTAGAGTTGTAAAAATTCTGCACCAGTGTTTTGTGCAATTTAAGGGGGTACACACGGGAGATTTCTCCTGGAGATGTGTGCTGAGTGATCTATCACAGGCCGCTCAGCACACATCTCTCCTCCCGCTCAGCACAGCACGATGTGTGCTGAGCAAAGGGCAGCAGTGAAAGGAGCAATCTCACTAGATTAGATTATGCATGCATACCCAGAGCCGGCGATAGCAATGCTCGGGACCGCGCATCGATGTCGCTGGCACCCCTACACACGGAGCGATGTGTTCTTAATTTCTAAGCAATCTAGTCAGATTGCTTAGAAATTAAGTGAACATCGCTCCATGGGGGTAATTCCAAATTGATCGCAGCAGGAAATTTTTTAGCAGTTGGGCAAAACCATGTGCACTGCAGGGGGAACAGATATAACATGTGCAGGGAGAGATTTGGGTGGGGTGTGTTCAATCTGCAATCTAAATTGTAGTGTAAAAATAAAGCAGCCAGTATTTACCCTGCACAGAAACAAAATAACCCACCCAAATCTAACTCTCTCTGCAAATGTTATATCTGCCCCCCCTTGCAGTGCACATGGTTTTGCCCAACTGCTAAAAAATTTCCTGCTGCAATCAACTTTACCCCCCATGTGTACCCCCCTTAACAACACTAAAACTCACATTAACCCTTCCCTTTCTTAATCAAGTAACTATTCCCTTCAACCACCTGAAATACTTATCTTTCTTAATGCTCCAAGCATCTGCAGATGTACCGCTTTCCCCCCTAACCATCTACCAGCTGATGCCCTTCTTACATGTATGCTTTTCTTCTTTTATTTTTTCACAAACTACCTGAATGAGTAAATTGTGTGGTTTTACAAATCTGAAAAAGTTGCCCACAGCAACCAATCAAATTATAGATATGGGGTGGGATGTAATGCCAGCTGAAGTCGGTGGCCGTGCGGGATGCTGGACAAACTCGGATGTTCTTTTAAAGGGCCAATCACTTACAAGGCACGCTTTGCCTTGTAAGCGATTGCCCCTTTAAAAAAAAGTCAGAGTTCAGCCAGCATCCCCCACAGCCACAGCGTTACATCCCGCCATTATTTTTTAGAATGTACCAGAGAAATGATAGCTAGGGTCTCATTGGTTGCTAGACCAATAACTCAGTAAAAGTTCAGAACATGGCACACACTAACCTAACAGCAGTAAACTTGTAATATAACGGACCTAAACGTTTTATATATACACACACTATAGTAAAAGATTACCCCACGTTCTAAACTCTAGCATATTTACTGTAACGTGACAGGTGAGACAAGGAAAGGAAGCACCAGGAACACACAGAATATATATATTTTTTTTCACCCTGAAGAGATGACTTATGCAAAGTACACACTGGGCCAACTTGAGAGAGGACCCGTTGTCCATCGCTAAAAGAGTGGCTGATTCAGGTAAATATATAAACTGATTGGTCCTGATATCACAGCTGGCCACCCAGCTTTGACGTCAGTCCCTGCCGCAAGTGTATGGGCAGTCGGTGGACCACCCAGTGTGTATCTTGCTTTAGGCATGTAGTCCTAAAAAGGATGGGGGTGGTAGGTCACGAGCACTAATGCAGAGATACATCAACCTTAATGATCACCAGAATATGTACAAATTTTACATTCTAATTCATTTTTTTCTACACTTTTTTTTTCTTTTTTGTTAATACTTTTCACCTGTGTAACACATTTTAATACATAGCTTTTAGCTTCTTTCTTATTAATACTCAACAACACCTTAGCTTTTCACTGATGTGCTGCCCTGGAGTGACTGGCTCTCGCTGCCTTGTTGGGGTCCCCCGAAATTCAAACTAACAGCTTGATTCAATTCAGTGGGGATTGAATAGCACCAGGAATTAGTTCCCGGTGCTATTCAATTCAGTGCGCTGTCATGTTGGGGAAGGCCGGTTCTCACAGACTGAACAGGGTGTTTTGCAGCGAGAATTGTCATTCTCCATCTAAAGTGCCCGGCGCAATGCTGTTTCTGCCGCGCTAAGGGCAGAAATCAGCATCGCACCAGCATACACACACTATAGTAAAAGATTTCTGCCGCGCTAAGGGTAAAAGATCACCCCACGTTCTACAACTCTAGCATATTTACTGTAGCGTGACAGCACTTTTGTCGGATTTCTGTTTGCACCCCCAAAGGAGTGCGAGAACAAATCCTCTCGTTGGGTGTCACAGCGCGCTGATTTGAATAGCACTGGGAGCTAATTCCTGGTGCTATTCAATCCGCACTGAGTTGAATCGAGCCCCTGGTGTTAGGGACCCACCAGAGACGAGGTCACCTAGACGTTGGTGAACTAGTATTTTTTGGCCAAAAAGTATACCAAGAACCTTGAATATGCTCTATGTAGCAGAGCTGATTATAATTATTCTGACTAGCATTTCTAGGTATTGTGGAGAGAGCACTGTCACAATATTCTCTAATTCATTATATGTGTCTTTATCGTTATTATAGGCGTTTACTCCAAGTCCCTCAGTCTATATAAAACACTATAGAGAATACTCTCCATAGAAAGAACAATGGAGTTGCTGGGACTGTAAATTTGGTAAATGTAGTCTTGCAAGAACATCCTATGAGAGAGACAACTAATACTATATACTGTTTGGAAGCCTGCACTGTATCCTGTTGCAGCTAAATTTATATTATAATTATAATGTAAATTATAGTTTTCTGCATTAGATATTAAGATGGATTATTATTTACAATTCATCCATTTACACTGCAAATCCATTTTACATTTTGATCTGTACATAGGTGTTATTTTCCCTGTTTATAGTAATAAAGAAAGGTCTATATCCTGTGCACCATGATACATTAGGTACGATGTAGGTCTTTTACTAATCTAGGCGTAGCTGATGTTTGCAGCCCGTGATTTCTGGACGCTACTTCGCCCGATCAGCCCTGTAGTGACCCGCATTGCCGCATCTATCGCCTAATTACACCAGAAAATAACACAAATATTAAACCCCCATTCGCCTCACCTTAGAGCCAGCCCTTGCACGGTGCAACCAGACTTCCCCGCAAGTCAACGTAAGTTCAATAATGGACCTATCAGAGCAAAGGAGCTCGCTAGGAATACTGGGAATTGTTGTTTTCATGGCGTTCCGGCTGCTATTTAATCGGATCTTTTACTACAAGTCCCAGCATGCAAGTGACTGAGCTCCAAAATATATTGTGGCTTGTTTGCCATGGAATGGGAACGTTAACTCTGTCAGTGCTGCAAGGAAAGCAGTGTCAGGAGTCAGGACCTTTCTGTTCACTCTGCCGATGCTGAATGAGACGGGTCCCAGTGTGAGCTCTGCTACGGTGTATGTTATACCACGTTCAGACTTGCGGTCTGGGAATTTCCCAGCTCAGACATAGGTTTTTGCTAAAGATCCCCTTTCACACTACACTTTGGACCCGGGGAATTCCTGGGTCGACCCGTTCACACTGAACCTGGAATTTCCTGGGATTTTTTTTTTTTTTTTTTTAAATCATTTTCAAGTATTTTGATAGTGGACAGCTCGCACCTCCATTTAAGTGGTCTTTTGGGGTGATTCAGAAACTGATGATAATTCAATGGCGCTTGCAAGTGGCTTTGTATTTCTGTTTGATTATAAGGAAGGAACATGTAGGAGATGTCTCAGTAGCAGAGGCGCCTCTTGCAGCTGCTGCGATCTCAGCACGACTTCCGACATTGCTAGCTGGATCTAACAGCGACCATCAGTCTCACTGGACACGCAGATGGCCAGCTGAGTAAGATTCAGTTTACACAGGTGACCCATGGAAGACGGGTCTGCATGATGGCACGCAGAGCCTGGCCTTAACCCTCTTGGAAAATGGGGGAAAAGCACCATTTCCAGGAAAGCGGGCCTCTTCTCAAGGTCAATGCCTGTCAATCAGACAGAGGGGTACTACAGCACAGGGCCGTCTTTTCGTATGGGCTCTTGCCCAAGGGCCCTAGGAGTATAAGGGCCCTAGGCTGATAGCTGAGGGTCCACTCTTTCCAGGGATACCAGACTTTTGAAAATCAACCCTGGGGAACCGGAGATATCTGACTTGAAGGCAGTGGTCCCCATCCAAGCCTGTTAATTGCTCTTTCCAGCCACATATCTCGGGTTCTGTCTGACTAAGAGTTTTTCTGAGGGTATAATCCTAAAGCTGGGACTCTCCCCTTTTGGTGGACACTGTCAGCTTGTCCCTACTATGCCCAGAACCAGAGATATCAGCCTTCCAGCAGCTGGTCCCTGCACCAGCTCCACACGCCTAATATGCAGTTTATATTTTCGTTGGTGAATTGCTCTGGCTCCTGAGCTCTGATACCTAAGTCCCCTGTACCTCCTGAAAGGTGGGACTCTCTAGTTGTTTATCCCATTCAAATCTAAGAAATATATTTTCAGGAACTTGATATCTGCAGTCAAGCAAGCTGCCCTCCCACTGGAAAATGATAAATATTAAGCCAACTCCACAATCCACTCCTCCCCTACGTATTAAACACCCCCTACCACCCTGGAAGTCATGTACCAGGGCCCCTTCATTCAGCTCAATGCCCCTTCTACAGTTTAGCCCCATCTGTGCAGTAAAGGAGTAATTACTATTAGCAGAAATTACTGCTCCAGGTCCTACATGCTGAGCGGAAGATAGAACACCCCCTACCGCCCGCGGGACATCAAAGCTGCTGCTGATAGCACCCCCCACCCCTACCGCTGGGGGATGGGTAGGGGCCCAGTGCATTGCTGTGCCCAGGGGCCTACACTGCTGTTAAGACGGCCCTGCTACAGCAACAGAACGGACCATGCACAACCGCATAAACACGGTAATCGGGAATCTGCGAGAGGCGGGTCGTCTGCATCTGTCTCTGAATTACCCACTTGGTCCCTCAGGGAAGGGACGTGGCCACACAATAGTACCCCCAATTCAAATTACACCACACAGTTGTGTAACCTTATTCACATACCACACAGTAGTGACCATTATTCACGTCTTGCCACACAGTAGAGCGCCTTATTCATATTACACCACACCGTAGTACTCCTTGATAATGTCAGATAGATTATTTTTTGTTTGGTTTATGGTGCCATACAAATTATTATTTCTTCTTCGGGTTCCATATAGCTCCACAGGGAGACAATGGGGGTGTAGGTGGTGGTAAAGGACCGGGCACCGAACAGTTAAGCTTTTAGGTATCCCAAGATGCTCTGTTCCTTCCCCCATATACCCCGCCTCCAGCTCAGGCTCTTCAATTTTGCTTTGGTGCCTACAGGAGCCAGACGTACCATTTAACAGTGGGGCTGCTTCTCAGAAGCCCCAAGTTTTTATTTTATGATTTCATTTTATTTCTCTTACGTCCTAGAGGATGCTGGGGACTCCGTAATGACCATGGGGTATAGACGGGCTCCGCAGGAGACATGGGCACCTATAAAGAACTTTTAGTATGGGTGTGCACTGGCTCCTCCCTCTATGCCCCTCCTCCAGACCTCAGTTAGATCTTGTGCCCAGAGGAGATAGGGTGCATTACAGGGAGCTCTCCTGAGTTTTCTGTGTAAAAGAATTTTGTTAGGTTTTTTATTTTCAGGGAGCACTGCTGGCAACAGGCTCCCTGCATCGTGGGACTGAGGAGAGAGAAGCAGACCTACTAAAATGATAGGATCTGCTTCTGAGGCTACTGGACACCATTAGCTCCAGAGGGAGTCGGAACACAGATCTCACCCTGGGGTTCGTCACGGAGCCGCGCCGCCGTCCTCCTCGCAGAAGATAGAAGCCGGGTGAGTATGAGAAGAAAAGAAGACTTCAAGGCGGCAGAAGACTTCAGATCTTCATGAGGTAAGCCTCTGCGCGCCATTGCTCCCACACAACACACACAGGCACAGATGGGTGCAGGGCGCAGGGGGGGCACCCTGGACAGCAATAAACCTAGTTTCTCTGACGTCCTAAGTGGATGCTGGGGACTCCGTCAGGACCATGGGGATTAGCGGCTCCGCAGGAGACAGGGCACAAAAGTAAAAGCTTTAGGATCAGGTGGTGTGCACTGGCTCCTCCTCCTATGACCCTCCTCCAAGCCTCAGTTAGATTTTTGTGCCCGGCCGAGAAGGGTGCAATCTAGGTGGCTCTCCTAAAGAGCTGCTTAGAGTAAAAGTTTGTTAGGTTTTTTATTTTCAGTGAGTCCTGCTGGCAACAGGCTCACTGCTACGAGGGACTTAGGGGAGAGAAGTGAACTCACCTGCGTGCAGGATGGATTGGCTTCTTAGGCTACTGGACACCATTAGCTCCAGAGGGAGTCGGAACACAGGTCTCACCCTGGGGTTCGTCCCGGAGCCGCGCCGCCGACCCCCCTTGCAGATGCCGAAAAGTGAAGGTCCAGAAACGGCGGCAGAAGACTCTTCAGTCTTCATAAGGTAGCGCACAGCACTGCAGCTGTGCGCCATTGTTGTCAGCACACTTCATAGCAGCGGTCACTGAGGGTGCAGGGCGCTGGGGGGGGGCGCCCTGGGCAGCAATGATAGTACCTTATTCTGGCTAAAAATACATCACATATAGCCCCTGGGGGCTATATGGATGTATTTAACCCCTGCCAGGTCTCAGAAAAACGGGAGAAGAAGCCCGCCGAAAAGGGGGCGGGGCCTATTCTCCTCAGCACACAGCGCCATTTTCCCTCACAGAAATGCTGGTGGGAAGGCTCCCAGGCTCTCCCCTGCACTGCACTACAGAAACAGGGTTAAAACAGAGAGGGGGGGCACTTATTTGGCGATATGTATATATATATTAAAATGCTATAAGGGAAAAACACTTATCTAAAGGTTGTCCCTGTATAATTATAGCGTTTTTGGTGTGTGCTGGCAAACTCTCCCTCTGTCTCCCCAAAGGGCTAGTGGGGTCCTGTCCTCTATCAGAGCATTCCCTGTGTGTGTGCTGTGTGTCGGTACGTGTGTGTCGACATGTATGAGGACGATGTTGGTGAGGAGGCGGAGCAATTGCCTGAAATGGTGATGTCACTCTCTAGGGAGTCGACACCGGAATGGATGGCTTATTTAAGGAATTACGTGATAATGTCAACACGCTGCAAGGTCGGTTGACGACATGAGACGGCCGGCAAACAAATTAGTACCTGTCCAGGCGTCTCAAACACCGTCAGGGGCTGTAAAACGCTCATTTACCTCAGTCGGTCGACACAGACACGGACACTGACTCCAGTGTCGACGGTGAAGAAACAAACGTATTTTCCTTTAGGGCCACACGTTACATGTTAAGGGCAATGAAGGAGGTGTTACATATTTCTGATACTACAAGTACCACAAGAAGGGTATTATGTGGGGTGTGAAAAAACTACCTGTAGTTTTTCCTGAATCAGATAAATTAAATGAAGTGTGTGATGATGCGTGGGTTTCCCCCGATAGAAAATTATTGGCGGTATACCCTTTCCCGCCAGAAGTTAGGGCGCGTTGGGAAACACCCTTTGGGTGGATAAGGCGCTCACACGCTTATCAAAACAAGTGGCGGTACCGTCTCCAGATAGGGCCGCCCTCAAGGAGCCAGCTGAGAGGCTGGAAAATATCCTAAAAAGGTATATACACACATACTGGTGTTATACTGCGACCAGCGATCGCCTCAGCCTGGATGTGCAGCGCTGGGGTGGCTTGGTCGGATTCCCTGACTGAAAATATTGATACCCTTGACAGGGACAGTATTTTATTGACTATAGAGCATTTAAAGGATGCATTTCTATATATGCGAGATGCACAGAGGGATATTTGCACTCTGGCATCAAGAGTAAGTGCGATGTCCATATCTGCCAGAAGATGTTTATGGACACGACAGTGGTCAGGTGATGCAGATTCCAAACGGCACATGGAAGTATTGCCGTATAAAGGGGAGGAGTTATTTGGGGTCGGTCCATCGGACCTGGTGGCCTCGGCAACAGCTGGAAAATCCACCTTTTTTACCCCAAATCACATCTCAGCAGAAAAAGACACCGTCTTTTCAGCCTCAGTCCTTTCGTCCCCATAAGGGCAAGCGGGCAAAAGGCCAGTCATATCTGCCCAGGGATAGAGGAAAGGGAAGAAGACTGCAGCAGGCAGCCCATTCCCAGGAACAGAAGCCCTCCACAGCTTCTGCCAAGTCCTCAGCATGACGCTGGGGCCGTACAAGCGGACTCAAGTGCGGTGGGGGGTCGTCTCAAGAGTTTCAGCGCGTAGTGGGCTCACTCGCAAGTGGACCCCTGGATCCTACAAGTAGTATCCCAGGGGTACAGACTGGAAATTCGAGACGTCTCCCCCTCGCAGGCTCCTGATGTCTGCTTTACCAACGTCTTCCTCCGACAGGGAGGCAGTATTGGAAACAATTCACAAGCTGTATTCCCAGCAGGTGATAATCAAAGTACCCCTCCTACAACAAGGAAAGGGGTATTATTCCACACTATATTGTGGTACTGAAGCCAGACGGCTCGGTGAGACCTATTCTAAATGGGAAATCTTTGAACACTTACATACAAAGGTTCAAATCAAGATGGAGTCACTCAGAGCAGTGATAGCGAACCAGGAAGGGGACTATATGGTGTCCCTGGACATCAAGGATGCTTACCTCCATGTCCCAAATTGCCCTTCTCACCAAGGGTACTTCAGGTTCGTGGTACGGAACTGTCACTATCAGTTTCAGATGCTGCCGTTGGATTGTCCACGGCACCCCGGGTCTTTACCAAGGTAATGGCCGAAATGATGATTCTTCTTCAAAGAAAAGGCGTCTTAATTATCCCTTACTTGGACGATCTCCTGATAAGGGCAAGGTCCAGAGAACAGTTGGAAGTCGGAGTAGCACTATCTCAAGTAGTTCTACGACAGCACGGGTGGATTCTAAATATCCAAAATCGCAGCCGTTTCCGACGACACGTCTGCTGTTCCTAGGGATGGTTCTGGACACAGTCCAGAAAAAGGTGTTTCTCCCGGAGGAGAAAGGCAGGGAGTTATCCGAGCTAGTCAGGAACCTCCTAAAACCAGGAAAAGTGTCAGTGCATCATTGCACAAGAGTCCTGGGAAAAATGGTGGCTTATTACGAAGCGATTCCATTCGGCAGATTCCACGCAAGAACTTTTCAGTGGGATCTGCTGGACAAATGGTCCGGATCGCATTTTCAGATGCATCAGCGGATAACCCTATCTCCAAGGACAAGGGTGTCTCTCCTGTGGTGGTTACAGAGTGCTCATCTTCTAGAGGGCCGCAGATTCGGCATTCAGGATTGGATGCTGGTGACCACGGAGGCCAGCCTGAGAGGCTGGGGAGCAGTCACACAGGGAAAAAATTTCCAGGGAGTGTGATCAAGTCTGGAGATTTTTCTCCACATAAATATACTGGAGCTAAGGGCAATTTACAATGCTCTAAGCTTAGCAAGACCTCTGCTTCAAGGTCAGCCGGTATTGATCCAGTGGGACAACATCACGGCAGTCGCCCACGTAAACAGACAGGGCGGCACAAGAAGCAGGAGGGCAATGGCAGAAACTGCAAGGATTTTTCGCTGGGCGGAAAAATCATGTGATAGCACTGTCAGCAGTGTTCATTCCGGGAGTGGACAACTGGGAAGCAGACTTCCTCAGCAGGCACAACCTCCACCCGGGAGAGTGGGGACTTCATCGGGAAGTCTTCCACATGATTGTGAACCGTTGGAAAAGACCAAAGGTGGACATGATGGCGTCCCGCCTGAACAAAAAACTGGACAAGTATTGCGCCAGGTCAAAAGACCCTCAGGCAATAGCTGTGGACGTTCTGGTAACACCGTGGGTGTACCAGTCGGTGTATGTCTTCCCTCCTCTGCTTCTCATACCCAAGGTATTGAGAATTATAAGACGTAGAGGAGTAAGAACTATACTCGTGGCTCCGGATTGGCCAAGAAGGACTTGGTACCCGGAACTTCAAGAGATGCTCACAGAGGACTCATGGCCTCTGCCGCTAAGAAGGGACTTGCTTCAGCAAGTACCATGTCTGTTCCAAGACTTACCGCGGCTGCGTTTGACGGCATGGCGGTTGAACGCCGGATCCTAAGGGAAAAAGGCATTCCGGAAGAGGTCATTCCTACCCTGGTCAAAGCCAGGAAGGAGGTGACCGCACAACATTATCACCACATGTGGCGAAAATATGTTGCGTGGTGTGAGGCCAGGAAGGCCCCATGAAGAAATTTCAACTCGGTCGTTTCCTGCATTTCCTGCAAACAGGAGTGTCTATGGGCCTCAAATTGGGGTCCATTAAGGTTCAAATTTCGGCCCTGTCGATTTTCTTCCAGAAATAATTGGCTTCAGTTCCTGAAGTCCAGAAGTTTGTCAAGGGAGTACTGCATATACAACCCCCTTTTGTGCCTCCAGTGGCACTGTGGGATCTCAACGTAGTTCTGGGATTCCTAAAATCACATTGGTTTAAACCGCTCAAATCTGTGGATTTGAAATATCTCACAGGGAAAGTGACCATGCTGTTGGCCCTGGCCTCAGCCAGGCGAGTCTCAGAATTGGCGGCGTTTGTCTCAAAAAAGCCCATATCTGATTGTCCATTCGGACAGGGCAGAGCTGCGGACTCATCCCCAGTTTCTCCCTAAGGTGGTGTCAGTGTTTCACCCGAACCAGCTTATTGTGGTACCTGCGGCTACTAGGGACTTGGAGGACTCCAAGTTGCTAGATGTTGTCAGGGCCCTGAAAATATAGTTTCCAGGACGGCTGGAGTCAGGAAAACTGACTTGCTGTTATCCTGTATGCACCCAAAAAACTGGGTGCTCTTGCTTCTAAGCAGACGATTGCTAGTTGGATGTGTAATACTATTCAGCTTGCACATTCTGTGGCAGGCCTGCCACAGCCAAAATATGTAAATGCCCATTCCACAAGGAAGGTGGGCTCATCTTGGGCGGCTGCCCGAGGGGTCTCGGCTTTACAACTTTGCCGAGCTGATACTTGGTCAGGGGCACACCCTGACTGAGAAGGACCTGGAGTTCTCTCATTCGGTGCTGCAGAGTCATCCGCACTCTCCCGCCCGTTTGGGAGCTTTGGTATAATCCCCATGGTCCTGACGGAGTCCCCAGCATCCACTTAGGACGTCAGAGAAAATAAGAATTTACTTACCGATAATTCTATTTCTCGTAGTCCGTAGTGGATGCTGGGCGCCCATCCCAAGTGCGGATTGTCTGCAATACTTGTACATAGTTATTGTTACAAAAATCGGGTTATTATTGTTGTGAGCCATCTGTTCAGATGCTCCGCTGTTATCATGCTGTTAACTGGGTGCAGATCACAGGTTGTACAGTGTGATTGGTGTGGCTGGTATGAGTCTTACCCGGGATTCAAAATCCTTCCTTATTGTGTACGCTCGTCCGGGCACAGTATCCTAACTGAGGCTTGGAGGAGGGTCATAGGGGGAGGAGCCAGTGCACACCACCTGATCCTAAAGCTTTTACTTTTGTGCCCTGTCTCCTGCGGAGCCGCTAATCCCCATGGTCCTGACGGAGTCCCCAGCATCCACTACGGACTACGAGAAATAGAATTATCGGTAAGTAAATTCTTATTTTCTCTGACGTCCTAGTGGATGCTGGGAACTCCGAAAGGACCATGGGGAATAGCGGCTCCGCAGGAGACTGGGCACAAAAGTAAAAGCTTTAGGACTAGCTGGTGTGCACTGGCTCCTCCCCCTATGACCCTCCTCCAAGCCTCAGTTAGATTTTTGTGCCCGAACGAGAAGGGTGCAATCTAGGTGGCTCTCCTGAGCTGCTTAGAGTAAAAGTTTTAAAAAAAATTTTTTATTTTCAGTGAGTCCTGCTGGCAACAGGCTCACTGCATCGAGGGACTAAGGGGAGAAGAAGCGAACTCACCTGCGTGCAGAGTGGATTGGGCTTCTTAGGCTACTGGACATTAGCTCCAGAGGGACGATCACAGGCCCAGCCATGGATGGGTCCCAGAGCCGCGCCGCCGTCCCCCTTACAGAGCCAGAAGAGCAGAAGAGGTCCGGAAAATCGGCGGCAGAAGACGTCAGTCTTCAACAAGGTAGCACACAGCACTGCAGCTGTGCGCCATTGCTCTCAGCACACTTCACACTCCGGTCACTGAGGGTGCAGGGCGCTGGGGGGGGGGCGCCCTGAGACGCAATAAAAACACCTTGGATGGCAAAAAATGCATCACATATAGCTCCTGGGCTATATGGATGCATTTAACCCCTGCCAGAATACATAGAAAAACGGGAGATAAGGCCGCCGATAAGGGGGCGGAGCCTATCTCCTCAGCACACTGGCGCCATTTTCCCTCACAGCTCCGTTGGAGGGAAGCTCCCTGGCTCTCCCCTGCAGTCACTACACTACAGAAAGGGTTAAAAAAGAGAGGGGGACACTAATTAGGCGCAGTATAAACAATACAGCAGCTATAAGGGGAAAAACACTTATATAAGGTTATCACTGTATATATATAGCGCTCTGGTGTGTGCTGGCAAACTCTCCCTCTGTCTCCCCAAAGGGCTAGTGGGGTCCTGTCCTCTATCAGAGCATTCCCTGTGTGTGTGCTGTGTGTCGGTACGTTTGTGTCGACATGTATGAGGAGAAAAATGATGTGGAGACGGAGCAGATTGCCTGTAATAGTGATGTCACCCCCTAGGGGGTCGACACCTGAGTGGATGAACTGTTGGAAGGAATTACGTGACAGTGTCAGCTCTGTATAAAAGACAGTGGTTGACATGAGACAGCCGGCTACTCAGCTTGTGCCTGTCCAGACGTCTCATAGGCCGTCAAAGCGCCCGTTACCTCAGATGGCAGATATAGACGCCGACACGGATACTGACTCCAGTGTCGACGGTGAAGAGACAAATGTGACTTCCAGTAGGGCCACACGTTACATGATGGAGGCAATGAAAAATGTTTTACACATTTCTGATAATACGAGTACCACCGAAAAGGGGTATTATGTTCGGTGAGGAAAAACTACCTGTAGTTTTCCTGAATCTGAGAAATTAAATGAGGTGTGTGATGATGCGTGGGTTTCCCCCGATAACAACTGATAATTTCTAAAATGTTATTGGCATTATATCCTTTCCCGCCAGAGGTTAGGGTGCGTTGGGAAACACCCCCTAGGGTGGATAAAGCGCTCACACGCTTGTAAGGGCTCTACCCTCTCCTGAGATGGCCGCCCTTAAGGATCCTGCTGATAGAAAGCAGGAGGGTATCCTAAAATGTATTTACACACATACTGGTGTTATACTGCGACCAGCAATCGCCTCAGCCTGGATGTGCAGTGCTTGGTTGGCGTGGTCGGATTCCCTGATTGAAAATATTGATACCCTAGATAGGGACAGTATATTTTTGCCTATAGAGCATTTAAAAGATGCATTTCTATATATGCGTGATGCACAGCGGAATATTTGCCGACTGGCATCAAGTCTAAGTGCGTTGTCCATTTCTACCAGTAGAGGGTTATGGACACGACAGTGGTCAGGTGATGCGGATTTCAAAAAATCCACGTTTGTACCCCAGGTCGCCTCTCAACATGAGAAGACGCCGTATTATCAGGCGCAGTCTTTTCGTGGACAAGCGGGCAAAAGGTTCCTCATTTCTGCCCCGTGACAGAGGGAGAGGAAAAAGGCTGCAGAAATCAGCCAGTTCCCAGGAACAGAAACCCTCTCCCGCCTCTGCCAAGCCCTCAGTATGACGCTGGGGCTTTACAAGCAGAATCAGGCACGGTGGGGGGCCCGTCTCAATGAATTTCAGCGCGCAGTGGGCTCACTCGCAAGTAGACCCCTGGATCCGTCAGGTGATATCTCAGGGGTACAAATTGGAATTCGAGACGTCTCCCCCTCGCCGTTTCCTAAAGTCGGCTTTACCGATGTCTCCTTCTGACAGGGAGACAGTTTTGGAAGCCATTCACAAGCTGTATTCCCAGCAGGTGATAATCAAGGTACCCCTCCTGCAACAGGGAACGGGGTATTATTCCACACTGTTGTGGTACCGAAGCCGGACGGCTCGGTGAGACCGATTCTAAATCTAAAATCTTTGAACACTTACATACAGAGGTTCAAATTCAAGATTGAGTCACTCAGAGCAGTGATTGCGAACCTGGAAGAAGGGGACTACATGATGTCTCGGGACATCAAGGATGCTTACCTTCATGTCCCAATTTACCCTTCTCACCAAGGGTACCTCAGGTTTATGGTACAGAACTGTCACTATCAGTTCAGACGCTGCCGTATGGATGGTCCACGGCACCCCGGGTCTTTACCAAGGTAATGGCCGAAATGATGATATTCCTTCGAAGGAAGGGAATTTTAGTTATCCCTTACTTGGACGATTCCCTGATAAGGGTAAGATCCAGGGAACAGTTGGAGGTCGGTGTAGCACTATCTCAGGTAGTGTTGCGGCAGCACGATTGGATTCTCAATATTCCAAAATCGCAGCTGGTTCCGACGACTCGTCTTCTGTTCCTAGGGATGATCCTGGACACAGTCCAGAAAAAGGTGTTTCTCCCGGAGGAGAAAGCCAGGGAGTTATCCGAGCTAGTCAGGAACCTCCCAAAACCGAGCCAAGTCTCAGTGCATCAATGCACAAGGGTTCTGGGTAAAATGGTGGCTTCCTATGAAGCAATCCCATTCGGCAGATTCCACGCAAGAACTTTCCAGTGGGACCTGCTGGACAAATGGTCCGGGTCGCATCTTCAGATGCATCAGCGGATAACCCTGTCACCAAGAACAAGGGTGTCCCTCCTGTGTTGGTTGCAGAGTGCTCATCTTCTAGAGGGCCGCAGATTCGGCATTCAGGACTGGGTCCTGGTGACCACGGATGCCAGCCTGCGAGGCTGGGGAGCAGTCACACAGGGAAGGAATTTCCAGGGCTTATGGTCAAGCCTGGAGACATCACTTCACATAAATATCCTGAAGCTAAGGGCCATTTACAATGCTCTAAGCTTAGCAAGACCTCTGCTTCAAGGTCAGCCGGTGTTGATCCAGTCGGACAACATCACGGCAGTCACCCACGTAAACAGACAGGGTGGCACAAGAAGCAGGAGGGCAATGGCAGAAGCTGCAAGGATTCTTCGCTGGGCGGAAAATCATGTGATAGCACTGTCAGCAATTCAGGGAGTGGACAACTGGGAAGCAGACTTCCTCAGCAGACACGACCTCCACCCGGGAGAGTGGGGACTTCACCCAGAAGTCTTCCACATGATTATAAACCGTTGGGAAAAACTCGACAGGTATTGCGCCAGGTCAAGGGACCTTCAGGCAATAGCTGTAGACGCTCTGGTAACACCGTGGGTGTACCAGTCAGTGTATGTGTTCCCTCATCTGCCTCTCATACCCAAGGTACTGAGATTGATAAGATGGAGAGGAGTAAGCACTATATTCGTGGCTCCGGATTGGCCAAGAAGGACTTGGTAACCGGAACTTCAAGAGATGCTCACGGAGGATCCGTGGCCTCTACCTCTAAGAAGGGACCTGCTCCAGCAAGGACCCTGTCTGTTCCAAGACTTACCGCGGCTGCGTTTGACAGCATGGCGGTTGAACGCCGGATCCTGAAGGAAAAAAGGCATTCCGGATGAAGTCATCCCTATCCTGATCAAAGCCAGGAAGGATGTAACCGCAAAACATTATCACCGCATTTGGCGAAAATATGTTGCGTGGTGCGAGGCCAGTAAGGCCCGACGGAGGAAATTCAACTGGGTCGATTCCTACATTTCCTGCAAACAGGAGTGTCTATGGGCCTGAAATTGGGGTCCATTAAGGTTCAAATTTCGGCCCTGTCAATTTTCTTCCAAAAAGAACTAGCTTCAGTCCCTGAAGTTCAGACGTTGTAAAAGGGGTACTGCATATACAGCCTCCTTTTGTGCCTCCAGTGGCACCTTGGGATCTCAATGTAGTTTTTGGTTTCCAAAAGTCACATTGGTTTGAACCACTTAAATCTGTGGAGTTAAAATATCTCACATGGAAAGTGGTCATGCTGTTGGCCCTGGCCTGGGCCAGGCGCGTGTCAGAATTGGCGGCTTTATCCTGTAAAAGCCCTTATCTGATTTTCCATTCGGACAGGGCGGAATTGAGGACTCGTCCTCAGTTTCTCCCTAAGGTGGTTTTCAGCGTTTCACCTGAACCAACCTATTGTGGTGCCTGCGGCTACTAGGGACTTGGAGGACTCCAAGTTGCTAGACGTTGTCAGGGCCCTGAAAATATATGTTTCCAGGACGGCTGGAGTCAGAAAATCTGACTCGCTGTTTATCCTGTATGCACCTGTAACCTAGTTAAGTATTTATTAAGTATTTATTGCTATTATTAATATAATAAATATATAGTGGCTTTAAACAATGTATAAATAATATAATTGTATTTAGTAGCTTTATTGTCACTGTTATAAATTAGAAGAAGAGAGAGTATAGATAAATTAATCAACCACCACGATGGATGGCTAAGAGAAACTTCTGGATCTGGAGCCACGCGGAAGAGAAGGGAGCCACGAGCCGGGCAAGGAGAGATGGGGAGCGAGGACAAAAGAAAAAAAAAAGGTTTCACGAGCTGCAGGGGGAGAAGCTATAAGAGGCACCCACAGGCGGCGGTTGAAAGAGGAGAGCCGTTGGACGCGAGTGCATGGCAGGATCGTGAGAGCCGGGAGGAGCCGAGGTCCGTCACCGCTGAGCTGAAGTAATTCACCGCTCAGCCGAGGTCTGTCACCGCTCGCCGGGAGGAGCCGAGGTCCGTCACCGCTGAGCTGAAGTAATTCACCGCTCAGCCGAGGTCTGTCACCGCTCGCCGGGAGGAGCCGAGGTCCGTCACCGCTGAGCTGAAGTAACTCACCGCTCAGCCGAGGTCTGTCACCGCTCGGTGGGCGTCATCGCTGAAGTCCGTCACCGCTCAGCCGAGGTCTGTCACCGCTCGGCGGGCGTCATCCTGACAGGGATCGATCATCTCTCCTCTAAGCAGCCACGCCAGAGCCGCTGGAGAGAGCAGAGACAGACGACGGAGCTGCTGATCACCGTACCTATACAGACGACGGAGCTGATCCCAGTGCGGCTACATTAACACTGCCGGAGAGAGAGGAAGAGCTGCAGTGCTAGTGACGTGACGGTGCGGTAAGCGAAATAAATATTTACCGCTATATAGAAAAGGGCCCAGTAACTCCCACTATAAAGAGGCGTCCACACACCAAAGAGAAACCGGCTGGGGACAAATACTTTTAAAGGAGAGAGGAGAGCTGCTATACTGCTCTAGAGGGACAAGTAGGTGCCTAACATATTATCAAAGGAGAAACTAGCCTATTAAATCTACTTAAATACCTGTTAGACATCAGAAAGATAGAGTGACGCACCATAATATCCCCTCACATCAGAGAGACAGAGTGACGCATCATAATATTCCCCTCCTCTCACATTGAAAGCAAGAGTTGATAATTGACAAGGAGGAGTGTCCCATAAACTGTTGCTGCAGGGTCGGGGGAGTATAGAGAGAGTATAGCATTATATTATTCAGCTAGAGTCAAAAAAAAGCGAAAATACCATAATGCACACTCTATGCATACTTTTGAGAGTATCTAAATACTACAATAACGATAGAGATTAAGGATTTATCGGCAACCTTTAAAAGATCCCTTGACTTATACATAATTATATAAGATTTGCTCCAAAATTAAAGAGAAAAGAAGAGAATTGAGGAAGTGTTATCGGGAGAGGAGAAATTACAAGAATTTATTTAGGTTACCATTACTACGAGAGAACATTATATTATTCAAGGACTCAGTCACAAGTTACTTCAGTCACATTAGCATAAGGAAGAACCATTATACACATAAAATAGACCGTGGATAAATTTACATTATCTTCAGTCCAATTAAGTTCTACATGAACAAGAGGAAGATAAAAATATCCATCTCTGGAAATGGAAAATAAAGACCAGTTTAACTCAAAGGAAATCTTTAGTATACTTTACTACTATTAATACACAGATACCCAGATGCTAAAATAGAGGAGTAGAGGAAAGCGACAAGTTACCCTAAATTGCCCGGAAGCTCCAGAAATAGTGATAGTGTAACTACCGTACAGTGACAACTGGAACTTTGTGAACTTTGTGTCACTCTCACTACACCAACACTACACCATCCAAGTGGGAGTATTATTATTCCTATTGAACTAAAATTGTATTGCGTATACATGAATAGGAAGTGCACTAATGCACTTGTCATTAGTTAGTGTGTGTGTGTTTGGTAAGGCTCGCTTGAGTAAGCCTAACCTAGTACATAGTTAGAGTTGTTATTTTTAATATATTATAAAATGTACAAACATATTCAATTAATTACCTGTCTCTTCTCTTTTCCAGGGTTTCCGGACTGTTATACTGTTATCTTTATTAGGATTCAAGAGACGGTAAGTATAACACAAAGAATATTTTAATGTATTGTTAACATAACAGTTGCATCAATTAATATCAATTAATTTACTACATTTAACTCTACTTTAACAATATCGTGCATGCAATATACAAAAAATAATCTTCCTAAAAGGGGCACTCAAAGTGCCAGAGTGACCCGGGTACTCCTATTATACTATACCACATACATTAGTGCACTTCCTATTCATGTATACGCAATACAATTTTAGTTCAATAGGAATAATAATACTCCCACTTGGATGGTGTAGTGTTGGTGTAGTGAGAGTGACACAAAGTTCACAAAGTTCCAGTTGTGACTGTACGGTAGTTACACTATCACTATTTCTGGAGCTTCCGGGCAATTTAGGGTAACTTGTCGCTTTCCTCTACTCCTCTATTTTAGCATCTGGGTATCTGTGTATTAATAGTAGTAAAGTATACTAAAGATTTCCTTTGAGTTAAACTGGTCTTTATTTTCCATTTCCAGAGATGGATATTTTTATCTTCCTCTTGTTCATGTAGAACTTAATTGGACTGAAGATAATGTAAATTTATCCACGGTCTATTTTATGTGTATAATGGTTCTTCCTTATGCTAATGTGACTGAAGTAACTTGTGACTGAGTCCTTGAATAATATAATGTTCTCTCGTAGTAATGGTAACCTAAATAAATTCTTGTAATTTCTCCTCTCCCGATAACACTTCCTCAATTCTCTTCTTTTCTCTTTAATTTTGGAGCAAATCTTATATAATTATGTATAAGTCAAGGGATCTTTTAAAGGTTGCCGATAAATCCTTAATCTCCATCGTTATTGTAGTATTTAGATACTCTCAAAAGTATGCATAGAGTGTGCATTATGGTATTTTCGCTTTTTTTTGACTCTAGCTGAATAATATAATGCTATACTCTCTCTATACTCCCCCGACCCTGCAGCAACAGTTTATGGGACACTCCTCCTTGTCAATTATCAACTCTTGCTTTCAATGTGAGAGGAGGGGAATATTATGATGCGTCACTCTGTCTCTCTGATGTGAGGGGATATTATGGTGCGTCACTCTATCTTTCTGATGTCTAACAGGTATTTAAGTAGATTTAATAGGCTAGTTTCTCCTTTGATAATATGTTAGGCACCTACTTGTCCCTCTAGAGCAGTATAGCAGCTCTCCTCTCTAGTGTAACCTAGTTAAGTATTTATTAAGTATTTATTGCTATTATTAATATAATAAATATATAGTGGCTTTAAACAATGTATAAATAATATAATTGTATTTAGTAGCTTTATTGTCACTGTTATAAATTAGAAGAAGAGAGAGTATAGATAAATTAATCAACCACCACGATGGATGGCTAAGAGAAACTTCTGGATCTGGAGCCACGCGGAAGAGAAGGGAGCCACGAGCCGGGCAAGGAGAGATGGCCAGCGAGGACAAAAGAAAAAAAAAAGGTTTCACGAGCTGCAGGGGGAGAAGCTATAAGAGGCACCCACAGGCGGCGGTTGAAAGAGGAGAGCCGTTGGACGCGAGTGCATGGCAGGATCGTGAGAGCCGGGAGGAGCCGAGGTCCGTCACCGCTGAGCTGAAGTAATTCACCGCTCAGCCGAGGTCTGTCACCGCTCGCCGGGAGGAGCCGAGGTCCGTCACCGCTGAGCTGAAGTAATTCACCGCTCAGCCGAGGTCTGTCACCGCTCGCCGGGAGGAGCCGAGGTCCGTCACCGCTGAGCTGAAGTAACTCACCGCTCAGCCGAGGTCTGTCACCGCTCGGTGGGCGTCATCGCTGAAGTCCGTCACCGCTCAGCCGAGGTCTGTCACCGCTCGGCGGGCGTCATCCTGACGGGGATCGATCATCTCTCCTCTAAGCAGCCACGCCAGAGCCGCTGGAGAGAGCAGAGACAGACGACGGAGCTGCTGATCACCGTACCTATACAGACGACGGAGCTGATCCCAGTGCGGCTACATTAACACTGCCGGAGAGAGAGGAAGAGCTGCAGTGCTAGTGACGTGACGGTGCGGTAAGCGAAATAAATATTTACCGCTATATAGAAAAGGGCCCAGTAACTCCCACTATAAAGAGGCGTCCACACACCGAAGAGAAACCGGCTGGGGACAAATACTTTTAAAGGAGAGAGGAGAGCTGCTATACTGCTCTAGAGGGACAAGTAGGTGCCTAACATATTATCAAAGGAGAAACTAGCCTATTAAATCTACTTAAATACCTGTTAGACATCAGAAAGATAGAGTGACGCACCATAATATCCCCTCACATCAGAGAGACAGAGTGACGCATCATAATATTCCCCTCCTCTCACATTGAAAGCAAGAGTTGATAATTGACAAGGAGGAGTGTCCCATAAACTGTTGCTGCAGGGTCGGGGGAGTATAGAGAGAGTATAGCATTATATTATTCAGCTAGAGTCAAAAAAAAGCGAAAATACCATAATGCACACTCTATGCATACTTTTGAGAGTATCTAAATACTACAATAACGATGGAGATTAAGGATTTATCGGCAACCTTTAAAAGATCCCTTGACTTATACATAATTATATAAGATTTGCTCCAAAATTAAAGAGAAAAGAAGAGAATTGAGGAAGTGTTATCGGGAGAGGAGAAATTACAAGAATTTATTTAGGTTACCATTACTACGAGAGAACATTATATTATTCAAGGACTCAGTCACAAGTTACTTCAGTCACATTAGCATAAGGAAGAACCATTATACACATAAAATAGACCGTGGATAAATTTACATTATCTTCAGTCCAATTAAGTTCTACATGAACAAGAGGAAGATAAAAATATCCATCTCTGGAAATGGAAAATAAAGACCAGTTTAACTCAAAGGAAATCTTTAGTATACTTTACTACTATTAATACACAGATACCCAGATGCTAAAATAGAGGAGTAGAGGAAAGCGACAAGTTACCCTAAATTGCCCGGAAGCTCCAGAAATAGTGATAGTGTAACTACCGTACAGTGACAACTGGAACTTTGTGAACTTTGTGTCACTCTCACTACACCAACACTACACCATCCAAGTGGGAGTATTATTATTCCTATTGAACTAAAATTGTATTGCGTATACATGAATAGGAAGTGCACTAATGTATGTGGTATAGTATAATAGGAGTACCCGGGTCACTCTTTCACTTTGAGTGCCCCTTTTAGGAAGATTATTTTTTGTATATTGCATGCACGATATTGTTAAAGTAGAGTTAAATGTAGTAAATTAATTGATATTAATTGATGCAACTGTTATGTTAACAATACATTAAAATATTCTTTGTGTTATACTTACCGTCTCTTGAATCCTAATAAAGATAACAGTATAACAGTCCGGAAACCCTGGAAAAGAGAAGAGACAGGTAATTAATTGAATATGTTTGTACATTTTATAATATATTAAAAATAACAACTCTAACTATGTACTAGGTTAGGCTTACTCAAGCGAGCCTTACCAAACACACACACACTAACTAATGACAAGAAGCTTGAGTGGAGGCACAGTTGTAGTATAATTACCCTTTGACAATTTAAGTGATCAAATCCAACCATCAGTCTGAAAGAAGGGTTACACACCCAACAAACTGGGTGCTCCTGCTTCTAAGCAGACTATTGCTCGTTGGATTTGTAGTACAATTCAGCTTGCACATTCTGTGGCAGGCCTGCCACAGCCAAAAATCTGTAAATGCCCACTCCACAAGGAAGATGGGCTCATCTTGGGCGGCTGCCCGAGGGGTCTCGGCTTTACAACTTTGCCGAGCAGCTACTTGGGCAGGGGCAAACACGTTTGCTAAATTCTACAAATTTGATACCCTGGCTGAGGAGGACCTGGAGTTCTCTCATTCGGTGCTGCAGAGTCATCCGCACTCTCCCGCCCGTTTGGGAGCTTTGGTATAATCCCCATGGTCCTTTCGGAGTTCCCAGCATCCACTAGGACGTCAGAGAAAATAAGAATTTACTTACCGATAATTCTATTTCTCATAGTCCGTAGTGGATGCTGGGCGCCCATCCCAAGTGCGGATTGTCTGCAATACTTGTACATAGTTACAAAAATCGGGTTATTATTGTTGTGAGCCATCTTTTCAGAGGCTCCTCTGTTATCATGCTGTTAACTGGGTTCAGATCACAGGTTGTACGGTGTGATTGGTGTGGCTGGTATGAGTCTTACCCGGGATTCAAAATCCTTCCTTATTGTGTACGCTCGTCCGGGCACAGTATCCTAACTGAGGCTTGGAGGAGGGTCATAGGGGGAGGAGCCAGTGCACACCAGCTAGTCCTAAAGCTTTTACTTTTGTGCCCAGTCTCCTGCGGAGCCGCTATTCCCCATGGTCCTTTCGGAGTTCCCAGCATCCACTACGGACTATGAGAAATAGAATTATCGGTAAGTAAATTCTTATTTTTTGGCACAAATATATATATTAGGCTGCGGAGGCAGCAAGTAGACGATCCCCCGCCATTTTTATGAAATTGAAGCGGGACCGAAGCCCACCGTTGGAGGGGGCGGAGCTTGATCCCTCAGCACTAACCAGCGCCATTTTCTCCACAGAAGCTGCAGAGAAAGCTGGCTCCCCAGACTCTCCCCTGCTGAACACATCAGAGGGCTGAAAAAAAGAGGAGGGGGGCACATTTCAAGCGCAGTGAGTGGGAATAGCATTGGCATTATATATAAAAGCGCTATCTGGGTTTTACAGTGTCAGTTTGGCGCTGGGTGTGTGCTAGCATACTCTCTCTCTGTCTGACAATAGAAAAACACCTACACTATAGTAGCCCCCCTGGCGCCAATACAATTAGATTTATTCAATTAACAACATGTATATGTCCCAAATATGTCGAGTTGGGTCACAATACCTCCGCCCTTTATCAAAGGCAGCTTAAAGATCTGCTGGATGATGCCCTTTGTAGTGGTGCAATTTCAAACAAGACGTTTAAATTTCTTTATAGTACACATCCCATCACACCCACATTTTACTTTTTACCTAAAATACACAAGTCACTTACCTCACCCCCGGGTCGTCCCATAATTTCTGGTGTTGGGTCACTCACGAATAATTTATCTTTTTTTGTTGATTATTATTTACAAAACCACGTAGGGAGTCTTAGGTCCTATATTAAGAACACTAAGCACTTCTTAAATCTGATTAATACGGTTAAATGGAAAGAGGGTTATTCTCTGATAACATGTGATATGGAAGCTTTATATTCCAATATCCCCCATGATCTGGGATTGGAGGCGGTGAAATATTACCTTGATGCAGATGAGGAGATGCCTGACTCCCTGCGTGGTTTTATTTTAAATTCAATAGATTTTATTTTAAAGCACAATTATTTTTTGTTTCACAATAAAATATATTTACAGACACGGGGGACTGCGATGGGGACGAGATTCGCGCCGAGCTTCGCCAACCTGTACATGGGGAGGTTTGAGGAGGAACATGTGTGGGGGGGGCGGGTTCGGTGCGAATCTCGTCCACTACGGCAGATTTATAGATGATTTATTTATTATTTGGGACGGTGATGCACTTTCGATAGACACTTTTTTTCAGAAGATAAATCAGAATGAATATGGTTTGAAATTCACATGTAATCAAAGTAAAACAAGGTTGAGTTTTTTGGATATTGCACTATCAGTAGAGGGGGGGCAAATTTCAACGGAAACTTACATTAAACCAGTAGATCAGAGTAGATATTTAAATTATAGAAGTTCTCATGCTAAAGTATGGAAAATTAATATTCCAAAAGGGCAGCTAATTAGGATTAAACGTAATTGCTCCAACCAGGAGTCATTCGAGAGACAAGCTGGTCTTTTGTGTGGGTCCTTTTTGAAGCAGGGTTACCCAGAAGAAATCTTACAGAAGGCTTTAAGGGAAGTGGAAATGTTGGGGAGAGAGGATTTGCTTGCTATGGATCTACAGCATATACCAAAAAAGGGAAAGAAGGAAGATAGATCATCTCTGTTTATAACCAAATTTCTCTAACGTCCTAAGTGGATGCTGGGGACTCCGTCAGGACCATGGGGTTTAGCGGCTCCGCAGGAGACAGGGCACAATAATAAAAGCTTTAGGATCAGGTGGTGTGCACTGGCTCCTCCCCCTATGACCCTCCTCCAAGCCTCAGTTAGATTTTTGTGCCCGGCCGAGAAGGGTGCAATCTAGGTGGCTCTCCTGAGCTGCTTAGAATAAAAGTTTAAGTTAGGTTTTTATTTTCAGTGAGTCCTGCTGGCAACAGGCTCACTGCTACGAGGGACTTAGGGGAGAGAAGTAAACTCACCTGCGTGCAGGATGGATTTGCTTCTTAGGCTACTGGACACCATTAGCTCCAGAGGGAGTCGGAACACAGGTCTCACCCTGGGGTTCGTCCCGGAGCCGTGCCGCCGACCCCCCTTGCAGATGCCGAAGTTGAAGAGGTCCAGAGGTCCAGAAACAGGCGGCAGAAGACGTTCAGTCTTCATAAGGTAGCGCACAGCACTGCAGCTGTGCGCCATTGTTGTCAGCACACTTCATACCAGCGGTCACTGAGGGTGCAGGGCGCTGGGGGGGGCGCCCTGGGCAGCAATGTATTATACCTTTTTTATGGCTAAAATACATCACATATAGCCCTTGAGGCTATATGGATGTATTTAACCCCTGCCAGATCTCACAAACTCCGGGAGAAGAGCCCGCCGTTTTAGGGGGCGGGGCCTATTCTCCTCAGCACACGGCGCCATTTTCCTGCTCAGCTCTGCTGTGAGGAAGGCTCCCAGGCTCTCCCCTGCACTGCACTACAGAAACAGGGTTAAAACAGAGAGGGGGGGCACTTATTTGGCGATATGATTACATATGTGAAAATGCTATAAGGGAAAACACTTGTATAAGGGGTTGTCCCTGTATAATCATAGCGTTTTTGGTGTGTGCTGGCAAACTCTCCCTCTGTCTCCCCAAAGGGCTAGTGGGGTCCTGTCCTCTATCAGAGCATTCCCTGTGTGTGTGCTGTGTGTCGGTACGTGTGTGTCGACATGTAGGAGGACGATGTTGGTGAGGAGGCGGAGCAAATTGCCTGTATTGGTGATGTCACTCTCTAGGGAGTCGACACCGGAATGGATGGCTTATTTAGGAATTACGTGATAATGTCAACACGATGCAAGGTCGGTTGACGACATGAGACGGCCGGCAAACAAATTAGTACCTGTCCAGGCGTCTCAGACACCGTCAGGGGCTTGTAAAAACGCCCATTTACCTCAGTTGGTCGACACAGACACGGACACTGACTTCAGTGTCGACGGTGAAGAAACAAACGTATTTTCCTTTAGGGCCACACGTTACATGTTAAGGGCAATGAAGGAGGTGTTACATATTTCTGATACTACAAGTACCACAAATAAGGGTATTATGTAGGGTGGGAATAATCTACTTGTAGTTTTTCCTGAATCAGATAAATTAAAGTGTGTGATGATACGTGGGTTTCCTCCGATAGAAAATTATTGGAGGTATACCCTTTCCCGCCAGAAGTGAGGGCGAGTTGGGAAACACACCTTAGGGTGGATAAGGCGCTCACACGCTTATAAAAACAAGTGGCGTTACCGTCTCCAGATACGGCCGCCCTCAAAGAGCCAGCTGATAGGAAGCTGAAAAATATCCTAAAAAGTATATACACACATACTGGTGTTATACTACGACCAGCAATCGCCTCAGCCTGGATGTGCAGCGCTGGGGGGGCTTGGTCGGATTTCCTGACTGAAAATATTGATACCCTTGACAGGAACAATATTTTATTGACTATAGAGCATTTTAAGGATGCATTTCTATATATGCGAGATGCGCAGAGGGATATTTGCATTCTGGCATCAAGAGTAGATGTGATGTCCATATCTGCCAGACGATGTTTATAGACACGACAGTGGTCAGGTGATGCAGATTCCAGACGGCACATGAAAGTATTGCCGTATAAAGGGGCGGTCCATCGGACCTGGTGGCCATGGCAACAGCTGGAAAATCCACTTTTGTTACCCCAAGTCACATCTCAGCAGAAAAGGACACAGTCTTTTCAGTCTCAGTCCTTTCGTACCCATAAAGGCAGGCGGGCAAAAGGCCAGTCATATCTGCCCAGGGTTAGAGGAAAGGGAAGAAGACTGCAGCAGGCAGCCCATTCCCAGGAACAGAAGTCCTCCACAGCTTCTGCCAAGTCCGCAGCATGACGCTGGGGCCATACAAGCGGACTCAGGTGCGGTGGGGGGTCATCTCAAGAGTTTCAGCATGCAGTGGGCTCACTCGCAAGTGGACTCCTGGATCCTACACGTAGTATCCCAGGTGTACATTGGAAATTCGAGACGTCTTCCCCTCACAAGTTCCTGAAGTCTGCTTTACCAACGTCTCCCTCCGACAGGGAGGCAGTATTGGAAAAAAAAAAAAATCACAGGCTGTATTCCCAGCAGGTGATAATCAAAGTACCCCTCCTACAACAAGGGAAGGGGTATTATTCCACACTATATTGTGGTACTGAAGCCAAACGGCTCGGTGAGATCTAAAAGATTTGAACAATTACATACAAGGGTTCAAATCAAGATGGAGTCACTCAGAGCAGTGATAGCGAACCAGGACGATATGGTGTCACTGGATATCAGGGACGCTTACCTACATGTCCAAATTTTGCCCTTCTCACCAAGGGTATCTCAGGTTCGTGGTACAGAACTGTCACTATCAGTTCAGACGCTGCCGTTTGGATTGTCCACGGCACCCCGGGTCTTTACCATGGTAATGGCCGAAATGATGATTCTTCCTAAAAGAAATATGGACGCTTTCCTGATAAGGGCAAGGTCCAGAGAACAGTTGGCGGTCGGAGTAGCACTATCTCAAGTAGTTCTACGACAGCACGAGTGGATTCTAAATATTCCAAAATCGCGGCTTTTTCCGACGACACGTCTAATGTTCCTAGGAATGATTCTGGACACAGTCCAGAAAAGGATGTTTTCTCCCGGAGAAGAAGACCAGGGAGTTATCCGAGCTAGTCAGGAACCTCCTAAAACCAGGAAAAGTATCACTGCATCATTGCACAAAGGTCCTGTGAAAAATGGTGGTTTCTTACAAAGCGATCCCATTCGGTAGATTTCACGCAAGAACCTTTCAGTGGAATCTGCTGGGAAAATGGTCCGGATCGCATCTTCAGATGCATCAGCGGATAACCCTGTCTCCAAGGACAAGGGTGTTTTCTTCTGCGGTGGCTGCAGAGTGCTCATCTATGAAAGGGCCGCAGATTCGACATTCAGGACTGGGTCCTGGTGACCACGGATGCCAGCCTGAGTGGCTGGGGAGCAGTCACACAAGGAAAAAATTTCCAGGGAGTGTGATCAAGTCTGGAGACTTCTCTCCACATAAATATACTGGAGCTAAGGGCAATTTACAAGGCTCTAAGCTTAGCAAGACCTCTGCTTCAAGGTCAGCCGGTATTGATCCAGTGGGACAACATCACGGCAGTCGCCCACGTAAACAGACAGGGCGGCACATGAAGCAGGAGGGAAATGGCAGAAACTGCAAGGATTCTTCGCTGGGCGAAAAATCATGTGATAACACTCTCAGCAGTGTTAATTCCGGGAGTGTAAAACTGGGAAGCAAACTTCCTCAGCAGGCATAACCTCCACCCGGGAGAGTGGGGACTTCAGCGGGAAGTCTTCCACATGATTGTAAACCGTTGGGAAAAACCAAAGGTGGACATGATGGCGTCCCGCCTGAACAAAAAACTAGACAAATATTGCGCCAGGTCAAGGGACCCTCAGGCAATAGCGGTGGACGCTCTGGTAACACTGTGGGTGTACCAGTCAGGGTATGTGTTCCCCCCTATGCATCTCATACCAAAAGTACTGAGAATCATAAGAAGGAGATGAGTAAGAACGATACTCGTGGTTCCGGATGGGTCAAGAAGGACTTGGTACCCGGAACTTCAAGAGATGCTCACGGAAGAACCGTGGCCTCTACCTTTAAGAAAGGACCTGCTCCAGCAGGGGCCTTGTCTGTTCCAAGACTTACCGCGGCTGCGTTTGACGGCATGGCAGTTGAACGCCGGATCCTGAAAGGGCATTCCAGATGAAGTCATCCCTACCCTGGTCGAAGCCAGGAAGGATGTAACCGCAAAACATTTTCACCGCATTTGGCGAAAATATGTTGCGTGGTGTGAGGCCAAGAAGGTCCCTACAGAGGAATTCCAACTGGGTCGTTTCCTACATTTCCTGAAAACAGGACTGTCTATGGGCCTAAAATTAGGGTCCATTAAGGTTCAAATTTCGACCCTGTCAAATTTCTTCCAGAAAGAACTGGCTTCAGTGCCTGAAGTTCAGACGTTGTAAAAGGGGTACTGCATATACAGCCTCCTTTTGTGCCCCCAGTGGCACCTTGGGATCTCAATGTTGTTTTGAGTTTCCTAAAGTCACATTGGTTTGATCCACTCACCACTGTGGAATTAAAATATTTCACATGAAAGGTGAAGATTCTATTAGCCCTGGCTTCAGCCAGGCGTGTGTCAGAATGGGCGGCTTTATCATATAAAAGCCCTTACTTAATTTTTCATTCTGACAGGGCAGAATTGAGGACTCATCCTCAATTTCTCCTTAAGGTGTTTTCTGTTTTTCACATGAACCAACCTATTGTGGTACCTGCGGCTACTAGGGACTTGGAGGACTCCAAGTTACTTGACGTTGTCAGGGCCCTGAAAATATATGTTTCCAGGACGGCTGGAGTCAGAAAATCTGACTCGCTGTTTAGCCTGTATGCACCCAACAAGATGGGTGTTCCTGCTTCTAAGCAGACGATTGCTCGCTGGATTTGTAGTACAATTCAGCTTGCACATTCTGTGGCAGGCTTGCCACAGCCAAAATCAGTAAAAGCCCATTCCACAAGGAAGTGGGCTCATCTTGGGCGGCTGCCCGAGGGGTCTCGGCTTTACAACTTTGCCGAGCTGCTACTTGGTCAGGGGCACACCCTGACTGAGGAGGACCTGGAGTTCTCTCATTCGGTGCTGCAGAGTCATCCGCACTCTCCTGCCCGTTTGGGAGCTTTGGTATAATCCCCATGGTCCTGACGGAGTCCCCAGCATCCACTTAGGACGTTAGAGAAAATAAGAATTTACTTACCGATAATTCTATTTCTCGTAGTCCGTAGTGGATGCTGGGCGCCCATCCCAAGTGCGGATTGTCTGCAATACTTGTACATAGTTATTGTTACAAAAATCGGGTTATTCTTGTTGTGAGCCATCTTTTCAGAGGCTCCTTCGTTGTTATCATACTGTTAACTGGGTTCAGATCACAGGTTGTACGGTGTGATTGGTGTGGCTGGTATGAGTCTTACCCGGGATTCAATATCCTTCCTTATTATGCACGCTCGTCCGGGCACAGTATCCTAACTGAGGCTTGGAGGAGGGTCATAGGGGGAGGAGCCAGTGCACACCACCTGATCCTAAAGCTTTTATTATTGTGCCCTGTCTCCTGCGGAGCCGCTAAACCCCATGGTCCTGACGGAGTCCCCAGCATCCACTACGGACTATGAGAAATAGAATTATCGGTAAGTAAATTCTTATTATAATAACTATTCATCTGACATAAAAAAGATAATTAAAAAGAACTCAGAACTTTTGAAGTTAGATGCAGTATTAAGCAAGACCATGGATCTTAATGGGAAGGTGGTGTTCAGGAAATCAGATTGTCACAACTGAGGGCCTGAGCTGACGGGAGGCAGCCTCAGTTGTAGGGGCTGAGATGTAACGGAACCTGGGAGGTTGTATCAGACCCCTAGACATGTAAGTAACATGTAGAATAACTGCCCGAAGGCGTGACCACGACAACCAGGATAAAAGTCAATGATGTTTATTATGACAAACTCCGTAACACAGCAGCAGTAAAAGGAAACATAAAAGTCAACAGAGGATAAATACAATTCCTGGGTACTACAGGGTGGCAAGGGCCACAGGCACTGGTAGTGTGAGACAGTTCTTATAATCTTCTAGTTGGAAAGTCCTTACCAGGCCTGACTGTAGCAATGGAGAGAACCCAGGATCGTACCAGCTGATGTTCCAGGAAAGGCTGGGCTGCTGAAGGTAAAACGGCTGCTGTGGATACTGGCTGGAACCAGACTGTTGTTGGTACGGAGTGGATACTGGCTGGAACCAGTTAAATAATAAACGAACTTGAGAGCGATGAAATAATAATGAAGTTTGGAGTTTGAGAGCGGTGAAATAATAATACCGGTGGAGAGTGGTAAACTGCAGAAAAGGACACCGGCCCTTTAAGAGAAGCTATACACTGCTGGAAGCTGGGCTGGAAGCAGGTGATTGTTTGAGAGCGGTGAAATAATAATGAAGTTTGGAGTTTGAGAGCGGTGAAATAATAATACCGGTGGAGAGTGGTAAACTGCAGAAAAGGACACCGGCCCTTTAAGAGAAGCTATACACTGCTGGAAGCTGGGCTGGAAGCAGGTGATTGTTTGAGAGCGGTGAAATAATAATACCGGTGGAGAGTGGTAAACTGCAGAAAGGACACCGGCCCTTTAAGAGAAGCTGTACACTGCTGGAAGCTGGGCTGGAAGCAGGTGATTGTTGTAGCTGGAATCAGGTGGGTCCAGAATGGATCGGAGAGTCAGGCTACACCGCAGATGGAATGCTGGTGCGGGTCTCTATAGCAGAAGTCTGGAGACAGGAGCTGGAACCTGGAAGACAACCACAGGAGAGAGACAAACTGGAACTAGGTTAGACAACCAAAGCACTGACGCCTTCCTTGCTCAGGCACAGCATACTTATACCTGCAGCAAGGAAGGGGTTGGCTAGGCAATTATGCAAATCAACAATACAGACAGCAGATTGGTGGAAATAATCAGATGACAAAATCCAAGATGGCTGCGCCCATGCAGACACTTGGAGGGAAGTTTGGTTTGTAATCCATGTGAGAATTGAAACAGTAATGGCGACGCCGGCCACAGGAGACAGGAGACGCCAGACTGACAAGCGCACATTTAACCACGCGGGCACAGCGGAGGCCGCGGCTGATGAAATCACCACTCTGACATTCTGCATGTGGAAACTCAGGAACAGCGGGATCCGGTCCTGGAACGCTGAGCCAGCCTTAGGAGGCATCTGAAAGGTAAGTAATGGCGTCCAGATACCCGGATCGTGACAGCACCCCCCCCCCCCCCTTTAGGAGTGGCCCCAGGACACTTCTTAGGCTTTAAAGGAAACTTTGCGTGGAAATTTCGGACCAAGGCAGGAGCATGGACGTCTGAGGCATTGGTCCAAGAGCGTTCTTCAGGACCATAGCCCTTCCAGTCAATGAGGTATTGTAACTGACCGTAACGGAAACGTGAGTCCAAAATCTTGGCCACCTCGTACTCGACTCCCCGTTGAGTCTGAACTTTGGGAGCTGGAGGAAGTGCGGAATGAAACCGATTCAGGATCAGCGGTTTCAACAAAGAAACATGAAATGTCCTGGGTATTTTCAAGAAGGATGGTAACTGTAACCTGTAGGCAACAGGATTGATGACTTGTTCAATCTTGAAGGGTCCGATGTAGCGAGGTGCAAATTTCATGCTGGGAACTCTCAACCTCAAATTCTTCGTGGACAGCCACACACGATCACCCACCTTGAGAGCAGGAACCGCTCTACGCTTCCTATCGGCAAACTTCTTATACCTGAATGAGGCTTTAAGCAGGGCTGCGCGGACGTTCCTCCAGTTATTTGAAAACTGACGCAAGGTGACATCCACTGCTGGAACAGAAGTTGCGGGAAGCGGTTGGAATTCTGGGACTTTAGGGTGGAATCCATAATTAATGAAGAATGGTGTAGAAGAAGATGAGGAATGGTATTGATTGTTGTGGCTGAACTCGGCCCAAGCAAGGAGTTGAACCCAGTCATCTTGAGAGGAAGACACATATATACGGAGGAAGGCCTCCAAGTCCTGATTCACCCTCTCGGTTTGACCATTGGTCTGAGGATGGAAAGCCGTGGAAAACTTTAACTTGACTTGGAGGGCTTGACACAAACTTCGCCAAAATTTGGCTACAAATTGTACTCCACGATCCGAGATGATCTCTTCAGGAAGACCGTGAAGTCGGAAGATCTCTTGTATAAACACTTGAGCCAACTTAGAAGCTGACGGAAGACCGGTGAGAGGGATGAAATGTGCCATCTTGGTGAACCGGTCAACTACCACCCAGATGGTATTAAACTTGTTGCAGATAGGTAGATCGGAAACAAAGTCCATCGACAAATGGGTCCAAGGTCGACGGGGAACAGATAATGGAACCAGTTGCCCCGCAGGCGACTGGCGGGAGACTTTGTGTTGGGCACACTTTGGGCAGGAGGCAATAAATTCCATAACGTCCTTCTTCAGAGTTGGCCACCAGTAGGACCTAGAAATAAATTCAAGGGTTTTCTGAATGCCTGTATGTCCAGCAAAACGGGAAGCATGGGCCCAATGCATGAGCTTCTTCCTTAGAACTGGCTTAACAAAACTTTTCCCTGGTGGAGGCGTAGAGTCCATCCCTACCGTGGAGAATGCCAACGGATTAATAATAGGATGCTTGTCTGCAGACTCGGACTCATTTTCTTGCTCCCATGAGCGGGAAAGGGCATCGGCCTTACGATTCTGAGAACCCGGACAGAACTGGAGTTTAAAGTCAAACCTAGAGAAGAAAAGTGCCCATCTGGCCTGACGAGGATTCAGACATTGTGCGCCTTTGAGATATAAAAGATTTTTGTGGTCGGTAAGTATGGTGATTGAGTGGGAAGCTCCCTCCAACAGGTATCTCCACTCCTCCAGAGTGAGCTTGATGGCTAGCAACTCCTGATCGCCAATGGCATAGTTGCGCTCAGCTGGGGAGAACTTCCGGGAGAAGAAACTGCAAGGATGTAGATGTCCGTCTTTGGCCCTCTGGGATAACACTGCTCCTACTCCAACGGAGGAGGCATCTACCTCTAAGATAAAAGGAGAGTCGGTGTCGGGCTGTTTCAGAACTGGTGCAGAGATGAACCGTTGCTTCAGAAGGTGAAAGGCCTGTGTAGCTTCCTCGGACCACTTGGACAGATTAGCACCTTTCTTGGTTAATGCAGTGATAGGCGCCACGATGGTGGAAAAGTCTCGTATAAATTTTCTATAATAATTGGCGAACCCTAAGAACCTCTGGACCCCTTTGAGGCTTAAGGGTATAGGCCAATTCTGGATTGCTCGGAGTTTCTCAGGATCCATCTCTAGTCCGGAACCGGACACAATGTAACCTAGAAACGGAATGGTTTTAACTTCAAACACACACTTCTCCAATTTACAATAGAGGTGATTGACACGGAGACGGGAAAGAACCTCTTTTACCCAGAAACGATGATCTTCGAGATTATTAGCAAAGATGAGGATGTCGTCTAGATAAACCACGACATGGCGGTACAAGATGTCCCTGAAAATCTCATTCACGAAGTGCTGGAAGACTGCTGGAGCGTTGCTCAATCCGAAGGGCATGACGAGGTACTCATAATGTCCGTCACGGGTGTTAAAGGCGGTCTTCCACTCGTCACCCTCACGGATTCGGATGAGATTGTAGGCACCCCTCAAGTCCAGCTTTGTGAAAATAGTTGCACCACTAACTCTATCAAAGAGCTCGGTAATCAGGGGTAAAGGGTATCGGTTCTTGACGGTAATGTCGTTCAGACCTCTGTAGTCGATGCACGGACGCAGACCACCGTCTTTCTTCTTAACGAAGAAGAAGCCTGCGCCGGCTGGAGAAGAAGATGGTCGGATGAAACCCTTCGCCAGGTTCTCTTTGATGTACTCTTCCATGGAGTGTGTCTCAGGCAGAGACAACGGATAAGTTCGGCCTCGCGGTGGAACCTTCCCTGGAATGAGGTCGATTGGGCAGTCCCATTCTCTATGAGGAGGAAGGATATCAGCAGAGGCTTTACTGAACACGTCCGTGAAGTCTTGATATGGAGGAGGCGGAACATCAGATGACCTGGGGAAGGAAGAACAAACAGGAAGAACTTTGGCTAAACAAGTCTCAGCACAGGAGGAACCCCATGCCAGTATTTGCGTAGTCGTCCAGTCAATTGATGGGTTGTGGAGACGGAGCCATGGAAGGCCTAAAACCACTGGATGTGTGGCTCTTGGAATCACTAAAAAAGAAATATACTCAGAATGAAGAACTCCCACTCTCAGACGAACTGGAAGAGTCCTTAAGGAAATTACTGCGTCAAAAATCTTGCTGCCATCCACGGCAGTCAAAGAGATGGACGAGGACAGTCTCTCGTGGGTAGGGACCACCGTTTAACATAAGCTTCGGTTATGAAATTCCCAGCTGCTCCGGAATCAAGGAGGGCAATGACGTTCCTGTAACGTTGAGCAATTTGGAGCGACACTGGGAGGTTACAGTCATGAGGAGATGGAGAGGAGATCATTACTCCTAGCCGGCCCTCTCCTTGGCGAGCTAGGATCTGGAGTTTCCCGGACGTTTGGGACAGGCATTGATAGTGTGCGACGGAGCTGCACAGTAGAGACAGAGAGACTCAGAGAGACGTCTTCGGCGCTCAGCGGGAGATAGACGGGAACGACTAATTTGCATAGGCTCATCCTTGGATGGAGATGGTTGACGAGGAGGAGGAGCAGAAGATTTAGGAGTAGATGATCTTCCTCGCTCGGTTGCTCTCTCTCTGAAACGTAGATCAACCTTCGTGCAAAGAGAAATTAGCTCATCCAACTTAGAGGGCAAGTCTCTGGTAGCTAACTCATCCTTGATGCGTTCTGATAAGCCATGCCAGAATGCAGCATACAGGGCCTCGTCGTTCCATGCCAGTTCGGATGCCAGGATTTTAAACTGTATAAGATACTGTCCCACAGTACGTGTTCCCTGGCGTAAACGGAGAATCTCAGATGAAGCAGATGTTATCCGGCCTGGCTCGTCGAAGATGCGCCTGAATGTAGCTACAAAGTCAGTATAGGAGGATAGCAGGGGATCAGACTTCTCCCATAAAGGTGATGCCCAGTCAAGGGCTGAGCCACTGAGAAGGGAGATGATATAGGCAATTTTGGTACGGTCACTGAAGAAATTGCCAGGTAGAAGCTCAAAGTGGATTTCACATTGATTGAGAAATCCCCTGCAGAACCTTGGAGATCCATCAAATTTTGCTGGCGTTGGAAGATGAAGATGTGGACTGGAAATGGGTAAGGTGGGTGGGGTTACAGCTGGTGTTACTGTAGTGGACGCACCGGACGTGCCAGGTCCACGGAGGGTCGTTTGAATCCCATCCAGCCGTGTAGAGAGATCCTGGAGACAGCGGATGATGTGGCCCTGTGCAGCCTCCTGATGTTCAAGTCGGGCTGCCAGTTCTTGCATCGGCCTGGCCGCTTGATCCTGGTCTCCGGCTGGATTCATTAGGTCAGTGCTTACTGTCACAACTGAGGGCCTGAGCTGACGGGAGGCAGCCTCAGTTGTAGGGGCTGAGATGTAACGGAACCTGGGAGGTTGTATCAGACCCCTAGACATGTAAGTAACATGTAGAATAACTGCCCGAAGGCGTGACCACGACAACCAGGATAAAAGTCAATGATGTTTATTATGACAAACTCCGTAACACAGCAGCAGTAAAAGGAAACATAAAAGTCAACAGAGGATAAATACAAATCCTGGGTACTACAGGGTGGCAAGGGCCACAGGCACTGGTAGTGTGAGACAGTTCTTATAATCTTCTAGTTGGAAAGTCCTTACCAGGCCTGACTGTAGCAATGGAGAGAACCCAGGATCGTACCAGCTGATGTTCCAGGAATGGCTGGGCTGCTGAAGGTAAAACGGCTGCTGTGGATACTGGCTGGAACCAGACTGTTGTTGGTACGGAGTGGATACTGGCTGGAACCAGTTAAATAATAAACGAACTTGAGAGCGATGAAATAATAATGAAGTTTGGAGTTTGAGAGCGGTGAAATAATAATACCGGTGGAGAGTGGTAAACTGCAGAAAAGGACACCGGCCCTTTAAGAGAAGCTATACACTGCTGGAAGCTGGGCTGGAAGCAGGTGATTGTTTGAGAGCGGTGAAATAATAATGAAGTTTGGAGTTTGAGAGCGGTGAAATAATAATACCGGTGGAGAGTGGTAAACTGCAGAAAAGGACACCGGCCCTTTAAGAGAAGCTATACACTGCTGGAAGCTGGGCTGGAAGCAGGTGATTGTTTGAGAGCGGTGAAATAATAATACCGGTGGAGAGTGGTAAACTGCAGAAAGGACACCGGCCCTTTAAGAGAAGCTGTACACTGCTGGAAGCTGGGCTGGAAGCAGGTGATTGTTGTAGCTGGAAACAGGTGAGTCCAGAATGGATCGGAGAGTCAGGCTACACCGCAGATGGAATGCTGGTGCGGGTCTCTATAGCAGAAGTCTGGAGACAGGAGCTGGAACCTGGAAGACAACCACAGGAGAGAGACAAACTGGAACTAGGTTAGACAACCAAAGCACTGACGCCTTCCTTGCTCAGGCACAGCATACTTATACCTGCAGCAAGGAAGGGGTTGGCTAGGCAATTATGCAAATCAACAATACAGACAGCAGATTGGTGGAAATAATCAGATGACAAAATCCAAGATGGCTGCGCCCATGCAGACACTTGGAGGGAAGTTTGGTTTGTAATCCATGTGAGAATTGAAACAGTAATGGCGACGCCGGCCACAGGAGACAGGAGACGCCAGACTGACAAGCGCACATTTAACCACGCGGGCACAGCGGAGGCCGCGGCTGATGAAATCACCACTCTGACATTCTGCATGTGGAAACTCAGGAACAGCGGGATCCGGTCCTGGAACGCTGAGCCAGCCTTAGGAGGCATCTGAAGGGTAAGTAATGGCGTCCAGATACCCGGATCGTGACACAGATAATCTAAAACAAAGGCTAACAAGGAGTCATTTCAAAGAAGACCGAGGGGGCACAGACAGGAAGTAATTGGATACCTATAAGACCGATAGGTTTTCATAAATGTGGCATTGATAAATGTACTACTTGTTCACACACAAATAGGAAAGTAACTGAATTTAGTTCAAATAAAAATGGAGAAAAATTTCAGATAAAAAGTTTTATTAACTGTAGATCAAAGTCTGTCATATATGTTGTGCAGTGTGGCTGTGGGAAACAATACGTGGGACGTACGACACGTATGCTCCATACGAGATTTATGGAGCATTGGAGGAATATAAATAAGAATGTAAGAACGCATCCCCTGTCTAACCACATTGCACAATGTAGTGTATGTGCATCTAGCAATGTAAAAATAATAGGTATTGAACAAGTGAAGATTACTGCACGTGGGGGGGATAGGTTTAACACTCTTTGTCGAAGGGAGGCTTACTGGATTTTCAGATTGGGGACCATGTGTCCTGATGGTCTGAACGACACGGTCGAACTGAACCACATCAGTTAAACCGTGGGATAACGGGAGTATGGTGGTCTGTGAGAACTCTTCTATAGTTGGTATGGGAAGGGAATAGCTTAGTGATTGATACATAAAAATTAATAACTAAAAATTAATTTAAATGAGAATTGTTTTGATCGCCTGTGAGACTTTATTAATAGTTGGTTGTGGGTAGCTATTGAGTATTAATTTTATTTAAAAAAAAAAAAAATGAGTATAGGAATTAATAAATAAAGTACATAGTTATCAATAAGGTTTTTTTGGGGGGGATGGGTAACGAAGTGGAGACCTCTGGGTGGGGTCGAGTTTTGGATCTATACCCCAAATTAATTATCTAATTTTATACTTACTATGGAAGATGTGTTGTCCAACTAATTAATTTTATTGGCTGATATTTATTCTCATAGTAAGATTCTGGATGTGATCATTGAATGTGCTAAAAATAAAATAAGGGATAAGCTAAATAGAAAAAAATAATATAAATATGAAAATAATAACAAATAAAAAAATATATTTCTCTATACAGGATCTTGGACTCAACAGGTTAATTGAGTCAATGGATTGAACATAACTTGCCCCTTTTTAGATGATTTAAATATATGGATCCATGTAGGTTTTAATCTGATCTACATATCTATCTATATATTTAGACAGGTAATATGATTTGTGAATTTGGAATTTACGTTACAAAAGTAGGATGCAAGAAGAGCCATATAGAGCATGGCGTGTATATGTCTTATAGTAAAGTACTGTGTGTCTTTTTTAAATGTAATTTTAGTTAATGTTGCTCTGCTCCCAGATAAAGGGCTATGATATATTATAATGTATATATGTTACTAATGAGTTCTGAGCCCGCTGAACCCGTTGGGGCCCTACATAAGCACTACGTGTCTAAATAACTGAGAAAATAGCTGTGTGATACCAATGGAGCACAAATAGCCGTTACTGACGGGCTGTGATCGGATCAAACTAAACACAGCTGGGGAGTATTAAGCTCAGAAACACTGATGTGCACAATAAGAGAACGAGATGTGGAGCGCATGTAAGATGCGCCGGCGCACTGGAGAAATTGTGGGGATAAAAAGGAGCAGGGTGGCAGATGCTAAATATCAGACTGAGGAAGCTGCCGATGCCAGTAGGCAGTGAAACGCGTCTCTGTATTTTACCTGCCAGCGACAACTCAATCTACCACCCACGCCGAGCATCAGGAGGAATTTGGACGTATCTCCGGATAAGGCTCATCTCGAAAGGTTAATTAGCACCAGAGCCGGGAGGACTACAAAAACGGAACCCTGAGGCGGAGTGGTAATTAAAATTTAACATGGCCATGTTTTATAAAAATCGTGACTATATGCATTAATCTCACTGCTCCAAGAGCTCTACATGATTAAATTGCTGCTAACTTGATCAGCGTCATTTTAAAGTGAGTGAAAAAGCTGCTAAACATTATACGTACTATGTGTGATTGAAAGCAAGCTCTATTATACATATATCTTATTTAGTGCTATAACATCTACTACAAGATTAAATCACTAAGGAAAGGATACAGCATAAAACCGAGTGAAAATAATCAACCACACAACGGACTCAGCTGTTGCAGCTTTGTAGCAACTAAGTGAAACACTGGGACTCATTGAAACTATTGTATCTTTTTTGCACTAAGAGGGCCAGTTAAATATATGGAGCAGAGCATTGAATCTTTTATTGTATGTATCATGAATTATTAATTTATGTTAATGTGGTTTTAGTTTTATTTTATATGTAAATTTGTTGTTAAGGCAAGGGAAAGCTTTTTTATTAATCTATATCTTTGGTACTATAATAGTACTAGTGGAGAATTATCATTGAGATAAAAGCTAATTAATAAATTTATTATAATAAGAAATCTGCAAGCACTGTCTGTATTTTTTCTGTTTGTAGATATCTCTCTCTGTCTCTCCAAAGGGCCTGGTTGGGGAATTGTCCCCGTATAGTTATATCCCTGTGTGTGTGGGGGGTCGGTACGTGCGTGTCGGCATGTCTGAAGCGGAAAGCTTATCAAAGGAGGAGGTGGAGGAGATGAGTGGTGTGTCCCCGTCGGTAGTGCCGACTCAGGAATGGATGGATATGTGGCATATGTTAAATGCAAGTGTAGCATCATTGCATAAGAGGCTAGACAAAGCAGAATCCAGGGAGACATCAGGGGGTCAATCCACGGATTGGACCGACTCACAGGAGCCGTCAGGGTCTCAAAAGCGTCCCTTGTCACAAATTGTGGACACAGATACCGACACGGACTCTGATACCAGTGTCGACTATGATGATGCTAGATTGCACCCTAGGGTAGCAAAAACTATTCAGTATATGATTATTGTAATAAAAGATGTTTTGCATATCACAGACGACCCCTCTGTTCCCGACACGAGGGTGCGCATGTATAAGGAAAAGAAACCTGTGGTAAACTTTCCTCCATCTCATGAACTTAATGAGTTATTTGAAAAAGCTTGGGAATCTCCAGATAAGAGACTGCAGATTCCCAAAAGGGTTCTTATGGCGTACCCTTTCCCTACACAGGACAGGACACGTTGGGAATCCTCTCCCATAGTGGACAAGGCTCTAACACGCCTGTCCAAGAAGGTGGCGCTGCCGTCTCCAGATACAGCGGCCCTCAAGGACCCTGCGGACCACAGGCAGGAGACTACATTAAAGTCTATTTATACACATACTGGTACTTTACTTAGACCAGCAATTGCGTCGGCATGGGTTTGTAGTGCAGTTGCAGCTTGGACAGATACCCTGTCAGCTGACCTTGATACCCTAGATAGGGATACTATTTTGCTAACTTTAGCACATATTAAAGACGCAGTCTTATATATGAGAGACGCTCAAAGAGACATTGGATTGTTGGGTTCCAGAGTCAATGCCATGGCTATTTCAGCGAGACGATCCTTATGGACCTGCCAATGGACGGGTGATGCGGATTCAAAAAAGCATATGGAGGTTTTACCCTATAAGGGTGATGTGTTGTTTGGGGATGGGCTCGCGGACCTGGTTTCCACAGCTAAATCTACCTTTTTACCTTTTGTTCCCCAACAGCAAAACAAAACTCCACAGTATCAGATGCAGTCCTTTCGGTCGCAAAAGCCCAGAAGAGGACGGGGCTCGTCCTTCCTTGCCAGAGGTAAGGGTAGAGGGAAAAGAACACCTTCCGCGGCGGGTTCCCAGGAACAGAAGTCCTCCCCGGCTTCCACAAAATCCACCGCATGACGCTGGGGCTCCCCTGCGGGAGACCGCACCGGTGGGGGCACGCCTTCGACTCTTCAGTCAGGTCTGGGTTTGGTCAGACGTAGATCCTTGGGCAATGGAGATAGTTTCCCAAGGCTACAAGCTGGAATTCGAAGAGGTGCCCCCACGCCGATTTTTCAAGTCGGCCTTACCAGCTTCTACCCCAGAGCGGGAAGTAGTGTTAGCGGCAATTCAAACGCAGTGTCAACAGCAAGTGATTATCGGGGTTCCCCTGAGCCAACAGGGAAAAGGGTACTATTCTGCCCCAAAGAGCGGATGGTTTGGTCAGGCCCATTTTAAATCTAAAATCCCTAAATCTGTACTTGAAACGTTTCAAATTCAAGATGGAATCACTCCGAGCTGTAATAGCCAGCCTGGAAGGGGGGGATTTTATGGTGTCACTGGACATAAAGGATGCTTACCTTCATGTCCCCATATATCCCGCTAATCAGGAGTACCTGAGATTCGCGGTACAGGATTGTCATTTCCAGTTTCAGACGTTGCCGTTTGGGCTTTTAACGGCCCCGAGGATTTTCACCAAGATAATGGCGGAAATGATGGTGATCCTGCGCAGGCAAGGAGTCACAATTATCCCATACTAGGACGATCTCCTGATAAAGGCGAGATCAAAAGATCAATTACTGAAGAACGTGTCACTCTCTCTGAGAGTGCTCCAGCAACACTGGATTCTCAATCTGCCAAAGTCACAGTTGGTTCCAACAACTCGACTATCGTTCCTAGGCAAGATACTAGACACGGAACGAAAGAAGGTTTTTTTCCCGTTGGAAAAAGCCCAGGACCTCCAGAACATGGTCAGAGACCTGCTAAAGCCAACAAGAGTGTCAGTTTATCAATGCACTCGAGTTCTGGGGAAAATGGTGGCAGCCTACGAGGCCATTCCCTTCGGCAGGTTCCATGCGAGGACGTTTCAATGGGACCTTCTGGACAAGTGGTCCGGGTCCCATCTACAAATACATCAGAAATTAACACTGTCCCCCAGGGCCAGGGTGTCTCTCCTATGGTGGTTGCAAAGTACTCACCTTCTAGATGGTCGCAGGTTCGGCATTCAGGACTGGGTTCTGGTAACCACGGAAGCGAGCCTCCGGGGATGGGGAGCAGTCACCCAAGGAAGAAATTTTCAAGGACTATGGTCAAGCCAGGAGTCCTGTCTGCACATCAACAGCCATTAAGGGCCATATACAACGGCCTTCGACAAGCGGAGGGTCTTCTTCGCAACCTACCGGTTCTGATTCAATCAGACAATGTCACAGCCGTGGCTCATGTGAACCGCCAAGGCGGGACAAGGAGCAGAGTCGCGATGGCGGAAGCCACCAGGATTCTTCGCTGGGCGGAAAATCACGTAAGCGTCCTGTCAGCTGTCTTCATTCCGGGAGTGGACAACTGGGAAGCAGACTTCCTCAGCAGACACGATCTCCATCCAGGAGAGTGGGGACTTCATCTAGAAGTCTTTGCAGAGATAACGGGTCTCTGGGGAGTTCCTCAAATAGACATGATGGCGTCACGCCTCAACAAGAAGCTTCGGAGGTACTGTGCCAGGTCCCGGGACCCTCAGGCAATAGCAGTAGACGCTCTGGTAACGCCATGGGTGTTCCAGTCGGTCTATGTGTTTCCTCCTCTGCCTCTCATCACAAAGGTGTTGAGGATCATAAGACGGAAAAGAGTACAGACAATACTCATTGTTCCAGACTGGCCTCGAAGGGCCTGGTACTCAGATCTTCAGGAGATGCTCGCAGAAGATCCTTGGCCTCTTCCGCTAAGGGAGGACCTGTTACAGCACGTTCCAAGACTTACCGCGGTTACGTTTGACGGCATGGCGGTTGAACCCCGGATCCTAGCTGAGAAGGGTATTCCGGAGGAGGTCATACCTACTCTAAAAAAGGCTAGGAAGGAGGCGACGGTGAAACATTATCACCGTATCCGGAGGAAGTATGTATCTTGGTGTGAAGCCAAGAATGCTCCTACGGAAGATTTTCACTTGGGCCGTTTTCTCCACTTTCTACAGACAGGAGTGGATATGGGCCTGAAGTTAGGCTCTGTTAAGGTACAGATTTCGGCCCTGTCGATATTCTTTCAGAAGGAATTGGCTTCTCTTCCAGAAGTCCAGACGTTTGTGAAGGGAGTGCTACACATCCAGCCTCCTCTTGTGGCCCCAGTGGCGCCATGGGACCTGAACGTGGTGTTACAGTTCCTTAAGTCACACTGGTTTGAACCCCTTAAAACGGTTGAGTTGAAATTTCTCACCTGGAAGGTGGTCATGTTATTGGCCTTAGCTTCGGCAAGGCGGGTGTCTGAATTGGCGGCATTGTCTCACAAGAGCCTCTACTTGATTTTTCATGTGGATAGAGCAGAATTGAGGACTCGTCCTCAATTTTTACCTAAGGTTGGGTCTTCATTTCATATGAACCAACCTATCGTGGTGCCTGTGGCTACGAGTGACTTTGAGGATTCCATGTCCCTGGATGTAGTCAGGGCCTTAAAGATTTATGTAGCCAGGACGGCTAAAATTAGGAAAACAGAGGCTCTGTTTGTCCTGTATGCAGCCAGCAAGATGGGAGCGCCTGCTTCAAAGCAGACTATTGCTCGCTGGATCTGTGACACGACTCAGCAGGCTTATGTTACGGCTGGATTGCCGTTACCACATTCAGTAAAGGCCCATTCCACTAGGAAGGTGGGCTCTTCTTGGGCAGCTGCCCGAGGCATCATGGCATTACAGCTTTACCGAGCGGCGACTTGGTCGGGTTCAAACACTTTTGCTAAATTCTACAAGTTTGATACCCTGGCTGATGAGGACCTAGCATTTGCTCAGTCGGTGCTACAGAGTCATCCGCACTCTCCCGCCCGATTGGGAGCTTTGGTATAAACCCCATGGTCCTTACGGAGAGGATCTAGGACGTAAGAGAAAATAAGATTTTAAACCTAATCTTTTTCTCCTAGTCCGTAGAGGATGCTGGGCGCCCGTCCCAGTGCGGAAAATCTGCAAGACTTGTATATAGTTATTGCTTACATAAGGGTTTTGTTACAGTTGGAATCGGTCTTGGACCGATGCTGTTGTTTGTTCATACTGTTAACTGGTTTTGGGTATTCCAGGTTATATGGTATGATTGGTGTGGGCTGGTATGAATCTTGCCCTTAGATTAACAAAATCCTTTCCTCGTGTTTTCCGTCTCCTCTGGGCACAGTTCTCTAACTGAGGTCTGGAGGAGGGGCATAGAGGGAGGAGCCAGTGCACACCCATACTAAAAGTTCTTTATAGGTGCCCATGTCTCCTGCGGAGCCCGTCTATACCCCATGGTCCTTACGGAGTCCCCAGCATCCTCTACGGACTAGGAGAAAAAGATTTACCGGTAGGTTAAAAATCTTATTTTTTTATGTACAGATTAAGCAGCGCTAGGCTTTCCTGTGGACGCCATTGTTGCTGCTCCATCACCTCCGCCGGCGCTGACACTCCAGCCCCAGGCCAGGTACTTCCGTTGGGGTGACAGGGAGTGCAGCTAGCACCGATCCCGCAGAGGACCCTGGGACTGTAAGCCAGCACTGGGGGGTAGGTAAGGCATTTTGTCAACAGTGCTTACCCCGGTCCCTGGAGACGACCTGAGGGGCTGGCGTGGACCCCGGTTCGTCCAGGACTCCACTAGACCACCAGGGCTATTTACTGGTGCAGGTTACACTTTTTAGAGGCCAGAGTACAGGTGGGTGACGCCAGCACAGGGGAGGTCAGCCCTCTGCCTGTGGCCACTCCCCCAGCTCAGGGCACCATTGCACTGCGGTCTTCCCACAGCTGAGCTGCTCCTCCTCACCCCCAGAGATCCACGGTAGCCATTTTCAGCTTGCAGCTACAGGTCTCCGGGAACGTTGGGTCCAGTCTCACTGTATACTTCTCCAAGGAGCCAGGTTATACAACGCTATATCCTATCAGCCACTGAGGCTGTATACTTGATTTAGTGCCCATTGCAGTGTATTTAATTGTATTATTCATTGTATGTGACTTGTGCTAGCTCTGCTGTCTGTTTTTATTCTACTGTCAGCATATACTTTTCCCTTTTGTTCTCCCTTTTACCCTACAGAACAGGTGTTTAAGGGGTTTCAAATACTTCACAGCTATCAGGGCTTGTGAAGCTGGTCACAGTATAGTTATTGTTGCACACTGCCTAGTGCCATATTGGTTTATGTGCATCTTGCTATATCCCAACTAACCAGCCACCACCTCTTGCCCATGTGCAGGATCCCCCCTGGGCTTCCTTCTCACAGTTACTGGGTCAAATAGCTGAATGACTTGCAACCCCTTCGGTTGCTCCCCCTGTGAGATTCCCTCAACAGGTACATCCTGCTATACTAGTCCCAGCTATGCATCCCTCCTGGGTGGACGTGCCCTCTACATCCAGAGTCTGGCAAATACCTCCACTGCTTTTCAACAGATGTTACAGGGCAAAAAGCCCTTGCCCACTAAGGCCACCAAGCGTACCGTGCTCTCCTCTCAATCTGCACAGCTTTCAGACTCAGAGGCATCATCTGGTGAGGCAGAGGAGGCTGATGTCTCGCTCACTGAGTCCTCCTCAGGGGGGTAGGAGCACCAGTCTACCTTAGACATATCGGCAGTTGTAAGAGCTGTCAAATCTATCTTTCAACTAGAGGAGATGGAGACTGCTCCTGAGTTAAAAAAAAAAGTCTCAGCTATTTAAGCGCCAAAAGGTAGTTAAAGCTGAATTTCCTCAGTGTGAGCAACTTATGAAGCTCATGCGTGATGCTTGGAATACTCTTGGTAAAAAGTTTCCACTCCCTAATCGACTAGTTTCATTCTATCCTGTTCCAGCAGCTGATTGTACAAAGTGGGAGCAGTGGCATAACTTCATCCCAGTCTCCCGGAGGTAAGATAGATGTTGGGCCTCCCCATGCCAACTCGTAAAACAAATGACATGCCCATGACATTCCTTTGAAAATAAGTTGTTTCATGAGACTCAGTACTACCCATCCAGTTACAGGCCATTTATCGCTAATCTGTAACCACTCACATTTGCTCATGGCTGCAGATCCATGCGACTTTGGCCTGCTAATTTGACACGTGCAGACTGAAATCTCAGCCAGTGACGAATGCGCAATAGTGTAAAAATCACTCATTCCGTCTGCAATCTTTGTGAGCGCCAGACAATACAGATAACACTTTAGTGACCGCCAGACAATACTGACAGAAATTTTGTGACCTCCAAACAATTCTAAGAGCTATTTTGTGACAGCTAGACAATACTCAGAGCATTTTAGTGCCCACCATATAATACAGATAACAACGCAAAGATCGCCAGACAATACAGAGAGCATTGCAGTGATTGCCATATAATACAAAGAGTGTTGCAGTACTCATCATATAATGCAGAGAGTGTGCAGTGACTGTCATATAATGCAGAGAGTGTGCAGTGACTGTCATATAATGCTGAGAGTGTGCTGTAACTGCCATATAATTAAAAGTGTCACAGTGCATGTCATATTTTACAGAGAGCGTTGAAGCCTAATACAGAGCTGCCTGTCCACACGCACTCACTCTGCATCCAGGTGTTCCGCCTATGATTGCAAACACACATATACTGTTACTCAGATACATATACACATATATACAGTTACATAGACACATACAGTATGTACAGTTAGACACATATACACAGACATACAGTACACAGTTACACAGACAAATATATACACAGACACATACAGTACAGTTACACAGATATGTATTTATATATATATACACGTACAGACACATATATACAAAGACACATACAGTACATAGTTACACCGACACATACAGTACACATATACACAGACACAATATATTGTAGTTACCCAATATAGTTACACAGGCACAATGTAATTTAATGCTCCTCGCACCTTACACATTTGCATCTGTCACTGACTGTAGCAGCTCCAGCCTCCATCCCTCCTCTCTGCCATGTTACACTGCATTAATCAGGGCTGCCCGCCTGCTCTCTGTGCTGGCTAGACCTGTGGCCTTCTGGGACACTACCACCTCCATAGCCTCATGTTCTGGTCATTGTGGATGGCCGCTTGAAGGAAGGGGGTCCTGGACACATGACCCCAGAGACCCCCTTACTGCTCTGCGAGCATCTGCCTCCTCCTTGTCTGGAAGGCGGAGCTTCTGGCTGGCTGGGAAGGGAGGTAACAGTGTATGGGGGTTAGAGCAGCAGGAGCCGGGAAAAGGCAGAGCTGATTGCATAAAATGTGTAGGGGAGTAGTGTTGCAGATAGCGGCAGCTAATAGGATCTGCAGATGCTGCAGGTATTACATGAATGGGGTCTCCTGCTTAGCCCTGGCTCCACAGTGATCTGGACTTCAAGCTGCCTGGGACAATGGAGGAGAGGTGCCCCCTCACGAGCTGGAGTCCGGCGGCAACTGACTCTATTGTCTCCAGCAGTTTCACCACTGGAACTACCCCCTGTGCTTTTGTGTGTTGGATGAGGATAAAAGCAGGTCTGCATGCCTCAGAAAACATAAACTATCTGTAACATCAAGAAGTATTGACCTGCTGCAACATCTGTATGCTGTATCCCCCTTGCAAAATGGGAGGAGTATTTTTTAAGACTTGGAGCAATAAACATCTTGCCTACAAGACTGCCTTCATCTTACAACCAACAGGAATGTGATACACAAAGTCCTGTTCTCCACCTGTTCTGGGTTGAGCCCAGCACCTTCAAGTTCTGGCCTCTGCCAGCTACAATGGTAGTCAACCGACACCAGTCAGGTGTGTCAGCAGCATGTCCATGCATACACAGCAGCAAATGGTTTCAGGTGTTGATGGTAGGAGTTTGAGTGGAAATCAGTGGTTCCAGGTGCCTGTTGAGGGAGCCTGGTGATGGCAGCAAAATACCCGCCCACTGCACAGTGGTTGAAGTTAGTACTGGCAGTTACTGACAGTAAGAGGAAATCACCTATTGTCTAGGTCCCGTGAGACCCAAAACCAATGTGTGATCGCCTCCGCGGGCAGTGTGGCGCATCTGGTCACAGACCTGTTTTGCAAGGCCAGGAAGACATACAAGATGCTTTGAGAGGTAACAAAGAAACATAGAATTTAACAGCAGATAAGAACCACTTGTCCCATCTAGTCTGCCCATTTTTTTAATCCTTTAGGCAATCTCAAAACCTTTTAAACCTTAATTCTTTGTAAGGATAAGGTTTGATTTCAAGGCCAGTTTGATTAATCAGTTTAAGATGACAGCACTATATGATGTAGGAAGTACCAGGTCTTGGTGTAACAAAATCTTGAATGGAATGGGGTCCATGATAATGCAAATGTCGTTGGTGGAATAGGATCTTTATTAATAGGTATCTGTGAAAGTGTAGAGGCCTGCAATATTTTGGGCTCTCCGCTACTAGGACTACAGGCTCCATAGCTTTCTCTAACGTCCTAGTGGATGCTGGGGACTCCGTAAGGACCATGGGGAATAGACGGGCTCCGCAGGAGATAGGGCACTTTAAGAAAGCTTTGGATTCTGGGTGTGCACTGGCTCCTCCCTCTATGTCCCTCCTCTAGACCTCAGTTAGATCCTGTGCCCAGAGGATGAAGGGCGCACTGCAGGGAGCTCTCTTGAGTTCTTTGCTATAGAAAGCATTTTTGTTTTGGATTTTCACTTTTTTACAGGGAGCACTGTTGGCAACAGGCTCCCTGCATCGAGGGACTGAGGAGAGAGGGGCAGACCTACTTAACTGATAGGATCTGCTGCCTCGGCTACTGAACACCATTAGCTTCAGAGGGAGTGAACACAGGTTCGTCCTGGGCGTCCACCCCCGGAGCCGCGCCGCCGTTCTCCTCACAGAGCCAGAAGAGCAGAAGCAAGAAGACGTCTCAGGCGGCAGAAGCCTTCAGCTTCACAGAGGTAACGAACAGCACTGCAGCTGTGCGTCATTGCTCCACATCACCTCACACACTCCGGTAACTGTATGGGTGCAGGGCGCAGGGGGGGGCGCCCTGGGCAGCAATAGTAACACCTCTTGGATGGCAAATAGGTATATACATGTACAGCTGGGCACTGTACATGTATATAATTGAGCCCCCGCCATTTTTTCACGATTTTGAGCGGGATAGAAGCCCGCCACCGAGGGGGCGGGGCTTCTCCCTCAGCACTCACCAGCGCCATTTCTCTCTCCACAGAACGCTGAGAGGAAGCTCCCCGGACTCTCCCCTGCTTACACACTGATAAAGCTAAATATTTATCTTACTTAAAACCCTCTAAAAGGTGGAAGAACACAGTACGCTATTGGCGTATGGTATACCGTAAGGGTACGCACGTTGCGTAACAATCGCTTAGCCGTAGTCGAGACGCTCGAGCGTCACGTTCGCTTACGGCCAAGAGATCACAGGCAGGCACGCTATAGGCTGCCGACTAGATAAAGCCAAATATTTATCCTATATAACACACTATAAAGAGGTTAAGAAACACTGTACGCAACTGGCGCACGAGGTACCGTAAGGGTACGCTCTTAGCGTAGCGGACGCTGTATCGGGAGCGAGCCGCTCGAGCGACACAAACGCTCGCGAGAATACGCTGTTGGTATCGGGCACACTATAGATGAGCGACTACCGTAATGCTACGCTATCAGCGTAGCGGACGCTCAAGACCACGAGGAGATCACGAGCGGCGCAGACGCTTACAAGATAACAATCAGTAGACCTTGAATGGAACACACAGAAAGGATATTCTTATACTGTAAACCTTGTACTGAAACGCTGTAGCGATATAACGCTGCTTAACCTTGTTTACACTAAAGCTGTTTGAGCGATAGAGACGCTCCTATTACCCACTGCAATATAATGAACACACAATACCGGTCTAAGGGTCTAACGCCTTTTAAGGAAATGAATGAACGTTCAAAAAGAATAAAACAATACAAGTCATACACTACCAATATAACATAGACTACCTAACCAGATAACTACACATGAAATACAATAGCAGTACAATAACAATATAAGAGAAACGAGAGAGAAAGAGAAGACAGAGAGAGAGAGAGATATGGCTCACAATAACAAGAAAGACAATATGATTGCGGAGAAAACTTACGCACAAAGGAAACAATCGCATGCGCCTCTGGATATCCAGCTCCCGATTATCAGTGGTGAGAACCGTTGAAGAGAATAGAGAGCTGGATCAGATCGGCTTGTCCTTTTATACACTACACACAATACAGTACAATGGTCCCTACAATCTCATTGTTCATTGGACACAGGAATTCGTCTTCGCATTATAACAAAAGGTCATAGGTTGATTCATACAGGTGGGCTGTGACTATTTCCAACTGCTCAGGTGGGTGGGAAACTAGGTTTCCCGCCGCATGGATAAGTGAGTGCAAATAATAGTAAAAGTACATAAACTTCTTATGTCCATAACTATTCGCACGAGCGATTAATCCGCTTCAAACCAACACCGGAATATTGCTAATTAAATACTCTTCCGATGGATACTAAACACCACTGTATAACCCTTGTCTGACCCTTCGTATCAAACAAAGAGGGATCTTTTTGTTCATGAACATGCTACATTAACTAAACTTTCAGATTCTATCAAAGGGACCATAATCTACAAAATACATTATATAGTTAAAATATGTAACGATTGAGTCGCACGCTAGGCACACATAAACTCTACCGTAAATGCGCATACCGTGCGCCTGCGGGTGCACGTAACAGCGGGTATGCGTACGCACGGGAGAGCGCACGCATGCGCAGCGCGGACCTATATGAGGTGCAAATATGGCAGTGTGCATCATGATATTTTTCTGACTTTGACAGTCCACCCTTTGGCAGTCAACAATAACTGCCATTTTCTAAAACATTTCAAAAAGAGAAAAATATATGTCATGTGTAAATACATTTCCATGATTGGGTAAGGGAGGAGAGAGGAAGGTGTGAAAAGGGTATGACCTAGTGAGATAGCAGAAGCATGTGTGTATGAATCCATGTTTGGGGGGTCATGTATCATCGTGCCGTACGTGTTGTAAATCAAGCTTCGAGGTATTGCGAAGTATACATTTGAATTCCTTCTTATCCCGTATTTAAGGGTCTGTGGATGGGCTGTCAAACTTTACCGAGCTCTTTTCGGATTTTAGTTGTAACAAAATGGGGGAGCACATTTTAGTTGATGATACATGAATGGGGGGATATGTGATTGCTGATATCTGTGCCTGTATTCCCTATCGACTATGTGTGTCATTACCTGAAGGTTGTAGAAATGAAGATAAAGAACAATTATGGTAAATGCAGCGGTATTCTATGTTAGGTTAATGAACATTTGTCGGTTGAAGTCTTGTCTGGTGTCTGTTGAATGCAGTCTTCTTTGGGCTTTTGCCAAAAAGTGTGGGCAAAAAGCTTTGTCAATGTCCATAGACTTACAGAAGTGTTGGGCTAGCGTAAATTTAAAATTTCTAGGGAAACTGGGGGTCTATGGCATAGTTCATCAATTATCTGTGTATAAGGTTGTCAAAACTTCTTCTTTAATCCATCTGTTGTCTGTGTACAGGATCATCAAATTCCTCGTCCAAGTGGGTCTTTTTACCTTGGAGAAAACGGAGAAACAGGTGAAAGAAACGGACCGTATAATCGCATTTTCATCACATCATTGTCTCTACCGTTGGGTCATAAATCAAATCCATTGGAATTACAATTTCCTCACTCCTTAGACTCATTACCCTGGTACTACGTTTGCACTTCATTAAAACCTGACCGCATCTAAATATCAAGCCAATCGATATGACAACACCCAAGATACATAGGAGAAACTTCCCTACATCCATTATGACTCCTTGAGCCCATTCTCCTAAACCAGAGAACCAATTTAGCGGGTTCAACCATGACACCCAACCAGTCAGCTCATTACCCACAGCAGCAAGGGTGAGATTGTGTCTCCTGCGAAATTCCCACTTTAATTGGAGAATATCGTCCATCTTTTGGTCTATGACCTCGACCGGATCCTCGGTACTATTCGTAATATAAGTGCAGCATTTCACGCCGTACTGCGTTGCCAGTGTGACACAATATCCACCTGTCACTGCTGTGAGATAATTAAGAACCATTCTATGCTGAACCAGTTCTGTTTTATAAGCTTGAAGCTCTCTTCCAGTATACCTAAAAGTGTCATCATACATTTCTGTGATATTGTCTAATAAATTTGCAAGCGCAGAGATATACCTATAGTTCAGCACTCCTCTAGCGGTGCGAGTGAAATCTAGCGCAAGTAGAACCTGAATCCCGGTGGATTCATGGATCATGTCAGAGGCCGAATGCTCTGTCCTTTCTGTCAGTTGCCTTTTAACTACGTGCTCGTAATGGGTGTGAGTATAAGGAGCTTGGGCACCACGGTGTATATCTTTCATTTTGGCATGTGATACAGTCATTACTTCAGGCAGTACTTTTCCAATATAACACAATCCTTCAGAGTTTGGGGCAAGCCACTTATACGCCTTCCTCCCGCATATGAAATATGCATCATCGGGGAGAACATATGGGACGGAGTAGGACATAACCATATTACACATCTTCCATGTGAAATCTCCTAACCCTAATTCTCCCATCTGTCTAGTACACGTATCAGTTTGTATGATATGTGCACAGTATCCTGGTGATACATCGCCAACTCTCGTAATCCTACTTCCTAGGGTATACCTATATCGGAAAGATTTTTCTCTACTGGCTATGTGGCGTATAAGCTCTGTATCTGTAGGCATTCTATCTGCTCTATATGAAAAGGTCATGGTTTGGTTACTCCATGACACTTCCCAATTTCCCGGCTTTCGGGGATTGGAAACGTTAAAACACATTAGGGACTTATCCACATGATATTGGTGGAGCTTCAAACTAGGAGGGCTGGAGATATTAAACCTCCTGTCCACCGGTCTCCCACCCTTTAGCTCAAGTACCTCCCCTATCGTTAAAGGGAATGGTACTAAGCCTGATTTACTATGGCCTTGAGGTACTTGAGAGCATACCCAACAATCTGTCTGATTTAACACATTACCCACTAAGGAGTGATAGTCACTCAATGGATGCCGGTCCATGTGGATATTAAAACTGGATTGGCATTTCTTGATGCACCCATCCTCAACTACATTGTCACAGAGCCTACAGATACAGTTTTCTTCAGCTAACAATCCTTCACAATTCCTTCTATTGTCAATGCTATCGGATCGTTTTCTGATACTCGCCTTTACTTGTTGATTAAGTTGTTCTTGGAAAACTACGCCTCCATCTTTGTCATCAGAACCCATTCCAGAACCTCTCTCGACCTCCATGGTACTCTCGCCGGAACAGACTGCTCTGGTCAACATCATGGTCAACAGGAAAATCCGGATCACAGTCTCTTGGGGCAAGTCCATCTTATAGGAGGAAACGGAGAAGAATGAGAAGGGGGAAAGAAATAATTTGAGGGAGATGGGATGGGAAGTTTGGAGAAAAACAATAAAAGGGAACAGGGAATCGACAACTGCTTTTGGTCTTATGATTTTCAATGCTCAGGTGCCGCCTCGGTCCTCCTGAAACAGACACTCCAGTGATACAACTTCCTCTACCGTCTGTTCCTTATCACGGGACCTCTCTGGATCAGCAACCTTCTTACAGTGGGACGAATGAACCCAAGTCTCCCTCTCGGCAACCTTCAATGCTGTAGTGCTAGTCAATAAGACTTGGTATGGTCCTTCCCATCTGTCAATAAGGCAACCTGAGCGTAGAAAATTCAGTATCATTACATAATCCCAGGTTCAATGTCATGACAATTACTATCTGGTAAATCAGGAATCACTAACTTCAAATTATCATTTTGATTCCTTAGCTGTTTACTCATGTTAACCAGGTACTTTACAGTCACTTCATTGTTACACTTCAAATCATCCTGAGGGTTAATCATAACATGCGGTTGACGACCAAATAAGATCTCAAAGGGAGACAGATTAAGAGGGGACCTGGGAGTGGTTCTGATGCTGTATAGTACAATGGGTAAAGCTTCTGGCCATGTCAATCCTGTCTCTGCCATAACTTTGCTCAGTTTATTTTTAATAGTGCTGTTCACTCTTTCCACCTTCGCACTCGCCTGGGGGCGGTATGGAGTGTGCAGCTTACTATCAATTCCCATTAACTTACACATTCCTTGAAAGACATCACCTGTAAAATGGGTACCCCTATCACTTTCAATTATTCTAGGGATACCATATCTACACACAAATTCCTGCACAATTTTCTTAGCAGTAAACATAGCGGTATTTGTGGCCGCAGGAAATGCTTCGACCCAATTTGAGAATACATCTATACAAACAAGTACATATTTCAAATTTCGACAAGGGGGTAATTGTATAAAGTCAATCTGTATTACCTGAAAAGGGCCGCCTGTAGGTGGGATATGAGATGGTTCTGTTGGTATTGCCTTTCCGATATTCTTCCCCAAACAGGTAAGGCATGACATTGCTCTTTTACCTGCATGAGATGAAAATCCTGGGGCGCACCAATATGCTCTTACCAACTTACACATTCCCTCCTTGCCCAGATGAGTCAGCCCGTGTGCTGCCTCAGCTAAACATGGAAGGTATGCTCTGGGGGCCACTGGTTTACCTTGTCCATCCGTCCAGAGTCTTGAGGACTCCTGGCCATATCCTTTTGCCTTCCAGACTGCCTTTTCCTGTGTGGAACACAAATTTTGCATTTCGCACAACTTTTGTGTGTTGATGGTATTAAATACCATCAATTGTGTGGTGTCTGTCTGTCTGGGGGTACCAGCTGCTAACTTAGCAGCTTCGTCTGCTCGGCTGTTACCAAGTGATACTGGGTCCTGGCTATATGTGTGTGCTTTACACTTGATAACAGCCACTCTGTCGGGTTCCTGTATCGCTGTTAGAAGCCTTTTGATGTGAGCTGCATGCGCTACCGGTGTACCAGCTGCCGTCATGAAATTTCTGAGGCGCCATAGGGCTCCGAAATCATGGACTACCCCGAATGCGTATCTAGAGTCGGTGTAGATATTGGCTGACTTGCCCTTAGCCAATTCACATGCTCTGGTTAGGGCGACCAGTTCAGCAACCTGGGCTGAGTGAGGTGGGCCTAGCGGTTCTGCTTCTATGGTGCCTTGGTCATCTACGACTGCGTATCCAGTACACAAGTCTCCCGAGTCTGACTGTCTGTGACAACTACCGTCAGTGTAGAAAGTAAGATCTACATCTTCCAGTGGGTTGTCACTGATGTCAGGCCTTGCCGTGAAATTTTGGGTCAAATATTCCATACAATCATGCATGTCATCTTTTGTATTAAATCCTCCTTCCCCACCACTCTCATCCTCCACCCTTTGTGCCTGTCCAGGCACACCTGGGAGATATGTTGCAGGATTTAATGCACTGCATCTCCTTATGGTGATGTTTACGGGGGCCATTAGTGCCAATTCCCATCTTGTAAACCGCGCTGATGAGACGTGTCTGGTTTGGGCAGAATTTAGCAAGGCTGACACTGCATGTGGTGTATGAATTGTGAGGTTGTGACCTAGCACTACATCTTCGCTTTTTGTTACTAGCAATGCTATCGCAGCAACGCTTCGCAAGCATGTGGGGAGGGATCGCGCTACCGTATCTAGCTGAGCGCTGTAGTATGCTACCGGCCTGCTGGCATCACCATGCTTTTGGGTTAGGACGCCTGCCGCGCAACCAGCACTTTCTGTTCCGTACAGCTCAAAGGGTTTCCCATAGTCTGGCATACCTAATGCTGGCGCCTGCGTTAGGCACTGTTTAAGTCTCTCAAATGCCATCTCGGACTCGTCTGTATGCGAAATCTGATCAGGTTTGTTTGAGGAGACCATCTCCTGCAAAGGTAACGCTAGAATGGAAAATCCTGGGATCCAGTTACGGCAATACCCACACATTCCTAAAAACGTTCTGATCTGTTGCTGGGTTTGTGGCAGAGTCATGTCTCTAATTGCTTGGATTCTATCAGCGGTCAGGTGTCTCAGTCCTTGTGTTAGACAGTGTCCTAGATATTTTACTTTAGTTTGGCATAATTGCAATTTGTCTTTGGAAACCTTGTGTCCTGTGTCTGAAAGATGAAACAGGAGCTGTTTCGTATCCTTCAGGGACGCTTCCAATGAATCTGAACACAGTAGTAAATCATCCACGTACTGTATCAATATTGATCCACTCTCTGGTTGGAAAGACTGTAAACAATCATGCAAAGCCTGGGAAAATATACTTGGACTGTCTATGAAACCTTGTGGTAATCGAGTCCATGTGTATTTGACTCCTCTGTATGTAAATGCAAACAAATATTGGCTGTCAGGGTGTAGAGGTACCGAGAAGAAAGCGGAGCAGAGGTCAATAACAGTGAAAAATTTTGCAGTGGGAGGGATTTGCATAAGGATGACAGCTGGATTTGGCACTACGGGGAACTGACTCTCAACTATTTTGTTAATCCCCCTTAGATCCTGCACTAGCCTGTAACCCCTCCCCCCACTCTTTTTTACAGGGAAGATGGGACTATTGGCAGTGCTGGATGTTCTTACCAGAATGCTCTGTTGTAGCAAGCGCTCTATTACGGGATACACTCCTAACTCCACCTCTGGCTTCAGAGGGTATTGTGGGATTTTTGGAGCTATCCTACCATCTTTTACTTGCACAACTACCGGAGATACATTTGCCATTAATCCAGTGTCTTGTCCATCTTTAGTCCACAGTGACTCTGGTATCTGGGATGTCATTTCTTCTACTTGGGATGGAGTCCTATTTGTCATAACGGTATGTGTCATTAATTTTGATGGGGAGTCTAACATGTCTCGTACTTCCTGAGCGTGATTCTCAGGTATGTCCAAGAATACACCTTCAGGAGTACAATAAATGACGCACCCCATTTTACACAATAAGTCTCTTCCCAGGAGATTAGTCGGTGCCGATGCAGCCAGCAAAAAGGAATGCTTGGTATGTAAAGGCCCTATTGTAATCTCTGCTGGTTTGCTAACAGGGTAATGCTGGACTACTCCCGTTACTCCCATGGCTGGAATTGTCTTACCAGTGGTTCTCATGCCCACTGTCGAATTTATCACTGATTTGGCCACCCCCGTATCTACAAGGAAATTTAATGATTTACCAGCTACATCAATTGCAATCTCGGGTTCACTTCCAAGACTTGCAATCAATTTTACTGGCTGCAGATTACAGGTGTGGCCATGGCCACACCCCTATTGGGTATGGTGACCTCCCTGAATCCCGCTGGCAGCAACTACTTGTGAAGGGGTTAACTGAGAACTGCCAGAAGTTTGCCAGTCTCCTTTTGGGGGATATCTTTTTGTTTCCCCTGCATGTGGCTCATAACTCCGTCTCTGCGGGCACTGATCCCAATGTCGTGTGTCATGTCGTGGTCTAGGGGGTTGGTATGATTTTTGTGAATTTTTCATTCTACAGTCTCGTGCCATGTGTCCCTGTCTATGACAAGAATAACAAGTTACCACATTTGACTTACCCACAGGGTTTGGTGATTTATACAAAGGCTGCCTTGTGGTCAGGGCCTGTATACTTACGGCCATTAACTTATCACCTTGTAATTCCCTGTGTCTGGTGATATTCCAATCGTGATCAATAGCTGCCTCTCTCAAAGTAGCCACCGACAGACCTCGCCAACATGGTTGCGTGGTCTGTACCCTTGTCTTTAATGCTTCTTTTAAACCATCCATTAGCACAGATACTGCTACTTCTCTATGATTTATGTTGGTTTTAATGTCCTCTATGCCTGTGTATTTAGCCATATCTAGTAATGCCCTGTGAAAATATTCTGCAGCTGTTTCTGACTCCTTTTGTTTAATGGAGAAAATTTTGTTCCATTTAACTACAGCTGGAAAATACTCTTTTAACTGTAAATTTATTCTTTTTACATTGTCTTGGTTGTACACATCTGTAAGGGGTACATCCTGATCCAATCCACAGTCAGCTAAAAATTGAGCTGAGTCGACATTGGAGGGTAAACATGCCCTCAGCAATATCTGCCAGTCTTTGTTATTGGGCTCTGCAGTGTTCCCTAGGTCTCTGATGTATTTCTGGCTAGCAACTAGATCTTTTCTAGGATCAGGGAATTCAGACACTATGGTTCTTAATTCCATTCGGGAAAATGGGCTGTACATGGCAATGTTTCTGATAGGAGTGACTCCTGTAGTGTCAGTTTTCCCATTTGGCACAGCTATTACCCTAACGGGATTAAGCCTAACAACATCATTCTGAGTAGATTCTACAGCCTGTGGTGAAATGGTTTCAGCATAGTGTAAGGTGCCGTACTTACCCGTTGATACGACCTCACCTGTCCCTCCGCTAGGGGCCTTTGCTACTAATCTTAAGGGTTGGGCCGTGCCTACTGTTGTTTCTGATAAGGTGGCTGCTAGAGAGAGCGCCGATATTGTTGCCGATTCGTCCTCTTGATCACACTCCTGGGGAAAGTTTAAAACAGGGTACAACTTGCACGGGTTAATATTTGCATTGGTTAACTTATTAACATTATCTTTAACATTTATACAGTTGCTAAGTGTTTGTTTGTTACACCCTAGTGCGTCATTCTCCGCATCAATTTCTCTCCTGATATATATGGTGGCGGCGGTGCCGTGGCCATCAGTTTCCTGATAGGGTTAGATCCCGCCGCCTGAGCCAATCCTCTCTGTATTTCACCCTCCTGTTGCCATAACTGCAAATAATCATAATGTTTGATCCGTCTCTTTGCTGACTTAATGAGACATATCCTCCTCCTTAGATTCAGTAACACATCTGGGCTAAAGCTGCCTACTCTTGGGAACTTCTCCCCGTCATGTACCGTCATTCTCTCCCATTCATCACATAAAATCTCTGTGTGTGAACCGTATTTTTCACACATTACATACCTTGCCGACCCGATTGGTCGGTTTACTGAATCAACCCAAACCGAGGTTGATCGCCCCCTACCTGAACAATTGGCCCCCATACCTGCAGGTGTTGCTTTCACTACCTCTGATCTTAATCAGGGTCTTTCAGCGAACCCTTACAAAAACCAAAATGTTCAAGATAGGCTGACGGTGGCGGTTTACCGAGTACCCCACTCACTCGCCCACGCCGACCAATACGACCTACACACTGCCCTAGTGCTGGCGTACTCGACCCAGGGCCCCTGCGACCTGAACCTCTATTTACTGGAACATGTGAGGGTGATCCGCAGAGCACTTACTCTTTCCAGTAACTATTGGTTGCTGGATAGTTCCTTAGTGACCAGCGAACTTCCCTTAAAATAAAAAAAAATTACACAAATCACGTTAGAATGTACAAATAGCGTTTATGACCCCTTTCGTACACAAATGGCACTAGGTCAGATTACTAACTAATGCACACAATTACGTGCGGTACAATCGTTCTGCACATAAGCAACTAATCTTATGTACGGAGCGACCAACGGAATCGAAAATTACGGCTGCGAATTCCTTCAGCCAGAGCTTTATGGCCTATATGGGTTCCGCACCAACCCTTCTTGGTGTTGTGCTACTTGTCTCTATAGCGGACTTCTTAGTCTGCTGTAACTGGACCTCCTGGTCTTGTTCCGGACCTCCTGGTCTGTGCTACAGTAGACCTCCTGGTCTGCTATACTCTACTGCTCAAATTTTATGTTTAACAAGGGATGCCTCCCTAGCCACCATGTACGTCACTTACATGTATGTACCTCACGAGAACTCGACTTCTTGTGGTTCAACCTCAAAAATTGTAGAACTTATATAATTGCAAACACTCACTCACCACATGTACACTTTTGTTTCTATTTCTATTTCTGCGCAGAAATTTCTTTCCTTTAGACCAGATGAGTTGTAAATTGGAGAAGGATCTATTAGCTTAAATTTCGGACACTAAAATCGATTTGCGCTATTTATCGCGTTGCCACCTTTTCGCCTGTTTAAAATAACACTATTGTGTGATTTGAGTTACGTGGGCGTACCCGGACGCTCCGTTGCGTAATATACGCTGCGTGCGTCGGCCTTTGGGTTGCGCACGCGGGTCTCAGCCTTTTGTTAGAGACACGTGTACGCAAAGCAGATATCCACCGTAACACAATTAACACGTTTATCAATGTAGACGATCCTCGATCATCTACCGAGCACCACACAGATCTCTCCTTGTATCTTTAGGCAGAGCTGTGTGCATGCTTTGCAATTTGCACCTTAATGTATTACTTTTACTCTTTAACTATTAAATAGCGACAAATCTCTCTTAGCACGTTTATCAATTATAAAATGGCAAACAGGAGAGTGATATGAAAATACACGAATGAAAAGAAATGCAGATATATGCGTGCGTGCGTACGCAAGACAGAAATAAACAGTTTTAAAAGACACTAGCGTTTTGTTCTTACCTCCGGTTCCGGATTCCCTCAGCACCCTTTACTAAGCGAAGCAGACGCTTATCCAGACAGCACTACGAGGAATATAACCTCCCGCCCTTTGCTGATGGATAATGTCTGCTGAAATTACCTAGTGCAGATATGTGAAGGACGGACGAGCCGCCAATTGATAAAGCTAAATATTTATCTTACTTAAAACCCTCTAAAAGGTGGAAGAACACAGTACGCTATTGGCGTATGGTATACCGTAAGGGTACGCACTTTGCATAACAATCGCTTAGCCGTAGTCGAGACGCTCGAGCGTCACGTTCGCTTACGGCCAAGAGATCACAGGCAGGCACGCTATAGGCTGCCGACTAGATAAAGCCAAATATTTATCCTATATAACACACTATAAAGAGGTTAAGAAACACTGTACGCAACTGGCGCACGAGGTACCGTAAGGGTACGCTCTTAGCGTAGCGGACGCTGTATCGGGAGCGAGCCGCTCGAGCGACACAAACGCTCGCGAGAATACGCTGTTGGTATCGGGCACACTATAGGTGAGCGACTACCGTAATGCTACGCTATCAGCGTAGCGGACGCTCGAGACCACGAGGAGATCACGAGCGGCGCAGACGCTTACAAGATAACAATCAGTAGACCTTGAATGGAACACACAGAAAGGATATTCTTATACTGTAAACCTTGTACTGAAACGCTGTAGCGATATAACGCTGCTTAACCTTGTTTACACTAAAGCTGTTTGAGCGATAGAGACGCTCCTATTACCCACTGCAATATAATGAACACACAATACCGGTCTAAGGGTCTAACGCCTTTTAAGGAAATGAATGAACGTTCAAAAAGAATAAAACAATACAAGTCATACACTACCAATATAACATAGACTACCTAACCAGATAACTACACATGAAATACAATAGCAGTACAATAACAATATAAGAGAAACGAGAGAGAAAGAGAAGAGAGAGAGAGAGAGATATATGGCTCACAATAACAAGAAAGACAATATGATTGCGGAGAAAACTTACGCACAAAGGAAACAATCGCATGCGCCTCTGGATATCCAGCTCCCGATTATCAGTGGTGAGAACCGTTGAAGAGAATAGAGAGCTGGATCAGATCGGCTTGTCCTTTTATACACTACACACAATACAGTACAATGGTCCCTACAATCTCATTGTTCATTGGACACAGGAATTCGTCTTCGCATTATAACAAAAGGTCATAGGTTGATTCATACAGGTGGGCTGTGACTATTTCCAACTGCTCAGGTGGGTGGGAAACTAGGTTTCCCGCCGCATGGATAAGTGAGTGCAAATAATAGTAAAAGTACATAAACTTCTTATGTCCATAACTATTCGCACGAGCGATTAATCCGCTTCAAACCAACACCGGAATATTGCTAATTAAATACTCTTCCGATGGATACTAAACACCACTGTATAACCCTTGTCTGACCCTTCGTATCAAACAAAGAGGGATCTTTTTGTTCATGAACATGCTACATTAACTAAACTTTCAGATTCTATCAAAGGGACCATAATCTACAAAATACATTATATAGTTAAAATATGTAACGATTGAGTCGCACGCTAGGCACACATAAACTCTACCGTAAATGCGCATACCGTGCGCCTGCGGGTGCACGTAACAGCGGGTATGCGTACGCACGGGAGAGCGCACGCATGCGCAGCGCGGACCTATATGAGGTGCAAATATGGCAGTGTGCATCATGATATTTTTCTGACTTTGACAACACGATGAAGGGGGTTTAAAAAGAGAGGGGGGGGGCACATAATTGGCGGATACAATATAATACAGCGCTACTGGGGAAAAACATTCTGTGTTGGTCTCCAGGTTGTTGCGCTGGGGTGAGTGCTGGCATACTCTCTCTCTGTCTCTCCAAAGGGCCTTTCAGGGGATACTGTCTTCAGAAAAAGTTTCCCTGGGTGTGTGCAGTGTGTCGGTACGGGTGTGTCGACATGTTTGATGAGGAAGGCTCGCTAAATGTGGAGGGGGAGTGCTTGAATGTCAGGTCGCTGTCGGCAACGCCGACACCGGACTGGGTGGATATGCTAAATGTCTTGAATGCGAATGTAAATCTGCTGCATAAAAGATTAGACAAGGCTGAAGCTAGGGATCAGTCAGGTAGCCAGCCCGTGCCTGTCCCTGGGGAGCCAGGATCTTCAGGGTCTCAAAAGCGCCCCATATCCCAGGTCGCTGACACAGATACCGACACAGATACTGACTCTAGTGTCGACTATGAGGATGCAAAATTACAGCCGAAGGTGGCAAAAGGTATTAGGTACATGATTATTGCCATAAAGGAGGTTTTGCATATCACGGAGGAACCCCCTGTCCCTGACACGAGGGTTCACATGTATAAAGGAAAAAGGCCTGAGGTCACGTTTCCGTCCTCATTTGAGCTAAGCGAATTATGCGAAAAGGCTTGGGAATCTCCAGATCGGAGACTACAGGTTCCCAAAAGGATTCTCATGGCGTATCCCTTTCCACAGAAGGATCGGATACGATGGGAATCTGCGCCTAAAGTAGACAAGGCGCTGACACGCTTATCCAAGAAGGTGGCACTGCCTTCTCCGGATACAGCTTCCCTCAAGGATCCTGCTGATCGCAAGCAGGAAATCACCCTGAAGCACATTTACACACATTCAGGAACTATAGTTAGGCCGGCCATGGCGTCGGCCTGGGTTTGTCGTGCTGTCGTGGCATGGGCAGACTCCTTATCTACGGAGATTGACACCTTAGATAGGGATACCATCCAAATGACCATGGAGCATATCAGAGATGCTGCCTTGTATATGAGGGATGCTCAGAGACATTTGTTTACTAAGCTCTAGAATAAACGCTATGTCTATTTCTGCTAGGCGGCTCTTGTGGACCCGAGAGTGGACGGGAGACGTCGACTCGAAGCGGCATATGGAGTCATTGCCGCACAAGGGGGAGGAGTTGTTTGGAGAAGGCCTCTCGGACCTAGTCTCTACTGCTACGGCTGGTAAATCGAATTTTTTACCTTATGTTCCCCCGCAGCATTCTAAGAAGGTACCGCATTATCAAAGGCAGTCCTTTCGTTCCAATTAAAACAAGAAGGTACGTGGATCGTCCTTCGTTGCCAGAGGTAAAGGCAAGGGAAAACGGCTGCACTCAGCTAGTTCCCAGGAGCAGAAGTCCTCCCCTGCTTCCGCAAAGTCCACAGCATGACGCTGGGGCTTTCCGGGGGGGGGGGGTCAGATCAAGTGGGGGCACGTCTTCGTCTTTTCAGCCACGTCTGGGTTCAATCACAGGTGGATCCCTAGGCAATAGAGATTGTTTCCCAGGGATACAGACTGGAATTCGAAGACATGCCCCCTCGCCGGTTTTTCAAATCGGCTCTGCCAGCTTCCCCGTCAGAGAGGGAGCTAGTGTTAGCGGCAATTCACAAATTGTACATTCAACAGGTGATAATCAAGGTTCCTCATCTCCAGCAAGGAGAGGGTTATTATTCATCCCTGTTTGTGGTACCGAAACCGGACGGTTCGGTCAGACCCATTCTAAATCTAAAATCCCTGAACCTGTACTTGAAGAGGTTCAAGTTCAAGATGGAATCGCTCAGAATGGTCATCGCCAGCCTGGAGGGAGGGGATTGGATGGTGTCCCTGGACATAAAGGATGCGTACCTTCACGTTCCGATTTCCCCCCCTCACCAGGCGTTTCTGAGAATTGCAGTACAGGATTGTCACTACCAATTTCAGACGTTGCCGTTTGGTCTTTCCACGGCCCCGAGAATTTTCACCAAGGTAATGGCGGAAATGATGGTGCTCCTGCGCAAGCAGGGAGTCACAATTATCCCGTACTTGGACGATCTCCTTATAAAGGCGAGATCTCGGGAGAAGTTGCTGGACAGCGTGTCTCTGTCCGTGAAGACGTTGCAGAGGCACGGTTGGATTCTCAATTTACCGAAATCCCAGCTAGTACCTGCAACGCGTCTGACCTTTTTGGACCTGATTCTAGACACAGACCAAAAAAGAGTTTTTCTTCCGGTGGAGAAGGCTCAGGAGCTCATAGCCCTGGTCAGGAACCTTTTAAAGCCAAAAAAAGGTTTCTGTGCATCATTGCACAAAAGTTCTGGGGAAGATGGTGGCTTCATACGAGGCCACCCCCTTCGGCAGGTTCCATGCGAGGACCTTCCAATGGGACCTATTGGACAAATGGTCCGGGTCCCATCTAAATTTGCAGAAACGGATCACCCTGTCTCCCAGGGCCAGGGTATCTCTCCTGTGGTGGCTGCACAGTGCTCACCTCCTAGAGGGTCGCAGGTTCGGCATTCAGGACTGGATCCTGTTGACCACGGACGCAAGCCTCCGAGGTTGGGGAGCTGTCGCACTGGGAAGAAATTTCCAAGGTCTCTGGTCAAGCCAAGAGACTTGTCTCCACATCAATGTCCTGGAGTTAAGGGCCATTTACAACGCCCTACGCCAGGCGGAGGAAGGGCTTCAGAAAAAAACGGTTCTGATTCAGTCAGACAATGTCACGGCAGTGGCTCATGTAAACCGCCAGGGCGGCACAAGGAGCAGAGTGGCCATGGCAGAGGCGTCCAGGATTCTGCGCTGGGCGGAAGGCCATGTAAGCGCCCTATCAGCAGTGTTCATCCCGGGGGTGGACAACTGGGAGTCGGACTTCCTCAGCAGGCACGACCTGCATCCGGGAGAGTGGGGACTTCATCAAGAAGTCTTCACACAGATCGTGGATCGGTGGGAACTGCCTCAAATAGACATGATGGCGTCCCGTCTCAACAAAAAGCTTAAGAGGTATTGCGCCAGGTCAAGAGACCCTCAGGCGGTAGCGGTAGACGCTCTGGTGACACCATGGGTGTTCAGATCGGTCTATGTGTTTCCTCCTCTGCCTCTCATACCCAAGGTGTTGAGATTAATAAGACTAAGAAGGGTCAGAGCAATTCTCATTGTTCCAGATTGGCCAAGGAGGACTTGGTATCCGGATCTGCAAGAGTTGCTCACAGAAGATCCGTGGCCTCTTCCTCTAAGGCAGGACCTGCTGCAGCAGGGGCCCTGTCTGTTCCAAGACTTACCGCGGCTGCGTTTGACGGCATGGCGGTTGAACGCCGGATCCTAGCGGAAAAAGGGATTCCGGAGGAGGTCATTCCTACCCTGATCAAGGCTAGGAAGGATGTGACATCGAAACATTATCACCGTATATGGCGGAAATATGTTTCTTGGTGTGAGGCCAGATCTGCTCCTACGGAGGAGTTCCATTTGGGCCATTTGCTTCACTTCCTTCAAACGGGAGTGAATTTGGGCCTAAAATTAGGGTCCATAAAGGTCCAAATTTCGGCCTTATCCATTTTCTTTCAAAGAGAATTGGCTTCTCTTCCTGAAGTACAGACTTTTGTGAAGGGCGTGCTGCATATTCAGCCTCCCTTTGTGCCTTCGGTGGCGCCTTGGGATCTTAACGTGGTATTAAGTTTCCTCAAGTCACCTTGGTTTGAACCACTCAAAACAGTGGAGTTGAAATACCTCACTTGGAAAGTGGTCATGTTGTTGGCCTTAGCTTCTGCAAGGCGTGTTTCAGAATTAGCGGCTTTATCATATAAAAGCCCATACTTAATTTTTCACGTGGATAGGGCAGAGTTGAGGACTCGGCCTCAATTTCTGCCCAAGGTGGTCTCATCTTTTCATATGAACCAACCTATTGTCGTGCCTGTGGCTACTCGGGACTGGGAGGACTCTGAGTCCCTGGATGTGGTCAGGGCTTTGAAGATGTATGTGACCAGAACAGCTAGGATCAGGAAGACGGAAGCTCTGTTTGTTCTGTATGCGGCCAACAAGGTTGGCGCTCCTGCTTCAAAGCAGACTATTGCTCGCTGGATCTGTAAAACGAATCAGCAGGCGCATTCTACAGCAGGATTGCCATGACCTAAATCGGTTAAGGCCCATTCCACTAGGAAGGTGGGCTCTTCTTGGGCGGCTGCCCGAGGGGTCTCGGCATTACAGCTTTGCCGAGCGGCTACTTGGTCAGGTTCCAACACTTTTGCGAAGTTCTATAAGTTTGATACCCTGGCTGAGGAGGACCTTGTGTTTGCTCAGTCGGTGCTGCAGAGTCATCCGCACTCTCCCGCCCGTTTGGGAGCTTTGGTATAATCCCCATGGTCCTTACGGAGTCCCCAGCATCCACTAAGACGTTAGAGAAAATAAGATTTTACTTACCGGTAAATCTATTTCTCGTAGTCCGTAGTGGATGCTGGGCGCCCGTCCCAAGTGCGGACTTCTTCTGCAAGACTTGTATATAGTTATTGCGTCAATAAGGGTTATATTGTAGTTGGTCGGTCTTGAACCAAGGCTATGTTAATTGTTCATACTGTTAACTGGGTAGTTTATCACAAGTTATATGGTATGATTGGTGTGGCCGGTATGAATCTCGCCCTTAGATTACAAAAATCCTTTCCTCGTACTGTTCATATCCTCTGGGCACAGTTTCTCTAACTGAGGTCTAGAGGAGGGACATAGAGGGAGGAGCCAGTGCACACCCAGAATCCAAAGCTTTCTTAAAGTGCCCTATCTCCTGCGGAGCCCGTCTATTCCCCATGGTCCTTACGGAGTCCCCAGCATCCACTACGGACTACGAGAAATAGATTTACCGGTAAGTAAAATCTTATTTTTTCATCCTTGTGTTGCTCTGAGTAGTTTCTGTAAGTGAGATGGCAATCCCTGGCCAAGACTTGGTGGGTCTTAAACAAGGCAGAAAAAGATAAAATGCCTGAGACAAAAATTTGACTCGGGAAGCAGTGGTGGGTATCTTAGGGACTCAAGAGTTGCACAGAACTCTGCTTGAGGTTAAATTAATGCATTGCGCATGCCTTCCAATTGTCTCTATACTGACATTGCGCATATGTTACACTTTGATACGCTTGCGTTGGAGAGGTGTAAGATAGTCAATAACATTTAAGTATAGTAAAATATGTTAGCAGCCAGAAGTATACTTTGCACTTACTTAAACTGGAAACAAGTTTTGCAGTTGATGATGAGTATTGTTGCATCTTTGACTAGACGTATCTATATGGTATAAATAAGGTTGCATATATTTTAAGACATGTACACCTCAATATCCAGACATGGAAACACAAAAGTACAGACACGTCTTCTAAAACAGGCCCTATACATAAGGTCATAGGGACACAAATAGCAAAATTGACATTTAATGCAGAATAAGAGCAAATGTTGAATCAACCATTTATGTATGTTCTAGTGAAAGCAATAATGTCACCAATAGATGTGACCTTTTCAATTTCATAAATAAAGATGTAACAGTCCAACCGACTTGAAGAGAGCGATGGAATGGGTGTTCCCCCGAGCCATTATCAGTGAGGCTTCCAAATCATTCCCCTGGCCTATATTGTATCACATCCTTATTTTATAAAGATCTACTCCTCATGCATTTGTATAACAAATATGTTGCTGTTTCCATAGAAAAATGGTATGTGTGAAACGCCTTCCGTCACTTATAGAAACCGTTCCTGAAACTATGCACGTTGTGCTGTGAGCTAGGCTGTAATTAAACAGAAACAAGTGTCTCAATGGTTCCAAGTGTATTAGTAGACAAGTTCCTGCTGAGGGATTACATGCAGAATAAATACACTGAACATTGTATTAGAGATGCATATGTGAGGCAAATTCAGCTCTACCCTTAACCAAGCTGTGTTCATTTGCTATTTCTTTTGTTCTACCTGCTTTCACTTCCAATGTTCTGCATGTGTTCCCCTCAGATGTATTGTTCCCTCCTGCAGGATTCCTTACGTTAAGAATTAACTGACGAGATAAGTCAGCATGGCGGCATTCTGATATTAACCAGCAGTATTCTGAATTACAAAGGGAAAACAGAAGAAATCCCGCAATGAGAGTCTGTAACCTCTGGTGACTTTCTCATAACCTTTCACCTCTATCTGCCTAAACCTGAAACATTTTGATGTGTGTGGGAGGGAGGTAAATGTCCTCTCTGTGACATTTTACTTATTATTTTATTGCAAACAAAGGCTATATTTATTGATGGACACATGCAAGAATTAGCTTCATGTGTTATGGAGAGACAGTACACCTTTTGGGCCCCAGTCCCTGTGTTCCCATTCTCATCCAATATGTGCTTCTCCAGGGTCGGACTGGCCCACAGGAAAAACCACCGGTGGGCCCTACTGCCTGTGGTCCCTCCTCCTCCTCTAGGGATCAGGTTCCAGGCTATCCTAGTGCACTGGATGTATGCATTATACATATGTTACATTATACTTCACAATAATTTGGTTTATTATATATTTACCAAGGGGCACAGAACATGTAATAGTTAGCCAGACCACTGAGGTGGCAGGCCACGCCCCCACTGGAACCACGCTACACCTTTAAGCATGGGCCCCTTCAGCAGCATTCCCCCGGTGGGCCCTTCATGCCCCAGTCCTACACTGTGTTTCTCACTTATACCCCTTTCACACTGCCAATGCCGGATCCCACCGGGGAATTGGAAACGGGTCCTTCCCGGGTGGAATCCGGCATTGGCCGCTGCTGCTGGCTTCCCTGACCAAGCAATATGCCGGGCGGGTTGCCATAGCAGCAGGGGGCGGAGCCGGCAGCGGAGGTGGAGGCAGCGCTGGGAGATGAGATCATCTCTGCGCCGCCTCTTCCTGTTATAGTAAACGCGGGTCCCGGGTCGCATCGACCCGGGAGCCCGTTTGCGCAGCCACTGACCCGGTATTTAACCCAGGTATAACACTGCTTTATTCCCGGGTTGAATTGCTGGGTCAGGCGACTCGGGATTTCGGCTATGCCCCTTTCACACCGCACGCTGACCCGGCAATATGCCGGGTCGATACCGGGTTATTTGTGCGGTGTGAAAGGGGTATTATCAATGTGCGTTTAAAGGTATCAGCTCTTAAAGGTCCAGATTTATCAAGCCTTGCAGAGTGATAAATAGCACGGTGATAAAGTACCAACCAATCAGCTCCTAACTGTAATTTTTCAAACACAGCCTGTAACATGACAGTTAGGAGCTGGTTGGTTGGTACTTTATCACCGTACACTTTATCACTCTCCAAGGCTTGATAAAGCTGGGTCAAGGTTTTTTTACCACTACATTCGTAATAGCATTCACCCAGTGTCTTATGTGTTCTTTGGCTTTGTTTGTGTGCATTTAAAGAAGAGTTATAATTGTTGTCTGAAATTCGGTGTTCATGCGCAGCTTTAGGAACACATGACATATTACATATTTTGTGGCCCTGTTTGTCTATGTAATATGCTGTGAGGTATGCATATGATATAAAGTATGGCTCAATAATCGTTGCACTTTTTTTAATTAATGTAAAAGCAGAGAAGTCTCTGAATATTCTATATTGAGTGAATGTTAATGTACAGTTCATTACCAGGGATAATTATTTGGCTTTCAATATTCAGCTTTGGGTTATGTGTGGCCATTTGCTATCTGGACTGTCCTGACAGGGAACAATTATCTGTATACAGCAATATATGCTAGTTGTACACAGCTAATTCCTGTGATACAGGACCAAAGATGCACATAAGTAAATGATACTTACCTACCCACCCAAAATAGCCGAGAGGCTCCTTAAAATTGAGTGGCACTCCTGGCCACCAGCCAGACCTGCCACCCCCAGATACATACTTGGCAACAAATATATAAGGGGGAATTCAATCGTGGGTGAAAGAGGTGAATTGCTGTTGGCATGGCGTTTAAACACCAGTAACGTTAGCCAAACTTGCATCCCGCGACTGGCTGATTTGCATCCCTATTCACTCGAAAGTGCTCGCTGCCCTATGCAGTAGTGAACACTTTTAAGATGAATCCTGCTGCTTTGTCAGTGCGTTGTGCGAATATGGCCGTGGGTGTCATGCGAATATGGTCGATCAGGATCATCGCTGGCAATTGAATCCCTCCCATAATGTTCACGATAATTGAGAATTATGGTCAAGTATTAGGATAATTAAAATAAGGTATGCATTTTGTCGACATTCAGAATGTTGACCCCACAGTGTCAACATGGACAAAATATTGATAAAATGTTGACTTTTAGAATGTTGACATGGTCACAATGCCCATATTTACAGAGTTTAGCGGTTATCGGCCGACAGCCCATGTGTGGTGGTTGCACTGCGCACGCACCAAGGTACCTTAGCGATGTCGCTCACAGTGAGGATTTCTTTGCAAAGTGATTGACAGTCAGGAACCATCTGAAGGCATTTACAGAGAGTGGCGGCAAAAATTACCGTTTTCAGGAAGTGCCTCAGCCTACATCTGTGCATAAAACATGGCGCAAGCGTCTCAGCTCCCATGGCCATCTGCGCTACCGCAGGGATACTCAGATGGAAGGCTCTGCAACCACCACTGAGTGTCTGAATGTGTTTCCAGGAGACTACAGCATTAGCATATTTTTGCACATCAGCTACGTACGGGGATCACAGCTGCAAATCCATTAGTGCACATCTCTGACTTAGGCCCAGAATGACAACAGCTCATTTTAGGGTTAGGATGTGGTTAGGGTTATAATGAAAATATGTATCAAGTTGTTGGTTTTTTTTATTTCAATCATGCCGTATTAAGTGTAATGATAACAGAACAGAAAAAATAAGGAAGCGCTGGTAAACAGTATATAAAATGTATATAACAAATGTATTTGGTTCTTAATTTGTATCAAATTAATATATCAATCTTATGGTATCAGCTGATTGAGCCACATCAATATTCATAAGAAAAATACATAACAATAAAATTCCAACTTTGTTCGGCCACATGGATATTCAAACAGAGCACAACATCAATAATCAAACTATTTATTTAGTTATTGTCTGTGTATGTGTGTGTGTGTGTATATATATATATATATATATATATATACAGTATATATATATACATACACACATACATACATACATACATACATACATACATACATACATACATACATACATATCTCTATACCACCTTTCCCTTTTTATATTTATGTGGTTAGGGTCAGGGCTATAATCATCTGCAAACGCTATGCTGACTGTCAACATTCACAATCGCGACATTATCTCATTGTCAACATGACATAATGTTCACATGTACCTTTAGAATGTCAGCATTCCCAGACCTTGTTGCCATTTTCTACCACAACCTTAAAATAAGACATATTAGAACAAATTTATACTTAGCTCAAATATTACACAAACCTTCTTATTTTCAGTCTTGTGCTTTTCGGCTGGGTAATTTATTTCCTTTTAATTAGCTGATTTGTATACTACTGTTTTGCCTGAAACGTACAAATCCAATAACTGAGGTGAACAGTAGTTTCTTCTAACACTGCATTGGTCTGCAAACGTGCACAAGAATCGCTATTTCTCTGGCCTTGGACTGTCTGAGATTAATGCTTCTTAAAGGGTAACTGCACCTAAAACAAAACAAAGTATTATTAGGGGGATTTCAATTATAGAAAGTAAAGATAATCGATATACTAACTGGGTATGCATTGTTCCCCTAATTTTCTGGGCATTTTGATGTGTGTTTCATGTCGCTTTGCTTGGAAGACTTTCTGAACACCAGGGCCAATAGTAATCAATCATAAACTTCCCATTTTGTTTCTAAAGGGGGTTACACACGGATCGATTTTTACTTAATTTCTCAGCAATCTGACTAGAATGCCGGCTCTAGATTTGGCATGCATGCATGCCAAATCTAGTCAGGTTGCTCACTTCACCACTGTGTGAAGTGAAAGGCCCCTCCGTCCCCTCCACTTAGCACACATCACGCTGACTGATGAGCGTGGGGAGAGATTTGTGCTGATCGGTCTGTGTCTCAGCACACATCTCTAGGTGTGTACCGCCCTTAAGAAGGGACATCAACTTCCAGTCATCCTGGTCAGAGTACATAGCAGAGCTCTTCATTAATATATTGATGTAATGTGTAATATATCCCACAAAGTTTAGATCAAATTTGATCAATTTTATCCTTTAACAATGGAATTGTATTTGCACAGGAATTGTCTTTCAAAATGGGCTTGGTATATTTTGTTGATGATTGCAGTGTCAACATACTTGGCATGTCAACATTGTCCACATCAACATTTATCATGTAGATACTGATGAAATGTTGGCATGATTATAATGTTGTAAAAATGTTCCTGGTAGTCTAGTGGTAACTTACCGTGTTCAGCAGTTCTGGCGGCTCCATCAATGTCTTCCAGATTCGGTGGTCAGTTGATGAGCGGTCATCCTGTAGCTCTTCTGGTAGTGAGTATCCCTAACCCTAGCCCTAGTGGTCCCTAAGTCTAACTTCCCTGTTGCAGCCTAAACCTAACCCTCCCCTCCCATAGCCTAACCTTAACCATACGCTGATGCAGCCTAACTCTCACCATGCGGTGCATGCAGAATGTCAACATTATGACTGCATCCCTTCAAAATAGGGACTGTGCTGTATTAAAACCTCAAAAACTTGTAAGCATTTTTTGACTTTATCTTAAATTTTTTTGTCTGTTCCTTAATAGCAGCTGACTCTGGGGGTCATTCCGAGTTGATCTGAGCTATGCTAAATTTAGCACAGCTACGATCATGTTCCCAGACATGCGGGAGGATTCCCAGCAAAGGGCTAGCCCGCCCCGCATGACTGTCCGCCCCCCCCCCCCCCCCACGCACAAATACAAAAGCATCGCACAGCGGCGATGCTTTTGTACTTGTTGAGTAACTCCTGGCCAGCGCAGCTCATGTGGCTGACCAGGAGTTGCTCGTTGCTGTCCCTGGTCGCAGCGGCTGCGTGTGATGTCATGCAGCCGCTGTGGTCCACCCCCCCCCCCGCACGATCCGGCCTCACCTGCGTTTGCAGAACTGCGCCCCCAAAACGGCGGCCAAACGCTGCTGTGCCGCCCCCTCCCGCCCAGCGACCGCCTCTGCCTATCAATCAGGCAGAGGCGATCGCTAGGGAACGACGGCCTTCGGCCGTCCGTCATGTGCCGGCGCACTGCGGCACCGACGCATGCGCAGTTCCGACCCGATCGCTGCACTGCGAACAACTGCAGCGAGCAATCAGGTCGGAATGACCCCCTCTGTTCCAAATATTTCAGTATCTTTTTGTTGCTTTGTCAGTTAAGCACATGTACATTTTGTTTTACTGTTTTTTTTGTCTTGGTAGATGAAATGGTACTTAGAAAATAATACTACTATATATTAGGATATGTAAGGAAAACAAATGTAAGGAAAACAATATTAATATGATTAACAATACTTTAGTATCACTTTTTATGAATCCCAACAAAATTAACCCTAGTGTGTATGTGTGTACATGTGATAGGGAATATAGATTGTAAGCTCCACTGGGGCAGGGACTGATGTGAATGAGCAAAAATATTCTCTGTAAAGCGCTGCGGAATATGTGTGCGCTATATAAATAACTGGTAATAAATAAATAAATAATAAATAAATCTTACCAATGCATCGTAAACCCATGAACATTTGTTTTTATTTTAATATAAGCTACTGTGACTCCTAAAGGGTCTTCCCTAATGTATATTCTTGTTCCATGCATAGCAGCCATAAAATAGAATAAGGAGGGGGCTGTGAATGGAGAGCTGAAAAGCAGTCACAGAGATGCTAATTTTATGGCTCTGCATTTACAGTTTAGGACACAGCAGTAAAGAGGAACACAATACCCTCCACACAGTTCTTTATCTTCTTTAAATCAGTTTAGTATTACAGAAACAAAAGGTGGTTGCTTGGGGCCAGAAGATTTAGAAGATTAATAATTTCTTCCCCTCCTAGTTGAGTGGTAATAAATGGTTAGTGCTGAATGGACACATCTTGTGCAAGTATTGGTTGTGTCTGCACTTTAGCACACATTTCAATGTCAGATACAGTTTCCTATGGGATGCAGTTAATATACCGGCTGTCGCATACCTCCCAACTGTCCCGATTTTCGCAGGACAGTCCCGTTTTTTGGGGACTGTCCCGCTGTCCCACCCGCGGGCCACAGTGTCCCGCGGTGGGGGGGTCAGTTGGGAGGCTCTGTCAATCGCTGCCCTGCTTAGCAGAGCAGCGGTGAATAGACGCTGTGCGCATGCGCACAGCGTCTATTCAGTGGAGTCAGAAGGAGAGGGAGCATGCCAGCGGCGCACAGAGCGCTGGGCATGCCCCCTCAGTGATGAAAACGGGGGCATGGCTCGCGATCGCGGGTCCTCCTGCGAAGCCACGCCCCCTCTTCACAGGCCACACCCCCTTGTTGGGAGCGCCGCGCGAGTGTCCCGCTCCACAAAACAGCAAAGTTGGGAGGTATGCTGTCGGGATCCCGGAATCCAGACAAACAAGGGCTACTCCCACTGTGGGAATATAATCTGTGGCGAGCGCAGCGAGCCACCAGTCCCGATGTGTGGCGTTATAGCGACAGCCGGCATCTGCCAGTAAATCATATTTCCTATTACATGTATGCACTATACTGTGCGCTGCTTGATCTTGTTGGAATTAGGGCATGACTCTGCTTATATAACAGCAACTAATCACTATTATCTATGTCTTTTGTATTTTAGGCCGAGCTTACTAAGCAAGTGATGCTGTACATACTGTTGGTTAGCGTTACATCCAGAAATATTGCTGGAGGCAAAAACTGCCACACTATGAAAAATGATATCGGTCTCTGAAAATGGTGAGCTGGTAGCAAATATCAGTCATTTTTTTTAGTTTTACACAGGTATAATCTGCAACTTGTTACTTTACCAACTGCTTCATTGATATATGTGACATAAATCATCCAAGTCCCAGGGATATCATGTTTTCCATTTCCCCAAGAAGGTTGTCATTGGTCATATTTCAGCAACTAAAAACTATGAAAGCTTGTGAGCAGGGCCTTCCTACCTCTATGACTGCTTGTTATTACCCAGTTTTGTTATATCAATGTTATTATTTCCAATTGTAAAGCGCAACGGAATTTGCTGCGCTATATAAGAAACTGTTAATAAATAAAACAAATTATGCACTCAAGACTAGGGGGGTCATTCAGATCTGATCGCTGCTGTGCGTTTTCGCACAGCGGGTGATCATATCCGAACTGTGCAAGCGTATGCACCGCAATGCGCAGGAGCGACGGGCAGCTGCAACGGGGATCGCCGGTCAGCGACGGGATGGTACGAAGGATCCATTCGCACAGGCGTTCGCAAGGAGACTGACAGGAAGAGGCCATTTGTGGGTGGCAACTGACCGTTTTCTGATAGTGTCTGGAAAAACGCAGGCAGCACTCAAGCGTTTTCAGGGAGGATGTGTGACGTCCGCTCCGGTCCTGATCAGGCTGTTCTCATCTCACTGGAAGAGTAAGTCCTGGGCTGCACAGAGACTGCACAAAATCAGTTTGTGCGACCACACTTGCACAGCAAAAATCAGTTTGTGCGATCGCACACTTGCACAGCAAAAACCCACTCCCCCTGTAGGCGGCGACTATCTGATCACAGGGCAGCAAAAAATGCAGCCCAGAGATCAGATCTGAATGACCTCCTAGGAGATTTTCTTCAAACTGAAAAGCTAAAATCCACTTATGCTACAAAACTAAACTCACCTGATAGTGAAGAGATTAATGTATAATTTAAGAAGATAGAAACATGTAACAGTGTTCCGCCCCTGGCATTACACTCAATCATAAGATCTACCCCTAAATGTTCAGTGATGTCAGTCCATCCTTGAGTTGCTCCAAATAGGTCTTCACTGCAGAAGGACAAATTTTAATTTTTATATATTAGACTAGCTGGAGTACCCGGCGTTGCCCGGGATTTTAAGAATGTCTGTTTCCAAAAATAAATGTAAATATTAAACACACGGTAGAAATAACATTGTAGATAGCTGAATACCCATGCTTCGCTACAAGATGAGGATGGCAAATTAGAATGATAGTTGTTCATTAATTTACGTTGGTTGGAGATCTAGTATATAGGCATATCTTGCTTCCCTGACGCACTTTGTGTAGTGGCCGCAACCCTTTTTGGTCCTCCAAGGGACTCTGCTCTTCCCACTATACAACTCTTGCTTCAGGCATTCGAGTTATGTGGTTTGCTGAAAAACTCTGTGCTGCTGCCTCACCCCTAGGCATGCTAGGGGTGTCTTACCTCCCCCAGTGTTTGTTCCCAGCTTGTAAGTCATATGTGTACCATGGCCCTCATTCCGAGTTGTTCGCTCGGTAAAAATCTTCGCATCGCAGCGATTTTCCGCTTAATGCGCATGCGCAATGTCCGCACTGCGACTACGCCAAGTAAATTTGCTATGTAGTTAGGAATTTTACTCACGGCTTTTTCATCGTTCTGGCGATCGTAATGTGATTGACAGGAAATGGGTGTTACTGGGCGGAAACAGGCCGTTTTATGGGCGTGTGGGAAAAAACGCTACCGTTTCCGGAAAAAACGCGGGAGTGGCCGGAGAAACGGAGGAGTGTCTGGGCGAACGCTGGGTGTGTTTGTGACGTCAAACCAGGAACGACAAGCACTGAACTGATCGCAGATGCCGAGTAAGTCTGGAGCTACTCAGAAACTGCTACGAGGTGTGTAATCGCAATATTGCGAATACATCGTTCGCAATTTTAAGATGCTAAGATTCACTCCCAGTAGGCGGCGGCTTAGCATGAGCAAATCTGCTAAAATCCACTTGCGAGCGAACAACTCGGAATGAGGGCCCAAGTTTGTTGTAAATTGGTCCAGGCATTCGGGAGTTATGCTGTCTCCTAAAATAATCTGTGCTGCTGTCCCACCCCTAGGGATGTCTAGTCCCCACAGAGTTTGTTCCCAGATTGTAAGTCAGATGTGTACGAAGTTTGGTGTAAATTGCTCCAGGCCTTCCACAGTTTTGCTGTCTACTGACATACTCTGTGCTGCTGTCCCACCCTTAGGGGTGTCTGACCCCCACAGTGTTTGTTTCCACAGTGAAAGTCATATGTGTACCAAGTTTGTTGTAAATTGCTGCAGGCATTCCGGAGTTATGCTGTCTGCTGGGTGTCTTCCCCCCACAGTGTTTGCTCCCAGATTGTAAGGCATATGTGTACCAATTTTTGATTACATTGCTCCAGCAATTCCGGAGTTATGCTGTCTCCTAATATACGCTGTGCTGCTGTCTCCCCCCCGTAGCGGAGCCAGGGATTTCAAATTGTTATAGTTGCCTCCGCCGTGTTTTAATACGCTCGTATGTAAAATTTCACGATCTTCGCTTGTAAACTGTGGATTTGTATACAAAGACAGAAGGACAAATTGTAATTTTTATATATTAGACTAGCTGGAGTACCCGGCGTTGCCCGGGATTTTAAGAATGTCTGTTTACCAAAATAAATTTAAATATTAAACACAGTATAAAATAGTTATTTAATTACCTACCGGTAAATCTTTTTCTCGTAGTCCATAGAGGATGCTGGGGTCCACATTAGTACCATGGGGGTATAGACGGGTCCACCAGGAGCCATTGGCACTTTAAGAGTTTGAGAGTGTGGGCTGGCTCCTCCCTCTATGCCCCTCCTACCAGACTCAGTCTAGAAACTGTGCCCGAGCAGACGGACATCTTGGAGAGAATACACAGATAGTGGCGAGATTCAAACCAGCTCACACATACAAGGCACGTCAAGCTAACGAACTTGAAAAACTTCAGCAACAGCTGAAACATTCCTTACCCAGTAATAATGCAGTATATAACTAACAACAAAGTTGTACTGAACCAGATAACAACTGCAGGAAAACGAAGCGCTGGGTGGGCGCCCAGTATCCTCTAGGGACTACGAGAAAAGGATTTACCGGTAGGTAATTAAAATCCTATTTTCTCTTACGTCCTAGAGGATGCTGGGGTCCACATTAGTACTATGGGGATGTATCAAAGCACCCAGAACGGGAGGGAGAGCGCGGAGGCTTCTGCAAAACTGATTGACTGAACTTCAGATCATCAGAGGCCAAGGTATCGAACTTGTAGAACTTTGCAAACGTGTTCGACCCAGACCAAGTCGCTGCTCTGCAAAGTTGTAATGCCGAGACATCCTGGGCAGCCGCCCAGGAAGACCGCACCTTACGAGTAGAGTGGGCCTTAACAGAACCTGATCCAGCGAGAGACAGTCTGCTTAGAAGCAGGACACCCAATTTTCTTGGGATCATATAGGACAAAAAGAGAGTCAGATTTTCTGTGACGAGCAGGCCTCTTCACATAGATCTTCAGAGCCCTTGCCACATCTAAGGACTTAGATGAAATTGAGGAGTCAGTAGCAACTGGCACCACAATAGGTTGGTTAATATGAAATGCAGACACAACCTTCGGAAGAAACTGCTGACATGTCCGGAGCTCTGCTCTTTCTTCATGGAAGATCAAGTAGAGTCTCTTACAAGGCAAAGCCACCTACTCCGACACACGTCTAGCAGAAGCTAAGGCAAACAAAGTGACAGCCTTCCACGTAAGAAACTTGACTTCTACCTCTTGCAGAGGCTCAAACCAGTCAGACTGGAGAAACTGCAACACCATGTTAAGATCCCATGGCGCCGTAGGCGGTACAAAAGGAGGCTGGATGTGCAGAACTCCCCTCAAAAAGGTCTGAACCTCAGGGAGGGCAGACAATTGTTTCTGGAAGAAAATGGATAGGGCCGAAATCTGGACCTTCACAGATCCCAACCTCAGGCCCATATCCACTCCTGCCTGCAAGAAGAGGAGAAACCATCCCAGTTGAAACTCCACCGTAGGAAACCTCTTGGACTCACACCAAGACACATATTTTTTCCAAATACAATGGTAATGTTTAGATGTTACTCCTTTCCTAGCCTGTATCAGGGTAGGAATAACTTTGTTCGGAATGCCCTTCTGAGCTAGTATCAGGCGTTCAACCTTCATGCCGTCAAACGTAGCCATGGTAAGTCCTGATAGGCGAACGGCCCCTGCTGCAGCAAGTCCTCTCGAAGAGGAAGGGGCCTCGGCTCTTCTTGTAGCAGATCCAGAAGGTCCGTGTACCAAGCCCTTCTTGGCCAGTCTGGAGCAATGAGGATCGCTTGAACCCTTGTTCTCCTTATGAGCTTTAGGATTCTTGGGCTGAATGGGAGTGATGGAAACACGTACACTGACTGGAACACCCACGGAGACACCAGGGCGTCCACTGCCACTGCCTGTGGGTCCCTCGACCTGGAACAATAATGCAGAAGCTTCTTGTTGAGACGAGAGGCCATCATGTCTATTTGGGGCAATCCCCAAAGGTTTGTTATGTCTTTGAACAACTCCGATGGAGACCCCACTCCCCTGGATGGAGATCGTGTCTGCTGAGGAAGTCTGCTTCCCAGTTGTCTACTCCCGGAATGAAGATTGCTGACAGCGCCAACACGTGTTTTTCTGCCCAAAGAAGGATTCTCAATACCTCCGCCATGGCAGCTCTGCTCTTTGTTCCGCCCTATCGGTTTATGTAAGCCACTATTGTTACTTTGTCCAACTGCACTTGAATGGCCCGATTTCTTAGAAGATGGGCCGCCTGAAGAAGACCGTTGTATACGGCTCTTAGTTCTAGAATGTTGATCGGAAGGCCGACTTCCAGAATTGACCACCTTCCTTGGAAGGTCTCCCCTTGAGTATCTGCGCCCCAGCCCCGGAGGATTGCATCCGTGGTTAGAAGGATCCAGTCCTGAATCCCGAATCTGCGGCCCTCCAGAAGGTGAGGTAGTTGGAGCCACCAGAGGAGCGAAATCCTGGCCTTCGGTGACAGACGAATTCTCAGGTGCATGTGCAGATGAGATCCTGACCACTCGTCCTGGAGATCCAGTTGGAAGGACCGAGCATGAAACCTTCCGTACTGGAGAGCCTCGTAAGAGCCCACCATGTTTCCCAGAAGGCGAATTCATTGATGAACCGACACCCGGGCTGGCTTCAGGACATCCTGGACCATTGTTTGTATCACCAACGCTTTTTCCAGTGGAAGAAATAACCTCTGTACTTCCGTGTCGAGGATCATCCCCAGAAAGGACAACCTCCTGGTTGGTTTCAAGTGTGATTTTGGAAGGATAAGAATCCAACTGTGGTCACTGAGAAGATCAGTCATGAGAGCAATGGACCACAATAGTTTCTCCCTGGATGATGCCTTTATCAGCAGATCGTCCAGATATGGAATGATGTTCACCCCCTGTCTGCGAAGGAGAACCATCATCTCTGCCATCACCTTGGTGAATACCCTCAGTGCCGTTGAGAGGCCGAATGGCAGGGCTTGGAACTGGAAATGACAGTCCAACAAGGCAAAGCGGAGATACGCCTGATGCGGCAGCCAGATCGGAATGTGGAGGTACGCATCCTTGATATCCAGGGATACCAGGAATTCCCCCTCTTCCAGACATGAGATAACCGATCTTAGAGACTCCATTTTGAACTTGAACTCCTTCAGAAAAAGATTTAGTGACTTTAGGTTCAGAATGGGCCTGACCGAACCATCCGGTTTCGGTACCACGAAAAGGTTCGAATAGTAACCCTTGTTGTGCATATGAGGTGGTACGGGCATAATGACTTGTGACTCCACAAAATTCTGGGCGGCGGCTTGTAGGACCGTCCTGTCTGCCAGCAGAGCTGGTAAACCCGATTTGAAAAAAGCGGTGAGGGGTGAGATTTTGAAACTCTAGCCTGTACCCCTGGGACACAATATCTTGCACCCAAGGATCCAGGCCGGACGACACCCAGACGTGACTGAACTGCCTGAGTCTTGCTCCCACCGGCCCCACCTCCGGGACCAGCAGTCCACCATCATGCGGAGGACTTTTGTGTACCTGAAATAGGTTTCTGTTCCTGGGAACCTGCCGTAGCAGGTCTCTTGGACTTGGGCCTACCTCCCCGAAAGAAGGTGTTGGATGGCCTGGCCTTTCTTGGTTTCTTAGTCCAAAAGGGCTGTGATGTAGGTGAAGAAAACGGTTTCTTCGGAGCAGGAGCAGCTGAGGGAAGAAAGGGAGCCTTACCCGCTGTAGCCGTGGAAATCCACGCATCTAGTGCTTCCCCAAAGAGAGCCTGACCTGTATACGGTAGGGGCTCCACACTTTTCCTGGATTCTGTGTCGGCAGACCATTGACGTAGCCACAGTCCCCGCCGCGCTGAGACCGACATGGAAGAAATTCCTGCAGCCATGGAACCCAGATCTTTCATGGATTCCACCAGAAATCCAGCTGAATCCTGAATGTTGCGCAAAAATAAGCCAACATCATCCTTTATCCATAGTATCCAAATCTTCAAGTAAGGTGCCAGACCACTTTACTATAGCTTTGGCAATTCAAGCACTGGCAATAGTGGGACGCAGTATAGCCCCTGAAGCCATGTACATGGATTTGAGCGTATTATCAATCTTACGATCAGCCGGCTCTTTCAAGGAGGTAGATCCCGGAACAGGCAACACCATCTTTTTTGAAAGTCTGGATACTGGCGCGTCAACAATAGGCGGGTTTTCCCATTTTCTCCTTTCCTCAACAGGGAAAAGAAATGCCACCTGAACCTGCCTTTGCAAAAATAGCATTTAATTATTTTGATGCAGGGAAGGTTAGCGAGGCTTTCTTATTCTCAGTGAAGTAAGCCTCCTCAACCTACTCAGGTGGTGTATCATTAATATTCAACACATCCCTAATAGCCTCTGTCATCAACTGCACCTCTTTAGCAAAATATGCTGTCCCACGTACCCCATCAGAATCTGTATCGGTGTCATCCTGCATAATTTGTGCTAAAGGACGCTTATGGGAGTACACAGCGGGGGGACCTGAGGTACCAGAACTAGGTCAGACTGCCATATTCTGCAGCACCTGGGTAGCAGATTAATTTTGTACAACCCTCTGTGAAATCTGAGAAATCATATTTTTGATAGAGGATAACCATTCCGGCTCCCTTGCTGGAATCTGTGCTAAATCAGTGCAATCCTGATTACATGGAATGGGATCATCTTGAGAGGACAAATCCTCTGCAGCATATGACACAGAGTCCCTGGACATTACTATTGGTGACCACAAACACTCCACACACACACAGGGGATACAGACAGAGTTTTTCCCCAAGAATGGCAAGAGAAACACAGAGATTGGAGCCAACCCACACACATCGCTTTTATACATATAAGGGAGACCCCTTATGAGCGCTGACTGTGTACCTTAATAGGTTACACAGCCATTTTGCAGCCTCCCCCCCTTCTACAACCCCCTGGTACCGTGAGATAGCTGGAGATTGCTGTGGAGGGACTTGCTTCTTTCCTGGACAGCATTGTGCAGGCAGGAAAATGGTGCTGTCCGCTCTGAGGAGAAGCTCCCGCTCTTCATAGGATTATATTGGCCTGAGGATTGATGCTGGCTGAGATGCGGGGAACCCGACAGGCTGAGTGACCAGTGTAGGGTGCAGGCGCTGGCTCAGGGTGCCCCTCACAGCGCCGCACAATGTACCGTTGAGCCTCCTGGAGCGCAGTTAATACTGCGCTCCTACCCTAATGCCGCTATCTTCACACCGGCCCCACGCTTGCTAGGGGGGTCGGTGTCTCACTTGCCACAATTTTCAGCTCTGCAAGGGGGTGGCAGCATGCTGCTGGGGTGAGCGATCCCCTGTGGCAGGGAACGATCTATCCCCTCTGGAGCTCAGTGTCCAGGCATATCTTGCTTCCCTGATGCACTTTGTGTAATGGCCGGACTCCTTTTTGTTCCCCCAAGGGAGCCTGCTCTTCCCACTATACAACTCTCAGTCTGTGGCTTCCTGCTGCCTCCATTCTCCTCCTCACATCATGTCAGTGCCCCTGTGAAATTATCAATTTTTTTACAGTTTCTTATATAGCGCAGCACATGAGGTATCTCCTGATATACTCTGTGCTGCTGGGGGACCATGCAACTTCCACTATATAACTCTCAGTGTGTGGGTTCGTGCTACCTGCATTCCCCTCCTCACATCATGTCACTAGCCCTATCACATGCAGCACTGTCATCACTGACATATCATGCATGTCCTGAATTAGTCTGTGCTGCTGGCCCACCCCTAGGGGTGCTAGTGGTGTGTTACCCTCACAGTGTTTGTTCCCAGAGAGTAAGTCATATGTGTAGCAAGTTTGGTGTAAAATTGCTCCAGGCATTCCAGAGTTATGATGTCTGTTGAAAAACTCTGTGCTGCTGTCTCACTCCTAGGGGTGCTAGGGGTGTCTTACCTGCACAGTGTTTGTTCCCAGCTTGTAAGTCATATGTGTAGCAAGTTTGTTGTAAATTGGTCCAGGCATGTGGGAGTTATGCTGTCTTCTGAAATACTCTGTGCTGCTGTCCCACCCCTAGGGGTGTCTAACCCCCACAGAGTTTGTTCCCAGATTGTAAGTCAGATGCGTACCAAGTTTGGTGTAAATTGCTCCAGGCCATCCACAGTTATGCTGTCTGCTGACATACTCTGTGCTGCTGTCCCACCCCTAGGGGTGCTAGGGGTGTCTGACCCCCACAGTGTTTGTTTCCACAGTGAAAGTCATATGTGTACCAAGTTTGTTGTAGATTGCTGCAGGCATTCCGGAGTTATGCTGTCTGCTGAAATACTCTGTGCTGCTGCCTCACCGCTAGGGGTGTCTTCCCCCCACAGTGTTTGCTCCCAGATTATAAGGCATATGTGTACCAATTTTTGAGCACATTGCTCCAGCAATTCCGGAGTTATGCTGTCTCCTGATATACTCTGTGCTGCTGTCTCCCCCCCTAGGGGTGCTAGGGATTTCTAATTGTTTTAGTTGCCTCGGCCGTGTTTGAATAGGCTCGTATGTAAAATTTTGCGATCATAGCTTGTAAACTGTGGATTTGTATAGAAAGGACAAATTTTTGCTTTTATAAAGTAGATAGTTTTCATTGCCTTCTTTTTATTTATGTACATTCCTATATATGGGGGTCCATCCAATTAGTCTTGAAGCTGGGGGAGCTGCAGAAGGTAGGTATGTGGACTTACCTGCAGTAGCTTTGGAGATCCATTTGTCTAGTTCATCTCCAAAAAAGGCCTCACCTGTGAAGGGTAGGCCTTCCACGCCTTTCCTGGAGTTCGCAGAGTTCTGTATATGGGCCCTCATTCCGAGTCGTTCGCTCGGTAAATTTCATTGCATCGCAGTGATTTTCCGCTTAGTGCGCATGCGTAATGTCCGCACTGCGACTGCGCCAAGTAATTTTGCAATGAAGATAGTATTTTTACTCACGGCTTTTTCTTCGCTCCGGCGATCGTAATGTGATTGACAGGAAATGGGTGTTACTGGGCGGAAACAGGCCGTTTTATGGGCGTGTGGGAAAAAACGCTACCGTTTCCGGAAAAAACGCGGGAGTGGCTGGAGAAACGGAGGAGTGTCTGGGCGAACGCTGGGAGTGTTTGTGACGTCAACCCAGGAACGACAAGCACTGAACTGATCGCAGATGCCGAGTAAGTCTGAAGCTACTCTGAAACTGCTAAGAAGTTTGTAATCGCAATATTGCGAATACATCGTTCGCAATTTTAAGAAGCTAAGATTCACTCCCAGTAGGCGGCGGCTTAGCGTGTGCAATACTGCTAAAATCGCCTTGCGAGCGAACAACTCGGAATGACCTCCATGATTCAGGATTAAAATAATCTCCCCTTGAGGCAAGGTATCTAACCCCTCAATTAGGTTATCCGACCATTTGGCAATGGCTCTTGTAATCCACCCACATTCTATAGTGGATCTCTGGGCCACCCCAGCAGCTGTATACAAGGATTTAAGTGTGGTCTCAATTTTGCGATCAGCCGCGTCTTTCAGGGAGGCCGCACCCGGTACAGACAATACCATTTTTCGTGACATCCTGGATACTGATGCGTCAACTATTTCCCATTTTTTCCTATCCTCAGGAGGAAAAGGAAAAGATGATAGCAACCTTTTAGGGATTTGAAATTTCCTATCATGATTAACCCATGGTTCTTTAAACAGGGTTTTTAGTTCCTTTGATGCAGGAAAAGTGGCTGAGGATTTCTTTTTTATATTAAAATAAGATTCCTCACTCTCCTCTGTCACCTTATCAGGGATATTCAAAACTTATCTGATAGCTTCTATAAGAGCCTCTATTCCCTGCGATACAGCACCCTCCCCCACCTCTGAGTCCACCTCACTCTCCTCTATGGCCCTCATTCCGAGTTGTTCGCTCTGTATTTTTCTTCGCATCGCAGCGATTTTCCGCTAACTGCGCATGCGCAATGTTCGCACTGCGACTGCGCCAAGTAAATTTGCTATGCAGTTAGGTATTTTACTCACGGCATTACGAGGTTTTTTCTTCGTTCTGGTGATCGTAATGTGATTGACAGGAAGTGGGTGTTTCTGGGCGGAAACTGGCCGTTTTATGGGAGTGTGTGTAAAAACGCTACCGTTTCTGGGAAAAACGCGGGAGTGGCTGGAGAAACGGAGGAGTGTCTGGGCGAACGCTGGGTGTGTTTGTGACGTCAAACCAAGAACGACAAGCACTGAACTGATCGCACTGGAAGAGTAAGTCTCGAGCTACTCAGAAACTGCACAGAGATTTCTTTTCGCAATTTTGAGAACCTTTCGTTCGCAATTTTGATAAGCTAAGATTCACTCCCAGTAGGCGGCGGCTTAGCGTGTGAAATGCTGCTAAAAGCAGCTAGCGAGCGAACAACTCGGAATGAGGGCCTATGTCTGACCCCTCATTATCAGAGTCAGACTGCAGGATATGGGCCAAAGTACGTTTTTGCGGACAAATGGCAGGGGACTGAGATGCTGGTTTGGGTACTGAGTCTCTTTTCATAAACTCAGTCATAGATTGTCTTAAGTATTGCGTCTCTTTCTCATTGCGAGACAATTTAGTAGAAATGTTGGAAATCATTCCCCTAATGGAGACCAGCCATGATGGTTCTGCCCCGCTAGTTTGGAAAAGGACACTACACGTAGTACACACTAGTGAACCCCCTGGAGAAGAGGAACACTGTCCCTTACATGAAACACACTCTTTGCCTGACATACTGTAACAGTGACAGCACACACACACACGAAAAGGTTAAATGCACAATTAATCCACAAAGAGCCCTTCCAGGGAGACACAGAGGGAGTATGGAGCCAGCACATGGCGCCCTTACCGCTAATGCCAAGCTTAGCCGGGTCGCAGACTAAGTACCTAGATTAGGGATTTAGTACACTAATAACCGCTCCCCCTGCTATGAGCCCCTAGTACCGCTGAGGTAATCTGGAGCCTCTCCGGAGGAGCTGCGCGTGTGTCATCTGCAGTGGGAAAATGGCGCTGTTAGCTGCTGGATCCGCTCATAGTGAAGCCCCGCCCCTTCAATTGTGCGCGGTCTTACCGCTCTTCTTTATACTGGCTGTTTGTGTCTCACTGCATAAACTGGAGGCAGACTCCTTTTATGGCTTTGTTGCCAGTCTGGGTACTGTGTCTGCTGTTCAGTGTCTGTGTCCTTACACAGCGGGAGATACAGTCCGCCCCGTTCAGAAGCCGTGCGTCTCCGTACCCTCATGCCACCATAATGGCCGGAGACCTGCTAACTGGGACGCCGGCGTAGTACTCACCACTCTTCATTCTTCTGGCTCTGTTAGGGGTGGCGTAATGCTGCGGGAATGTACACTCGCCACGGTGGGGCTTGCGAATAGGTCCGGCTCCTCCGGGCACATTACTAAACTGTTCTAAACCCTACCGGTTTGGCCCATTCCAGACAATAGCAATCCGACTTTCTTTAAAGTCGGATTGACATTGTTGGAAACGGGGCTAAAACCTGTCGGGTTTGGCCGCGCTTTCGACAGCTAGCGTTGATTCCGACAATCCACGTGGTTTCCAACAAGTCGGGAATTGCATATGAGCTAAGTTGGATTTTCCTCTGCCAAGGAGACAGTCATGATTTAAGCAACTGAAATTTGATCATTACAGAATTTTAGAGTTATTTCAAAATAAGATTTTAAACCTACCGGTAAATCTTTTTCTCCTAGTCCGTAGAGGATGCTGGGGACTCCGTAAGGACCATGGGGTATAGACGGGCTCCGCAGGAGACATGGGCACCTAAAAGAACTTTCTAGTATGGTGTGCACTGGCTCCTCCCTCTATGCCCCTCCTCCAGACCTCAGAGAACTGTGCCCAGAGGAGATGGACAATACGAGGAAAGGATTTTGTTAATCTAAGGGCAAGATTCATACCAGCCCACACCAATCATACCATATAACCTGGAATACACCTAACCAGTTAACAGTATGAACAAACAACAGTATCGGTCCAAGACCGATTCTAACTGTAACATAATCCTTATGTAAGCAATAACTATATACAAGTCTTGCAGATTTTCCGCACTGGGACGGGCGCCCAGCATCCTCTACGGACTAGGAGAAAAAGATTTACCGGTAGGTTTAAAATCTTATTTTCTCTTACGTCCTAGAGGATGCTGGGGACTCCGTAAGGACCATGGGGATTATACCAAAGCTCCCAATCGGGCGGGAGAGTGCGGATGACTCTGCAGTACCGACTGAGCAAATGCTAGGTCCTCATCAGCCAGGGTATCAAACTTGTAGAATTTAGCAAAAGTGTTTGACCCCGACCAAGTTGCTGCTCGGCAAAGCTGTAATGCCGAGACGCCCCGGGCAGCCGCCCAAGAAGAGCCCACCTTCCTAGTGGAATGGGCCTTTACTGAATGCGGTAACGTCAATCCAGCCGTAACATAAGCCTGCTGAATCGTGTTACAGATCCAGCGAGCAATAGTCTGCTTCGAAGCAGGCGCGCCAATCTTGTGTGCAGCATACAGGACAAACAATGCATCTGTTTTCCTAATTCTAGCCGTCCTGGCTACATACATTTTTAAGGCCCTGACTACATCCAGGGACATGGAATCCTCCAAGTCACTCGTAGCCACAGGCACCACTATAGGTTTGTTCATATGAAATGAAGACACCACCTTGGGTAAAAATTGAGGACGAGTCCTCAATTCCGCTCTATCCACATGAAAAATCAAGTAAGGGCTCTTGTAAGACAAGGCCGCCAATTCTGACACATGCCTCGCAGAAGCCGAGGCTAACAACATGACCACCTTCCAGGTCAGAAATTTTAAGTCCACCGTTTTAAGGGGTTCAAACCAGTGTGATTTAAGGCACTGCAACACCACGTTCAGGTCCCATGGTGCCACTGGGGGCACAAAAGGAGGCTGGATGTGCAGTACTCCTTTTACAAAAGTCTGTACTTCTGGAAGAAAAGCCAATTCCTTCTGAAAGAATATTGACAAAGCCGAAATCTGTACTTTAACAGAGCCTAACTTTAGGCCCATATCCACTCCTGTCTGTAGGAAGTGGAGAAAAAGACCCAGATGGAAATCTTCCGTAGGAGCATTCTTGGTTTCACACCAAGAGACATATTTCCGCCAGATACGGTGATAATGTTTTGACGTCACCTCCTTCCTAGCCTTTATTAGAGTAGGTATGACCTCCTCCGGAATACCCTTCTCCGCTAGGATCCGGCGTTCAACCACCATGCCGTCAAACGTAACCGCGGTAAGTCTTGGAACAGATAGGGCCCCTGCTGTAACAGGTCCTCTCTTAGAGGAAGAGGCCAAGGATCTTCTGTGAGCATCTCCTGAAGATCTGAGTACCAGGCCCTTCGAGGCCAGTCTGGAACAATGAGTATTGTCTGAACTCTTTTTCGTCTTATGATCCTCAACACTTTTGTGATGAGAGGAAGCGGAGGAAACACATAGACCGACTGGAACACCCATGGCGTTACCAGAGCGTCTACTGCTATTGCCTGAGGGTCCCGGGACCTGGCACAATACCTCCAAAGCTTCTTGTTGAGGCGTGACGCCATCATGTCTATTTGAGGAACTCCCCAGAGACCCGTTATCTCTGCAAAGACTTCTTGATGAAGTCCCCACTCTCCTGGATGGAGATCGTGTCTGCTGAGGAAGTCTGCTTCCCAGTTGTCCACTCCCGGAATGAAGACAGCTGACAGAGCGCTTACGCGATTTTCCGCCCAGCGAAGAATCCTGGTGGCTTCCGCCATCGCGACTCTGCTTCTTGTCCCGCCTTGGCGGTTCACATGAGCTACTGCTGTGACATTGTCTGATTGAATCAGAACCGGTAGGTTGCGAAGAAGATTCTCCGCTTGTCGAAGGCCGTTGTATATGGCCCTTAGCTCCAACACGTTGATGTGTAGACAGGACTCCTGGTCTGACCATAGTCCCTGAAAATTTCTTCCTTGGGTGACTGCTCCCCATCCTCGGAGGCTCGCGTCCGTGGTTACCAGGATCCAGTCCTGAATGCCGAACCTGCGACCCTCTAGAAGGTGAGCACTTTGTAGCCACCATAGAAGAGACACCCTGGCCCTGGGGGACAGTGTTATTTTTTGATGTAATTGTAGATGGGACCCGGACCATTTGTCCAGAAGATCCCATTGAAACGTCCTTGCATGGAACCTGCCAAAGGGAATGACCTCGTAAGTTGCCACCATTTTCCCTAGAACCCGAGTGCATTGATGAGCTGACACTCTTTTCGGCTTTAGTAGTTCTCGTACCATGTTCTGGAGGTCCTGGACTTTTTCCAACGGGAGGAAAACTTTCTTTTGTTCCGTGTCCAGTATCATGCCTAGGAACGGTAGTCGAGTTGTCGGAACCAACTGTGACTTTGGTAGATTGAGAATCCACCCATGTTGTTGAAGCACTCTCTGAGAGAGTGACACATTCTCCAGTAATTGCTCTCTTGATCTCGCTTTTATCAGGAGATCATCCAAGTATGGGATAATTGTGACTCCTCGCTTGCGCAGGATCACCATCATTTCCGCCATTATCTTGGTGAAAATACTCGGGGCCGTGGACAGCCCAAACGGCAATGTCTGAAACTGATAATGACAATCCTGTACCGCGAATCTCAGGTACTCCTGATTAGAGGGATATATGGGGACATGAAGGTAAGCATCCTTTATGTCCAGTGACACCATAAAATCCCCCCCTTCCAGGCAGGCTATCACCGCTCGGAACGATCCCATCTTGAATTTGAATCTTTTCAGGTACAGGTTCAGGGATTTTAGGTTTAAAATGGGCCTTACCGAACCATCCGGCTTCGGAACCACAAATAGGGTTGAATAATACCCTTTTCCCTGTTGGCTCAAGGGAACCCTGATAATCACTCGCTGTTGACACAGCATTTGAATTGCAGCTAGCACTACTTCCCGCTCTGGGGTAGAAGCTGGTAAGGCCGACTTGAAAAATCGGCGTGGGGGCACCTCTTCGAATTCCAGCTTGTAGCCCTTTGAGACTATTTCTATCACCCAAGAGTCCACGTCTGACTGAACCCATACTTGGCTGAATAGTCGAAGGCGTGCCCCCACCTGTGCGGACTCCCGCAGGGGAGCTCCAGCGTCATGCGGTAGACTTAGCGGAAGCCGGGGAGGACTTCTGCTCTTGGGAACCAGCCGCAGCAGGTGTCCTCTTGCGAGGAAAGAGGAGCCCCAACTTCTTCCGGATCTATGCGACCGAAAGGAATGCATCTGATATTGTGGGGGTTTCTTTTGCTGTTGGGGAACAAAAAGGTAAAAAGGTCGACTTACCCGCGGTAGCTGTAAAGATCAGGTCAGCGAGGCCGTCCCCAAACAATACCTCACCTTTGTAAGGTAAAACCTCCATATGCCTTTTTGAGGGGATGCGGTCAACTTCCCATTGGACTGGATCCCGGCGGTCGAAATACCGACGCCGGAATCCCGACCGCCACAATCCCGACATATTCTCCCTCCGTGGGTGTCCACGACACCCATAGAGGGAGAATATAATAGTGTGCCGAGCGTAGCGAGGCACCGTGCCCGCAGCGTGGCGAGCGAAGCGAGCCCGCAAGGGGCTGCGTTCCGCTCGCCACCCCTGTCGGGATTGTGTGGTCGGGATTCCGGCGTCGGTATTTCGACCGCCGGGATCCCGTCCAGCGGGATTACGTACTGATCCCTTTTTGAGTCTGCATCCCCCGTCCATTGGCGGATCCATAAGGCTCTTCTTGCCGAAATAGCCATAGCATTGGCTCTTGAACCCAGTAAACCAATGTCTCTTTGAGCGTCCCTCATATATAAGACTGCATCCTTAATATGAGCTAATGTTAACAAAATTGTATCCCTATCTAGGGTATCAAATTCAGCTGACAGTGTATCCGTCCAAACTGCTACTGCACTACATACCCATGCCGACGCAATTGCTGGTCTAAGCAAAGTACCAGTATGAGTGTAGATAGACTTTAGTGTAGTCTCTTGCCTGCGGTCTGCAGGATCCTTGAGGGCCGCTGTGTCAGGGGACGGTAGCGCCACCTTCTTGGAAAGGCGTGTTAAGGCTTTGTCCGCTGTGGGAGAGGATTCCCAATGTACCCTGTCCTGTGTAGGGAAAGGGTACGCCATAAGAATCCTTTTGGGAATCTGCAGTTTCTTATCTGGAGTTTCCCATGCTTTTTCACATAACTCATTAAGTTCATGGGAAGGAGGAAAGTTTATAACTTGTTTCTTTCCCTTAAACATTTGTATCCTCGTGTCGGGCACCGAGGGCTCATCAGTGATATGTAACACATCTTTTATTGCAATAATCATGCACTGAATACTTTTTGTCACCCTGGGGTGCAATCTTGCTTCATCATAGTCGACACTGGAATCAGAGTCCGTGTCGGTATCTGTGTCCCTTATTTGTGAGAAGGGACGTTTCTGAGACCCCGACTCCCTCTGGAGCTAATGGTGTCCAGTAGCCTAAGAAGCAGAGCCCTTAACTCTTAAGAAGTGGGTCTGCTTCTCTCCCCTCAGTCCCACGATGCAGGGAGTCTGTTGCCAGCAGAGCTCCCTGAAAATAAAAAACCTAACAAAATTATTTTTACAGAAAACTCAGGAGAGCTCCCTGTAATGCACCCTCCTCTGGGCACAAGATCTAACTGAGGTCTGGAGGAGGGGCATAGAGGGAGGAGCCAGTGCACACCAAACTAGAAAGTTCTTTTAGGTGCCCATGTCTCCTGCGGAGCCCGTCTATACCCCATGGTCCTTACTGAGTCCCCAGCATCCTCTAGGACGTAAGAGAAATTAAAATTGTAATTTCCATAGCAAAAAAAACCTCTTAACTGGCATGGTCAGATTTCATGCAACTGCACTGTCCCACCCTGTCCCCCTGTTTTTGACGAGGAGATCCGTTCTGCAGATGTGCATAATATAATGTTTAAATATTTAAAAAAATACTTTTTCAACTTTATTAAATAAAATACATTTTAAAAAACAATGTTGTTAACGCTTTTGAAGGGGAAAAATCGTCAGTTAAGTGGTTAAAATTCACTTAAAATGAGAGATATGCGCATTTCAGTCTCTGTTAATCACTACTTTGAAATTCTAACGCTGACGAGCCTCAAACCTAAATCAAATGCTATGTGGCTTGACTTTAGCACACGTCCTCTTTGGCCGACTAGCGCTAGGGTTAATTGTGAGACAATGGCTGACAGGCCACCAATTCATTGTGTTTCTACAGAAGTGACCTGGGGTCGGTGTAAACCAGATGTAAGTGACCACTGCCTGCGGACAGATGTCAGGGGTGCAGATGTATTTTGTACAGATGTACTTGTTCTAATTGTTTGGTGGGTATCCAGGGAGAATCAGAGCAATTGGAAATAATGTATTCAAGCGGGGGAGAGACACTGCAAAGTGTGGCAGTCAGCATCATCCTGTTTATGGGATCATAAATTTACAAACAAAGGATTTCCTCCCAATTAGCCAATTTTAGAGTTTTTGGGGCAGAAGAGCTTACAAAACATACTGAAATAAATCTTTACTGACAAAGAAGGTACAAAATATTAACTTGTATGTCATGAAGTTCCCTATGTCTCTGAAACAGACTTTCCACCCCATTACCAAGCACTGGTTCTAGAAATAAACACTTTCTTGGTACATACCTTTTGGGAGAAATCTATTCTGGTATTGCCATTTCTTATTTAATCTATATTAGGAAGAATACAGTTGGTAAAAGCAGTAAATGTTCTAGGATATCTCTGGCCTTCTGGAACAGAGTAGTACCAAAGATGTCATCACGTGTAGCACAAATGTATAGGGAAAATCTAGAGATTTACAGAGGGTACAGTTGTATTCCATATGCTGTTATCCGTTACATTTCAAATCACGGCCTAATTTCTGACAATGTATAATCTATAACGAAATCTGTTTATTTTGATTCTATTTTTAGGTTTTATATTTAAAGCTTTTTCTAATTAGTTAAGCTTGGTCTTTGTCTCTCTGTGTTACAATGCATCTGTTAAATATTGGGTTTCTATTGCTTCCTCTTACATAGTTTTCTGCTCAGGTGCACTTGGACACAGCCCTACAAGCCATTAAAACACTTTAAATGGGCATATACCAATCCTCTACTGTGTGCATTGTGCTTCCTTGTAAATCAAATCTTCATTAGACACATCCCTGAGCCATACAACAATAAAAGTGTCCTCTTATCTTTCCCCAGTAAAGTGCCATGCAGAAGAATAAAAGGATACAAATATTCCTGCCTAAAGTACCCGTGAAATGGCTTCTTTTCTGCACTGGTAGGCACACTTCTTAGTAATCGCATTATATTGAGGAGATGAGAGAGTCAATGGCTTTTTAGAAGCATAGATGCTTTCAGTGGAAAAAGAATAGGAAAATCTAGCCCTTTTATGTCAAATAATGAGTGTGACCAGGATAGTTAACTATATTGTTTGAACTGTAATTTATGGTTTAAATGTCCTTGTCATGTGAGTCTATATTTTCTGTATCACCTTATACTGATTAATAATGAAGGCCATATGTATTCATTCTTATAATCCTACAAATAGAAATATAATCATGTAGATTCAAACCACACAACACACTATTCCAATTATAATTGTATGTTTTTTACTACCCACTGCGAAGCACATTACCAACAGTCCACAATCAACAGGAATTTAGATTGCAGAATGAGAAAATGCAGCGTAAAATACCATTTAGCCCTTTTACATCAGATAATAGATGCTTCTTATATAGGTTTTTGATACATAAAGAAAAGGAGAGTTATGGTAGACTTACCATGGTTAACTCTCTTTCTGCGAGGTACACTGGGTTCCACAGGGAAAACATTGGGGTGTAGAGCGGGATCTTGATCCAGAGGTACAGCAAAGCGTTAAGCAGTGCTTAAAGTGGTCCTAGAGAGGTGGTGGAACTCACCTCCCCCCGGCACCCATGCAATAAAAGTATTGCCCCCAAAAAGGCGTGGTCTCAAACCGAAAGGGGCATGGTCACACAATAGTAATAATGCCCACAGTAGTAGCACCCCAATACACATAATGCCCACAGTAGTAGCACCCCGTAATACACAATGCCCACAGCAGTAGCGCCCCTTTTACAATGACCACAGTAGTAGTGCTCCTTATGCAATGTCCTCTGTACTGGTAGTGCCCCTTATATAGAGCCCATAGTAGTGGTGCTCCTTATGCAATGCCCCCAGTAGTTGTGCCCCTTATGTCCCCAGGAGTGATGCCCCTTATGAAGTGCCCCTTTACAATGCCCTCATTAGTAGTGCCCCAATTAGTAATGCCCTTAATGGTAATGGCCCTGTGTAGTATTGCCCCCAGTAGTAATGTTGCCTGTAGTAATGCCCCCTTGTAGTTTAGCCCCGCTGTAGTAATGCCCCTGTAGTTTGCCCCCAGTAATAATGCCCCTGTAGTTATGCCACCAGTAGTAATGCACCCCTGTAGTTAGCCCCATGTAGCTTGCCCCAAGTAGTAATGCCCCTGTAGTTTAGTCCTCATGTAGTTTGACCCATGTAGTTTAGCCCCCAGCGGTAATGCCCCCTGTAGTTTAGCCCCTGCAGTTATGCCCCCAGTAGTTTAGCCCCCCAGTAGTAATGCCCCCAGTAGTTTAGCCGCATGTAGTTTGCCCCAAGTAGGAATGCCCCCAGTAGTTTAGCCCCTGCAGTTATGCCCCCTGTAGTTTAGCCCCCCAATAGTAATGCTCCCAGTAGTTTAGCCCCATGTAGTTTGCCCCAAATAAGAATGCCCCCAGTAGTTTAGCCCCTGCAGTTATGCCCCCTGTAGTTTAGCCCCCCAGTAGTAATGCCCCCAGTAGTTTAGCCCCATGTAGTTTGCCCCCAGTAGTTTAGCCCCTGTAGTTATGCCCCACTGTAGTTTGCCCCCTTGTAGTTTAGCCCCCCTGTAGTTGTGTCCCAGTAGTAATGCCCCTGTAGTTATGCCACCAGTAGTAATGCACCCCTGTAGTTAGCCCCATGTAGATTGCCCCAAGTAGTAATGCCCCCAGTAGTAATGCCCTCTGTAGTTTGCCACCTTGTAGTTTAGCCCCCCTGTAGTAATGCCCGTTGTAGTTTAGCCCCCCTGTAGTTTAGTCCCCAAATAGTAATGCCCCCAGTAGTTTAGCCCCTGTAGTTATGCCCTCAGTAGTGTGCCCCAAGTACTAATGCCCCAGTAGCAATGCACCCCTGTAGTTTGCCCCCAGTAGTTTACCCCTTGTAGTTTGCCCCCTGTAGCTTGCCCCCAGCAGACGCGCCTTAAGAAAAAAAAAAAAACCACCATACTTACCAAGCCCCGCTCCCGCGTCTGACCGCTGTGATGCTCCCGGCATCCAGCTCCCTGCACTATGAGAGAGACGTCATGACGTCTCTCTCATAGCGCACACTAGAGCTGGGAGCCGGAAGCAGGAGCTCAGTACTGAGCTCCTGCCGCCGGGCTTCCACTGTGCGGGAGAGCCGGGCGCCGCTGATAACAGTGGGCGCCCGGCATCTCCCTGCGGAGCCGGCACCCATCGGGTTAGGTGAGCCGGAACTGCATTCCTTCTTCAAGTGGAACTGACGGAACACAGTTCCGCCCCGTTCTGGCTCACTTTAACCCCTGGCGTTGACTGTCCCAGGATGCATTGGGGCCTCCTCTATAACCCCGCCTCCAGGCACTCAGAGCTCAGTTTCGTTAACCAGTCCAATGCAGGACCAGGTAAAAGAGAAGGCAGATGTTAGTCACATAGAACCACAATCTCACGACAGGAGAGGGTACCAGCGACTAATGCCATACAACCCAAAGAAGCTAGGTGCATCAGAGGTGGGCGCCCTATGGAACCCAGTGTACCTCGCAGAAAGAGAGTTAACCATGGTAAGCCTACCATAACTCTCCTTTTTTGCAGCAGGGTACACTGTGTTCCACAGGGAAAACATTGGGGATGTCCTAAAGGAAGCATCCTGGGAGGCGGAAGTATCAAAGGCATAGAATCTAATGAACGTGTTCACTGAGGACCACGTAGCTGCCTTGCACAATTGTTCTGGGAACGCAGCATGACGGGCCACCCAAGAAGGTCCAACAGACCGAGAAGAATGGGCTTTAACTGCAGCAGGAGCAATCACCATTCTAATCCATCTGGCCAAGGTTTGCTTATTCGCAGGCGAGCCACGTTTGTGACAACCAAACAAAACAAAAAGGGAATCTGACCTCCTGATAGAGTCAGTCCTCTCCACATAGATACGGAGAGCCCTAACCACATCCAAAGAACGTTCTTTGGAAGACAAATCCGAAGAGACAGGCCGGAACCACAATCTCTTGGTTAAGGTGAAATGATGACACCACCTTAGGCAGATAACCTGAGCGAGTTCGTAGAACTGCCCGGTCCCGGTGGAATATGACAAAGGGTGGACGACAGGACAAAGCGCCTAAGTCAGACACCCGTCTTGCAGAGGCAATGGCCAGCAAGAACAGTACCTTGGCTGTGAGCCATTTAAGGTCCACCGATTCAAGAGGTTCAAATGGAGACTCTTGCAGAGCATTCAGCACAACAGACAAACCCCATGGAGACACAGGAGGGACATAGGGAGGCTGAATCTGAATAACGTCATGTCTGAACATCAGGTATAGAGGCAACTTTCTCTGAAATCAAACCGACAAGGCAGATATATGCACCTTGAGGGAGGCCAGACGAAGACCTAAGTCCAGGCCTCTTTGCAGAAAAGCCAGTATTCTGGAAGTTCTAAATCTATGGACATCGTAATTCTTCTCAGCACACCAGGTGAAGTAAGAATTCCAAACCCTGTAATAAATCCGGGCAGAGGCCGATTTGCGGGCTTTCAACATCGTGTGAATAACCACTTCTGAAAATCCTTTGGCTCTCAGGAGTGATGCTTCAAGGGCCACGCCGTCAAAGCCAGTCTGGCCAGGTCTGGATAGAGACAAGGGCCCTGCACAAGGAGGTCTAGTCGTTGAGGAAGTATAAGGGGATGCCCCATCGATAGACCCTGCTGGTCTGAGAACCAATGCCATCTGGGTCACGCTGGAGCGACTAGAAGCAGCCATCCTCCTTCCTGTTTTCAGAGCGTCCACGAACGTGGCTTGAAGATCCCTTGATCCGAAGACTGGAACCTTGTGATTGTGTCGAGATGCCAATAGGTCTACGTCCGGTAGACCCCACCTGTCCACTAGGAGTTGAAAGACTTCTGGATGAAGACTCCACTCTCCGTCATGTACATCCTGGCGACTGAGGTAGTCCGCTTACCAGTTCAGGACACCCAGAATGAACACTGCTGATATACTTGGCAGATGGCGTTCTGCTCAACAAAGGATTTTTAACACTTCCTTCATAGCCATGTGGCTTCGAGTGCCGCCTTGATGGTTTATGTATGCCACTGTCGTGGCATTGTCTGACCATACTTGAACCGGTCTGTTCCGTACCAGAGGCAGGGCGAGTGATTATGCAGTGAACACCGCCCTCAGCTCGGATGTTTATTGGGAGGAGTGATTCTTCCTTGGTTCACCGACCCTGAAAAGAGTATTGCTCCAACACCGCTCCCCATCCCCTCAAACTGGAATCCGTCATCATGAGGACCCAGTTGTGGATCCAGAAGGGATGGCCCCTGCTCAACTGCTAGTCCTGGAGCCACCAGGTCAGCGAGAAACGAACCTCCAGATTCAACAAGATCATTTGGGATCTGATCCGATGAGACAGGCCGTCCCACATGGCCTGCCGTTGCAGAGGGCAGGAATGAAATTGAGCGAACTCCACCATGTTGAACGTCGACACCATCAGGCCAAGTACCTACATCGCTGAGTGAATCAACACTCTGGGGTGACGGATGAAGTGTGTTATCCTGTCCTGGATTTTCAGGACCTTGTCTGGAGACAGGAACAGTCTCTGACTGTGTGTGTCCAGAAGTGCCCCTAGGTGCACCATGCTCTGAGCTGGGACCAGCGAGGACTTCTTCCAATTGATCAGCCATCCGTGGGCTTGTAAGCAACTCACCGACAATTGTAGATGACTGAGGAGGACATCATGGGAACTCGCCAGAATCAGCAGATCATCCAAGTATGGCAGGATTCTGACTCCCTGTCGATGGAGGTGTGCCGCCATCATGGCCATAACCTTGGTGAAGATCCGAGGAGCCGTGGCCAGTCCGAATGGCAGAGCCTGGAATTGGTAGTGACTGTCGCCAATAGCAAACCGCAGGAACTGCTGATGCAATATGGCAATAGGAATATGCAGATAAGCATCCTGTATATCTAGGGATACCGTGTAATCTCTGGGTTCCATCGCCAGCACAATAGAGCGCAATGTTTCCATATGAAACTTGGCGACCCTCACAAATTTGTTCAGTGACTTGAGGTTGGCTCCTGACTATTTGGGTGGTGATGACTGGATGTAATGATCTCTAACGGTCATTTACTGACCGAAGTCGACAGACGGATAAGTGATATTTTCATCTTGCTATCATTATGTTTCAAGCTGGATATGCAGGCACAATGATTGCCATGTCGTTTGTTCATATAACATTTGCGGCACTCGGAGTCTTGAAAAACAATGCAGTGTATTGGAAAGTCACTCCATGAGGTCCAACGTTTCGGGGCTAGCGTGCCCCTTTGTCAAGGTGTAAAACAGTATACAATAGTGAAAAACATACCTTTATAGTGAGTGAAGAAGCCCCATTAGTGCGCGCGGTGGACGCCTCCCGGTCACGGAGCCCGGCGTCTTCCGCTGAATTCATCAAAATGTGCCTGTCCGGTACCATGGAAACCAGATGCCCGTCGTAGCCGATATGACTCACTGGTGGACAAGTGAGCAGTGAATGAAAACTACAGATACCCCACACCAGTAGAAACCTTAGTATATCAGAGCGGTGTAACCATACTTTATAGGTATAAAGACATCCTTCAAATAAGACACATGAATGGACGGTATAAATTATAAGGTAATGACTCACTAATTATAAAGTGAAGAGACAACACACTAGACAGTGAGGGTTTATGTCATACACAGAGTAGCAGCTCGTGACAATGTACCACAAAGGTTACATGTGTGCTAGCTGGTAGGCGTTGGAATAAGAATATTAACCACAGCTGATGTAAAATGAAACTATAATATGGTCAAACAGCTGAGAGACTACTAAGGTGATATAGTGTCACTAGTAAAGATGACGTGAACTCAAAAATGAAAAAAAGTAGTGAATAAAAAGATAAGTAACCTGAGGGGAGAGTGGAAACTTAGAGGGAAGATGGATAATGACTAAATAGTCAGCGGTATACAGTGTAAAAACAGGTAGGTAAGCACATATAATTGCAGTGTGGAGAGCTCATATAGTTGCAATATGAGAAACAAGATATGGCGGGATCCCATGGCAAAACTGGAACTAACTACTTGTGAATGAATAAATTCCAGGGTATCAACTCATTAAGGCCCCTGGGATTAATAGTTCCTAGTTTGTAGATCCATTTGGCTTCCATCCGGAGGAGTCTGCCTTCACGGTCACCTCCTCTTAGGGTTTTGTTTTACATGGTCGATTACCATGTGCTTCAGGTCATTGATGGAGTGTCCTGCTTCTGCGAAGTGTCTGGTGACCGGGTGATCCGCAGCTTTTCCAGAGGTGGCTTGTTTAATTGCAGACCTGTGAAGGGCCATTCGTTCCCTCATAGTTCTAATTGACTTTCCCACATAAACCAAATTACAGGGGCAAACTATAATGTAAATTATATAGGAGGAAGTACAAGTGAGGAAATGCTTGATGTTAATGAGTCTCTCCGGGCTCTGTGACCGGGAGGCGTCCACCGCGCGCATTAATGGGGCTTCTTCACTCACTATAATAGGATTTTAATACCTACCAGTAAATCCTTTTCTCCTAGTCCGTAGAGGATGCTGGGGACTACAAAAGGACCATGGGGTATAGACGGGATCCGCAGGAGACATGGGCACACTATAAGACTTTGAATGGGTGTGAACTGGCTCCTCCCTCTTTGCCCCTCCTCCAGACCTCAGTTATAGGAACTGTGCCTAGGGAGACGGACATTTTGAGGAAAAGGATTTTTGTTAAACTAAGGGTGAGACACATACCAGCTCACACCACAACACACCGTACAACTGGATTACCAGGAATACCAGATAACAGTATGAACGAAAGACAGCAACAAGCTGAACATAAGCGATACACAACCTTCGTGTAACTGAAAACAACAACTAACAATACAAGTGCAAGTAACAGTCCGCACTGGGATGGGCGCCCAGCATCCTCTACGGGCTAGGAGAAAAGGATTTACCGGTAGGTATTAAAATCCTATTTTCTCATACGTCCTAGAGGATGCTGGGGACTCCAAATGGACCATGGGGACTATACCAAAGCTCCAGACCAGGCGGGAGAGTGTGGACGACTCTGCAGCACCGATTGAGCAAACATGAGGTCCTCATCAGCCAGGGTATCAAACTTGTAGAACTTAGCAAAAGTGTTTGAACCCGACCACGTAGCTGCTCGGCAAAATTGAAGTGCCGAGACTCCTCGGGCAGCCGCCCAAGATGAGCCCACCTTCCTGGTAGAATGGCCCTTCACTGACTTTGGCAACGGCAATCCAGCCGTAGAATGAGCGTGCTGAATCGTATTACAAATCCAGCGTGCAATAGTCTGCTTGGAAGCAGGATTTCCAATCTTGTTGGAAGCATATAGGACAAACAGAGCATCCGTTTTCCTAACAAGAGCCGTTCTGGCGACATAAATTTTCAAAGCTCTTACGACATCGAGAGATTTTGGCACCGCCACGGCATCCATAGCCACAGGCACCACAATAGGTTGATTTATGTGAAACGAAGAAACCACGTTCGGCAGAAATTGTTGACGAGTCCTCAATTCCGCTCTATCCACATGGAAAATCAAATATGGGCTCTTGTGAGACAAAGCCGCCAATTCCGACACTCATCTGGCGGACGCCAAGGCCAAAAGCATGACCACTTTCCAAGTGAGAAATTTCAACTCACACTTTCGCAAAGGTTCAAACCAGGGAGACATAAGAAAGTGTAACACCACGTCAAGAGCCCACGGTGCCACGGGTGGCACAAACGGAGGATGGATATGCAGCACTCCCTTCACGAAAGTCTGAACTTCAGGAAGGGCGGCCAATTCTTTTTGAAAGAAAATAGATAAAGCCGAAATCTGCACTTTGATGGAACCCAGTTTTAGGCCTGCATCCACACCTGCCTGCAAAAAATGGAGGAAACGACCCAGCTGAAACTCCTCCGTAGGAGCTTTCTTGGCTTCACACCACGACACATATTTTCTCCAAATACGGTGATAATGCTTCGCCGTGACCTCCTTTCTAGCCTTAAGGAGAGTGGGGATGACTTCCCCAGGAATACCCTTTCGAGCTAGGATTTGGCGTTCAACCTCCACGCCGTCAAACGCAGCCGCGGTAAGTCTTGAAATACGCATGGCCCCTGCAGTAACAGGTCCTCTCTGAGAGGAAGCGGCCAAGGATCTTCTATGAGCAATTCCTGAAGATCCGGATACCAGGCCCTCCGTGGCCAATCTGGAACGACGAGTACTGCCGGAACCCTTGTTCGTCTTATGATCCTCAACACTTTTGGAATGAGAGGAAGTGGAGGGAACACATATACCGACTGAAACACCCACGGAGTTACCAGGGCGTCCACTGCACTGGCTTGGGGGTCCCTTGACCTGGAACAATACCTCAGAAGTTTCTTGTTGAGGCGAGACGCCATCATGTTTATTTGAGGAATTCCCCAACACCTTGTCACTTCTGCAAATACCTCTTGATGAAGAGCCCACTCTCCTGGATGGAGATCGTGTCTGCTGAGGAAGTCTGCTTCCCAGTTGTCCAAGCCCAGAAGGAAGACTGCTGACAGAGCGCTCACGTGCTTATCCGCCCAGCGGAGAACTCTTGTGGCCTCCGCCATCGCTGCTCTGCTCTTTGTTCCGCCCTGGCGGTTTACATACGCCACCGCTGTTACGTTGTCCGACTGAATCAGGACAGGTAGACCTCGAAGGTGTTCCCCATGCAGAAGGCCGTTGTAAATGGCTCTTAACTCCAGAACGTTTATGTGGAGACAAGTTTCCTGGCTTGACCATTTTCCCTGGAAACTTCTTCCTTGTGTGACTGCTCCCCAGCCTCGGAGACTTGCATCCGTGGTCAGCAGGACCCAATCCTGGATCCCGAACCTGCATCCCTCTAGAAGGTGAGAACTTTGCAGCCACCACAGAAGAGATATTCTGGTCCTGGAAGATAGACTTATTTTCCGGTGCATGTGCAGGTGAGACCGGGACCATTTGTCCAGCAGGTCCCACTGAAACACCCGGGCATGACACCTGCCAAACGGAATGGCTTCGTAAGCCGCAACCATCTTCCCTAGCACTCGAGTGCATAGATGAATCGACACTCTTGCCGGTTTCAGAATCTCCTTGACCATGCATTGGATTTCCAGAGCTTTTTCCGCTGGAGGAAACACTTTCTGCAGGTCCGTGTCCAGGATCATGCCCAAGAAAGGCAGCCGAGTTGTCGGAATCAACTGAGACTTTGGCAAATTTAGAATCCAACCATGATGTTGTAGAACCGTCAGGGAGAGTTCCACATTTCTTAGCAATTGGTCTTTTGATCTCGCCTTTATCAGGAGATCGTCCAAGTAAGGGATAATTGTGACACCCTGCTTGTGTAGGAGTACCATCATTTCCGCCATCACTTTGGTGAAGACCCTCGGGGCCGTGGAAAGCCCAAACGGCAATGTCTGAAATTGGTAATGATAATCCTGCACCGCAAATCTCAGGAAAGCTTGATGTGGAGGATATATCGGGACGTGTATGTAGGCATCTTTTATGTCGACTGACGCCATAAAATCCCCCCCTTCTAGACTGGAGATCACTGCTCGAAGAGATTCCATCTTGAACTTGAAAGTTTTTAAATACAGATTGAGGGATTTTAGGTTCAGGATCGGTCTGACCGAGCCGTCCGGCTTTGGCACGACAAAGAGGCTCGAATAAAACCCTTCTCCCCGTTCGGGACAATGACACTCTGTTGACACAGCTTTTGTATCGCAGCACTCACTACTTCCCTTTCTGGGATAGAAACTGGCAAGGCTGATTTGAAAAATTGGTGGGGGGGCACCTCCTGAAACTCCAGTTTGTACCCTTGGGACACTATTTCTAACACCCAAGGATCTAGGCCCGAGTGAAACCAGACCTGACTGAAGAGTCGGAGATGCGCCCCCACCGGCACGGACTCCCGTAGGGGAGCCCCAGCGTCATGCGGTGGACTTGGCAGAGGCCGGGGAGGACTTTTGCTCCTGGGAGCCTGACACAGCAGGCGACCTTTTACCCCTTCCTCTACCTTTTGAAGCAAGGAAGGACGAGCCTCTTCCTTTTTTTGTATTTATTAGGCCGAAAGGACTGCTTCTGATAATGGGGCGCCTTTTTCTATTGTGCTGGAACATAAGGAAGAAAAGATGACTTACCCACTGTAGCAGTAGACACCAGATCAGCGAGGCCGTCACCAAACAAGACACTACCTTTATATGGGAGGGCATCCATAGCTTTCTTGGAGTCGGCATCCGCATTCCATTGATGAATCCACAGCGCTCTCCTGGCCGAGACTGCCATGGCATTGGCCCTTGATCCCAATAGGCCAATATCCCTCGCCGCATCCTATAGGTAAGCTGCAGCGTCCCTGATATAACCGAGAGTCAAAAGAATGTTATCCCTATCCAGGGTATCCATGTCAGATGCCAAATTATCAGCCCACTTAGCAATAGCACTACTCACCCATGCCGACGCCACGGCAGGTCTGAGGAGAGCACTCGTAGTGACATAAATGGCCTTTAATGTCGTTTCCTGCTTATGATCCGCAGGGTCCTTGAGGGCAGCAGTGTCAGGAGACGGAAGCGCCACCTTCTTGGGCAGCCGTGACAGAGCTTTGTCCACATTGGGAGATGACTCCCACTTTTCCCTGTCGTCAGAGGGGAAAGGATACGCCATAAAAAATCTCTTGGGAATGTGCCACCTTTTATCAGGCGATTCCCAAGCCTTTTCACAAAGAGCGTTCAGTTCATGAGAGGGGGAAACGTCACCTCAGGCTTCTTTCCCTTATACAAACAAATCCTTGTATCAGGAACAGCGGGTAGTTCAGAAATATGTAAAACATCTTTAATAGCCACAATCATGTACTGAATACTCTTAACCAATTTTGGATGTAAACTGGCCTCACTATAGTCGACACTGGAGTCAGAGTCCGTGTCGGTATCCGTCTCAGCTATCTGGGTAAATGAACGCTTTTGTGACCCTGAGGGGACCTGTACCTGGGACAAGGCGTCCTCCATGGATTTTCTCCACGTTTGTGTCTGAGAATCAGATTTATCCAGCCTTTTAGACAATAACGCCACATTTGCATTCAATGTACTCAACATATTCACCTAAACAGCAGTCGGCGGTGCCGACAGAGTCACTCCCAAATCCTTCTCTGCGCCCCCAGTAACTTCCTCCGGGGAGGAGCACTCAGCCTCAGACATGTCGACACACCTTACCAACACGCACACACTCACACTGGCTATAGGGGACAGACCCACAGGGAAGCCTGTTAGAGAAACACAGAGGGAGTTTACCAGCTCACACCCCAGCGCCCATATAATACTGAGAAGGAATATATGATGTCTGCGCTGTTATAATAGCACCAAATAACTGTGCCCCCCCTTCCGTTTTGCTCCCTGTACTCTGTACTTGATCAGGAGAGTGGAGGTCCGGGCCAGCGTCTCTGCAAGTCTGTGAAGAGAGAAAATGGCGCTTGTAAGCTGTGAGGGCTAAGCCACGCCCCCTCCCGGCGCGCTGTAGTCCCGCTCGATTTTGAATATTTATACTGGCGGGGGCTTATATTTAGTGCCTAGGCACTTATAATATAACTTTTTTAGCCAGTCTAACCTTCAGTAACATGCTGCCCAGGGCGTCCCCCCTGCACCCTGTAAGTGCCGTTGGATGTATGTGTGGGAGCATGGCGCGCAGCGCGACCGCTGCGCTGTAACTCGTTACAGAAGTCTTCTGCCGTCACTGAAGTCTTCTGTTCTTCTATATACTCACCCTGCTTCTTTCTTCTGGCTGCTGTGAGGGGGTTGACGGCGCGGCTCCGGGAACAAGCAGCTAGGCGCACCAAGTGATCGAACCCTCTGGAGCTAATGGTGTCCAGTAGCCTAAGAAGCAGAGCCTTTACCTCAGAAGAAGTAGGTCTGACTTCTCTCCCCTCACTCCCACGAAGCAGGGAGCCCGTAGCCAGCAGGTCTCCCTGAAAATAAAAAACCTAACAAAAGTCATTCTAGAGAAACTCAGTAGAGCTCCCCTAGTGTGTGTCCAGTCTCTCTGGGCACAGAATCTAACTGAGGTCTGGAGGAGGGGCATAGAGGGATGAGCCAGTGCACTCCCATTCAAAGTCTTATAGTGTGCCCATGTCTCCTGCGGATCCCGTCTATACCCCTTGGTCCTTTTGGAGTCCCCAGCATCCTCTAGGACGTAAGAGAAAAAGGTATGTTTTTCACTATTGTATACTGTTTTACACCTTGACAAAGGGGCACGCTAGCCCCGAAACGTTGGACCTCATGGAGTGACTTTCCAATACACTGCATTGTTTTTCAAGACTCCGAGTGCCGCTTCATTATTTTCAGCTTTGTTCTACACCATTTGTTGCAAGAGGGCACCGGAGCATTTTGCCACACCTGTGGGAGTGCCGATCCATATTGACATTAATATATATATATAAACACAGCACGGTCGTAGACTGGAGGTATATATCAAAATACTCATACAATATATTCTGTAATAGGTACACTCTTTCTTAACTAACGCTGTCTGTAATAAGACATGTAGAATACTCAAGTGTCTGTAAAGTCTCAGCGCTGTGGACAGGCAGCTTTACAAGGGAGACCTTTCCCTGCAATCCCAGAGACCAGTAGCAGTGTCTCTGTCAGGACCTGAGGGAGAGTGTGAGGCATCTCCAGGGCGGGAAATCTGCAAGGAGATGGCGCCCTGGGCCGGGGAGGGGCTACAGGACAAGCACCGGCTCCCCTATGCTGGTCCTCATCGCTGGTACTATGGAGCCTTACCAATAGGGGCGTTAATACACCCGACCTGTACTCCTATGCCCTGGCGGATATAGGGCCTAATTCTGAGTTGATCGCAGCAGCAAATTTGTTAGCAGTTGGGCAAAACCATGGGGGTCATTCCGAGTCGTTCGCTCGGTAATTTTCTTCGCATCGCAGTGTTTTTCTGCTTAGTACGCATGCGCAATGTTCGCACTGCGACTGCGCCAAGTATTTTTGCTATGAAGATAGTTTTTTTACTCACGGCATTTTCCTCGCTCCGGCGATCGTAATGTGATTGACTGGAAATGGGTGTTACTGGGCGGAAACACAGCGTTTTATGGGCGTGTGGATAAAAACGCTACCGTTTCCGGAAAAAACGCGGGAGTGGCTGGAGAAACGGGGGAGTGTCTGGGCGAACGCTGGGTGTGTTTGTGACGTCAAACCAGGAACGACAAGCACTGAACTGATCGCAGATGCCGAGTAAGTCTGAAGCTACTCTGAAACTGCTAAGTAGTTTGTAATCGCAATATTGCGAATACATCGTTCGCAATTTTAAGAAGCTAAGATTCACTCCCAGTAGGCGGAGGCTTAGCGTGTGTAACTCTGCTAAAATCGCCTTGCGAGCGAACAACTCGGAATGAGGGCCCATGTGCACTGCAGGGGAGGCAGATTTAACATGTGCAGAGAGAGTTAGATTTGGGTGTGGTGTGTTCAAACTGAAATCTAAATTGCAGTGTAAAAATAAAGCAGCCATCAGTATTCACCCTGCACAGAAACGAAATAACCCACCCAAATCTAACTCTCTCTGCAAATGTTATATCTGCCCCCCCTGCAGTGCACATGGCTTTGCCCAATTGCTAACAAACTTGCTGCTGCGATCAACTCAGAATTACCCCCATACTGGGGTCCCTGCTCGTGACAGTGTCCACGCCAGCGTCGCAGTCCGTCTCTCTAGACTGCGACCCGGATCCCACCTGGGGGACTCTCTTACCTCCTCCCTTTGTAGCAGCCACGCAAACCAGGAGAGCGTCTACGACCGCGTGACTAAGCTGGAGTGTCTCCGCCACAAGTACCCAGGATCTGAACTGCGGGAGTATGCAATGCCGCTTGGGAGGTGACGGAGACGCAGCACTGAATGTCACCCTGACATAACAGTGCTCCGGCCCTTGAAGTCTTCTTTTAGCTTTTTTAGGGCTGCCCAGTGCAGCCCGCCTGTTAGGTGACCTGCTGCCTGCAGGCACCACTCGAAACTGAGCTCTCAGTGCCTGGAGGCGGAGTTATAGGGGAGGCCCCAATGCATCCTGGGACAGTCAAAGCTTTGCCTGATGGTGACTTTGGTTTAAGATCCCGCTCTACACCCCAATGTTTTCCCTGTGGAACACAGTGTACCCCGCTGCAGAAATAATTTTTACAAGTATAGCCCAATTCATACTGGAAATAGCAAAATACCAATAGATGAGTAGCAACTAGTAGACATGACCTAAACAGTAAGTGGACATCAGGCTTACTTTTGTTTTAAGCTGCACTACTGTGCAAGTTTACTTTTTTTACATTAACTTTTGTACGCATATTAATGTACCTTTGCTATAAAATACACCTAGGTGGCACAAAAGGCTTTCCACTTAAGTAAATGAGGCCTAAATACTGCCACCTCTGAGAGGGTGTAAAAATCTGTTTCTGCAAAAATAAAAAATGCTCTGTGGACATTGGATAAAATGATTTATTAACAGCTATTTACAGTATATAGGGGGTAATTCCAAGTTGATCGCAGCAGGAAATTTTTTAGCAGTTGGGCAAAAACCATGTGCACTGCAGGGGAGGCAAATATAACATGTGCAGAAAAGAGATAGATTTGGGTGGGGTGTGTTCAATCTGCAATCTAAATTGCAGTGTAAAAATAAAGCAGCCAGTATTTACCCTGCACAGAAACAAAATAACCCACCCAAATCTAACTCTCTCTGCACATGTTATATCTGCCCCCCCTGCAGTGCACATGGTTTTGCCCAACTGCTAAAAAATTTCCTGCTGCGATCAACTTGGAATTACCCCCATAGTGCACACAAATTACACAGCTATTTACAGAGACTATTTATCCATTCACATCCGTCTCTGCCACAGCGGAGCTTACAATCAATATTCCCCACCACATGTACACACAAACACACATGAACTAGTTAAAAAATAAGAATTTACTTACCGATAATTCTATTTCTCATAGTCCGTAGTGGATGCTGGGGACTCCGTAAGGACCATGGGGTATAGCGGCTCCGCAGGAGACTGGGCACATCTAAAGAAAGCTTTAGGACTAACTGGTGTGCACTGGCTCCTCCCCCTATGACCCTCCTCCAAGCCTCAGTTAGGATACTGTGCCCGGACGAGCGTACACAATAAGGAAGGATTTTGAATCCCGGGTAAGACTCATACCAGCCACACCAATCACACCGTATAACCTGTGATCTGAACCCAGTTAACAGCATGATAACAGAGGAGCCTCTGAAAGATGGCTCACAACAATAATAACCCGATTTTTGTAACAATAACTATGTACAAGTATTGCAGACAATCCGCACTTGGGATGGGCGCCCAGCATCCACTACGGACTATGAGAAATAGAATTATCGGTAAGTAAATTCTTATTTTCTCTAACGTCCTAAGTGGATGCTGGGGACTCCGTAAGGACCATGGGGATTATACCAAAGCTCCCAAACGGGCGGGAGAGTGCGGATGACTCTGCAGCACCAAATGAGAGAACTCCAGGTCCTCCTCAGCCAGGATATCAATTTTGTAGAATTTTACAAACGTATTTGCTCCTGACCAAGTAGCTGCTCGGCAAAGTTGTAAAGCCGAGACCCCTCGGGCAGCCGCCCAAGATGAGCCCACCTTCCTTGTGGAGTGGGCATTTACAGATTTTTGTCTGTGGCAGGCCTGCCACAGAATGTGCAAGCTGGATTGTACTACAAATCCAACGAGCAATAGTCTGCTTAGAAGCAGGAGCACCCAGCTTGTTGGGTGCACACAGGATAAACAGCGAGTCAGATTTCCTGACTCCAGCCGTCCTGGAAACATATATTTTCAGGGCACTGACAACGTCTAGCAACTTGGAGGCCTCCAAGTCCCTAGTAGCCGCAGGCACCACCAATAGGTTGGCTCAGGTGAGACGCTGAAACCACCTTGGGGAGAAACTGAGGACGAGTCCTCAATTCCGCCCTGTCCGAATGGAACATCAGATAAGGGCTTTTTCAGGATAAAGCCGCCAATTCTGACACGCGCCTGGCCCCGGCCAGGGCCAACAGCATGACCACTTTCCATGTGAGATATTTAACTCCACAGATTTAAGTGGTTCAAACCAATGTGACTTTTGGAACCCAAACTACATTGAGATCCCAAAGTGCCACTGGAGGCACAAAAGGAGGCTGTATATGCAGTACCCCTTTTACAAACGTCTGAACTTCAGGGACTGAAGCTAGTTCTTTTTGGAAGAAAATTGACAGGGCCGAAATTTGAACCTTAATGGACCCCAATTTCAGGCCCATAGACACTCCTGTTTGCAGGAAATGTAGGAATCGACCCAGTTGAATTTCCTCCGTCGGGCCTTACTGGCCTCGCACCACGCAACATATTTTCGCCAATTGCGGTGATAATGTTTTTGCGGTTACATCCTTCCTGGCTTTGATCAGGATAGGGATGACTTCATCCGGAATGCCTTTTTTCCTTCAGGATCCGGCGTTCAACCGCCATGCCGTCAAACGCAGCCGCGGTAAGTCTTGGAACAGACAGGGTCCTTGCTGGAGCAGGTCCCTTCTTAGAGGTAGAGGCCACGGATCCTCCGTGAGCATCTCTTGAAGTTCCGGTTACCAAGTCCCTCTTGGCCAATCCGGAGCCACGAATATAGTGCTTTCTCCTCTCCATCTTATCAATCTCAGTACCTTGGGTATGAGAGGCAGAGGAGGGAACACATACACTGACTGGTACACCCACGGTGTTACCAGAGCGTCTACAACTATTGCCTGAGGGTCTCTTGACCTGGCGCAATACCTGTCGAGTTTTTTAATCATGTGGACGACTTCTGGGTGAAGTCCCCACTCTCCCGGGTGGAGGTCGTGCTGAGGAAGTCTGCTTCCCAGTTTTCCACTCCCGGAATGAATACTGTTGACAGTGCTATCACATGATTTTCCGCCCAGCGAAGAATCCCTGCAGCTTCTGCCATTGCCCTCCTGCTTCTTGTGCCACCCTGTCTGTCTACGTGGGTGACTGCCATGATGTTGTCCGACTGGATCAACACCGGCTGACCTTGAAGCAGAGGTCTTGCTAAGCTTAGAGCATTGTAAATGGCCCTTAGCTTCAGGATATTTATGTGAAGTGATGTATCCAGGCTTGACCCTAAGCCCTGGATATTCCTTCCCTGTGTGACTGCTCCCCAGCCTCGCAGGCTGGCATCCGTGGTCACCAGGACCCAGTCCTGAATGCCGAATCTGCGGCCCTCTAGAAGATGAGCACTCTGCAACCACCACATGATGGATACCCTTGTTCTTGGTGACAGGGTTATCCGCTGATGCATCTGAAAATGCGACCCGGACCATTTGTCCAGTAGGTTCCACTGGAAAGTTCTTGCGTGGAATCTAACGAATGGGATTGCTTCGTAGGAAGCCACCATTTTTACCCAGAACCCTTGTGCATTGATGCACTGAGACTTGGTTCGGTTTTAGGAGGTTCCTGACTAGCTCGGATAACTCCCTGGCTTTCTCTTCCGGGAGAAACACCTTTTTTCTGGACTGTGTCCAGGAACATCCCTAGGAAACAGAAGACAAGTCGTCGGAACCAGCTGCGATTTTGGAATATTGAGAATCCAATCGTGCTGCCGCAACACTACCTGAGATAGTGCTACACCGACTTCCAACTGTTCCCTGGATCTTACCCTTATCAGGGAATCGTCCAAGTAAGGGATAACTAAAATTCCCTTTCTTCGAAGGGATATCATTTCGGCCATTACCTTGGTAAAGACCCGGGGTGCCGTGGACCATCCCTACGGCAGCGTCTGAACTGATAGTGACAGTTCTGTACCATAACCTGAGGTACCCTTGGTGAGAAGGGTAAATTTTGACATGAAGGTAAGCATCCTTGATGTCCCGAGACATCATGTAGTCCCCTTCTTCCAGGTTCGCAATCACTGCTCTGAGTGACTCAATCTTGAATTTGAACCTCTGTATGTAAGTGTTCAAAGATTTTAGATTTTAGATTTAGAATCAGTCTCACCGAGCCGTCTGGCTTCGGTACCACAATAGTGTGGAATAATACCCCGTTCCCTGTTGCAGGAGGGGTACCTTGATTATCACCTGCTGGGAATACAGCTTGTGAATGGCTTCCAAAACTGCCTCCCTGTCAGAGGGAGACGTCGGTAAAGCCGACTTTTGGAAACGGCGAGGGGGAGACGTCTCGAATTTCAATATGTACCCTTGAGATATTACCTGAAGGATCCAGGGGTCTACTTGCGAGTGAGCCCACTGCGCACTGAAATTCATTGAGAACGGGCCCCCACCGTGCCTGAGCTTGTAAGGCCCTAGCGTCATACTGAGGGCTTTGCAGAGGCGGGAAAGGATTTCTGTTCCTGGGAACTGGGTAATCTCTTCAGCCTTTTTCCTCTCCCTCTGTCACGAGCAGAAAAGAGGAACCTTTTGTCCGCTTGCCAACAAAGGACTGCGCCTGATAATACGGCGTCTTATTTTGAGAGGCGACCTGGGGTACAAACGTGGATTTCCCAGTTGTTGCCGTGGCCACCAGGTCTAAAAGACCGACCCCAAATGTCCCCTTTCAAAGGCAATACTTCCAAATGCCGTTTGGAATCCGCATCACCTGACCATTTTACTGGTAGAATTGGACAACGCACTTATACTTGATGCCAGTCGGCAAATATTCCGCTGTGCATCATGCATATATAGAAATGCATCTTTTAAATGCTCTATAGTCAATAATATACTATCCTTATCTAGGATATCAATATTTCCAGTCAGGGAATCCGACCATGCCAACCCAGCACTGCACCTCCAGGCTGAGGCGATTGCTGGTCGCAGTATAACACCAGTATGTGTGTGAATACATTTTTGGATACCCTCCTGCTTTCTATCAGCAGGATCCTTAAGGGCGGCCATCTCATGAGAGGGTAGAGCCCTTGTTCTTACAAGCGTGTGAGCGCCTTATCCCCCCTAGGGGGTGTTTCCCAACGCACCCTAACCTCTGGCGGGAAAGGGTATACAGCCAATACTTTTTAAGAAATTATCAATTGTTATCGGGGGGAAACCCACGCATCATCACACACCTCATTTTATTTCTCAGATTCAGGAAAACTACAGGTAGTTTTTCCCTCACCGAACATAATACCCCTTTTTGGTGGTACTCGTATTATCAGAAATGTATAAAACATTTTCCATTGTCTCAATCATGTAACGTGTGGCCCTACTGGAAATCACGGTTGTCTCTTCACCGTCGACACAGGAGTCAGTATCCGTGTCGGCGTCTGTATCTGCCATCTGAGGTAACGGGCGCTTTAGAGCCCCTGACGGCCTATGAGACGTCTGGACAGGCACAAGCTGAGTAGCCGGCTGTCTCATGTCAAGCACTGTTTTTTATATAGAGCTGACACTGTCACGTAATTTTCAACAGTACATCCACTCAGGTGTCGACCCCCTAGGTGGTGACATCACTGTTACAGACACTCTGCTCCGTCTCCACATCATTTTTCTCCTCATACATGTCGACACAGACGTACCGACACACAGCACACACACAGGGAATGCTCTGATAGAGGACAGGACCCCACTAGCCCTTTGGGGAGACAGAGGGAGAGTATGCCAGCACACACCAGAGCGCTATATATATATACAGGGATAACCTTATATAAGTGTTTTTCCCCTTATAGCTGCTGTATGTTTTAATACTGCGCCTAATTAGTGCCCCCCTCTCTTTTTTTTAACCCTTTCTGTAGTGTAGTGACTGCAGGGAAGAGCCAGGGAGCTTCCCTCCAACTGAGCTGTGAGAAAAAATGGCGCCAGTGTGCTGAGGAGATAGGCTCCGCCCCCTTTTTGGCGGCCTTATCTCCCGTTTTTCTGTATATTCTGGCAGGGGTTAAATGCATCCATATAGCCCAGGAGCTATATGTGATGTATTTTTTGCCATGTAAGGTATTTTTATCATGTTTTATTGCGTCTCAGGGCGCCCCCCCCAGCGCCCTGCACCCTCAGTGACCGGAGTATGAAGTGTGCTGAGAGCAATGGCGCACAGCTGCAGTGCTGTGCGCTACCTTATTGAAGACAGGAACGTCTTCTGCCGCCGAATTTTCCGGACCTCTTCGCTCTTCTGGCTCTGTAAGGGGGCCGGCGGCGCGGCTCCGGGACCCATCCAGGCTGGGCCTGTGATCGTCCCTCTGGAGCTAATGTCCAGTAGCCAAGAAGCCCAATCCACTCTGCACGCAGGTGAGTTCGCTTCTTCTATCCCTTAGTCCCTCGATGCAGTGAGCCTGTTGCCAGCAGGTCTCACTGAAAATAACAAACCTAAACTAAAACTTTCACTAAGAAGCTCAGGAGAGCCCCTAGTGTGCACCCTTCTCGTCGGGCACAGAAATCTAACTGAGGCTTGGAGGAGGGTCATAGGGGGAGTAGCCAGTGCACACCAGTTAGTCCTAAAGCTTTCTTTAGATGTGCCCAGTCTCCTGCGGAGCCGCTATACCCCATGGTCCTTACGGAGTCCCCAGCATCCACTTAGGACGTTAGAGAAATAAATAAATGTTTTCTGCGCTAATAATGTATAGCAGCTTAAATTGTAAAAGTAATTGTATAGTAAAAAACAAGTGCTTATGTATTAAAGTGGCACCTGTAAAAAAAGAGGTAGTTAGTAAAACAATTGTTTACAGCCCTTTTAGGAGCACTATTGCGGTGTGGTACACAGACTTGTCCAGAAGTGAGACCTAACTGTCCCTACCTTACTGATATTCACGGGATTCCTCAGCCTGATGGAGAAGTGGCTGTCCGTGGCTTGCTGTTATAGTCGCATCTCACCGCCGCTGCGTCCAGCGGGGGAGACGTAACGCAGGGAAGTTGAGCGGATGACGTCACTCGGCAATCACTGGGTTCGCTGACCGACAGTTTATATGAGTCCTCTGTGTTACCGCTTGTCCACCAATGTGTTTCACATGAACTAGTGTTATTTTGTTTTCTGGCAGGATGTTTTTGGATATTGGAAGCAAACCAGAGCACCCAGAGGAAAGACACGCAAATACGGGTTGAAAATACAAACTCCAGAAAGGGGAACACTTTAAAAAAGCTCAGTCTACACCCATAGAAGTTAATTCAGATACTGTATATTGGATATTTAATAGCTTGCAAATTACAGGCTGTTCTGGCCTTTGTGCGAGTCTACCCTTATTTTTAAAGCTGCATTAATTTACCAGGTAATGATTGGCAGATTCGCACAAATATGGGTAGACTCGCATAAAGGCTCGGATTTATTGCTGCACTGCGATCAGGTCAGAACTGCGCATGCACCGCAATGTGCAGGCGCATCATACGGGTACAAAGCGGATCGTTGCTGAGCGATGGATTGTACAAAGAATCCATTTGCACAGCCGATCGCAAGTAAATTGACAGGAAGAAGGCATTTGTGGTTGTCAACTGACCGTTTTCAGGAAGTGGTTGGAAAAACGCAGGCGTGTCCAAGCGTTTGCAGGGCGGGTGTCTGACGTCAACTCCGGGCACGAACAGGCTGAAGTGATCGCAGCGGCTGAGTAAGTTCTGAGCTACTCAGAAATTGCACAATACTTTTTTGTACCACTCAGCTGCACATGCGATCGCACACTTGAAAAGCAAACATACACTCCCCTATAGGCGGCGACTATCTGTTTGCAGTGCTGCAAAAAATAGCTAGCGAGCGATCAACTCGGAATGACCCCCAAAGTCCTGCACAGCCTGCAACTCGCAGGCTATTAAATTTCACCCCACATCTGGCAAAAAGAAATCATGGCTATGGGTTTTTGTGCAGACACAGGTGCCATTACTGCTGCATTCACAATGACCCATGGTGCAAGTATCAACTAGTAGTAACATTCTGTAAAAGAGTTCCACCCACCTCTAAAGCTGGGTGCATACTGGGCGATATATTGGTGCTCACGCAATATATATCTAGCAGGTTTATACACCCGATACAGTATGTCTGTGAATGATGTCGTATGTTATGACCGAGATATCGAACGGCTTGGGGGGGGGGGATTAGGGTTAGGCAGTTAGCTGTAGCCGCCACCCCCAGAAGATTAGTGTAGGGGAGGGTTTCAATACTTACCCCGGCTGGTGTTAGGATCTTCAGTGTCGGGATGCCGCTGTCAGTCCTGTGACCGATGGCATCCCGACCGCTGGTCTTATATAACGAACCCAAATGGGGATGCGTTCAGCATCACAGCGGTCGATATTACATACCGAACCCCATGACAGCTCTGCTTTGTGAGCAACATAAAAATGGAGCAGTTTGCGTTCATTGTGGTTTTTTCTTTTATCTCCGTCAACTGCCTCTTTTATTACAGTAAAAATGTTTTGAGGCATGTTGTACAGAAGAGCAGGATCATGTAGGATGTATGAACACTAACATTGCCTGTGACAGTTACTATAAATAAAGCCTTACATCATATAGTCTAGCCTCTTGCTAACTTTATGTATATCAACTTAATAGGAATAAGTGCTGATGTACTGCAAATCTGTAAATGACACTTTGATATAAAGTGTCATGTACAGTTGCTCCTCTCATTTAATATGAGCATTTTGCTGCGTATGTCTGATAGCAAGGTATATCATCTCCTATGCTTTTAAATTAAATAACCAAAGCAACTTCACCTTCTGATATACTAAAATATATAAACATAGCAAAAATTGCATTTTGGTCCTCCAAATATTTAATAAATTACAAATAAAATGAATGCAAACTTATGCAGTGACTGAATTTTATACACTGACATATTCCACTACATCTATTTAGCCTGCACAGATATAAAACATATTGTAATAGTAACTGAAAAGAAATGTTGGGAAATAGGTTAATAATATATAAAAACCCAGCTAAATGTTAACTGCTGAAGCTACAGCCGACTTGTGATTGGGTTACACCTTCAACAAGTTTTGTGAGCTTTCTTTGTACCCATTGTGAGGCATAGTGTATAAATAACATAAGCACTGCAGGACCCCAGTATAACCAGACGGATAGTGACGGAGGGTCTCTTCTAAAGAACAAGCAATCCTTGCAAAATATTTGCAATTCAAATCACAACTGATTTAGCTGACTTCAACCCACTGACCGCAACATTTATAGACTAATCGTTGCAGATAATGGATTCAGACTGTCATTCCGGCAGATCCTCTTCACCAGAGCTGGAGAGAACAGACAGCCCGAGCTTCATGGCTGGGCAAATGTTCCAGAAGCTGTGTGCGGGACAAAGAATGCCAACTCGGGCAAAGGTGAGATCCAGCAAGAGAGAGAGTCAAGAGAGCCTACATGATCTGCGTCTCAAGGTGAACAGTCGTGAACGACAAAGAATGCATGACCTTAACCAAGCTATGGATAGTCTGCGGGAAGTCATGCCATACTCTCATGGACCTTCTGTACGTAAACTCTCCAAGATTTCAACCCTGCTGCTTGCTCGTAACTATATTGTTATGTTATATAATTCACTGGAGGAGATGAAGAAGTTGGTGAGTGATGTATACGGTGGACACCGGCTGCCTGCCTGTACAAATTCTTTGCACCTCCAGAATATTGCACCTCTGCCTCCAGTAATACAAACAATGCCACGCTCAGATACCAAGACTTACACAGGACTGATGACTCCAGAAGTCCACCGCACTCCTGTTGCAGCTTCTCTTCATGTTTCACAATTACTTTGCCACTGTACCATGTGCCAGCCCTTCTCTCATCAAATGTCAAGGACAGTAACGAACCTGCCAGTCTCAAGACCAGGTAAATGACAAACATTATGTTGCTATACTTGCCTGACAAAATTCTGATCTGCTCTAGCAAGACGCTGCTTTAACCATATGGAACAAGGAGTGTTTCATGTACAGTATATACTGTATGCAAAGGACAATCTAAAAAATATACAAATAAGTTTTTTTTTTTTTTGCCTAATACCTGTTTTCAGTTTTTAGTAAATGTAATACTTTGTAACATGAATGACTTATCTGTAGCACAATGTAAATATATATTTCAGAGGTACTGATGTCTTTATATATTTTTTTATTCCATTTCATCATTTTTCTTAATAAAGTTAAATTACAATTACATGTTGGTGTGCTCCTATTAAATAAATAACACAATCCTCTCCTAGGGAATAATGACAGGAATAGGTCACAAACAGCAACTTATAGAAGAACTCAAATGCTTTTGGAGTCAGCAATAAACCTCCATCTGATTCTTAGCATTTAGCAGTGTTAAAGAAAAACAAAATAAACATAAATGTGTAAAACCTTTTATTGACTGACTCAGATTTTCTAAATAGAGGTACCCGAGATATCTGCATTTTATTTACAAACACAAGGCAGTTTTAGGTGTTTTTTTACTGGCTAAGGGCACGATTCGGAGATGGACACAGCGGCCGCAGCCATCTAGTCTGCACACACGCACTGGCAATAGTGCACGTGCGCGACTGTCACCATGTGATCACATCCCAGAAGGATGCGATTACATAGTGATTGACAGCCGCAGCGTTTATTTGGGGGCAGTTCGGACAATGCAGGCACGTACAGACCGTTTTGGGCCGGCTGCGTGACATCACATGCAGCTGCTCCGAGAAATAAAAAATGGTGCAGGGCTGCCTACCCGCGCTGGCAGGGGTCAATCTCAAAAAATCGATGTATTGCGAGTTGGCGTGCTGGGCATCCTTGCCCTGTGCTGGGTGGCCCCCAGTATGTGAGTAGATGGACGCAGATCTTGCTGCGTGAAACAAGATCTGCATCCATCTCTGAATAACTCCCTACATGTAGTGTGCTGGGAGATTTGTTGTTAGATTACCCTCCCTCTCAAGCACTTGTTCGTTAAAAATTAACTACCATTTTTGTAAATGCGTTCTCCTTACATTAATTCAGGTTACATGTAGTCTGGTGTTTTCCGCTAATTAAAATGTAATTTTACAATTTATTTTTAATGTCTTTATGTGAATGCACTTTTTTTTTTTTTTAGAATATGTTCAATATAATAGAAGGTTTTACATGTTTTGGAAAATTTGTGTTTTTTCAGTTCTTCCCCCAAATCTGTGAGCCACTGACCTTTAGGGTTCAGACAGAGGTGTGCTGCGATCATCCCAACGGATTCAGGAAATTGGAAGAAAAGCAAAGCAAGCTGCATTCTATAGGCTGGCAATAATCAGGAAAGGCTTCAATCACTGACATGTACAGTATGCCGATTGTAACATGTGAGAGCGTTTCCATGAAGAGAAAGCTTTCAATGTAAGAGCACAGTGTTAACGTATTACATTACCAAGTGCCCTGCCTATTTGCTATATGTGAGGTGAGGGACAAGTAACCTAAATTCAATATGAAGAACTGCAATTTATCTAGGTTTTCTCTGCTTAATTGAACTGACAATAAAACAGCGTGCCCATGACAATCAGTTAATAAATGGGTTTGAAATTAATGAACTATATAATCAACATTATTTCTGTGGATGAATGTGGTTGGAACTGTATACCTTTCTGTCTTCCTGTTACTTTTAAATCAATAACATGTGATAAAAAAAAAATACACCACTTAGTGCAAAGAATGAATAACACACCAATGCCCTGAGAGTTAGCAGAACACAAGTTTAGAAACCTTGGTACAGTATAATTATGTATAGAATACGTAAAATAGTGGCACCTGGTGGACTAATTAACATGACATTTCACAAAAGAGCAGGAAAACAACCATCATACAAAACAGACAATGGGCCGGGATGCAATGAAGCCCGAGTTTGGTGGCCATGGGGGATGCCGGACGAACTTGAGACTTTTTTTTAAAAAGGGGTAATCATGTACAAGGCTGCCTTATACATGATTGCCCCTTTAAAAAAAAGTCCAAAGTTCGGTCGGCATCCCGCATGGCCGCCAAACCTGGACTTCATTGCATCCCGGCCCAAAAGTTTGGACAGGGCAAATCCCAAGGTGATATATGGGAATAGCTGTTGTATTAAGGAATAATTTCTGGCATAACTAATGAGGAGGCTGCTGGAAACTGTTCCAATACTGGCAGCAGAGCCAGCCACACCAACTGTGGCAGCAATAGCACCAATGTCCCCGTTTATAGAGCAGGCCTGGAATTTCCACAGTACTTACTGGATGCATGGTTTGTGTGTCCCAGTGAGGAACGCAGTGTTTATTACAGATTACCAGCTTTGGCATTAAGTATCAGGCATATATAAAAGGCACGCTGCGCTGAATCAGCTCCAAGCATTTGCCTGAACTGAAATGCAGCAAGGCTCTTTCATATGTGTCCAGTATTATGTAGAAGTTCTGGCAACCCTACTGCCACTCATATGGTCTATTCATGAAGCTGTAAAAAGAGTGGAGAAGTTGGCCATGGCAACCAATCAGCTGCTATGTATAATTTTATAGAATGCAATTGATAAATGTTACTTCAAAGCTGATTGGTTGCCATGGGCAACCTCTCCACTGGCTCACTTCTCCACACTTTATTGCTTCATAAATAGACCTCATTAACACTTGCACAATTGTCCTCTCAGACATAGGAATTTAAGTTTTAAGCAGCATTAAACAATCAACAAATAAGTGAACATAAAAAAAACTGTAGCCAGGTAAAACCGTTTGAAAAGAAGGGACTATACTTTCAAACAAACGATTTGTCATCCCCTATAGGGGGATAGCGTTACTAGTGAAAAAGAAGGAAAACAGAAGCACACTAATCAAACAAAACAAAGAAACTGAAGAACTAATAACAAATGTGAGTCACTTACTCCTCAGATCACTCACCTCCTGATTGTTGCATCTGATTAAATAGCACGGAACAACCTTACTTGGACATTTCAAAAACCGTCCATTTCACCTACAAATGCTTGTATCTGTATTATTTTAATTTTGTTTTTTTAAGCACAGCTGCACCAATGCAATTTTACCTGCAAACACTTAAAAAAATAAGAATTTACTTACCGATAATTCTATTTCTCATAGTCCGTAGTGGATGCTGGGAACTCCGTAAGGACCATGGGGAATAGCGGCTCCGCAGGAGACTGGGCACAAAAAGTAAAAGCTTTAGACTAGCTGGTGTGCACTGGCTCCTCCCCCTATGACCCTCCTCCAAGCCTCAGTTAAGATACTGTGCCCGGACGAGCGTACATAATAAGGAAGGATCTTGAATCCCGGGTAAGACTCATACCAGCCACACCAATCACACCGTACAACTCGTGATCTGAACCCAGTTAACAGTATGATAACCGTAGGAGCCTCTGAAAAGATGGCTTCCAACAATAAACAACCCGATTTGTTTGTAACAATAACTATATACAAGTATTGCAGACAATCCGCACTTGGGATGGGCGCCCAGCATCCACTACGGACTATGAGAAATAGAATTATCGGTAAGTAAATTCTTATTTTCTCTGACGTCCTAGTGGATGCTGGGAACTCCGTAAGGACCATGGGGATTATACCAAAGCTCCCAAACGGGCGGGAGAGTGCGGATGACTCTGCAGCACCGAATGAGAGAACTCCAGGTCCTCCTCAGCCAGGGTATCAAATTTGTAGAATTTAGCAAACGTGTTTGCCCCTGACCAAGTAGCTGCTCGGCAAAGTTGTAAAGCCGAGACCCCTCGGGCAGCCGCCCAAGATGAGCCCACCTTCCTTGTGGAATGGGCTTTTACAGATTTTGGCTGTGGCAGGCCTGCCACAGAATGTGCAAGTTGAATTGTACTACAAATCCAACGAGCAATCGTCTGCTTAGAAGCAGGAGCACCCAGCTTGTTGGGTGCATACAGTATAAACAGCGAGTCAGATTTTCTGACTCCAGCCGTCCTGGAAACATATATTTTCAGGGCCCTGACTACGTCCAGCAACTTGGAGTCCTCCAAGTCCCTAGTAGCCACAGGTACCACAATAGGTTGATTCATGTGAAACGCTGAAACCACCTTAGGAAGAAATTGAGGACGAGTCCTCAATTCCGCCCTATCCGAATGAAATATCAGGTAAGGGCTTTTATAGGATAAAGCCGCCAATTCTGATACGCGCCTGGCTGAAGCCAGGGCCAACAGCATTACCACTTTCCATGTGAGATATTTCAAATCCACTGTGGCAAGTGGTTCAAACCAATGTGATTTTAGGAACCCTAAAACTACATTGAGATCCCAAGGTGCCACTGGAGGCACAAAAGGAGGCTGTATATGCAGTACCCCTTTGACAAACGTCTGAACTTCAGGCACTGAAGCCAGTTCTTTCTGGAAGAAGATCGACAGGGCCGAAATTTGAACCTTAATGGATCCTAATTTTAGGCCCATAGACAATCCTGCTTGCAGGAAATGTAGGAAACGACCCAGTTGAAATTCCTCCGTAGGGGCCTTCTTGGCCTCACACCACGCAACATATTTTCGCCAAATGCGATGATAATGTTTTGCAGTTACATCCTTCCTGGCCTTGATCAGGGTAGGGATGACTTCATCTGGAATGCCTTTTTCCTTCAGGATCCGGCGTTCAACCGCCATGCCGTCAAACGCAGCCGCGGTAAGTCTTGGAACAGACAAGGTCCCTGCTGGAGCAGGTCCTTCCTTAGAGGTAGAGGCCACGGGTCCTCCGTGAGCATCTCTTGCAGCTCCGGGTACCAAGTTCTTCTTGGCCAATCCGGAGCCACGAGTATCGTTCTTATTCCTCTCCTTCTTATGATTCTCAGTACTTTTGGTATGAGAGGAAGAGGAGGGAACACATATACCGACTGGAACACCCACGGAGTTACCAGAGCGTCCACCGCTATTGCCTGAGGGTCCCTTGACCTGGCGCAATATCTGTCCAGTTTCTTGTTGAGACGGGACGCCATCATGTCCACCTTTGGTTTTTCCCAACGGTTTACAATCACTTGGAAGACTTCTGGATGAAGTCCCCACTCCCCCGGGTGGAGGTCGTGTCTGCTGAGGAAGTCTGCTTCCCAGTTGTCCACTCCCGGAATGAACACTGCTGACAGTGCTATCACATGATTTTCCGCCCAGCGGAGAATCCTTGCAGCTTCTGCCATTGCCCTCCTGCTTCTTGTGCCGCCCTGTCTGTTTACGTGGGCGACAGCCGTGATGTTGTCCGACTGGATCAATACCGGTTGACCCTGAAGCAGAGGCCTTGCTTGACTTAGGGCATTGTAAATGGCCCTTAGCTCTAGGATATTTATGTGAAGAGACGTTTCCATGCTTGACCACAAGCCCTGGAAATTTCTTCCCTGTGTGACTGCTCCCCAGCCTCTCAGGCTGGCATCCGTGGTTACCAGCATCCAATCCTGAATGCCGAATCTGCGGCCCTCTAGAAGATGAGCCTTCTGTAACCACCACAGGAGAGATACCCTTGTCCTTGGAGATAGGGTTATCCGCTGATGCATCTGAAGATGCGATCCGGACCATTTGTCCAGCAGATCCCACTGAAAAGTTCTTGCATGGAATCTTCCGAATGGAATCGCTTCGTAAGAAGCCACCATTTTTCCCAGGACTCTCGTGCACTGATGCACTGACACCTGTCCTGGTTTTAGGAGGTTCCTGACTAGCTCGGATAACTCCCTGGCCTTCTCCTCCGGGAGAAACACCTTTTTCTGGACTGTGTCCAGAATCATCCCTAGAAACAGTAGACGTGTTGTTGGAATCAGCTGTGATTTTGGGATATTTAGAATCCACCCGTGCTGACGTAGCACTACCTGAGATAGTGCTACTCCGACCTCTAACTGTTCCCTGGACCTTGCCCTTATCAGGAGATCGTCCAAGTAAGGGATAATTAATACGCCTTTTCTTTGAAGAAGAATCATCATTTCGGCCATTACCTTGGTAAAGACCCGTGGTGCCGTGGACAATCCAAACGGCAGCGTCTGAAACTGATAATGACAGTTTTGTATCACAAACCTGAGGTACCCTTGGTGAGAAGGGTAGATTGGGACATGGAGATAAGCATCCTTGATGTCTAGAGATACCATATAGTCCCCTTCTTCCAGGTTCGCTATCACTGCTCTGAGTGACTCCATCTTGAATTTGAACCTTTTTATGTAAGTGTTCAAAGATTTTAGTTTTAAAATTGGTCTCACCGAGCCGTCCGGCTTCGGTACCACAAACAGCGTGGAATAATACCCCTTTCCCTGTTGTAGGAGGGGTACCTTGATTATCACCTGCTGGGAATACAGCTTGTGAATAGCTTCCAATACTGCCTCCCTGTCGGAGGGAGACGTTGGTAGAGCAGACTTCAGGAACCGGCGAGGGGGAGACGTCTCGAATTCCAATTTGTACCCCTGTGATACTACCTGCAGGATCCAGGGGTCCACTTGCGAGTGAGCCCACTGCGCGCTGAAATTCTTGAGACGGCCCCCCACCGTGCCCGAGTCTGCTTGCAGAGCCCCAGCGTCATGCTGAGGACTTGGCAGAAGCGGGGGAGGGCTTCTGCTCCTGGGAAGAGGCTGCATGGTGCAGTCTTTTTCCCCTTCCTCTGCCCCGGCGCAGGAACGAGCGGCCTTTTTCCCTCTTGCCCTTATAGGGACGAAAGGACTGGGTTTGAAAAGACGGTGTCTTTTTCTGCTGAGAGGTGACCTGGGGTAAAAAGGTGGATTTTCCAGCCGTTGCTGTGGCCACCAGGTCCGATAGACCGACCCCAAATAACTCCTCCCCTTTATACGGCAATACTTCCATATGTCGTTTGGAATCCGCATCACCTGACCACTGTCGCGTCCATAACGTTCTTCTGGCAGAAATGGACATCGCACTTACTCTAGATGCCAGGGTGCAAATATCCCTCTGTGCATCTCGCATATATAGTAATGCATCCTTTAAATGCTCTATAGTTAATAATATACTGTCCCTATCCAGGGTATCAATATTTTCAGTCAGGGAATCCGACCAAGCCACTCCAGCGCTGCACATCCAGGCTGAGGCGATCGCTGGTCGCAGTATAACACCGGTATGTGTGTATATACCTTTTAAGATATTTTCCAGCCTTCTATCAGCTGGTTCCTTGAGAGCGGCCGTATCAGGAGACGGTAACGCCACTTGTTTTGATAAGCGTGTGAGCGCCTTATCTACCCTAGGGGGTGTTTCCCAACGTGCCCTAACCTCTGGCGGGAAAGGGTATAGTGCCAATAATTTATTAGAAATCAGCAGTTTTTTATCGGGGGAAACCCACGCTTTATCACACACCTCATTTAATTCATCTGACTCAGGAAAAACCACTGGTAGTTTTTTCACACCCCACATAATACCCTTTTTTGTGGTACTTGTAGTGTCAGAAATGTTTAATGCCTCCTTCATTGCCGTGATCATGTAACGTGTGGCCCTACTGGACATTACGTTTGTCTCGTCACCGTCGACACTGGATTCAGTATCCGTGTCAGGGTCTGTGTCGACCATCTGAGGTAACGGGCGTTTTAGCGCCCCTGACGGTGTCTGAGACGCCTGAACAGGCACTAATTGATTTGTCGGCTGTCTCATGTCGTCAACAGTTTTTTGCAAAGTGCTGACATTGTCACGTAATTCTTTATTTACTACCATCCAGTCAGGTGTCGACTCCCTAGGGGGTGACATCACTAACACAGGCAATTGCTCTGCTTCCACATCATTTTCCTCCTCATACATGTCGACACAATCGTACCGACACCCAGCACACACACAGGGAATGCTCTGATAGAGGACAGGACCCCACTAGCCCTTTGGGGAGACAGAGGGAGAGTTTGCCAGCACACACCAGAGCGCTATATATATATATACAGGGATAACCTTATATAAGTGTTACTCCCTGTTATAGCTGCTGTTTTATATATTAGCTGCCAATAGTGCCCCCCTCTCTGTTTTACCCTGTTTCTGTAGTGCAGGACTGCAGGGGAGAGTCAGGGAGCCGTCCTTCCAGCGGAGCTGTGAAAGAAAATGGCGCTTGTGTGCTGAGGAGAAAGGCTCCGCCCCCTTCACGGCGGCCTTTTCTCCCGCTTTTTTCAGGAAACTGGCAGGGGATAAATGCATCCATATAGCCCAGGAGCTATATGTGATGCATTTTTTTTAGCCATATAAGGTTTTTATATCGTTTTTATTGTGTCTCAGGGCGCTCCCCCCCAGCGCCCTGCACCCTCAGTGACCGGAGTGTGAAGTGTGCTGAGAGCAATGGCGCACAGCTGCAGTGCTGTGCGCTACCTTATTTGAAGACAGGAACGTCTTCTGCCGCCGCTTTCTCCGGACCTCTTCGCTCTTCTGGCTCTGTAAGGGGGCCGGCGGCGCGGCTCCGGGACCCATCCAGGCTGAACCTGTGATCGTCCCTCTGGAGCTAATGTCCAGTAGCCAAGAAGCCCAATCCACTCTGCAGTCAGGTGAGTTCGCTTCTTCTCCCCTTAGTCCCACGATGCAGTGAGCCTGTTGCCAGCAGGACTCACTGAAAATAAAAAACCTATTTAAACTTTTACTTCTAAGCAGCTCAGGAGAGCCACCTAGCTTGCACCCTTCTCGTTCGGGCACAAAAATCTAACTGAGGCTTGGAGGAGGGTCATAGGGGGAGGAGACAGTGCACACCAGCTAGTCTAAAGCTTTTACTTTTTGTGCCCAGTCTCCTGCGGAGCCGCTATTCCCCATGGTCCTTACGGAGTTCCCAGCATCCACTAGGACGTCAGAGAAATCTAACATAATTACCATTGCTTCTTAAACCTCTTACAATCCTTTCATTTCTTACACTCCAAATACATTTCTGCACCCACTTTATCTACGCTATTGACTAATTTCATACTAAATCTACACCCCTTGAGCCTACACTGCTTTTCTCACCTGCATTTCTGCAATTCTTCTGCTCGGATTCCCTTACAGTCTCCTCTCCTACTTCCACTTTCCCTCAACCTATTTACCTACTTAACACTATGTCAAGGCTTTCTTATACTCCCCACATCACTCAGTGTCTACCTAATAATGTATCTTTATCCTTCCCCCCTAGTCTCCTACACCTCCTCCTCTCTCCCCTCCTCTGTCTCCCCTCCATCCCTCTGTTTCCTTCCCCCACCTTTCCTGTTACCCCACTTTCATTCACATCTGCCCCATGGTCCTGCTACCCCACAACTCAGCCCTGCTCCCTCTCTCCCTTCCCTGTCACCTCCCCACACCCCCATCCACATCACACTGACCTCCCTCCCTGCCCACCTCCTGCAGTTTCCCCTCCTAGCTCAGGCACCCGTACCAACACTACTCTCTCATCATCCCTGCCCTCAAAGTTAATCCCACCTCATCGCTACAGCAACCCTGAAAATCTCATTCACATCTATCCCACAAACTCATACCCCCTATCCTGTGCCCTCTGGAATGCCAGATCTGTTTGTAACAAACTGGTCCCCACGCATGACATTTCCATTTCCAACTCCCTACACCTACTAGCCATTACTGAAACTTGGATTACGCCCTCTGACACTACTTCTGCTGCTGCTCTTTCTGCTGGGGGCCTCGCATTCACCCCCCCCCCCCCCCCCGACCTGGGTGTCGCCATGGGGGTGGTGTTGGGGTCCTTTTACCTTCTAGTTACTCCTACCAACTCATACCACCAGAACCATCCCTTATATTCTCTACATTTGAGGTCCACGCCATACGCCTCTTCCAACCCAACCAGTCCATCTTAGAGTAGCTGTCATTTACCGCCCCCTTGGCACTGCTTCGAAATTCATCGACAACTTTGCTTCCTGGCTTCCTCACTTCCTCTCTTCTGACATTCCCACCATTATCCTAGGCGATTTCAACATCCCTATTGACATCCCCACACAATCCCCTGCCTCTAAACTCCTTAACCTCACCTCTTCACTTGGTCTCTCCCAGTGGACCTCCTCACCCTCCCATGTGAATGGGAGCTCACTGGATCTGGTCTTCACTCACCGCTGTGATATTTCTGATTTTTCCAACTCCCCATTTCCCCTCTCTGACCACCACCTGCTCTCCTTTAACCTATCTCTCTCGACTTCCCCATCTCTACCTCCTAAGGCTACCATCACTAAGCGTAACATTGAAGCTATTGACACCACATTCCTTTCCTCCCTGTTTGACTCACTTCTCTCTCCTATTCTCTCTCTCTCATGCCCTGAACAAGCCACTTCCACATACAATGCTTCCCTTACTTCTGCTCTTGACTCTGTTGCTCCACCAACCACTATTCACCCTCGCAAATTAACACCTCAACCCTGGCACACCAAATGCACCAGATATCTGCAAAAATGCTCACGTACTGCTGAGCGACACTGGAGGAAATCACGCTCTAAGGCGGACTTTCTCCATTTCAAACTTATGCTCTCATCCTTCAGTGCTGCCCTTTCTCTTGCTAAACAGTCATACTTCAAGAACCTCATCTCCTCCCAGTCTTCCAACCCCCGGCGCCTCTTTGCCACTCTCAACTCACTCCTCTGCCCACCTCCACCTCGTCTCCCTTCCTCACTCTCTGCTCTTGACATTGCCACTTACTTCACATCCAAAATTGACTCCATACGTCAGGACATCACATCACACCAGACCATCAGTAACCAGCCTTCTACCATCCCTTACCAACCCTCCCCATCCCTCGCACCAACTCTGTCATCTTTCTCCCATGCATCTGGAGAGGAAGTCATGGCCCTCATTCGTTCCTGTCCCCTCACCACTTGACCCTATCCCCTCCCGCCTCCTCTGCTACCTCTCTTCTTCTGCTTGTTCCCATCTTTCCCACCTTCTCAATCTCTCCCTCTCATCAGGCACTGTCCCCTCTGCCTTCAAGCACGCACTCATCTCTCCTATTCTTAAAAAACCTACCCTTGATCCAAACACTCTCTCCAACTACCGACCCATCTCTCTCCTCCCTTTTGCCTCCAAACTCCTTGAGCATCTTATCTACAACCGTCTTACTTCCTTTCTTTCCTCACACTCACTGCTTGACCCATTCCAGTCTGGCTTCCGTCCTCTCCACTCCTCTGAAACTGCCCTTACAAAAGTATGCAATGACCTCCATGCTGCTAAATCTAAGGGACTCTACTCTCTACTTAATCTCTCTGCTGCTTTTGACACTGTGGACCATCCTCTCCTACTGCAAATCCTTCACTCCATTGGTCTGCGTGACACTGCCCTCTCTTGGTTGTCGTCCTACCTTTCTGGCCGTTCATTCTCTGTCTCCTCTCATGACTCCACCTCCCCCTCACTTCCACTAACTGTAGGGGTACCCCAAGGTTCTGTCCTTGGTCCTCTTCTCTTCTCTCTCTATACGTCCTCACTAGGTAAGCTCATTAGTTCTTTTGGTTTCCAATATCATCTCTATGCTGATGACACTCAAATCTATCTTTCCTCTCCAGACCTCTCCCCTACTCTCCTCACTCGTATCTCCAACTGTCTCTCTGCTATCTCTTCCTGGATGTCCCAGCGCTTTCTTAAACTTAACATGTCTAAGACCAAGCTGATCATCTTCCCTCCCTCCCACATAACCTCACCTCCTACAATCTCATTATCTATTGATGGCACTACTATCTCCTCTACCCCCCAAGTGCACTGTCTTGGAGTAATCCTTGACTTCTCCCTCTCCTTCAAACCACACATTCAGCACCTCTCACAAACCTGCTGTTTTCATCTAAAAAATATTTCCAGGATCAGACCCTTTCTGACCCAGGATGCTACCAAGACTCTTATCCACTCACTGGTCATCTCCAGACTGGACTACTGTAATCTCCTCCTGACTGGCATTCCTGACAAATACCTCTCTCCACTCCAATCTATCCTCAATGCTGCTGCCCGGCTCATTTTCCTCACCAAACGCACTACGTCCACCTCTCCTCTCTTACTAGACCTTCACTGGCTCCCCTTCCCTTTCAGAATCCATTTCAAGCTTCTCACACTTGCTTACAAAGCCCTCACCCACTCCTCTCCCATCTACATCTCTGATCTTATCTCGCTTTACACTCCCACCCGTCCTCTTCGCTCTGCTAATGCTCGCCGACTCTCCTGCCTACGGATTACTTCCTCCCACTCCTACCTCCAAGATTTTTCACGTGCTGCACCACTTCTCTGGAATTCCCTACCTCTCCCCCTCAGACTCTCCACCTCTCTACAAAACTTCAAACGGGCTCTCAAGACCCACTTCTTCACCAAACCCAGCCAAATCTCATCCTAAACCTCTGTTCCACGCTATGTACCCCATCTGTCTCACCCGTCTGTCTACCCCTCCCCTTTAGAATGTAAGCTCTCACGAGCAGGGCCCTCTTCCCTCATGTGCTTACTTTAATAATCTTCAACTGCACCAAATCCAGCAGTCTTCTGCCACCTGATACTTATTCCAGTGTCATCTGCTCATGTAGCTATGTTTATTTACCCTGTACTTGTCCTATATTATCAACTGTAAGTTGCTGTTTTCCTGTTTGATTATTTGTTTATGTACTCTGTAATTGGGCGCTGCGGAATCCTTGTGACGCCATATAAATAAAGGATAATAATAGTGTCAGTTTCATGTGCACAACAAAACATATATAATACCTATTATTAAATTGAACCAGGACCAGTGTTAGTACATCTCAGCTCAGGGGTTTATTTACAAAACATTGGGTTGTAAAACCTGGCGCTTCTAGTCGTGTTTATGCACAAAATTTGTGATATTGTGCTGCATCCCGTTTCAGAAATCAGGGGACGTGCTCAGCAATCCCAGAGATCCTGGACTGTCCCCTAAAGCTGGGCATACACTATACAAATATCTGTCAGATCACCTGCCAGATCTGGCTTGGTGGAATGAAAATCTGGTAATGGCTCCCAAACATTTGAAAAATGACAAAACCTGTTGTTCAAATTGGGATCCGGTCTCTAGGTCAACACGAACTAGGTCGACAGGGTGTCTAGGTCAACAGGTCGACATGAGTTTTTCACTTTTTAAAAAAAAAATTTTTTTTTTTTTACGTTTTCATACTTAACGATCCACGTGGACTACGATTGGGAATAGTAACCTGTGCCGAGTGCATCGGAAGCAGAGCGAGGCACCTGAAGGGACACGGTGCACTAATTGGGGTTCCCGGTCACTGTACATAGAAAAACGACACCAAAAAAACCTGTCGACCCGCCCACGTCTATACAAGTTCCTCCTGTTTTGAACAGTAATAATGCTACCAGTGTGTCTTCAGAGTGTAGGAGGAAAACAAAACTAGGGAGCACACACACATACAGGCCATGCTGCCCAAATGTTTATTGCTAGTTTAATAATATAACAGTGCATAGATATTGCACTGACTGTGATACATTATACAGCCACATATATTATGTAGTTTCACGATCACAGGCCAAGCCACCTCCATGTAAAGTTAATTACAGGAATCACATGAACACTGGTGGAGCCCACAAGATGGCTGCCTACGCCGTGGAAAGGCGACAGCTGCGATTAAATGCACATCCCTAAACGAATCTCTAAAGAGCGACGAGCAGCTTGTAGCGAGCCGGCCTGAGCCAACCCAGCAGCGCCGTAGCACAGATCATAAAGCCCTGGCCCCATCCTGCTGCAGCGCTCAGTTATAAGTGTTTACGTCAGAGACAGTGGTACCAGCACGCAGCTGCCCGCACACTTCCGCTCTGGCGTCATCGCCGGAAATGTGCGGGATCAAAGGTCAGTAAATATTGGTGATGTCACGGAGCCATCATGGCGGAAGGGTGAGAGTGGGGCTCCAGGGTCCGAGGTTGCAAAAATAGATAAATAACACCCGGGGAACTTTCTACTGGGCTGGAAACACGAAACCCCCCCGTCCCCCAGCGCACTGGCCGCGCTGTCCCCGGCATGGGCAGCTGCATCTTCCACTGGAGCACACCGGTGTGCCCCATATGCCGCACAGTGACACTGCTGCCCGGCTCTACACCGTGCCAGAGTTAAGTGCCGCTCCTCGTATGTCCGTGCCATGGACTGCTGCACGCTGTCAGCACTGAAGGATCCCATAGAGAGAGAGAGTTGCCAAACCCCGGCACTGTCTCCACCTGGCAGCAGATGGGACCTGTTTGGCTCCCCTACAGACGATCTGCGTTGCAGTGTGATCTGTAATGGCCATCAACACTCTGATCTGTGACCTGTATATACATACAGATTGCTTGTGCTGCTGGTGTGGCCAGCCTCCCTGTCCTGTATTATACGTGCCCGGGACTGGCAGGCTTATTAAACGCTGTAATTATTTGCTTTCAGCTTCGGGCATATAGTTTTATACCATGCATTTTATCTACTACTGTTTTTGTCTATAATTTGCAAAAGCAAATAGACGCAAATGTGCCTACAACTGCAATGACTAACTTAGTGTGGGTACACAGTGGAACACTACAGGTAAGATTTGCTGCATTGGAACGTCAAATTGTCTAGTGTGTACACACAATTGTGTGCTCCCACGGGTCGCAAGTGATGTCATCTGGTCGGTCGTGCTGCATGGCCAATCAGACAATATCATATGTGGGGCTGTGCAGTGTAATGAAGGATGGAACGAGGTTCTGTTCTGTCATTCATTACATCGTGTAGTGTGTATGGCCAGTCTGGAATGGTCCGGGCTGAAGGGAATTTGGCCAGACCACCAGGACATTGTTCTTGTGTGTACCAACCCTTAAACCTTTTAAAATTGTGATATTTGGTATGTTCATTATACCCCTTTTAAAACATAAGCTAGGTACACATTAGGCGATTAATTGAACAATATATTAGCCACGTTGCTCAGCAGGTCTGATTTGGATGTGGTTGGCGTTGTCCTGATGCTCAAGTACTAATTATTGGTACTTTGCGCATGCACAAGACCCATTCTGCAGGTGCACTAACAGTATCTGTGACACAGGATACAGTCGAGAATCGGACTGTCAGTAATTGACCGTTTGGGGCAGTGACTGTAAACACAGGTGTAAGGGAAAAGGCAAGGGATCTCCATGGTTGCATAGAAACTTCCTGCCTTCTGTGACGGGCAGCTTGCTCGTACCTGTGAGTTCTGCAAGTGAGTCATTTAGCCCCAATGTGCAATCCCGCTGGTCATTCCCTGGGTTGTCTTGTCGGCGGTGAAGCATTCCCAATGGGACGACCCAGGGAACGACAGCATGCATTTTAAATGTGGCGGGCAACAATACATTGCGCTGTCTACTGCATAAGTTTACATTTATTTGCCTATTATTTTCATGCTGTTGTGTTTTTTTCTGAAATTGTGTTTGTGTTCTTTCTCTATCGTCCTAGTGGATGCTGGGGTTCCTGAAAGGACCATGGGGAATAGCGGCTCCGCAGGAGACAGGGCACAAAAAGTAAAGCTTTTCCAGATCAGGTGGTGTGCACTGGCTCCTCCCCCTATGACCCTCCTCCAGACTCCAGTTAGATTTTTGTGCCCGGCCGAGAAGGGTGCAATCTAGGTGGCTCTCCTAAAGAGCTGCTTAGAAAAAGTTTAGCTTAAGTTTTTTATTTTACAGTGAGTCCTGCTGGCAACAGGATCACTGCAACGAGGGACTGAGGGGAGAAGAAGTGAACTCACCTGCGTGCAGGATGGATTGGCTTCTTGGCTACTGGACATCAGCTCCAGAGGGACGATCACAGGTACAGCCTGGATGGTCACCGGAGCCGCGCCGCCGGCCCCCTTGCAGATGCTGAAGTCAGAAGAGGTCCAGAATCGGCGGCTGAAGACTCCTGCAGTCTTCTAAAGGTAGCGCACAGCACTGCAGCTGTGCGCCATTTTCCTCTCAGCACACTTCACACGCAGTCACTGAGGGTGCAGGGCGCTGGGGGGGGGCGCCCTGGGAGGCAAATGTAACCTATATAAAGGCTAAAAATACCTCACATATAGCCCCCAGAGGCTATATGGAGATATTTAACCCCTGCCTGGATTCACTAAATAGCGGGAGACGAGCCCGCCGGAAAAGGGGCGGGGCCTATCTCCTCAGCACACGGCGCCATTTCCTCTCACAGCTTCGCTGGTCAGGACGGCTCCCAGGTCTCTCCCCTGCACTGCACTACAGAAACAGGGTAAAACAGAGAGGGGGGGCAAATTTATGGCGATACTTTGATATATATAAAGCAGCTATAAGGGAGCACTTATTATAAGGCTATCCCTGTTATATATAGCGCTTTTGGTGTGTGCTGGCAAACTCTCCCTCTGTCTCCCCAAAGGGCTAGTGGGTCCTGTCTTCGTTAGGAGCATTCCCTGTGTGTCTGCTGTGTGTCGGTACGTGTGTGTCGACATGTATGAGGACGATATTGGTGTGGAGGCGGAGCAATTGCCAAATATGAGGATGTCACCCCCTAGGGAGTCGACACCAGAATGGATGCCTTTATTTATGGAACTACGGGATAGTGTCAACACGCTAAAGCAGTCGTTTGACGACATGAGACGGCCGGACAATCAATTAGTGCCTGTCCAGGCGACTCAAACACCGTCAGGGGCTGTGAAACGCCCTTTGCCTCAGTCGGTCGACACAGACCCAGACACAGGCACTGACTCCAGTGGTGACGGTGACGAATCAACCGTATTTTCCAGTAGGGCCACACGTTATATGATTTTGGCAATGAAGGAGGCGTTACATTTAGCTGATACTACAGGTACCACTAAACAGGGTATTATGTGGGGTGTGAAAAAACTACCTATAGTTTTTCCTGAATCAGAAGAATTAAATGACGTGTGTAATGAAGCGTGGGTTGCCCCTGATAAAAAGCTGATAATTTCAAAGAAATTATTGGCATTATACCCTTTCCCGCCAGAGGTTAGGGAGCGCTGGGAAACACCTCCTAGGGTGGACAAGGCGCTAACACGCTTATCTAAACAAGTGGCGTTACCCTCTCCTGAGACGGCCGCACTTAAAGATCCATCAGATAGGAGGATGGAAAATATCCAAAAAAGTATATACACACATGCAGGTGTTATACTACGACCAGCTATAGCGACTGCCTGGATGTGCAGTGCTGGGGTAGTTTGGTCAGAGTCCCTGATTGAAAATATTGATACCCTGGACAGGGACAATATTTTACTGTCGTTAGAACAAATAAAGGATGCATTTCTTTATATGCGTGATGCACAGAGGGATATCTGCACACTGGCATCACGGGTAAGTGCTATGTCCATTTCGGCCAGAAGAGCTTTATGGACGCGACAGTGGACAGGCGATGCGGATTCAAAACGACATATGGAAGTTTTGCCGTATAAAGGGGAGGAGTTATTTGGAGTCGGTCTATCAGATTTGGTGGCCACGGCTACAGCCGGGAAATCCACCTTTCTACCTCAAGTCACTCCCCAACAGAAAAAGGCACCGACTTTTCAACCGCAGCCCTTTCGTTCCTTTAAAAATAAGAGAGCAAAGGGCTATTCATATCTGCCACGAGGCAGAGGTCGAGGGAAGAGACAGCAACAGGCAGCTCCTTCCCAGGAACAGAAGCCTTCCCCGGCTTCTACAAAAGCCTCAGCATGACGCTGGGGCTTCTCAAGCGGACTCGGGGACGGTGGGTGGTCGTCTCAAAAATTACAGCGCGCAGTGGGCTCACTCGCAGGTAGATCCCTGGATCCTGCAGATAATATCTCAGGGGTACAGGTTGGAATTAGAGACAGATCCACCTCGCCGTTTCCTGAAGTCTGCTTTACCAACGTCCCCCTCCGAAAGGGAGACGGTTTTGGAAGCCATTCACAAGCTGTACTCTCAGCAGGTGATAGTCAAGGTACCTCTTCTACAACAAGGGAAGGGGTATTATTCCACTCTTTGTGGTACCGAAGCCGGATGGCTCGGTAAGGCCTATTCTAAATCTGAAGTCCTTGAACCTGTACATAAAGAAGTTCAAGTTCAAGATGGAGTCACTCAGAGCAGTGATAGCGAACCTGGAAGAGGGGGACTTTATGGTATCCTTGGACATCAAGGATGCGTATCTCCACGTTCCAATTTACCCCTCACACCAGGGGTACCTCAGGTTCGTTGTACAAAACTGTCACTATCAGTTTCAGACGCTGCCGTTCGGATTGTCCACGGCACCTCGGGTCTTTACAAAGGTAATGGCCGAGATGATGATTCTTCTTCGAAGAAAAGGCATATTAATTATCCCATACTTGGACGATCTCCTAATAAGGGCAAGGTCCAGAGAACAGCTAGAGATGGGATTAGCACTGTCTCAAGAAGTGCTAAAACAGCACGGGTGGATTCTGAATATTCCAAAATCCCAGTTAATGCCGACAACTCGTCTGCTGTTCCTAGGGATGATTCTGGACACGGTTCAGAAAAAGGTTTTTCTCCCGGAGGAAAAAGCCAAGGAGTTATCCGAGCTTGTCAGGAACCTCCTAAAACCAGGAAAGGTGTCTGTACATCAATGCACAAGAGTCCTGGGAAAAATGGTGGCTTCTTACGAAGCAATTCCATTCGGCAGATTCCACGCAAGAATTTTCCAAAGGGATCTGTTGGACAAATGGTCAGGGTCGCATCTTCAGATGCACCTGCGGATAACCCTGTCTCCAAGGACAAGGGTGTCTCTTCTGTGGTGGTTGCAGAGTGCTCATCTATTGGAGGGCCGCAGATTCGGCATACAGGATTGGATCCTGGTGACCACGGACGCCAGCCTGAGAGGCTGGGGAGCAGTCACACAAGGAAGAAACTTCCAGGGAGTATGGACGAGCCTGGAAACGTCTCTTCACATAAACATTCTGGAACTAAGAGCAATATACAATGCTCTAAGCCAGGCAGAACCTCTGCTTCAGGGAAAACCGGTGTTGATCCAGTCGGACAACATCACGGCAGTCGCCCATGTGAACAGACAGGGCGGCACAAGAAGCAGGAGTGCAATGGCAGAAGCTGCAAGGATTCTTCGCTGGGCAGAGAATCATGTGATAGCACTGTCAGCAGTGTTCATCCCGGGAGTGGACAACTGGGAAGCAGACTTCCTCAGCAGACACGATCTTCACCCGGGAGAGTGGGGACTTCATCCAGAAGTCTTCCACTTGCTGGTAACCCGTTGGGAAAGACCAATGGTGGACATGATGGCGTCTCGCCTCAACAAAAAACTGGACAGGTATTGCGCCAGGTCAAGAGATCCGCAGGCAATAGCTGTGGACGCGCTGGTAACGCCTTGGGTGTACCAGTCGGTGTATGTGTTTCCTCCTCTGCCTCTCATACCAAAAGTATTGAGAATTATACGGCAAAGAGGCGTAAGGACGATACTAGTGGTTCCGGATTGGCCAAGAAGGACTTGGTACCCGGAACTTCAAGAGATGATCACGGAAGATCCGTGGCCTCTACCTCTAAGGAGGGACTTGCTTCAGCAGGGTCCCTGTCTGTTTCAAGACTTACCGCGGCTGCGTTTGACGGCATGGCGGTTGAACGCCGGATCCTAAAGGAAAAAGGCATGCCGGAAGAAGTCATTCCTACTTTGATTAAAGCAAGGAAGGAAGTAACCGTGCAACATTATCACCGAATTTGGCGAAAATATGTTGCGTGGTGCGAAGATCGGAGTGCTCCGACGGAGGAATTTCAACTGGGTCGATTCCTACATTTCCTGCAATCAGGATTGTCTATGGGTCTCAAATTGGGATCTATTAAGGTTCAAATTTCGGCCCTGTCGATTTTCTTTCAAAAAGAATTGGCTTCAGTCCCTGAAGTCCAGACCTTTGTTAAGGGAGTGCTACATATACAGCCTCCTGTGGTGCCTCCAGTGGCACCGTGGGATCTCAATGTGGTTTTGGACTTTCTAAAATCTCATTGGTTTGAACCACTAAAGAAGGTGGATTTGAAATATCTCACATGGAAAGTGACCATGCTTCTAGCCCTGGCTTCGGCCAGGAGAGTGTCAGAACTGGCAGCTTTATCTTACAAAAGCCCATATCTGATTTTCCATTCGGACAGGGCAGAACTGCGGACTCGTCCGCATTTTCTCCCTAAGGTGGTGTCAGCATTTCATCTGAACCAGCCTATTGTAGTGCCTGCGGCTACAAGTGACTTGGAGGACTCCAAGTTACTGGACGTTGTCAGAGCATTAAAAATATATATTGCAAGGACAGCTGGAGTCAGAAAATCTGACTCGTTGTTTATATTGTATGCACCCAACAAGATGGGTGCTCCTGCGTCTAAGCAGACGATTGCTCGTTGGATCTGTAGCACAATCCAACTTGCACATTCTGTGGCAGGCCTGCCACAGCCTAAATCTGTAAAGGCCCACTCCACAAGGAAGGTGGGCTCATCTTGGGCGGCTGCCCGAGGGGTCTCGGCATTACAACTTTGCCGAGCAGCTACGTGGTCAGGGGAGAACACGTTTGTAAAATTTTACAAATTTGATACTCTGGCTAAGGAGGACCTGGAGTTCTCTCATTCGGTGCTGCAGAGTCATCCGCACTCTCCCGCCCGTTTGGGAGCTTTGGTATAATCCCCATGGTCCTTTCAGGAACCCCAGCATCCACTAGGACGATAGAGAAAATAAGATTTTACTTACCGATAAATCTATTTCTCGGAGTCCGTAGTGGATGCTGGGCGCCCATCCCAAGTGCGGATTATCTGCAGTAATTGTACATAGTTATTGTTAACTAATTCGGGTTATTGTTGAAGGAAGCCATCTTTCAGAGGCTCCGCTGTTATCATACTGTTAACTGGGTTTAGATCACAAGTTGTACGGTGTGATTGGTGTGGCTGGTATGAGTCTTACCCGGGATTCAAAATCCTCCCTTATTGTGTACGCTCGTCCGGGCACAGTACCTAACTGGAGTCTGGAGGAGGGTCATAGGGGGAGGAGCCAGTGCACACCACCTGATCTGGAAAAGCTTTACTTTTTGTGCCCTGTCTCCTGCGGAGCCGCTATTCCCCATGGTCCTTTCAGGAACCCCAGCATCCACTACGGACTCCGAGAAATAGATTTATCGGTAAGTAAAATCTTATTTTTTTTTTGCTTGGCAGGGAGGATGGGGGATGGTGGAGAAGTTGGTTACAGCAAAGTTACAACAATGTACGGGACAAGGTATGTAGTAGTTGTACTCATTGAATAGTTCTGGTCCTTGCAATGACATTGTCACATACAGCAAATAGTAGTCTCATGTCCTTGAGTTCATATGACCAAAAACACCTGCTTGTAAGTCCAGAAATACATGAAGCCATACCTAAAATCCATTATTCAAAATCCCAATAGCAAATGTGCAAGAGATAATTTGTGTGGGAATCTCTGGCAAGCATTCACTTAACCATTATTTTCCCACAGTATAAGGCTGGTAAACAGATTCACAGCATCTGCCTGTATTTATTTGCTATAATAACCATGTAAAACAATTAGAATATTTGTAGGCATATTCCTGTATTACTTATTGTTCCAGACACTACACATCAGGGGTCTGGGACTTAGGGATCGACACCTGAAATAGGTCGACATGGACAAAAGGTCATCATGAACAAGGTCAACATGGAAAAAGGTTGAAATGAGTTTTTAATGTGTTTTTTTTTTTTTTTTTGGTGTTGTTTTTTCCGTACAGTGACCGGGAACCCCAATTAGTGCACCGTGTCCCCTCGCATGGCTCGCTTCGCTTGCCATGCTTCGGGCAAGGTGCCTCGCTCAGCTACCGCCGCGCTCGGCACAGGTTACCGTTCCCAATTGTAGTTTACGTGGATCGTAAAGTATGAAAAAGTTCAAAAAAATGTGAAAAACCTCATGTCAACCTTTTTCCATGTCAACCTTTTTCAGGTGTCGACCTAAGTGGTGTAGACCTGGAGTCCGGATACCACACATCAGAGTGACGTTTTTGCTATAACATGAGTGATCTAGGGATGTCTGGGAGGACAGAGCACTGTATATACAGTATGTCAACTGGGGACTGTGAGGTTGGACCTGTGGCTTCTGTTTATGTTGACCGTACGGACAGAGCTAGAATTCTACACTAAAGGGTAGAGAGAATTAGGCAAAATTGAAGTAACATTGAGAAAAGTTGAAGAATTTCTGCCAGAAGTTGCAATATTCATGAATTATCTGACAATTTTTACTGAACATAATTAATGTAAAGATGTGTCCTCATACATCTAGCCTCAATACGCTATGCACCGCGACATGCCTGGTGTGAGTGAGCTGGCAGGTCAGCTAACGCTGGATGTCTTTTCTGCTGTGATATGCGAATAGGACGCACAAGCATACTCTGATTAAAATGTGTGGGATGCCTATATTCTGTGTGTAACTGCGGCTGTATCTGCATACAAAATGCTACAGTATGTTAGTGTTTTCCTGGAAACCTATCATTTTAATCAGCAAAAGCTACTTATCCATCCTATTTGCATAGAAATGCAAATAAGAAGCATTCTAAAGGAAAAAGTTGCATGTAAAGACGCTCAGCCCCACCGAGTCGACTGTTTAACCTGACTGCAGCAAGGATGTAGGAGGTCATATCAGTATGGTCACTACAGTTAAATTCTTTAGAAATGAAATTTGACTTTCCCAAGGCAAGGCACTGCTGTAGTACGGGAGCTCTAAGATTCAGAGGAATTGGTCTACTTTGCGGTTTATTCTATTTTTGGAGATTGGCTGTTTCTCTTTTAATTGGTTGATTTTCGTGTTCTGGGATTTTTCCCTCAGTGCTCTAATTCTTCGTTTTGAACACATACGCTTTGCCTGTAGCAGTCAGTCTTTTTTTTTGTCTTTCCTTTGGGACCTTGTAAAGTAGAACAGCACTTTTAAAGGGGGGTATTCACGGAGCGATCGCTGCTTAAAATCTAAGCAATCTGACTAGATTACTTAGATTTTAAGCATGATCGCTCCCTGTGTAGCCCCCACAGCGATAGCGCATCGCTATCGCTGGTGCTAGATTGGCCTGGTCGCTTGGGTGAAATGAGCGCCCCCCCATCTCCCCCCCGCACGCTCAGCACACATCACGCTGTGCTGAATGGGGGGGGGGAGAGATGTGTGCTGAGCGGTTCGCTCAGCACACATCTCTCCCACATCGGCCAGTGAGTACTGGTCTTAACAGCTATTTAATGCTGGATTCAATTAAATCCTCTTCAGATGTTCCCCCAGCTGTGCAAGGCATTGGCCACACACTTTTTCTAAGTTTTGCAAAATCCATATGTTCCCCGGAATAACACACAATAGAAAAGTTGGTGGTTTTTTTTACTCTTCTTTAAATCCTTTTCTTATATAGTTAATTTTGCTTCCAACCTTAATTATTTCTGTTGTTGGCTTGTTCTTCTTTTGTTGTTTTGAAATCATCTTTAGACCTTTGCAATAGCTATTATTATGCTCTGGAGGTTTGTCTGCAGGAAGAGGACTAAGGACGGTATTCAGTTAGCTCCAATAGTTTGGGAGCTATTAAATTCACACCCCTGCGTATTCAATTGCGGGCCTGTTTTTAAGGCATTTTCGCCAATGCCTTTTCACTTTTTTTTTATTTATTTTTTGATTTGCGAAAAGGCATTAGCGAAAAATGCCTCAAAATCTGCAAAAACTGCTGGCATTTTCACCAGTGCAGGTGCAAAAATGTGTATTCGCGGAGGCACATGTTTTTTGCACCTGCCGAAACTTTTGCCTAGTCGAAAGAACGGGCTTGCTATTGAATAGGACAAATCCCCATTCGCCATACAAAATAGTGATAAATGTGTGGCAAAAAAGGGCTCTAATTGAATACCCCCTTAGGCCCTAAATATGAGTAAAATTTTTCAGTGCTCAGGAAAAAGCCCTGGTAATGTATGCCAGTTATCGTCATTTGTCAAGGCAAAAAAAACAATAGGTATTGTAACTTATAAATGTGGCATAGCCGGAGCAGATCCTCCAAAAGCCAGTTGTCCCGTTGACAAAGTGTTTTGGCATCCGGTGATCTACACAATTGTGAAAGTCTTATCTGGTATAGGCTGAATGTGCGTGTCTGTATTAGGGAGGAAAGACGATAATGTCTGTCATAGAGTTTGTGGCGAATGGAGGGGAATGAAGACCGCTCTTAACCACTGTAATGACAATGTGACGACGCAAATCTGGAAATATACTACAATCTTAATTACTGAGTTGTTGAATGTTGTCATTTTATTTTTTACGCACACAGGATTGCATTGCAAATGCGATCATTGGTAAATGGGCCCCAAAGACATGCAGATTGTTGACGTGTACAAGTAACATCACAGCATCTGTTAGCATGATTTGCATTTGGAAGCTTTGTTCAGTGAACCTGATTTCAGGGTGTGCCTTTGGCACGGCCCTGTACTTCAGTGGAGGTGGTGTCTCACTTGGTCTTCCTCTTCAGAGTTGCTTCATAGAGCCAGTGTTTATCAATTCTTGAGCAATGGATGCTTTGAAATCCAACCTATTCTTACCACTGAATCCAGACATTCGATACAGCAGCAATCCGTTTACACCAGTCACCTCAAGAAAGTGAAAGAACACCCGAATGTACCATCTCCTGTTTTTGCGTCTGTGTGTGTGTACATCGCCACACACTGATCCATGAGATCCATCCCTCCCGTGTGCGTCTTATACTACTCTGTACCTAACAGTGTTGCTAGATGCTCCTGATGTCTGGAGACAATAAGAGCAATCTGCCACCACTACCACAGCTGCTACTAATGATAATAATTTAAATCATTTACAATTTAAATAAGTTAAGATAGCCTTATATGCATCATTATATGTTATCAGCTGTCAAAACTGGCATATATGGCTGCTACTTTGAGATAATATTTAGGTTAGGCCTATATGCCAGGATAAGTCCAGCATGCAGTATGGATCTTTATTTTGCATGATTCTCACTGAAAAGGACACATGATTTTACATCAACTGTGAAAAAAAGAAATTGAGTATTTGATCAAAATATCTTCCATATTTGTGCCTTAAACGTTACTTTCCTTGAATGTATTTTTTGTACCTGCTCTGCTATCTTTGAGTAAAAAATATTTTACAGAAATCCCTGAAGTGCTCGGAGCTGGTGAGCTTTTCTCAGCCATTTTTTTCTTTACCTTGTTTATGTAGGAATTAAAAACTGCCACTAGGTGGCATACCTCCTAATTTTTGTAGCTCTCCTAAGAGGAGGACACAATGCACTTGTGATGTCAAAATATAGTTTCTATAAGGTCCAGTTATCATCCTATAATTAACATTTTTCAATCCCATTTTACATATTTATGTAATTTTGTCAGACCCATTAATCTACCTTGTAATACAGGAGTTATCACTGATATGTCCTGGTTACAGTCCTGCTGCGTTCATTTCCACTCTCCCCATACCCAGTATGGGGGTGCAGAAATATGACATTGATCAAGTTCAGCTTTTCCTTGCCCACTCCCAGCCGGTCTCCCTGCTGATGATTCTGGTAGTCCCGGCCAGGGATGGGGGTCTGCGGTTGCAGCGCTCCCTTGCTGCACTCCCAGCTGATGATTCTGGGAGTCCAGTTATGTGCGCTATACCGCTCCTCCCGAATGTATGGCACTGGCGGTGTGCGTAATGTCATTATCGGCGCTGCTATCTTTTAGATAGCATGCCAATATACAGGGCAACGTAAGACCAGTCAGTGGCACTGACTGTTCCGACTTCTGCAGCGATCAATTTCATCAACTGCAGGTGTCGTTGCCCATACACCACAGCAGGGTCAGAGCTGTCCACGGCTGTGCTGGCTCCTGGCTACATGGGAGATCTTGCGATAACAGCGAGCTCTCGTGCATGTCCAGTGAGACGGTCTTGGGAGACACAATGCGCATCAGCACTAGGCTGATGTGCTGTGGGGGTCTGGCAGCGATCGCTGGGGGGGGGGGGGTATGTTCTTCCATCTCAACGCTGCTGCTTCCTGTTTAAAGAGAGGCGAAGCAGGAAGCGTTATTTTGCGGGTATAATTTACCCTTATGGTTTTTTTTAATCTTTTTTGTTGTTGTTGTTGTTGTTGTTGTTGTTGCGTGTAATAAAACACCTGTTCCTTAGTTCTATCATAAGAGTTTTTTATGTGTTTTAAGCGTTGAGTATCCCCTTATTTGACGGCTCAAAATGTTGAAAGGAGGCAATGTCATTTTGAATGATCATTTTGTAATATTAACCCCTTGAGTCTATTTTGTCCTGTCCACTTGCATAACCAGACGGCCATGGCAGATGTGTGCCAGTTGATCCCACCAGATCTTCCCTGGACCTGACCAGCAACCAGATGGATAGGAAGAGCAGGTTGAAATGCCATCCATAGAACACGCATGTAGGCAGGATTATAATAGCAGGCTCGTTCTTCCCCTGGCACCATCATACAACTAAACAGTCACAATTGTCAGATCATGTAAAACAATAATAATTGTTATCAAGTCTAAATTACAGTAATGTTGCTTAATACTAGTATCCTGCTACTGAGTAACACTAGCCACACTCACACACAGAGATCGGGTTGGGCAGTGGTTCTCACCAAGTAAATTGCCTATCATCTCAGAATCACAATTTTAGTTCTAACCTTATATATGTTGTCTGTTCAGTCTGCAGAAGCTTTGGAGTTTATGAAGAGAGACCTAACGGAATTTTCCAGAGTTGTGCAGCATGACACAGCTTGCACTATTGCAGCCACAGCTACTGTTGTCAAGGAGAAACTGGCGGTGAGTATGAATAGCTATCTAAAGCTGGGTACACACTACTATACTGGATCGTGGCCGACTGCACACTGCGTTGCGCAATATATCGTACAGTGGCCACATCCAGGAGCATGCGGTTATTACAGATATACAGGGAACGATGCACACGAGCGCGCAATGGTGCATATACACCAGCTTATGTGGATGATTTGTTGTTCCAGTTCGGCTCAAAACGACAAATCGACAATATATTATCTAGTGTGTACCCTGCTTTACAGTATAGAGTGATAAGAATCTCTGTAATATGCATGCATGTGAAATAGTCGCTAATACTGAAAGATCAGTCTGTTGAAAGACTAATAAATTGAACTCATCTGTCCTCCTCCTACCCTCTCTCCGTTATGGTCCCGTCCTTCCCCGCTAACATCCCGCCTCCTTCCCGCTTTACTTACCTTACCCGTTCCTGGTGCATTCATGCTCAGGATCCACTTTGACTGGTCTGTCCAGGCTGTCCTGACGTTGCAGTGCTAAGCACTGGGAGTTATGCACACCTCAACCTCCACTGTGCATGACATATTCAGGACAGCTAGGGCATTATATGATAGATAGATAGATAGATAGATACTATTCTTTATTTTATATTCATAAGAATATATCATATATTTTCGAAATTCAGTAATTTTTTTATTTTTTGAGATAGTACTTAAAAGTAATAATAAAAGAAAGGTAAACAAATTTCCCAATAAAACAGTTTGTTTGTGGTCTCGGTTTAACACAGAGCAGTTATATGTATATAGAATGTTGGAATATACATCATGATGTCACGGTACAGAGAGCAAAAAGAAAAAAAAGGGAAATAAAATGGACATTACCAAAGATTGAAAATACAATACTAGTGCATGACTGGCTGTAAACTGCAGGTCCCCTCCAATAAGCCACCGAGGTATAGAGCAACCACAGTTTATACATACTCATCCCATCTAAATGCAGATACCATATTATGTCCCATCAGGTATGCTGGGTTGTGTCCTCTTGGTTGAATAGGGAGAATCTGCCTATTTGGACCAGATCTTAAACTACTTATTTTTTCTGTCGCCCACTAAGGAACACTGGCACAACTTCAAGACTGTGGAGTGATGATGGTGGCTTACAGGAAGCTGGCACTTTAAATAATCTAAGAAGTGAACAGGCTTCCCATCCCCCATCATCCCTCAGTTTTGAATTTGTGCCGAGGGAATCGGTCACTGCTGACTGAGCTTCTGCTCAGTTATATTACTTTACTTTATTTTTTTATTTTTTTTTCTTCTTTCTTGGGACTTAGTTCCCTTATCCTCAGGAACCCTTCGCCACTTATACAGAGAAGTGGGGTCCGGGTCACACACCAGCAGCAAGCTGCACAGGAGAACAGTGCTTAACCCGAGAAGCACTGTTCCTCCCAACACAGCCATATCCTGAGGCTCCGGTTTGGTGAGTAAGCCTCCTTGTAGGCAAAGCGGCTGGCCTCCACCCCATCCTCTGCCCAGTCACACTGGCCGTGATAGTGGCGGGCCTTCCACTGCACTGCCGCGCTGTGTCTGGTCCGTGACACGGCGCAGCGGCGTGTGGGAAAATGAGTGGTTCCTCTGTACATTGTGGAGCGGCCGCGTCCCACACAGCACAGGTATCATGTATGTAGTAGCCATCTCCCTGCACTGCCGTGCTGACATTGCACAGCGCGGCAGTGTTTATCAGCATTAAACGCAAACTTAATCTGGGACTGGAGAGATAATTCAGCACTCCAGTGCAGTAAGGCTAAAGTCTCTAGAGGGGGAGGAGGACATGAGCTTATTGTTTAATTGGGGCACCCACTCAAAATGATGGGGACCTGGTGAGATGGGTGCCTCTGCATAGTGGATGGGCGCAGAGTTGGCGGGTTTTCAACCTGTCAGTCAAACTCCTTCCTCAGCTAGGTAGCTCATTAATGGCAACAATTGTTTCTTTCTCCTCTGGAATCTACATTGTAGAGCAGAGACAGGTGCACATTGCTACAGACTGCCAGAAACGTAAAAGCCTGCACAAACTGCAGGCTGGTGGCTGAGGGGATTTATTATAGGGGAGTCAGTCAAATTCCGCCCTCTATCATTCCGACTCCTCTCTCTCTCTATCTATATCTATCTATATCTATCTATATCTATCTCTCTCTCTCTCTCTCTCTCTCTCTCTCTCTCTCTCTCTCTCTCTCTCTCTCTCTCTCTCTCTCTCTCTCTCTCTCTCTCTCTATATATATATATATATATATATATATATATATATATATATATATATATATATATATATATATATATATATATTTTATTGAGAGTACTGGTGGAAAATTGTATGCCTCTTTACAATTACAGGCAAGGGACCAGCGAATGAGGCGTACCAAAAATTGTTAGTCTATGCAAAGTATAACAGAAAAGCAGGTGTGGCCACCTAATTCCTGTGTGAGGCATGTGCTTTGGAGGTTACGTTAGTTAACCTGTCCCAAGACGCTAATTTTCCCCCCTGGTGGCAGTTCTAACAGGAACCATCTCACAATTACATACTGAGGTGGCTGCTTTACGGAAAACTCATGAGACGGTTAGGGAGATTTCTCAAAGTGATGTACCTTCTATTGGTACAGAACCACCTTGGGTGTCAGGATTAGCCAGGTCGGTAGAAGGTCTCACAAAATGCTTGGACTCATCCGGTAAACAGCCGCAGACAGTGTCCAAGGCTAAGAAACATCCAGTACCCTTAATTCTTCAGTCCGATGAATGCGGAGAATGACTTCTGTCGGGGGACGAAGCTGAGGAGGACGATCGCGAGTTGGGCGAAATTACAGAAGCAGATGACGAAGGTCTACCAGAACCTTCTCATGGGGTTGAACCTCTTATTTTAGCTATATGACAAGTTTTGAACATTTCCGAGACTACAAAACCAGAGTCGCCAGATACTGCATTATTTGGCATAAAACACTGTTCTTCAGTCAAGTATCCTTTTTCAAAGAAGTTGGATGATCAGTTGACGGAGGCTTGGAAAAACCCGGACAAGCGATTTCAGATGCCCAAAGGATTCCTTAGTATTTATCCGTTTCCATCGGCTATGACGGATAAATGGGAGAAGTCACCTCGAGTGGACTCTTCTCTTTCCAGTTTGTCAAAGAAAACTGCATTACCTGTTCCGGGAGCAACTTCTTTGAAAGACCCTTCTGCCAGGAAGATGGACACCATGTTGAAGTCCATCTATTCGGCCACTGGAGTTGTACTTAGACCAACCTTGTGGAGTTCCTGTGACAACTGAGGGCTGGTGCTGACCAGGAGTGGCCTCAGTTGTAGAGGCTGGTGTGTTTGTAAACCTGGGCGGCAGTATAGGGCTTCTAGACATGCAGATATAGTTGTTCCACCAATGCCCGAAGGTGTGACAACAAGGATAAAATTAATGAATATTTATTCAGCACAGTTCAGATGGTACATGGCAGTATCTATAGTAGAATATGAGAAATGATTAAAAACAGTACACAGTTCCACTGGATGCAGCAATAGGTGAAATGTCCTTAGGTGTGGTATCCACAACAAGAGTAGCTTGAGGGTTTAGGAGATTAGGAGATGGAAAGTCCTTTCACCAACACCTGTATGCTGAAATAATGAGATGGAGATATGAACTGGTCAGCAGAGGTTATACAGAGGCTGAATGTACTGTAGAGTAGACTGCCGGGTTTGCCGGATGGAACCGGTGATGGAGAACTGCTGAAGAAGTGCAGATGAACCAGTGTTAACAGGAGGAGAGTTGAATGACACTGGTGACTCTAGGGATCGGTGATATTGAAGAATAGATGACTGAGCACCGATGGTATCAAGGAAACCGATGGCGGAACATCGATAGTACTGTGAAGCTGAACACCGCTGGGAGCCAGACGCTGGAAGCCGGTGTTTTAGAGCACTGCCAGTAGCAGAGAGCAGGAAGGTCACTGTGAAGTCAGGCTGCAACGCAAGTTGCAGTACGGATGGTGTAATGGTTAGCATTACTGCCTCACAGCACTGAAGTCATGGGTTCGATTCCCACCATGGCCCTAACTGTGTGGAGTTTGTATACTCCCCACGTACTTGCGTGGGTTTCCTCCGGGTACTCCGGTTTCATCCCACAATCCAAAAATATACTGGTAGGTTAATTGGTTCCCAACAAAAAAATTAACCCTAGCGTGAATGTGTGTACATACAGTATTATAGGGAATATAGATTGTAAGCTCCACTGTGGCAGGGACTGATGTGAATGGGCAAAATATTCTCTGTACAGCGCTGCGGAATATGTGTGCGCTATATAAATAACTGGAAATAAATAAAGGTGGTGATTGGTGCGGGTCTCTGATGGAATTTGAAGACACAGGAGCTGGAATACCTGGAACTTAATAATCAACCACAGGAGCAGAGACAGGTTACACTGGTAATGACAACCGAAGCACTGACAACTTCCTGGTTCAGGATCAGTCCCTTTATACCCTCAGCAGTGCAGGGATTAGATAGGCAATCAGGCATCTAATCAGCGATCCTGTGGATTGGTGAAAATAGCGTCATGTAATTAGGACCAACATGGCTGCGCCCATACTGGCACTTGGAGGGAAATCTAGTTTGTAGCACAACATTGGGGTTTTACAGTAATGGCGGCGGCGGCCGCAGGAGCCAATGGATGCCAACCCGCGCATCAGACACACTGAGCCGGCGGCAGAGGCCACAGCGGGTGAGAGGCGCCACGCAGACCCGCCTGTGCCTTTGAATTAAAATGATGGCGGCAGAGGCCGCAACTGACAGGAGATGCCACGCAGAGCCATCCGAGCACTAGAAGCGCAGCAATGGTGGCGGAGGCCGCGGCGGCTAGAAATACCATCCAGACAATAAGAGTTCCTTATGACAGCATCTGCAGACTGGTAGAGAGGAGACATGAAGTGAGGACGTCAGCAGCATGACTGAGACCTGGCCCTGGAACGCTGAGCCAGCCTCAGGAGACACCTATAAGGTAAATAATGGTGTCCTGTAACCCGGATCGTGACAGTTCCGGGGTGAACAAGGCGGTGGAGCATTGGGCCACTAAGTTGATTAAAGATTTACAAGAGAGGGTTTCGTTAGAAGACGTAGTTATCCTAGCAGAACACATTAAAGAATCGGCTATATACTTAAGAGAAGCGGCTTGAGATATCGGACAAGTTAACTCGAGGATCTCAGCAGCAGCTATTGCAGCCAGAAGAGCCCTTTGGCTGAGGTCATGGCAAGTAGACACGGAGTCAAAGAGAACGGCGGAGGCACTTCCATTTACAGAACATTCTTTTTGGAAAATAAGTAGACACGTTAATTCTACAAGCTACGGGTGGTAAATCTACCTTCTTTCTAACCCTTCCACCACCTTCTAAATGCTCTTATACTGGAACCTCCTTTTGATCCTTTCGTTCCACTCAACTTTTTAGAGGACGCGGAAAAGCTACACCTTTGCGAGGTAGAGGTCGCGGCAAGCAGCCAGTCGCTGCTCATCAAGACCCAAAGCCTACAGAAAAGGCCGTGGCATGGTGGTCTTCCTTCCCACCGGGGCCCAGGTACGGTGGGAGCGCAGCTTCGAAATTTTCAGGATGCCTGGTTCAAAATATCCGACAATGCGTGGATTCGCAGCATCATCTCCCAAGGGTACAAGTTAAATTTCGAAGTTTTACTGCCCAAGAAATATTTTACGACAAGTCTTTCCATCCTTCTGGACAAACGTTTAGCCCTTCAAGGTGCAATACGGACCTTAGTAGAATCAGCTGTGTTAATGCCTAAACCACTGAGTCAACTGAAAAAGGATTACTATTCCAATCTTTTCGTAGTTCCAAAACCAGAAGGTACAGTAAGACCAATCCTGAACGTGAAATCATTAAATCTGTTTCGGTCTTATTACCAGTTCAAGATGGAGTCGCTCAACTCAGTGATTTCGAGCCTGGAACCCAAGGAATTCATGATATCTCTAGACATCAAGGATGTATATCTCCACATTCCGATCTGGGAACCTGACCAAGCGTTTCTCAGATTTGCTATTCAACAGGATCATTTTCATTTCAGAGCCTTACCATTCTGACTGTCCACAGCACCCAGAGTGTTTACCAAGGTCATGTCTGTGATGATTGCTCACCTCAGATCATTGGAATTGCAATAATACCATACCTAGACGACCTCCTCCTCAAGGCTCCATCCGATCTCATTCTCCAGGAGCATGCGCTATTAACATACAATGTGTTGGTAGAACATGGATGGATAATCAATTTTCGGAAATCCAACCTTCAGCCATCACAGCATCTCCGGTTTCTCGGTGTGATCCTGGACACCAATGTACAGAGTTTTTCTGCCACAAGACAAAGCTCTGAGTATAGAGAAACTGGTCCCGGCTGTTCTCAAGCCACGACGGGTATCAGTCCATTTATGCATTCGTCTGCTTGGGAGGATGGTAGCTGCTTTTGAAACTTTGGAGTTTGGACGTTTTCATTCATGTCCTTTCCAGCTGGACCTGTTACATCAACGGTTGGGGTCATATCTATACGTTTAACAGTTAGTTCACCTTACTCCGGAGACACGACTTTCGCTTCTTTGGCGGCTCCAGCAGGCGGTTCGGTGTGTGGGACTGGATGCTCCTCACGACGGATGCCAGCCTCGGGGGATGGGATGCGGTTGTGTTGGACTCCCATCTTCAGGGCCACTGGTCTCCACAAGAATCGCTGTTGACAATAAATGTGTTGGAACTGACAGCGATCTACAATGTGCAGGTACAAGCCGCCCACGTTCTTCGATCCAAGGCGGTGAAAGTTTAATCAGACAACGTGACTGCTGTAACGTACGTAAACAAACAAGGCGTAACTCAGTCGCCAGGCAATGCGAGAAGTGTCACGTATTCTCCAATAGGCAGAATGCAACGCAGTAATTCTCTCGGCGATATTCATTCCAGGAGTGGACAATTGGGAAGCAGACTACCTCAGCCATCAGGATCTACATCCAGGAGAATGGGCACTTCACCCGGAGGTGTTCAACGATGTGATACAGCGCTGGGGGTGTGCAGATGTGGATCACATTGCATCCCGTCTCAATCATCAGCTTCCAAGATACATCTCCAGATCCCGGGATCCTCAAGCAAAAGCTGTGGACGCTCTACGACCTAATTTACGTGTTTCCTACGATACCTCTATTGTCTTGAATTCTCAAGAGAATCAAACTGGAGTCAATCACAGTGATCCTGGTGGCACCAGATTGGCCTCGGATCGCTTGATATTCAGACCTGGACTTTCTTCTAGCGGACGATCCTTGACCTCTTCCTCTGCATCCGGATCTACTCCAACAAGGGCCTTTTGTGCTTCCAGATTTACCACGGCTACGTTTAACAGGATAGCTATTGAGGCAGACATCCTGAAAAGAAAAGGCATTCTGGAATGTGTGATCCCCAAATCCACGAAAACCAGTTACGGCAGCCCATTACCATCACATCTGGCGATCCTATATAGCTTGGTGTGATCGAAGAGGATTTCCATCGGATTCTTTTCGTCTCTCACAGTTCTTAGTGTTCCTTCAAACAGGATTGGATTCCTTTATCGATTCCCCCCCCCCCCACAAACGCCTTGCACTCCTGGCGGATGTGCAAACCTTTTTACAAGGGGTTCTACGTGTACAACCTCCGTTTGTTCCACCTACACCTCCCTTGGGATTTAAATCTGGTGCTGGAATTTCTACAGTCAACCTGTTTTGAACCTTTGGAAGAAGCTGACCTTCGATATCTTACTTGGAACACTGCTTTTCTGCTAGCCATAGCTTCAGCCCGGAGGGTTTCTGAATTAAGTGCCTTGTCTTGCAGACCCCCCTTTTTGATTTTTCATCCTGATCGGGTGGAGTTGAGAACACGTGCTTCTTTCCTTCCCAAGGTCGTGTCAGCTTTTCACATCAATTAGCCTATTGTGGTTCCATCTTTGCAGGACGATTCTGGGACACCACCTTCTCTGGCTATAGTGAGAACCTTGAAGATTTACGTAGAGCGGACTGTGCCTTTCAGGAAGTCTGATGCTTTATTCGTCATGGGTGGCCTGCTACTAAGCAGACCCTGGCCCGCTGGATTAAATTGACTGTTCGTCAGGCCTTTCTCCACCAGTCTAGGCGACCACCAGTATCCATTGCTGCCCACTTTACGCATTCAGTTGGGTCTTTGTGGGCCGTTAGTAGGGGGGCTACCACGTCTCTACTCTGTCGTGCAGCCACTTGGTCCAGTATTCATACATTTTACTAAATTCTTCAAGTTTGATACTTTTGCGACTTCATCTTCACGGTTTGGCTGTCTTGTTTTGTCAGATCCTCTGCGATTTCCCGCCCAGGGGGGAAACTTTGGGACGTCCCCACAGTCTTGAAGTTGTGCCAGTGTCCCCTTGTGTCTGACAGAAAAAGGAGGTTTTTGGTACTTGCCGATAAATCCCTTTTTCGGAAGCCATAGGGGACACTGGCCGCCTGCCCGTCGCTGTTCTCTTGCCTTCCTTGTTGTTCTGTTGTGTTTATTTGTTATATGCTCTCTTCCCTCGTATAGTTTCTTTTTTTTTTTTTTTTTTTTTTTTTTATTGTTTATTGAAGAGAAGAAAAGTAACACACATGTAACAGTATTAATACATATCAATAAAGGCGAACATAGAAATCCACTGTCCGTATATTATTGTGACATGTTAAATGTGGGAAATTGCGAAACAAAATAGTATAAACCCTAATGATCATGAAATACAGTACATCAAAATTAGTCAATTATACATATGTATGACTATATTTATAAGTGAGGTGTTAAAAGTCCAACGGCAAAAGACCTATCTAAAGAAGCTCAAAACGGTGGCGACCCATCGGTGAGGGTTGCCATATTATACCACGTCGTTAACCGTACCACTTTACGTATACTTTCTTTGGTGTTCACAGGTAATGTGATCAAAAAAGGCAGCCATATTGCAAAAAACTTAGGAGCACGAGATTCAACATCTAGAGAACATTCTGTCCAATCCATTTGGAATAGAAATATTAACCGTGGTAACACAAGAGACACAGGAATATGATCTTTTTGTATCCACTGAGATAGTATTGTTTTCTTTGCTGCTGCTGCAATGCGAGCCAGAAGCAGTCTTGTACCCTTGGATAAGGCGGGAGTGTAAGGTTCTACATAATTCCAAAGGGCCCATGCCATTGTCATTGTAAATGGTATACCCAAGTTAACCCCGATGTACACCTGTATTAGTTCCCAGAATGATTGTATAATTGGGCAAGACCATAAACAGTGTATAATATCAGCATCGGGGGACTTGCATTTGAAACATTGAGAATTGTCTGCTGCCCCTGTAAGGAATCGCAGCCTAGGGGTATAGTAAGCTCTATGTAAAATTTTTAAATGCATCTCTGCATAAGAGGAAGATACCAATTGTTTATTAAGCAAATTAGACCATTTAATAATAGTGTGCAAATCCACTCCCGGAAAGACATCCTTCCATTTAGCTATGCCCGCAGTAAGTTTAGTATAGTCAATCTTCCGTCTGGTGTAAGAGTATATTAAAGATGTAGAATGGTGGGAGTCTAAACGTCGTCGTACAATGCCATCCAGTAGAAAAGTACGATCAATGGGCTGTAGGTGCGTCATAATGTGTGTAGCAAAACTACGCATCTGAAAATATGCAAAAAAGGGAAATTTCAAAGTCGGGTATCTAGTTTGTAATTGGGACAGCGATAATACCGCCGAACAGTCATCATTCAAAAATTGAAACAATGAACGAAGTCCCTGGAGGTGCCAACCACGTACAATCCTGCCCGCATCCCCTCCCTGAAAAGCCGGGTTCCCAAATAAAGGCTGGAACAAGGAATGAGTCAGAGTGAGTTTAGAACGTTTTCTAATTTGCTGCCACGCCTTGTAAGGAGCATATAATGGAATTGATTTTATATCCTGTAATATAGAGGAATTCGGAAAATGTAGTACAGGTTGAGTATCCCATATCCATATATTCCGAAATACGGAATATTCCGAAATACGGACTTTTTTGAGTGACAGTGAAATAGTGAAACCTTTGTTTTTTGATGTCTCAATGTACACAAACTTTGTTTAATACACAAAGTTATTAAAAATATTGTATTAAATTACCTTCAGGCTGTGTGTATAAGGTGTATATGAAACATAAATGAATTGTGTGAATGTAGACACACTTTGTTTAATGCACAAAGTTATAAAAAATATTGGCTAAAATGACCTTCAGGCTGTGTGTATAAGGTGTATATGTAACATAAATGCATTCTGTGCTTAGATTTAGGTCCCATCACCATGATATCTCATTATGGTATGCAATTATTCCAAAATACGGAAAAATCCCATATCCAAAGTACCTCTGGTCCCAAGCATTTTGGATAAGGGAGACTCAACCTGTATCTGTAACAAATCATAACTGGGATACAAAGCTTGTTCCAGAGCCTTGTTAACAAAATTGTCTCCGTTACCTATCCAATCTAGGGCGCATCTATAATTAGCTGCTAAGGAGTAATCTTCCGGGCAGGGGAGATTAACTCCTCCAAGTGAGGGTGGTTGTTTTAATTTGAATAGCGCTATACGAGGACGCTTATTCGCCCATATAAATTTAGTAATGGCTTTATTTAGTGTATGTATATCTTTTTTTAATAGCAAAAACGGAAGCATCTGTATCGGGTAAAGTAGGCGAGGAAAAGACACCATTTTATACAAATGACACCTACCCAAGTAAGAAATTGGCAGATGTTGCCATCTCGTAAAGTCCTCGATCATCCTATTAATATAACAAGAAAAGTTTAAAGAGTATAATTCCGAGGGATCAGATGATACACGTATACCAAGATATGTTATGTAGTTATGCGCCCATTTAAATGGGAACGCATCATCCCATCCCACCCTCGCGTCTCCACCCAGTGCCAGTGCCTCAGTCTTGTCAAAATTAATTAAAAATCCTGATATTAAGTTAAAATTCTCTAGTGCGGTCAATAGTGAGGGAAAGGATGTCATGGGGTCACTGAAATATAGTAGAAGATCATCCGCAAAAGCGGAGACCTTTATAGTGTGAGAGCCCACTTCGATACCTTTCCAAGATACATCACTTATGAACGTGCGTATGAGCGGGTCTAAAGCCAGATTAAATAACAAGGGGGAGAGGGGGCACCCCTGTCTTGTACCCCTATATAACTGAAACGATTTTGTGTTTAATCCATTGATCGTGATATACGCTTGTGGAGTGGCATATAGTGTTTTAAAAACATCAATAAACTTAGTACCAAAATGTTGGGCATGTAGGACTCGCAATATATGAGCCCAGGAGACACGGTCAAATGCCTTGTCTGCATCACAACTGACTATAAGGGCTTTGTGAGACTTTGATTGTCTCGAGCTATGTATCGCTGCCATTAAAGTACGGATATTATGTACTGAAGTTCTGTTTCTAACAAACCCATTTTGAGCTGGGTGTAAAATTTGCTGTAAAATGGGCTGAAGTCTAAACGCTAGTAATTTGGTAAATAATTTCAAGTCCTGGTTTAGTAAGGAGATCGGCCTATAAGATTGGACATACTTGGGATCTTTTCCCGGTTTCGGAAAGACCACTATTCTAGCCTCATCAAACCCGGTCGGGGCTGAATTCCCTTGTAATATAGAATTAAAAAGAGCTAGCATATAAGGCATTAAGTGAGGAGCCAGCATTCGGTAATACTCCGCCCCAAAACCATCCGGCCCAGGGGACTTCCCCTTTTTCAACAATTTGATTAGAGATAATATTTCAGGTTCCTGAATTGGCGTCGTCAGAGATTCTCTCTCTTCCTCCGTCAACACCGGAAGTCCTGCCTTATCCAAAAATCTCTGGCCCTCCATTGGATGATCAGGAGGAGATTTATACAAAATTTGGTAGTAACGTAAGAATTCCTCCGAGATAGCAGGAGTATCCAAAACGTTAGAGGTGAGATCAGTTGACAGTTGAGTGATGCGTGAAGGAGCAGAGTACGACCGAACCAAATTTGCCAACAACCTGCCCGATTTATTGCCAGTTCTAAAAAACTTGTTTCTACGAATATCATGAGAAAAGCTTGCCCGCTCAGTGCATAGGGCATCGTATTGTTGTTTAGCAGTAAGATAAGCCTGGCGGTTTTCAAGTGAATAATGTGAAGAGAGTATATCATAAGTTCTAGTTAAATTTTGACTAAGATCATTTAATTGATTATTCAGTGCCTTGCGTCTCCTGGAGACATACTCCATGATTTGACCCCGTATTACCGGCTTCGAGGCGGACCAAAATAGGTTGATGTCCCCGATATGTTCCATATTATCAGTTTTATAATTTAGAAATGACTGTTCAAGATGTAGGCGGAAATCTGAAGATTTTTCCATATAAGCTGGAAACTTCCAATTATAAGAACGTGGTATTGGAGTGTTTAACTTTATAGTGAACCACACCGGAGCATGGTCAGAAAGGAGAATTGGATCTATCTGGGAGTGTACTACCTGTTGCAAAAGAGTATCCGTGATCAGCCAATAATCTAATCTGGACGAGGAATGATGAGGGTGTGAGTAAAACGTATACTCACGAGAATCTGGATGTTGGCACCTCCAGGGATCACACAATCCCATCGTATTAGTCAGCAACGAAAGCGATAGGGGAGCAGCTGAGCCATGGGTAGTGGCAGCTGTGGATCTGTCCAGTCCTGTCAATTGAACACAGTTAAAGTCCCCACCCAGAATAATAGCACCTTCTGCCCAGTCCTGCAACTTTGTATAAATATCCGTGAAAAAGAGGGCATTAGGTCCCGTGGGAGCATAAATATTAGCAATCGTGTAAGATATACCATGTATAGTCAGTTTTAAAAATAGATACCTTCCCTCAGGGTCTACCAAGCTGTCACTAATATTATAAACAAGAAATTTGCTAAAAATAATCATAACCCCTCTTTGTTTTGATGTATAGGATGCTGTTTTGAAATCTCCTATCCATGTATCTCTTACCACATTGGGATCAGAAATCTTCCAGTGTGTCTCTTGTAATAAAACTATATCCGGTCGTAAACGTTTTAGGTGGGTCAGAATCTTCTTCCTCTTTATAGGGGAATTTAAGCCCTCCACATTCCATGTTACTAATTTAAGGGCCGTTTTTATCGTTTTAGAAGGATTTACAGTCGCTGTCATTTAACCAATACCCACCCTAGGCCAAGTCATAACAGTATAAACTTCCTTTGGAAAATCCTTACCCGTCCCAGCGAGCGGACAAGGGGGAGGTGAATACCGGCCCAATGGGGGGAAATGTAAACATATCACATGTAGTAGGAAAAAATCATGTGTGTTAACCACAATTAAATTTTCAACAATCATAAACCATTTTAACCTTATAAGAACCCAGTAATATGTCCGACTGAGCAGCAGCCCTGCAGAACATTGCAGGACACAATCATACTCGTGTGACAATACGGATTTCGAACTAGACGGACATTTAGTACTAGAGCATTTTAAAAGCTGAGAAAATAGGATAAGAACAAGAAAAAGAAGAAAAAAAAGAAGGGAAATCAGTGAGATGCAGAAAGAGAATAAGAAAAAGAGGGCGAGCGAGCCGAAGAAGAAATAGGTAAAGGTACACCTAGATATGAGATTTTCAACAAGAAGTTTGGTCCTTGTAAGACTCCAGCAACACCCTTGAAATATCACAGCATAGCTAAGCATTAAACAGCCTGCAAGAAACCAAAAACATTCCAAACTATAAACCGTCATCCATAACCTGAATGTTCAATGAATTTAAAGATGTCCACAAGATGAAATTCTGTAGTGTCAATCCGCATCATCCATCCTAGATGGCCGTGAAGAAGCCAATGAGTCCACAAAGTTTTTTGCAGCTTGCGGAGTATCAAAGAAATAGGATTTTCCTGAGTATGTGACCCTCAGCTTAGCCGGATAAAGTAGAGCAAACCGGAGCTCCATCTCGAACATGCGTTTGCATATCGGGGAAAACTCTCGTCTCTTTGCAGCCACCATATATGAGAAGTCCTGAAAAAGTAGGATCTTGGACTCTTGGTACTTGAGAGTGGAACGTTTTCTATAAGCATCAAGCAGGCGGACCTTATCAGCGTAATTTAAAAACTTCATGATAACCGGTCTAGGTCTATCTTTGGTAGATTGTCGATCCGGTGAACACGTTCAATCAGCAGTGATTCAGAATCAGATATACATCCCAATTCCCTTGGCAACCACTGAGAGACCAAGTTCATAAGTTCGTAAGGTTTCACCGTTTCCGGGAGTCCTATAAGGCGCACATTACTTCTTCTATTTCTGTTCTCTAAATCTTCAAGTTTCTCTTGCATGGACGTCACTATTTTATCCTGTTCAGTGAGCGCCGTTCTGGCAGTCGTTAAATCATCCTCAAGGTCTGAGATTCTTTGCTCCGCCTCCGATATACGTTGATCATGATGATTCAATTGGGTAAGAGCGGAGTCCAATGAATCCTTCAAGGGAGCCAATTTTTGATCCAGAAGCGAAGCCAGTATGTCAGTAATCTCATGCGTAGTAAAAGATTTGGTTGGATCCTTTGTTGTAGTAAGTGATGAGCGTTCCAAAGGACTATTGCTGAGACCAGATGCCAGTGACTGAGGGCTGTCTGCAGGAATGTTGTCCCGACCCCGACCTTTATTCGCTTGTGAGCCTCGGGGGTTTCTAGGAGTTTTAGCCATGTACTTATCCATATTTAGAAACTTGTGGTGTTGAAATAGCAATGACAAGGTGTAAGAGACGTAGAGAGAGAAAATAAAATAAATAAATAAAAAAAGAATTAAAAAAAAAAATTATTGTATATAGAAATAAATGCTCTGCAATATGATTTCTCACCAGCTGGGGGAGCTCCAAAGCTGTTCCTATGACATTACAGATTATTTAATGTATAGAAATGTACTCCAAGAGAGCTGGCTTCACTGTGTATAGGTTAGGTGACCAATAATGTCGAGCACTCAGCAGTGACGGTTGCGTATATATGGAAACTGAATTTCCAGAGGAGAGACAAATATTAAGAAAAAAAATAAAAATAGCCAAATGTGTATATAAAAAAAAAAAACAAATAAAATAAAAGAAAGGAAAAAAAATAAACAGAAATATAAATCAAAGAGGATTAGAATGGGGAGGGTAGAGCACCTTTATGCCCTTTCCAGCATACCCCTATCACAAGGCATGTAAGGTTGTTGACAGGAGTGTTCAGTGTAACTTCCCAGACCAGGCCAGTCGATCAGCATGTAGGAGCCGCAGGAGCTGGCTGGAAGTGCAGGTTTGCCCACACTAAAGATGGCCGCCGAAGGTGTACAGCCCGGGGAAGTGTCCAGGACTATCCGGCCAGTGAGCTCCGTGTGAGGGGTGAGTGCCGGCGTGGATGCAGGGGGAGGCCAGGACCCGGACCACCAGGTCACAGTCTCCGGGGAGCAGGAGAGGCAGCGCTGTAGCCGCGGCAACGAGCGGAACGGGAGGCTCCGTTCCGTTGCCCTGGAGATCCGCGGCAGGCACCTGGTGAAATTGAGGTCCCGGCTCAGGGGGATGAAGTGGGCCGCAACCTGCAAGGGCGCTCTGAGCGTCCTCCGGCTCCGCAACCCGCTTCCTCCGACCCCCTTTCAGCAGCAGAGGTATAGTAGAGGGTATGGGGAGACCCGGTGGGCTATTTGGTGTTGCAGTTTTATTTTTATTAGGACGCCGTGTAGGAGCAGTTCCAAGGCACGTCCTTCTCCCTAGCCCGTCAGGCCACGCCCCCCCTCGTATAGTTTCTGTTCTCTTGCTCCCATCTCCTCTCGGCTAATTCATAACGGAGGAATGATGAGGGATAGAGGGGGGGGAGCCTGTTTAACTTCTTAGATTATTTAAAGTGCCAGCTCCCTCTAATCCACCATCATCACCCCATAGTCTTAAAGTTGTGCCAGTGTCCCCTATGGCTTCCGAAAAAGGGATTTATCAGTAAGTACCAAAACCCTCCTTTCCGCTTTCCTTGCGAGGTATGCATATTTTTCATGTGCTACCGCTTCATTAAGTAGAATAATCCAAGACCTAAATACCAGGGCCTCTGCAGCCATCCATAATTTAGCAATGCAGACCTTAGCAAGTGCGCACACATTAATAATATAATGTATGCTTGGTGCGTCCAGTGTGTCCTTTTCCAATGCTGATAATACACATACAATAGGCATGAGAATATTGGACGGGACACCATTTATTAATAACCCCTTTCCAAAAAAAAGCTATTTGGGGGCACAACCAAAGAAGGTGCCATAAATTGCCCTCCGGGGATCCACACTTGGGGCAGTTTTGACTGATTTCCCCCAATATGAGAAAGTCGGACAAGAATAGTATAGATTTAATATATATTAAATACAAAAAAAAGTTTAGTAGGAAACTATTACAGATTTCAAGTGTTTAGTGTTCTAATTAGCATCCGGTATACTGCTTTCAATTGAAGAATCCCGGAATGATCTAGCAACTGAAAAAAATAAAAATAAATGAGCACACAACCCGAGCGCAGTTCAAGATATTTCAGGCTGGCACACCTATAAAGATCAAAGCCAATGTAATACATCTTTAATCACCACTGCAACAGTAATTGGCGAAGCTGTTTTAGCTGCAGGGACATTGCATAACAATACTGTTTAGCAAACCTTGTTCTTTTCTATTTGTTAAAGCAAAGGATGTGTTTCCTTTGATTAGATAAAATGCAAGTTACGCTTCCTAATATTGGACACAACATTTAACTTTCATTAGTTTTGGTGTTTACTTTAGAGTATTTGTGGTGCCTTTATTTGGATGGATAATTGAATAGATATTCCTGTCCTAGGTGGAAGGGACAGCTGGGACTACAGAAAAGGTGAAGAAAGGTCTGTCAGATTTTCTGGGAGTCATTTCCGACACTTTTGCTCCATCTCCTGACAAGACCATTGATTGCGATGTTATCACACTGATGGCCACACCGTCCGGGACAACGGAACTTTATGACAGCACTAAGGTATTGGTAGTATGTGTTGCATATGCAGCTAGTTCATTACATTTATTTAGGATCTGCCTTTCACTGATTTTGGCTTTCTTATAGGCACGCTTGTATAGTCTGCAGTCTGATCCCGCAACATACTGCAATGAACCTGATGGTAATGCACTGCAATATCAATATGTAGCAAAGATTAGTGTTGATCAATAGTTTCTTCCAAATCATGCTTTAGGACTATTAACATCACAAATGGTCTTAACCTGATTTATGTATGACAGGTCCTCCTGCACAATTTGAGGAATGGTTAACCCACTGGGATTCAGAGGAGCGGAAAGCAGGAATCTCAGAACTACTTGTTACCAGCCCATCGATTCGTGCGCTGTACACCAAAATGGTATGGTTCATTTAGTTGCCTGTATATTCACATATTGCAGCATGAAGAGCACTTATGTCAAAGTGTTTACAGAAAAGATCCATAGAGATACTCCCAACAAGTAGTAAAATAATTCACAGCTTGCTAAAAGAGAGAGCTGTAGTACAGAAGTAATCAACTGCAAATATTATATACGGACTCTGAACAGCCTTTACGGACTCATGAGTACTAGGCAAACAAATGTCTTAGCAGTAGACACAGACTGCCAGTAATTATAGAGATTGATTTCTGTTGCACATTTGCAGCAAATATAAAATATTCTGAAGTTCAGAATTGTTCTATGCAGTTAACATAAAGGTCAATCAAATCTTTTATGATTGGCGTTCTACAAGTGACTACTATGCATAGAGTATAAGTGTACTTGTGCCCATAATACTTACTTGAAAGTCGATATAATATATGTACTGTTGTCTGAGTGTACAATGTAGTGCCAGATGGTGATATATCTATACCTCACTGTTGACTGGTAATGTTTCTTACAGGTACCAGCAGCTGTTTCCCACTCAGAATTCTGGCAAAGATATTTCTACAAAGTATACCAGTTGGAAAAAGTATGTGGAAATGTGTTTATAGCTCTCTAGAACAAATGGTAGGGCTGGTGCAAGGGCAAGCTGATATTGATGATGGCTATTAAACAAATTGCATCTGTACGGGTGGTGTGGCCCCATACATGTGTACAACGAAATGTCTGCATTTACAGATGTGTCCTCTTACATCATTGCTGCAGTCACGCTAAAAAGTATGTGTAACGTGACATATAGCGCACAGAGCAAAGATGTAAGAGGACACGTGTAGCTCTGTTGATGCAGTGTAAATGTAAATGCGTCCAACTTGCTAACGAGTCAGAATCGTACCAGTTTCTGCCTCTCGCAGGTTTTAACGTATGGCACTGTGTGGTGTTTCTCCTCTACTCCAAAACGTATTATTGTCCTCTGTGTTGTGTGATCCCCTCCCCCCACACTCCCTTCTTTCTAATGCTTTATCTGTATTATGGCTGCACTGGTTTTTATGCTTGATAATTTGACACTGCAGTTCTTCTCAGGAGGAAGCACGTAGAGATGCTCTGAAGCAGAGAGCAGAGCAAAGTGTCCATACTGAGGAGCCAAGGTGGGAGGAGGAGGAGGGTGAGTACATGGATATCTCGGACACGCATAGAAGGTTAGATTGTAAGCTTGTATGAACAGGTCCCTTTCATCCCTTTGTCTTCTCTACATATTTATGCTAGCTGCACACTGTAATTATGGCTATACAAATTTATATACTGTCTGTTATCACCTTTTATGGAACGAACTATTGTTGTGATTGAGAAATAAAAGCTTCTTAATAAAAAGTACACCCAGAAACTCATGCATTAGTCATTGTTATATCTTTTCTCAATGCCTGTTTTTTACCTTTGACTTGGCTTAAACAAGAATCACTGTGATAAAATCAAATTGAATATTATTTGTTTTTTTTTTTCTTCTATATTTATTATTAGTCCAGTCACTGGCCAACCTGTGGCTCTCCAGCTATTTACTTACACATCCCAGCATGCCTTTCCACAGTTTTAGCGTTCTCTAATGGCAAAACTGTGGCAGGGCATGCTGGGACTTGTAGTTAAAGAGCTGGAGAGTCACAGGTTGGTCTGGCCTGGGCTAGACCATTCTTTATCTCCTCGCTACTCTGAGATGTATACTGCATATTTAAAAATCTAAGTTTATATCAATGTTTCTGAGAAGAGCTAGTCAGTGTCCTCAGGGGGCACAATACAGACCTACACAGACACTTTTATATATACCCCCAGAGCTCTACCCTGGTGTATGGTCGAGTTCCTGCAATCACTACGGCTAGCAACATAGCCACTAGCATCTTCTGAGAGTCCTAGGTAGTCGTGTTGTCATGCCATGTGACTATAAGACAGCACCCATGTGACGTTGTGTCTGGTAAAGTTACCATGTCAACCTTATGCAGACTCAATTAAAAAATAAGTGTTCCAATTATATTACCGTGGCCATGCATACTCTATCAGTGTTTACATTTTAGGAAATGTGTAATCCATAATGAAACATGGCTACTTAAACATATACATATTTATGTGACTGGGGTGCTATTTTCTGGAGACACTGTAACATTGCTTACTGTGTGGGCACTTCAAAGTTTATATTGTCTCTTCATGTTTCACCAGAGGACTTTATTGGGGCAGGATCACCTCGTGTCTCCAGTTTTGAAGAGAAATTAAGGATGTTGCCACCTACCATTCCCACTTTAAACGTTGAAACCAGTTCTGAGGAGCCAAACAAACACTGCAAAGAAACTATTTGTGTCACAAGCCCCTCTGAGAGCAGTGAGAGTATATCTCCCATCACTCAGATTGACAATCCTGCATACCAGAGTCCTACAAATCCAGCTGAATCCTCTGCCAGTCCAACTACGGGAACTAAGGAGCTACAAGAAGACAAAGCAGATGAGCAGTCCTCTCAGACGTCTGACGATTCCGCATTGACCAAAGGAAATGTACAAAGTGCAGTTCGGAAGGATGAGCCCCCTTCTGATCTTCGTGTGTTTGAGCTGAACAGTGACAGTGGCAAATCAACACCTTCTAACAATGGCCAGAAAGGTAAGCATAACAGTAATTTTTATTTTACTAACTATTCTTAAATTCTATTGAGTGTACTTTAATTGTATGGACCCCCTCTTTTGCTCGGTTATGGCAAATTAATTTCCTTCACTTCCAGGTTCAAGTACAGATGTCAGTGAAGACTGGGAGAAGGACTTTGACATGACAGAGGAGGAAGTACAGCTGGCCTTGTCCCGGGTGGAAGTGTCTGGAGAGGTGAGTCTCTCAGGTCAGGCTGATTCTCACCTACTATGAAAAAAAGAAGGTGAAATGAAGGTTGTTTGAGGAATTCTATACAATAAGAAGAATGGTTCAGTAAAGGAGGTAAACATGGTATGAGCATATGCTTTTAAACGGCTAGAAAAAACATGTTCTACTGGGTCACTAGCTAGTGTGGCCGCCATACAGACTCATCCTCGGTGTGTCTCTCCAGTCCCATACCTAAATGTTACATAGAAACATAGAATTTGACGGCAGATAAGAACCACTTGGCCCATCTAGTCTGCCCCTTTTTTATTTTATCCTTTAGGCGATCTCAACCCTTTTTTAACCTTAATTCTTTGTAAGGATATTCATATGCCTGTCCCAAGCATGTTTAAACTGCCCTACAGTCTTAGCCTCTACCACCTCTGATGGGAGGCTATTCCACTTATCCACTACCCTTTCTGTGAAGTAATTTTTCCTTAAATTTCCCCTGAACCTCCCCCCCTCCAGTCTCAATGTATGCCCTCGAGTTCTAATACTTCTTTTCCTTTGAAGAATGTTTCCCTCCTGAACTTTAAGACCCTTGATATATTTGAAAGTTTCTTTCATGTCCCCCCATTCCCTTCTCTCCTCCAAACTATACATGTTAAGATCTTTTAGCCTTTCCGGGTAAGTTTTGTGATGTAGGACATGCACCATTTTAGTTGCCCTTCTTTGTACACTCTCTCTAATGTATTTATATCCTTCTGGAGATAGGGTCTCCAGAACTGGACACAGTATTCCAGATGAGGCCGCACCAATGACCTATACAGTAGCATTATTACTTCTCTTTTCCTGCTACTGATTCCTCTCCCTATGCAACCAAGCATCTGACTTGCCTTTCTCATTGCTTTGTTGCATTGCTTTCCTGCCTTCAAGTCACTTGAAATAGTGACTCCTAAATCTCTTTCCTCCTCAGTAGTTTCCATTATAGTACCCTTGATACTATACTTAGCCTTTGGGTTTTTGAGACCCAAGTGCATGATTTTGCATTTTTTAGCATTAAACTGTAGTTGCCACGTTCTTGACCATTTCTCAAGCCTACCTAGGTCATTAATCATTTGTTTGACCCCTCCCAGTGTGTCTACCCTGTTGCATATCTTTGTATCATCTGCAAAAAGGCATATCTTCCCTTCAATACCATCTGCAATGTCACCAACAAAGATATTAAAGAAAACTGGACCAAGTACAGATCCCTGGGGTACTCCACTGGTAACATTTCCCTCCATAGATTGCACTCCATTAACTACGACTGTCTGTTTCCTATCCTGCAACCAGGTTCTTATCCATTTAACTGATTTATAATCCACCCCCAGGCTTTCAAGTTTATTTAGCAGTCTGCGATGTGGGACAGTGTCAAATGCCTTACTAAAGTCTAGATATGCTACATCTACAGCTCCTCCTTGATCTATTATTTTCATCATATCATGTTCTCATGACATCTCCTACCCCTTTCCTGCGTCTCTGCAACGTCATGCCCACACCTCTTGTGTCTCTCCAGCCCCATCCTTCATCTCCAACCCCTGTTTGTCTCTCATATAGCCCCATACCTAAATGTTCTCATGACATCTCCTACCCCTTTCCTGTGTCTCTGCAACGTCATGCCCACACCTCTTGTCTCTCCAGCCCCATCCTTCATCTCCAACCCCTGTTTGTCTCACATATAGCCCCATACCTAAATGTTCTCATGACCTCTCCTACCCCTTTCCTGTGTCTCTGCAACGTCATGCCCACACCTCTTGTGTCTCTCCAGCCCCATCCTTCATCTCCAACCCCTGTTTGTCTCTCATATTGCACCATACCTAAATGTTCTCATGACATCTCCTGCCCCTTTCCTGCTTCTCTGCAACGTCATGCCCATGCCTCTTGAGAGGTGTTATTTAACTTTTAAAGCCTAGACTGCAGCTGCCAGAATGTGGTGCAATAGTGCAAAATTTCACCTTTTTCCTATATTTACCAAATAAACATTTTGAAACTATTGACAAGGATTACAGTATCTTTCTGAATAGATGCATTTCTAAAATTAATGCCACCCTACTTATATGGGTAGATTTGGTATAGTAGGTTATCATCGAACCACTTTCTCCTAGTTTAAACTGCCCATTGCATTATGTACAGCAATCACCAGCCAATAACTACTAAGTGTTTACATCATTTTCAAAAGCCAACTTCCCTCATACAGATGTGTGTACACTGAGCTATGTTGGGGAAGAGCTTGGCATTATACAATCTGTGGAGTTCTTCACGCCTTCTTTATTGTAGGGAGTTATTGTCCGGTCATTAACAGACTTCTGTCTTTGAAATTATTAAATTTCATCCTTAGTATATTAGAGGTGTATGTGGTATACAAGTCCCACTTGTCCTTAGCACTGAAGATATTGTGTTGGATGTTACTTCTGCAGAGTCTGCATTTAGCTGGTGTTGTGCTAGGTGGTTGTTCTTTTTCTTCCTTTTTCTAATTCTGGGTGGTTTTGGGACACCCCAATATATTTGTCCCCTTACTGCTGTAGGAGAAAAAAACGGTTATTTTTCTTGACATTAAATCTTCTTTGGGCTTGAACCAACCTACCCAGTATGGCTTTATTTATGTTCTACTATACTACTAAGGCTTGAGTATACACTATGCCACGGGTCTTCAACCTGTGGCCCTCCAGCTGCTGTGAAACTACACATCCTAGCATACCCTGCCTCAGTTTTAGCATGCCTTAATATCAAAACTGTGGCAGGGCATGCTTGGATGTGTAGTTCCACAGCAGCTGGAGCACCACAGGTTGAAGACCCATGCACTATGCAATATATTGTTCGTCCAGTTGGCCAACAATATATCACAAGTGCGTCGGTGAGTGTGTACTGCTGATATGTCTATAAACGACTTAGTTCACAGATCTATCTGGTCGGCCCTGCAGTCAGATTCTGAGAGTAAAGTACAACTATGCCAAATGAAACCGGAATAGCCAAGTTACCTCTGTGGAATATGTTAGTGGAATGAAAGGTGCTTGTAGAAAAATGGTGTTTGCTGACATCCATACTTTTCCTGTGGCTGCATGTGTTGCCTGTTTCCATCTTCTGAGGATTTGATGGTTCTGAACATCACATCGAGGCCATATAAAAGGGTCCTGGCTTTTAGATCCTAAATGCACAGCATATTGTACCACACAGACATGTTTATATGCCTGCAGAATGTTCTTGTCTGTAGGGTCTTCATTTTATTCTCCTGTAATTTTCATCTCCCTCTAGCATCGCACTCATTGTAATTTTATATTTATTTGATGTATATGATGCCTATTCTCAGGATGCTGGTTACGTGCTGTTGATTTACTTCAGGGATTATTCACATTGTTTTCTTGTTCATGACATGGTTTCATTTGTGCTTAACTCTTTCATTTAATGTTTTCAGCTGGAGGATGAAGATTGGGATAACTGGGAGTAATTGCTGGAGACAGAGATTGGCCACATCTTCACCAGGACACAACACGAAGAGCCTAAATTTTTCTCATCTTGGGTCGTCTGCCTTGACAATACACCGCATTCCTCTGATCTATACAGGATGACACACTATATAAACAGTCTGTACTGGCATGGCAGGGGTAATTAAGTTATGGTTCAATTTATGTTTTATTCATTTGTTCTTTTAACTCTTTCACTGCCAGAAACCTGCAGTTTCCTGTTATACTAAAGAAGATGATTCTCAGCCCTGACTTGTTTCTAGCTGTCAGGAGGTGGCTGCATGTGGTCATGGTGTCCTTCGGCAGGGCTACCTTTAGTTGCTTTGTTCGTGCTGTACAATGTTTGCGCTAACGTAATAGGAAGAAAGCTGTTTTCATAATGAACATTTCTTACTGGTCCCAGTGAAAATCACTGTAAGACCTTAGTCAGATTGGTGTGAATTCATTTAAGGGAAAACAATTCTTTATGCAAATTATTTAGAAGAAAACACTATACCGAATGCTCAGTTGCTCTTAAACGTTTTTTTTTTTACATTCATTCCTCTGAAACCTGTAAACATTCATGTTTTGATTATTTTCCTGTCCGGAACATATGGGATATTTATTAACCCAGGTAATGTAATTAAACCGTGTATGATTCAAAAAAAAAATTCTCATACTATTGGTCCTTGCCGACCAGAGGTGAACAACCCTGCTATAAACTGGACGGAATTACTACTTATATTCAGCGTGGATCAGGCTTTGAGGACCATGTTCCTTATATGTACAGGCTGTTATTATGTTAGGCTCCCTCTCTCTGTTGTTAACAACATCCTTCTATCCTGTCAGTTGTTTGTGCAATATATATTATCTATTTAAGTTATATGGCAGCAGGGAGGAGGAGGGGGCAGCTTATTTTTTTGGAAATTTAAATTTATTCTTACTGCTTTTTCTCTTCTTTCATAATACTCTCTTGAGTCTTACACAAATCTTGCACTTGGCATCTATGACATGAATGGTGGAACCACCTCTCAATTCTCTGTACACTTACTGCATAGAAATCCAACAAGAAAGCTCCTTTATTTTATAGTAAATAAATTGCGTTACGCAACCCTGTAACTTTTGAGTGTTTGTTGTTTTTTTTAAACTATGTATCTTAAGCCATTTTATTGATAAAGGCAATCATCATTATCGTTCTCGTTGTTGTTTGTATTAAGGGGGTCATTCCAGGTTGATCGTAGCTGTGCCCCCCCCCCCCCCCCTCCCCCCCGCACAAATACAAAAGCATCGCACAGAGGCGATGCCTTTGTATCTGTGGAGTAACTCCCGGCCAGCGCAGCTCCTGCGGGTGGCCGGGAGTTGTGTGCCGCTGGCCGCAGCAGCTGCGTGATACGTCACGCAGCCGCCGCGCCACGCCCCCCAACGGTTCAGCCATGCCTGCGTTGGCTGGACCGCGCCTACTAAACGGCGGCTTAACGCCGTCATTCAGCCCACTCCCGTCCAGCGACCGCCTCTGTCTCAGAGGCGATCGCAGCGTTCCGACGACTGCCATGCTCCGGCGCAGTTCCGACCCGATCGCTGCGCTGTGACAAACTGCAGCGAGCGATTGGGTCGGAATGACCCCCTATGTTGTATAATAACGTACGTTACTTAGCTATGGTATGTCACACACCTCCAGACCCAGGAACAGAAGACCGTTCATTTCCAAGTGTTTCATATGAGACATGAAGTAAGACATTCCAGGTGGGGAAAAGAAAAATGATCACAACCAAACTTGCATAACTATGTCCTAGGCTAGTAACTTCACAACGGAAAATTTGGTCTTTTATTTTTATTCTTTTGTTTTATTTCGTATATTTTCATTTTGAAAACACAACCACGCAGGCCCAGCATGAGTTGGATTTATCCTTAGTAGTGAAGATTGGACGAGAGCCCAACTGATGTTTTGGAGCCCAACAGCACTTTTTTTTTTTTGTCTTTTTCATAAAGAAGATGCCAAAGCGACAGGAAAGATAAATGCTATAACCTACACCAAAGTGAGTCTGTCCAGCCAGAATGCAGTTGTAACGTGGTCTAGAAGGCAAGTTACAGCCCCCAGGGACCCCATGTAGCTTTAGGCATTTTGCCTCATAACAGGCCACATTGTTTGAATTAAGGACCCTATTCAGTAAGGATTGTAAATTCTGCTAAACAGTACTGACAATCCTTTTGCTGGCATGCTTGGGGCCGCCCATTCCAGGGCAAGGTTGCCCAGCATGCAGCTTACCCACTGTGATAGCGCTGAAATTGCAATCGCACCGCAATTTCAGCGTTGTCGCTGAAATTGTGGATGGCAGGAGGCCCACCGCCATCTTGTTGACTGGAGCAGCTGCGTGTGACATCACAGTGCTCCATCTATGCCTTGTAAATCAGGAAAGCCGAGAAAGCATTTTACTGTCAATCAGGCAGAGGCATTTATTGCGGGTATCTCCCGTAGATGTGGGCACAGGATGGGCCCTGCGCATGCGCCCGCCGAACGCAAAAATTCCAGTTGGATCGCGATTTGTGATACAACCTGAATTAGCCCCTGAATACAGATATACTGTCTTTTGCTCACTTTACATAAGCATGAGAGGGTAGAACATATATTTCAAATACATACTTTCTCTGACGTCCTAGTGGATGCTGGGGACTCCGTAAGGACCATGGGGAATAGCGGGCTCTGCAGGAGACTGGGCAATCTAAAGAAAGATTTAGTACTATCTGGTGTGCACTGGCTCCTCCCCTATGCCCCTCCTCCAGACCTCAGTTAGAATCTGTGCCCGGACAGAGCTGGGTGCTTTTAGTGAGCTCTCCTGAGCTTGCTAATAAGAAAGTATTTTAGTTAGGTTTTTTATTTTCAGAGAGCTTCTGCTGGCAACAGACTCTCTGCTACGAGGGACTGAGGGGAGAGAAGCAAACCTACTAACTGCGGCTAGGTTGCGCTTCTTAGGCTACTGGACACCATTAGCTCCAGATGGATCGAACACAGGACCTGACCTTGTCGTCCGTTCCCGGAGCCGCACTGCCGTCCCCCTCGCAGAGCCAAAAGAAAGAAGCCGGCAGAAGCGGAGATAACATCGAAATTGGCGGCAGAAGACTCCTGTCTTCACATGAGGTAGCGCACAGCACTGCAGCTGTGCGCCATTGCGCCCACACTATCCCACACACTCCGGTCACTGTAGGGTGCAGGGCGCAGGGGGGGGCGCCCTGGGCAGTAATTGTTACCTCCTGGCGAATGCTGCATATAAACAGTGGCACACTGTTATATGTATGAGCCCCCGCCATTTATTTTACAAGAAATCGCGGGACAGAAGCCCGCCGCTGAGGGGGCGGGGCCTTCTTCCTCAGCACTCACCAGCGCCATTTTCCTTCCACAGCTCCGCTGAGAGGAAGCTCCCCAGGCTCTCACCTGCAGAATCACTGTAGAAGGGTAAAAAAGAGAGGGGGGGCACATAAATTTAGGCGCAAATAATCATAATACAGCAGCTACTGAGTAAACACTAAGTTACTGTGTAATCCCTGGGTTATATAGCGCTGGGGTGTGTGCTGGCAAACTCTCCCTCTGTCTCTCCAAAAGCCTTGTGGGGGTCCTGTCCTCATTTAGAGCTTCCCCTGTGTGTGTGGTGTGTCGGTACGCGTGTGTTGACATGTTTGACGAAGAGGGCTATGTGGAGGCAGAGCAAGTGCAGTTGACTGACGTGTCGCCTCCGACGGTGCCGACACCTGATTGGATGGATATGTGGCAGGTGTTAAATGATAATGTAAACTCCTTACATAAAAGGTTGGATAAAGCTGATACCTCGGGCCCGTCAGGGTCTCAACCCATGCCTGATCCTACAGCGCAGAGGCCCTCAGGGTCTCAAAAGCGCCCACTATCCAAAATGGTTGACACAGATGTCGACACGGATTCTGACTCCAGTGTCGACGACGATGATGCAAAATTGCAACCAAAAATGACAAAAGCTATATGTTACATGATTATAGCGATGAAGGATATTTTACACATATCAGAGGTAAACCCTGTCCCTGACAAGAGGGTTTATATGTATGGGGAGAAAAAGCAAGAGGTGACTTTTCCCCCTTCACATGAGTTAAATGAGTTATGTGAAAGAGCGTGGGATTCCCCAGATAAGAAAGTCCTGATTTCCAAAAGGTTACTTATGGCGTACCCTTTCCCGCTAGAGGACAGGGTGTGCTGGGAATCCTCCCCTAGGGTAGATAAAGCTCTGACACGCTTATCTAAGAAGGTGGCCCTGCCGTCGCAGGATACGGCCACCCTAAGGGATCCTGCAGATAGAAAGCAGGAAAGTATCCTGAAATCTGTTTATACACATTCAGGGACTCTACTGAGGCCGGCAATTGCGTCGGCGTGGATGTGTAGTGCTGTAGCAGCGTGAACAGATAATCTGTATGAGGAAATGGATACCTAAGACAGGGATACCATTATGCTGACCCTGGGGCATATAAAAGACACTGTCCTATATATGAGGGGTGCCCAGAGGGACATTTGCCTACTGGGCTCTAGAATTAATGCAATGTCAATTTCTGCCAGGAGGGTCCTGTGGACTCGGCAGTGGACAGGTGATGCCGACTCCAAAAAACACATGGAGGGTGTTACCTTACAAGGGTGAGGAATTGTTTGGGGACGGTCTCTCGGACCTGGTTTCCACAGCTACTGCTGGGAAGTCAAACTTTTTGCCATATATTCCCTCACAACCGAAGAAAGCACCATATTACCAAATGCAGTCCCTTCGCGCACAAAGAAGCAAGAAGATTAGAGGTGCTTCCTTTCTTGCTAGAGGCAGGGGCAGAGGAAAAAAGCTGCACCTTACAGCTAGTTCCCAGGAACAGAAGTCCTCCCCGGCTTCCACTAAATCCACTGCATGACGCTGGGGCTCCACGGGTGGAGCCAGGAGCGGTGGGGGCGCGTCTCCGACATTTCAGCCACCAGTGGGTTCGCTCACAGGTGGATCCCTGGGCTATACAGATTGTGTCTCAGGGATACAAGCTGGAATTCGAGGTGATGCCCCCTCAACGTTACCTAAAATCGGCCCTGCCAGCTTCCCCCATAGAAAGGGAAGTAGTGGTAGCGGCAATTCACAAGCTATTTCTCCAGCAGGTGGTGGTAAAGGTTCCCCTTCATCAACAGGGGAAGGGATACTATTCCACAATGTTTGTGGTACCGAAACCGGACGGTTCGGTCAGACCTATATTAAATTTAAAGTCCCTGAACATTTATCTGAAAAGATTCAAGTTCAAAATGGAATCGCTCAGAGGGGTCATTGCAAGCCTGGAAGAGGGGGATTTTATAGTGTCTCTGGACATCAAGGATGCTTACTTGCATGTCCCCATTTATCCGCCTCATCAGGAGTACCTCAGATTTGTGGTACAGGACTGTCATTATCAATTCCAGACGTTGCCGTTTGGGCTCTCCACGGCACCGAGAATATTTACCAAGGTAATGGCAGAAATGATGGTGATCCTGAGAAAGCAAGGAGTCACAGTTATCCCATACTTGGACGATCTCCTCATAAAGGCGAGGTCGAGGGAGCAGTTGCAGATCAGCGTAGCGCACTCACAGGAAGTGTTGCAACAGCATGGCTGGATTCTGAATATCCCAAAGTCGCAGCTGATTCCTACGACGCGTCTGCCCTTTCTGGGCATGATTCTGGACACAGACCAGAAGAAGGTGTTTCTCCCGACGGAGAAGGCTCGAGCTTGTGACTCTAGTCAGAGACCTCTTAAAACTGAAACAGGTGTCGGTGCATCACTGCACACGAGTCCTGGGAAAGATGGTGGCATCTTACGAAGCCATTCCCTTCGGCAGGTTCCATGCGAGGATCTTTCAATGGGATCTGTTGGACAAATGGTCCGGATCGCATCTTCAGATGCATCGGCTGATCACCCTGTCCCCCAGGGCCAGGGTGTCTCTTCTGTGGTGGCTACAGAGTGCTCACCTTCTCGAGGGCCGCAGATTCGGCATACAGGACTGGGTACTGGTGACCACGGATGCGAGCCTCCGAGGGTGGGGGGCACTCACTCAGGGAAGAAACTTCCAAGGGTTGTGGTCAAGTCAGGAAACTTGTCTGCACATAAATATCCTGGAACTAAGGGCCATATTCAACGCCCTGAGTCAAGCGGAGCCCCTGCTTCGCAACCATCCGGTGCTGATTCAGTCAGACAATATCACCGCGGTGGCTCATGTAAACCGCCAGGGCGGCACAAGAAGCAGAGTCGCGATGGCGGAAGCCACCAGGATTCTTCGGTGGGCGGAGAATCACGTACAAGCACTGTCAGCAGTGTTCATTCCGGGAGTGGACAACTGGGAAGCAGACTTCCTCAGTAGGCACGACCTCCACCCGGGAGAGTGGGGACTTCATCAAGAAGTCTTCATTCAGATTACAAGTCGATGGGAACTGCCACAGGTAGACATGATGGCGTCCCGTCTCAACAAAAAGCTGCAACGGTATTGCGCCAGGTCAAGAGACCCTCAGGCGATAGCTGTGGACGCCCTGGTAACACCGTGGGTGTTCCAGTCGGTCTATGTGTTCCTTCCTCTTCCTCTCATACCCAGGGTACTGAGAATCGTAAGAAGAAGAGGAGTGAGAACAATACTCATTGTTCCGGATTGGCCAAGAAGACCTTGGTACCCGGAATTGCAAGAAATGCTCACAGAGGACCCATGGCCTCTGCCTCTCAGACAGGACCTGTTGCAACAGGGGCCCTGCCTGTTCCAAGACTTACCGCGGCTGCGTTTGACGGCATGGCGGTTGAACGCCGGATCCTAGCGGAAAAAGGCATTCCGGAGGAAGTTATTCCTACGCTGATAATGCTTTGCTGTCACGTCCTTCCTAGCCTTCATCACTGCATATGGCGAAAATATGTTGCTTGGTGTGAGGCCAGGAAGGCCCCTACAGAGGAATTCCGACTGGGCAGATTTCTGCACTTTCTACAGTCTGGAGTGACTATGGGCTTGAAGTTGGGATCCATAAAGGTCCAGATTTCGGCCCTATCCATTTTCTTTCAAAAGGAACTGGCGTCTCTTCCTGAAGTTCAGACGTTTGTTAACGGAGTGCTGCATATTCAGCCCCCTTTTGTGGCACCTTGGGATCTCAACGTGGTGTTGGGTTTCCTAAAATCTCACTGGTTTGAACCACTTAAGACCGTGGAGCTGAAGTATCTCACGTGGAAGGTGGTCATGCTATTAGCTTCGGCTAGGCGTGTGTCAGAGTTGGCGGCTTTGTCATGTAAAAGCCCCTATCTGGTTTTTCATATGGACAGGGCAGAATTGCGGACTCGTCCCCACTTTCTGCTAAAGGTGGTGTCATCTTTTCATTTGCACCAACCTATTGTGGAGCCTACCGGCTACTCGTGACTTGGAGGATTCCAAGTTGCTTGATGTAGTCAGGGCTTTGAAGATTTATGTAGCCCGAACGGCTGGAGTCCGGAAAACTGACTCGCTGTTTATCCTATATGCCCCCAACAAGTTGGGTGCACCTGCTTCAAAGCAAACCGTTGCCCGCTGGATCTGTAACACGATTCAGCAGGCTCATTCTGCGGCTGGATTGCCGCATCCAAAATTAGTGAAAGCCCATTCCACAAGGAAGGTGGGCTCTTCTTGGGCGGCTGCCCGAGGGGTCTCGGCATTACAGCTTTGCCGAGCTGCTACTTGGTCGGGTTCAAACACATTTGCAAAATTCTACAAGTTTGATACCCTGGCTGAGGAGGACCTTGAGTTTGCCCATTCTGTGCTGCAGAGTCATCCGCACTCTCCCGCCCGTTTGGGAGCTTTGGTATAATCCCCATGGTCCTTACGGAGTCCCCAGCATCCACTAGGACGTCAGAGAAAATAAGATTTTACTTAACGGTAAATCTATTTCTCGTAGTCCGTAGTGGATGCTGGGCGCCCGTCCCTAGTGCGGACTTTCTGCAATACGTGTATATAGTTATTGCTTACTAATGGGTTATGTTATGTTGGCATCCATTGTTGATGCCCTGTTGTTCATACTGTTGACTGTATAAGTGTATCACAAGTTATACGGTGTGATTGGTGTGGCTGGTATGAGTCTTACCCGAGATTCCAAAATCCTTTCCTTATAATGTCTGCTCTTCCGGGCACAGTTTCCTTAACGGAGTTCTGGAGGAGGGGCATAGAGGGAGGAGCCAGTGCACACCAGATAGTACTAAATCTTTCTTTAGAGTGCCCAGTCTCCTGCGGAGCCCGCTATTCCCCATGGTCCTTACGGAGTCCCCAGCATCCACTACGGACTACGAGAAATAGATTTACCGGTAAGTAAAATCTTATTTTGTCTACAACGAAGCTATGACTGACTCCAGTAGGGTCCAGTAACACTGAACAGAAGCTGTTCTTTTTAAAGCAAGCAAATCAAAAGTGTCAATCAGAAGCTGTTTACATGCATAATAGGTCTATATTAATATTAGTAATTACAACAAAACAAAGTTACATCCTATAGACTTGTTGCTCCTTTCCGTACTTACAGTAAGAGTGTGGACACTGCCTGATGTTCAGAGCAGGAATTGTTGGAAATTTGCACGCAAAGTCTGAAACCCTTCAGCTCATCCTAAAAGGGTATATACATCCAGACTCCCGCTACACCTCGCTAAAGACCCTCCTTGGGTTGAAACACGTAGGTGGGGGAGCCGTCTTGTGAACTGTTGGTGACCACATCCATGAATGAAAGGAGGAGACTCTTATTAATGGGACAGTTTTTCTACAATTTCAGCTGCCTTTCTTCACCTTGGTATGTGATAACCTATACTGCTTTTATTGTTTATTATCTACTTGTGACATATAATAAGTTTTTAATATAACCTTTCTCCCACTGTGATGGGTTTATGATGCTTGAAAATAAGGATGAAAGGAAAACTTTGGTTATAGAGACCCACCGGATGTGCATAACTTTGCTGCAAATATTGTATTCTGCTGAGGGGGCATCCCCGCCAATCTCTGTTATGGTGATTGTGATTGGCTGCTTTTAAATTTGATATGCCTATTCTCTTCACACCATTGTGAGTAATTTGTTGAGGGCATTTCCACTGGTGTAACTACCAAGAGGTACAGTTGCTATGGGGCCTGCACTGTCTTCGGGGCCCGGTATCCCCTGCACCCAGATCCCTTCATGCTGCAGATTCTCTCTTCCCCATGCTCTGGGGCTGGGTAGCTGGCTGAGACCTCTGCTCACCTTTTATATGTAGTTGATTTCCCTCCATCCCTGCTTCGAGAACACCCCTCCTGTTTCTAGGGTTGCCACCTCATGCATCATCGATTCCTGGAGATCCACACCCCCAATCCCCCCCAACCCCCCTTCCCGACACCAAGCAATGTTCATGTAAATAAAAAGATGTACCATATTTATAAAATAGTAAATATGTATTTTATTAGAAATACACCAAATTTTTAAAAACTACTTTTCATATAGATGTTAGGGTAATTTAACCTCATCTGGTCTGGTCTATAAACTCTCTGCAGTCATCAGTCAGAATTCTGTTCCTTTAGCAACCGGTTGGAGGTCAGTGAATTAAAAAATGACACAGGATTATGTGTAACCTAAGCAAATCATAATTGACCTGCTAGGGGCCGTCACAGGTTTATTTTTATAGCTTAAAAAAGAATCATGCTTGCCAATACATTTAGCCAATCAGAATACACCATGTATGTCTCAGAACCTGAAATACGTCAATTGTCATACAATGTTCCAATTGGCAACTAGAACATCCTTGAAAATGGTTATTGTTTTGTGATTATCAGTCTTTCGGACATAAACTCAAAACATTCTTCAACATTCTTCCCAATTAGCCTTGGATACATCTGGTGTTGCCTTGTCCTTGAACAATTCATGCTTTGTAACAAGATATTCGGAGTATATAGTTTTCTGAATATCTGTGCAATATATTTAAGGATACATGAACACATTTTGTGATTAACAGTAAATTTCTTAATAAATGCGAAAAAGCGTGAATCAATATATTTGCTATACTGCGGAAGCTCCTACACCATCATTTCCCCTCTTTTTGATTCCACTTTTTCTCCCTATTCTACCTACATTAGGCCTGAACTATCCCCTTTCAGTAAACCAGTCCCCTGGACTTATAGCCCAAACCTTGGGGATTACCCCTAACAACAACCAAAGGATAAGCAACTTCATTCTTCTGGCTGGAGAGTCACTGTCACACATAAATAAGAAATCAAATCAAGGAAAAACACAGCGCTGTTTCTAACGGGCCAAAAAACTCACAGGGATACAGTCCAGGCTTCCTCCACGTTATAAATAACACTTTGCCACGTCAATGTAGATAAAAAGCACTTTTTCCTTTATTCAAAAACATCCATTAAAAGTCTCCGTTTGGCGGACACAGGTCAATCTCAGCAAGAGCGCGGTACAAGAGTGGGTATTAGATTAAAACAATGGAGCTCACCAGACCCTCAGGGCGCAGTTTGTATTGCGGTGCCGTTTAATGCAGGGTTTGCTCACCCGCAGTTGTTATCCAGCCACCGCTAGCCGTCCTTCGGTCACGGACCCTCCAGGTGCTGCAGCCGCCTCCGCACTCCTCCGCTCTCCCCCGCTAGACGCTCCCTGCTCCACACTATTACAGAACAGGTTCACCTTGCGCTGCCGACGCGTTTCTACCCTCTGCGGGTCTTTCTCGAGGCACAGGTGAAACTGGTCAGATTGCAGATTATATACCATCCCCTAAGAGTCTGGTTTGCTCATTTCTCAAAAGATATAATACAGATTCCAGGGTTTACTTAAAGGCACAAATACATCATTCTTTAAATACATGCAAATATGAACAAATCTTTACAGGAACCATTTTATTTCAAAACTTCCATTAAGGCCCCTCGGCTGCAAAGTTTTTAATTCTTGTATCCACCACATCTCCTTTCTAGCTAATGCTGCAGCTACATTATTTCTCCTCCAATTTCCTTTCACATGGTCAATGATTTTGCAGCTTATTATGCTATCAACGGAGCATTCGTGTACTTCCTTACAGTGTGCTGACAAACAGTGATTCTCCAAACCTTTTTTAATATTTTTAACATGTTCACCCATCCTTATCTTGAAAGGGCGACTAGTTCTTCCCACATACTGTTTCATACATTTACACTGTATCAAATAAATCACATTACTGCTGCTACATTTTTTTCTTCCACAAACTTTTCAAATGAAAAGTTTGTGGAGGAAGAAAAAAATGTGGATAGAGGTTTAGAGGAAGAAGCAGGGAACCATAATGTAGAAATACACAAAGGAAGTTTGAGAAATAGAAAAGGCACTTATAAGGAAAAGCAAAAGGAGTACCCTCATAGAGAAAGAAATCAGAGATATGAAAGAAAACTTGAATATGAGAGATCAGATAGATTCTGGCAGAGAGATGGAAATAGAGGGGAATTAAGAACCCCGAAATTTAATATCCCAGTAAGAAATAGGTTTGAACCTTTTAGAAAGAATGGACAGGATTGGGAGAATTGGAGGAGGGGAGATGAAGCCCAAGCAATAGAACGATGGGGTAACAGGCACCCACATGAGAATTCCCGTTTTCTGTCCACATTGAGAAGGGGTTGGAGATAGAGAACATCCCTAAAAGAAAGCGAGGAAAAAGAGGGGGGCTTAAAAAGAAAAAGGATAATAGGAAAATGAGAAAAAAAGAGAATAGAAAGAAAAGAGGGAGTACTATGGATATTGTGCCTAGAGGAGTTGATGGAAATAATGAGTGTTTGAAAGATACCAAGGTTTATAACCTGAGCACACATACCTTAACGGAAATTGAGGAGCGTGTGTTAAGGAAGGGGTTAAAATTTGCTCCAACCAGTACAGCTAAAGAATTTGATCTGTTTGTAGATACGCAAAAATTTCTGAGAAAGCTTTCTTTGAAAAAGTTTTTCTATAAAGAGAGTAGTGAATGCACTGATGAGGTAGAATTGGGTACCAAATTTAGAAAGAAATCCACCTTTAATCCTACACATTGTAGAGGACCGGCAATAGAGACCTTTGGAAAAATGGTCATGGCTGATATAGAAGGCTTATGTGATAGAAAGAAAGGGAAAAGGAGAAACGGGTTTAAAAATAAGAATAATATGACTAAGAAAGAAAAAGAAGCGTTAAAAAATCTGGAAAGTAATGAACTTATCACCATCAAGCCCGCAGATAAGGGGGGCGGGGTGGTCGTAATGGACACAGCACTTTATGAAAATAAAGTGAAAGAAATGCTTTCTGATCAAAAAACGTATATGGTCGTTAAAAAGAACCCGATAGAGAGAGTAAAAAATGACATGTATGCCTTGGTGGATAAATATTTCAATTTGGGAGTCCTTACAGAAAAAGAGAGAGATTTCCTTAAGATAGAGGATCCAGTACTAATTTATGGCCTACCCAAGGTCCATAAGGACATCACTAATCCCCCGTTACGCCCAATTGTGGCAGGTGTGGAGTCAGTGACTTCAAACCTATCACAATTGATAGATTCACATTTACAGCCTTTAGCCTGTAAAGGCAAAGCATATTTAAAAGACACCACAGATGTAATAAATAGGTTCAAAAATGTACAATGGCAACCAGGAGATATTTTGGTGACTGCCGATGTGGGATCTTTGTATTCGATAATAGAACACACCCGTGGCCTGCAGGCGGTAAGGAACGCTTTAATAGGGGAAGAAATTAAAGAAGAACTAAAGGATTTCATAATAGAAAGCATTGATTTTATTTTGAAAAATAAACATTTCTTTTTTAAGGACACGCACTATGTACAGCGTCTTGGGACCGCGATGGGTACGAGATTCGCCCCCAGCTTCGCGAACATATTCATGAATATGTGGGAGGAGCAATTTGTGTGGGGCGAGCTGGGGGCGGGTCTCGTACAATACCATCGGTACATAGATGACGTAATTTTTTTATGGAGAGGTGGAGAGGAGTCTTTAAGATGTTTTCAAGATAAACTAAATAAGAATGACTTCGGTGTACTTTTAACTATTTTGAGCAGTGAAGAACAAATTAATTATCTGGATCTGACTGTCTATATAAAAGATCGAATGATAGTCACAAAGAATTATAATAAGCCAACCGACAGTAACTCCTTTATTAACCGGCTGAGTAACCAGCACCCAAGTTGGTTCCGGGGAGCCAATTCCGTAGCCTGAGGCGGAACTGCTCCGAGAATACCGTTTATAAAGAACAATCATTGCAAATGAAGGAACAGTTTCTGAATAAAGGGTATAGTCGGGAGAGTCTGGATAATGTTTTGAATGATGTTGGAAAAATAGAGAGAGATACCCTACTATGTAAAACCATTAAGAAGAAGAATGAGGATTTTAATGTGACATATGTAACCACTTTTTATAGTGAATATAGGGACATTGAAATGATTTTGAAAAAACATTGGGGTATTTTAAAAACAGACCCTATTTTAGAAAAAATACTCCCCAAAGAACCACGAATTATATATAAACGGGCCCCAAATCTGAAATCATGCCTTGTGAAAAGTGCAATAGCACTTAAACCTACCATGATTACTAGAATTAAATCAAAAGGTTACTATAGATGTAGTTTATGTGTAGGATGCAGGCATTTCAAAAGCAAGGAAGGTGGCAAAATAGAAACCTTTGTATCCAATACCACTAAAAAAAGAGTACAGAGTTGAACACTTTGTAACATGTAGCAGCAGTAATGTGATTTATTTGATACAGTGTAAATGTATGAAACAGTATGTGGGAAGAACTAGTCACCCTTTCAAGATAAGGATGGGTGAACATGTTAAAAAATATTAAAGGTTTGGAGAATCACTGTTTGTCAGCACACTGTAAGGAAGTACACGAATGCTCCGTTGATAGCATAATAAGCTGCAAAATCATTGACCATGTGAAAGGAAATTGGAGGAGAAATAATGTAGCTGCAGCATTAGCTAGAAAGGAGATGTGGTGGATACAAGAATTAAAAATTTTGCAGCCGAGGGGCCTTAATGGAAGTTTTGAAATAAAATGGTTCCTGTAAAGATTTGTTCATATTTGCATGTATTTAAAGAATGATGTATTTGTGCCTTTAAGTAAACCCTGTAAACCCTGGAATCTGTATTATATCTTTTGAGAAATGAGCAAACCAGACTCTTAGGGGATGGTATATAATCTGCAATCTGACCAGTTTCACCTGTGCCTCGAGAAAGACCCGCAGAGGGTAGAAACGCGTCGGCAGCGCAAGGTGAACCTGGTCTGTAATAGTAAGGAGCGTCTAGCGGGGGAGAGCGGAGGAGTGCGGAGGTGGCTGCAGCGCCTGGAGGGTCCGTGACCGAAGGACGGCTAGCGGTGGCTGGATAACAACTGCGGGTGAGCAAACCCTGCATTAAACGGCACCGCAATACAAACTGCACCCTGAGGGTCTGGTGAGCTCCATTGTTTTAATCTAATACCCACTCTTGTACCGCGCTCTTGCTGAGATTGACCTGTGTCCGCCAAACAGAGACTTTTAATGGATGTTTTTGAATAAAGGAAAAAGTGCTTTTTATCTACATTGACATGGCAAAGTGTTATTTATAACGTGGAGGAAGCCTGGACTGTATCCCTGTGAGTTTTTTGGCCCGTTAGAAACAGCGCTGTGTTTTTCCTTGATTTGATTTCTTATTTATGTGTGACCGTTTGGGCAGTGTGAGCTGATCTGCCACTAATTAAGGAAACAGCTGCAGTTAATTTAAAGCGCCCCACACGGAGGACAATAACGTGTGCTTTCGGAGAGTCACTGTCAACTTCTTCGAGTGGGAGGCGTGTCATCAGGTATCACGACCTTTCACCTTAATTTGAGGTAGGCATGGTTAGCAGCACTTGATATGGACCATCATATCTTGGTTCAAAGGTCTTTTCCACATGTCTCTTTAAATAGACCCAATCTCCTGGATTTAGCTTATGCGTAGCTGATCCTTCTGGGTCTGGAATGGAAGAAAACACTCGGCAATGGAGGTTAGTCAATGTTTTACAGACCTCCTGTACATAACTTGTTAAATCACCATGATTATGTTGTAACTGTTGTGGATAATAACAACCTGTTCTTGGAGCTGACCCAAACAATATTTTATATGGAGTCAGCTTACTAGGTCTCATAGGTGTGGTCCTAATATTGAACAAGACTATAGGTAGGCATTCTTGCCAAGTTCTTTTGGTTTCTGTCATCATTTTCTGTAGTTTTAGCTTAAGGTCAAAGTTCAGATGTTCCCCCCTCCCACTCGCCTGGGGACGGTAAGGCACGTGGAAGGCCTGCTGTACCCCCAAATCTTTCATTATATGCTGCATGACTTCTGTGAAATGTGTACCTCTATCTGATTCTATAACCTCAGGTACCCCAAATCTACATACTACTTCTGCTATCAGTTTCTTTGCAGTGGTTTTTGCTGTGACTTTGCTTACTGGCCAGGCTTCGGCCCAGTGACTAAACATGTCCGTTGCTATTAGTACATATTCATATGGACCGCTTCGTGGCAACTGTATATAGTCGATTTGTAGTCTTTGAAATGGGTAAGAGGCTTTGGGTATAGTTCCTAGAGGTGTCTTGGTTCTTTGTCCTGGATTGCTGATTCCACAGATCCAGAATCCTGCTACAAAGTTTGTTGCAGCTTTATTGAAGCCTGGAGCTATCCAATACTCTTGTACTCTATTCACCATGGCTTCCTTTGAATGATGTACTTGTCCATGAGCTACTTGTAACATAGGTGGAAATAGAGCTGCTGGTAGACAGTACTTTAATTCTCTTTACTTCCAAAGTCCATGTTCATCTTCTTCTGCCCCCAATTGTGTCCATTTCTCCTTTTCTCCTTGTGATGCTTGTTGTTGACTTTTGATCAACTCCTCTTCACTGGGCATTTGCTTCACATCTTGAGCTACTAAGACTTGCTCAGGTTCTTTTGATTGTAAGGCAATTCTCTTGGCTTCTGCATCTGCAAATGCATTTCCTTTAGCTTCCATGGTTTGGCTCTTAGTATGTGCTTGTACCTTGATTATGCCAATCCTTTTAGGTAGTTCCAATGCTCTGAAGAGTTCCATAATCAAACTGGCATGTTTGATGGGTTTTCCGTTTGCACCTTTGAAGTCCCTACTTTTCCAAATAACAGCGTAATCCTGGGACACCCCCCAAGCATAGCGTGAATCCGTGTAGATGTTAGCTGTCATGTTTTCAGCATGTATGCAGGCTTTGGTCATTGCTATGAGTTCTGCTTCTTGTGCTGACATGCTTGGTGGCAATGGTCCAGAATCTATGACTTCAGTTTCAGTTGTTACTGCATATCCTGTCCTTGAGGATCCATTATCATAATATCTTGATCCATCGACGAACAGGTTCATGTCTGGATTCTCCAGTGGTGTATCTTGGACATTAGGAAGAGGTAAAGTCTCTAATTCCATGAGGGCTAGGCAATCATGTAGAGATGATTGTGTTGTATTTTCTGCGTCTGTAGCAGCATTTTCCTCCTCATCTGACGATTCACCATCATTACCATTTCCCCCTCTCCTCCCCTCTTTTGAATCGTTGATGGGAAGGAGTGTAGCTGGGTTTAGTACAGTGCATCTTGTGATGGTGACATGGGAGGCGCTTAATAGCGCTACTTCATATTTGGTAAGTCTGGCTGCAGAAAGATGCTTGGTTTTTGCTTGACTTAGTATTTCTGTTACAGCGTGAGGTACTTGTATACATAGTGGATGATCAAGCACAATGTCTGTCACTTTTTCCTTGAGTATCGCTGCTGCTGCCACTGCTCGGACACAGGATGGTGCTCCTCTGATAATCGGATCCAGCTGGGCTGAATAGTATGCCACTGGTCTTTGTTTTGGTCCGTATTTCTGGGTGAGCACCCCTAAAGAATACCCTCTGTTTTCATGGCAGAATAGGTTAAAAGGTTTTTTTTATAGTCAGGCAATCCCAATGCTGGGGCTGTTATTATGGCTTGCTTTAGTTTTCTTACTGCTTCTTCAATGGTGTCCCTGTTTTCTGCTGACGCCTCCTTTTTTGTTAATTCATATAGAGGTTGCATCAGTAATGAAGCTGAGGGTATCCATTCTCTGCAATAACCAATAAGGCCCAGGAAAGCTCTGATTTCTTTTAATGTTCTTGGGGTTTTTGCTTGAGTTATTGCTTTTGTTTTTTTCATCAGTAAGATGCCTTGTTCCTTGGGATATGCAGTGTCCTAAAAAGATTACTTTTTTTTTGTACTAGCTGTAGTTTGGCTTTTGACATTCTGCAATCTTCTTCTGCCAAAAAGAGGAGTAGTGATGCTGTTTCCTTTTTGCACTTCTCTTCTGTCTGTGCAGCAATAAGCAGATCATCGACATATTGAACTAACTGGGTGTCTGTAAAGTGCGGTCTCCATTTCTGCAGGATTAATGCCGTTGCCTCTGAGAAATCTGATGGACTGGTTGCCCCCCCCCTGGGGTAATCGTGTCCAACAGTATTGTTTACCTTCGTGAGTGAATGTTAGAAACTTCTGGCTTTCTTCTGTAATGGGGACTGAAAAAAATGCGTTCGCGAGATCGATTGTCGAAAACCATGCAGCTTCAGTCGGAATCTGATTGAGTAAAGTGTGAGGATTGGGTACTATTGGAGTATTGACAATCAGTCTTTTATTGATTTCTCTTAAATCATGAACAAGCCTATATTGAACTTCATTTGTATTAGTTCGTTTTTTCACGGGAAACAAAGGAAAATTAAAAGGGGATCTGCATTCTTTAACAACCCCCACCTTCTTGTATTGTTCCACTTGCTGGGTTATAGCTTTTGATTGTGCTTCTGTAAGAGGATATTGTCTGATTGATACTGGTTGTGTTCCTGGTTTCAGCTGTAGCTGTACTGGCTGAACCCGCATGTGTCCAACATCATTCTTTCCTTTGGACCAGAGTTTTTCTGGTACTGCCTTTAACCAGTCAGGTACATCAGCCAAATCTTGTTTTGGTGCTGGGTTGGAATCTTGTCTTATATGATATATCTGTATGGCTGCTTCCATCTGTTGATGAACCTTCTCTGGTAATTTACTGGAAAATGTAATTCCTTTTGGTGTGTACTGTATGCAGGCTTGAATCAACTTTAGAACATCTGCTCCTAATAAGTTTACTGGGCAAGTACTAGAGGTGAGGAATTGGACAGGAATGGGAGTTTCAACGTCTTCAATGGTTAATACCATAGGTTTACTTTCCTTTAATTTCACTGTAGTTCCTTCTAAACCAGTTGCTAGAAGTGTCTCAGTGGTCATTAATTCACTTGGTACCTCCTGCTGCTGTAAAATTGTTCGGCTTGCTCCCGAGTCTATAATGCATTGATATTGGTGACCTGTTGGCAGTACAAGGGTCACTTGATCATTTTCTTGTTCAGATGGTGTTTTGGCAGGGAGGTACCTCGGGAAGCCACTTCTTCATGCTTTAGGTTTTTCTTGCTGGTTTTCACACCATTCCTTGTATTTTCTGCAATTCTTCTTGAAATGTCCTTTTTGCTTGCAGAAATAACACTTTCTGTCATCTTGCTTGGTTCCTTCTTTTGAGTTCCTTCCTGTGGCCTCTTGTGTTGGGCTTCTGATTTTCCACTTGCTTTGTTCCTGGACAACGTGAACTGTTACCTTCGGTATGGCATTCTTTTCTTTGGCTTTTCTTATTTTTTCATTCTCCCTTTCCTCCATTCCTTCTAGCACCTGAACTATTGCTTCAAGTTCCATATAAGAAGTTTCTGGCCTAACCTGGAACAACTGAGTTCTATAGGCTTCTGACAACCCATTTAGGAATTTAGTTTTTAACAGTCTTTTGTGTTGAGGGTTATCTGTTGTATATCCTTCATCAGTGTGTCGTATAGTGACTTTATCATAGTAAGTTCTGATGGACTCAGTCTTCTCCTGTTTCAAGTCTGGGGCTGCTGGTGCCCTGAGTGTCTGTGCATGACACCATCTCTTAAGTCTTGTCATGTACATCTTTCCACTTTCGAACGTTGTTCTATTTTCCTCTGCCGGGGCGGCCTCTATGGCTGGGCAATCGTTTGCTGCAATTGCTACTGCCATGGTGCTCACTGCTTGAGCTGTTCCTGGTCCTAGTATAGCCTCACACAACTGGTGATAGTCGACCCATGCTGGTGTCCATATGGCTTGAATTCTTTCCATATAGGCATAAAATGCTGCTGGGTTTTTTCTAGGATCTGGGGACTCTGCAACTATATTTGCGAGGTCGTTGCCATACCATGGTTTGTGGTGTTGGCTCTGTACGATGTATGGTTCATCCACCCTGGTTGCATCATTTGTGTTGCGTATTCTCTGCACTTGTACTGGATACAGAGAAACAGGCAATGATGACCGTCTTTCAGCATTTCTAGTTGCATAGATCTTGGCATGGCGGTTCATGGGGTGAAATCCAGTTTCCACAATTTGGGCAATGTTCATATCCTTCTGGAACGCAAAACTGACATACCGGACACAATCTTTCTGGAAAATATGTCACTTTATTCTGTACATTATGTACCTGGGCATGAAAAGCTGTAGAGGCTGTGTCTTGACCCCTTGCTTCTCCTCTCCGCCTGATTTGCACCCTTTCGCCTATAGTTCCTGATTGTGGACTATTGTTTACTGGACTCATAGCTTGATTCCAGGTGTCCACCACTCGTTTAAACATGAGGGGAGCTTTAGGTGGCCAGTTTCTTTGGTTTGATCTTGTTGGGGTTTCTTGTGATAAAGTATCAGGACACTGGGGCATACTCTGTACACATAGCTCAGGTAAATCATTCGGGTTTTCAACCACAGATCCTTTCAAGATAGGGCTGATTATTCGCCACTCTTTTCCTGGTTCATCTCTTTTCAATTTCACTGTTAGTGAGCTTGCAGATGATCCAATTCTGTTCATACTAGGGGTACCTGGGTGTGCATGCATGTCTGAGTATAGGGGTGGGGTATGGTGTGGAGGTGCTGTTGCTGGAATCACAGGCAGTGAGTTTAACGCTGGTTGTGGTGCTATTGGGTACTCTGGTACAATGGGGAAATCATTTTCCTCATCTCTTCTTCTATTTTCTGCTTCTAATTCTTTTGCTACAGTGATCCAGGTGGATACTTGATCTCTACAATTATGCTTAATTATCCAACTCTTGTTACAGGAGGCAAATTTTTCCCATTTCTCTAAGTCTAGTGTCCCTTCTGACGGAAAACCTGCTCTTTTGAAAATTTTACTTATTCCTTTCAGAGCTTTCCTCCCCTCCCTGTTACTAACAATATCCACGGGTTTGTCGGGCCCTGACATCTTTACAGACTGCGCTCCCATGCCTGGGTGTGTGTGCGCAGAACCCCTCCTGATGTGGTATTTTAGTAACCCCTTATGAGGGACTTAAAATCTCCTTTCAGAGCTTTCCTCCCCTCTCTGTTACTAACAATATCCACGGGTTTGTCGGGCCCTGACATCTTTACAGACTGCGCTCCCATTCCTGGGTGTGTGTGCGCAGAACCCCTCCTGATGTGGTATACCTCCTGATGTGGTATCCCCCCCTTATGAGGGACTTAAAATCTCTTTGTGAGACGCTGACTCTGAAGAATCTCTTCTATCCTTGTACCTAAAGAGCTCCTTAAATCCGTCTGTGGACAAATGACTGGGGTTGTAGTGTTACTCCTTCCTCCCTGTATTGGTGGAAAATCTATTAGTACTGCTCCCCAAGTGAGACCTGCATAATAGAATATTTCTTCTGGATCACTGAGATGCGTCCCTAATATTATTGTTAAGTCACTCCAAGGGTCTATCCCCCTGCCTATATAGACTCCTGCTTGTACCAGTACCCCTGTTGTTCCTTGTGTTCTTGGTAAACTCCCCACTATTCTTGGAATTCGTTCACCTTGTGTCTGGAAAATTATGTGTCCTGTGCACCTCGGGCAATCATACCTGAGTCTCCTTTCTATTGGGTTTACCATTTAAGTTTATCCCTTGTTTCCTTTCAGACAGTAGCTGTTCTTTGTTACTGACCCAATCCTACCCCTTAACTGTCTTGCATAGGGACATACAATATATACAGTACAATGTGTGCAGGAGAATCTATTTACTGGCACTGGTTTCACTGTTTAGCAGACACCCGACTCCCCCCACCTTTTCAAAAGCATATTGGCAGAGTACATACAACAGTGCAAGGATCCAAAAACAAGGATGACAATAAGTGCTATCTTCTGACAGACGACCACTTCTTATATCTGGTTTCTCTGTTTTCTGGATACCCTCTCACTGCTATGTTTGTTATCTGTGTGCACGGCAGCTGTTTGAGGCTGTACGGGCAAATGGGTCTTAGACCTGGGATTATGTGGTTCCTAGGCCAATAGGTTATGATGTTAGACCAATCATTCTCAATGTAATGTTCCAACAATGCCCTTTTTAAATGACAACCTATTGTACAATAAAATTCATCATCATTTTCCACATAACCAAATGAGACTTCAGTGCTTGTAATTGCCACCAATCTCGGTGCTACAGACCCTTTGTATTTTCTTAACACAACAACACCGGTACAACATTTGCATTTGGTTATTTATCAATTCAAACTGTTTATCAGCATTAGAATACACCTTGGCCATACGCCACCTTTTTTTAAAAATGTAAAAGTTTCCTGGATATTTGATTAATTCCCCCTGTACACTTGTGACAAATTAGCTGAAGATATTTACTCACAATTCAACAATATAACATACATGTATGGTACCTTAAAAAAAAAATTCTTCTGACTGACACTGGGTTCTTTAAGATATTCTCTGATCTTCCCAACTGGACTTCCCCAGATCCATTCAAGAAGCGCTGAGTCAAGTGAGCAGGTAGAAATCTACACATTAAATCTCGCTTACCAGTTTTTTTTATCATCAGCGGTTCCTGAAAGATCAGAGAAATTGATTTGTTGCCAGTGGAGGAGATGCTGGAATATCCCGGACGATGCTCCCAAAATGTTAGGGTAATTTAACCTCTTCTGGTCTGGTCTATAAACTCTCTGCAGTCATCAGTCAGAATTCTGTTCCTTTAGCAACCGGTTGGAGGTCAGTGAATGAAAAGATGACACAGGATTATGTGTAACCTAAGCAAATCATAATTGACCTGCTAGGGGCCATCACAGGTTTATTTTTATAGCTTAAAAAAGAATCATGCTTGCCAATACATTTAGCCAATCAGAATACACCATGTATGTCTCAGAACCTGAAATACGTCAATTGTCATACAATGTTCCAATTGGCAACTAGAACATCCTTGAAAATGGTTATTGTTTTGTGATTATCAGTCTTTCGGACATAAACTCAAAACATTCTTCAACATTCTTCCCAATTAGCCTTGGATACATCTGGTGTTGCCTTGTCCTTGAACAATTCATGCTTTGTAACAAGATATTCGGAGTATATAGTTTTCTGAATATCTGTGCAATATATTTAAGGATACATGAACACATTTTGTGATTAACAGTAAATATCTTAATAAATGCGAAAAAGCGTGATTCAATACATTTGCTATACTGCGGAAGCTCCTACACCATCATAGACAAAAAATCCAGAATAGTTTGGTACGCACCTTTTTAAAATTAGTATTCTACTTCTTAAAGCGGGAGGGATGCCTGCTGTAGGGATTCCGACATCGGCCTCCTTACCTTGTCGAGATTCTGCCATCTGTTTTTTGAGGGGTGCTGAGATTCCGGCATCGGTATTCCAACTGCTGGGAATCCCGACAGCTGATATCTTCCCCGCATAGATAACAAAATGGAGAGTCAGTGCCTTTTCTCGCTAACAGCTTTGTCTGTGTGGCTGAGACACCAATATAAAATAAAAAATTCCATGAATTCGGGTGAATTCCTAAATAGTGAATTACTTTCTAAAGCAATGTGCGCGGATCCATATTACTAGTTACAGGTGACCGGTGGCAGTACAATGACAATTGCAGCACTTGGCTAAATGTCAAATCAATGATGACCAAGAGATTTCCCTTGTTGCAGCCTTAATAAAGTATTCAAAAGTCTTGTTATGTATGCCCACCTTCTCATCCACTCCCAGTGTGGGTAATCTTGCTGCTCTCTTTCCCATGCCAGAGGGTGGCAGAACCGTGCCGATCACTACTGTACCAGAAACTCAAATACCTGCACTGCCAGGGTAACTGCTACCATACAGCATGCCCATAGGTGACAGCAGCCACAGACTATATGGGACAGCGGGTCCGATTCCTGGGCACAGGAACAGATGGTGGCAGCGGGTCAGTGCGAACACAGCGGAGTGGAGCCGCATGTAACATCGCACCCAGCAGGGGAGCCCGCAGTGCCGGCATATATGGGGGAGGCACTGCTCACCTGTGAAGGAGTCGGCGTAGATAGACTCCAGGGCTTCAAGCTCATTGCGCTGTTCCTCTGAAGCCTGGAGAAATGCTGAGGAAGAGCTGGCAGCATCACGGGCGACAGCTTTGGCTCATTCTGGGGTGGGGGTCGGGGACAGGCTGAACACAGTCTCGTGAGATTTGATATCATCTTGCGAGACAGTCACTGACAGTTCACTGAGCGAGATCCTCAGCTGCCAGTGCCAAGGAGCACTGCTGGTGCTCCCAGGGTCCCCTCATTCCAGGAGAATCCCAGAATCTGGGTGACAGGAAAAGCCTCCTGGAGGGTTGCCACCAAATCCTGAAGAATCCAGGAAATCCGGGAGAGGTGGCAACCCTACCTGTTACCAGTACCATGTATGGTACCTTTCTCTGCTACCAGACGTATTCAGTTTCTGTTACCAGACAACATTTTTTCCTTCTTGCAGCGCCTGCTACCCATAATGCCATACCACCCTCCATGTTGTAATCCTCCTCCCACCCGCATAGTGCCTCTTACTTCTCCCTCATACTGATAGTTTCCCCCCAGACTTACATAATCCCCCCATATTGTCAGACACTCCATCATCCTGCCATACACAGCCCCTATACTGCCATACTTCCCCATTCCCAAACAAACTGCTTCCTTTTCCTTCCCCACCACACACACAGTTAGTGGCTATGTTTTACGTGACTCCCCTCTGCTAGTGTTGTAATGCGCTGCAGCCCTGGGTTGGCTAATATAGAATATATATTAATTAAAAAAACAAAAATGTTCATTCAGTATGCCACGTCATGGAAAGCTCTGGTGGAGCATTTTGGATGGAGGTGTCTCTCCAGAAGCATTGGGGGCCATATCAAAGTTTTGTAGTGGGGACCCATAAAGGTCTAGTTACCCCCTGACTCCTTTTATTACATGGTGTATTGCAGGGGAAAACCTGCAAATCCAGCGGTACTGTAGGTGCGTTATATGCATGCACTTAACTGCGGGGTGAGAACATCTCCCCTAATTGAATTGAGCCCTATAAATAGAGATTGTGTGATCCCTGAGCTGCAGTCACAGAAGGGTTAATCTCTGTAGCCTGTTGCTCAGAGTTACATTGTTGCTTTTTTTGCAGAAACTGAACTGGGAGCTGTAAGACACAGACCAGCTGCACTTTAGTAATTACTCTTATAATCCTGTTCAGTTGATGGAGTTTTCAATATATGTCACTGACAGCTGCACAGAACTACTTATGTAATCCTGTATCCTGGATGTAGGTGGTCATTCCGAGTTGTTCGCTATTTTTTTCGTTCGCACAACATATTCGCAAAGTTGCGATTATGTTGTAAAATTGCGAACATCCGCCCCATCGTAAATTTGCTATTTCGTACGCAGTACTACACAAGGTAGGCGTATGCCACATTACAACGCATTAATGCGAATCCATCGCATACGCACAAACCTCATCGTAAAAATACGATGTCATCGTAGATTTACACATTCCTCTTAAATGTGCTAAGGCTTTTGCAAACAAACGCACAGCAATGGTTTTTTCCCCCTAATTTAGATGACACCTTGCAATTCAAACTCAACAAGCGTCCCTCAATTAAAAAAACAATTAGTGTAATGATTGATTGTGTGCATGACCAATTAAGTCTGCAAAGAATACCTCAAGAACACTTTGTAGGCCTAATTGGACATTACCATGTTTGTTTTTAAACAAGTGCAAGAGATGTGTAAACTGTGCCTGACATAAATGTAAATAGCAAAATTTTGTGTGGATGTTTAGTGTGTGAATGTATGTGTTTACATGTTTTTTTTAAATATAACCTACTAACTAACCTAATTTGTATGTAATAAATAAGACTAATACTATATATTTTTGTTGTTGTTGTTGTTAGGTAACCAATTTATGCTTTGCAATATGATTAAAATTTTTACCATTAAAAACATCACAAGCGCATAACGGAGTAAAATACATTTTTATTATTTCCACATATTTTTTTTTTAAACAAAATTGTAAAAGAAACTTTTTTTAACAAATTATTTTAAAGTAAATTTTTTAAGACGTCAACTTCGGCCAACATGGCCTCCACATGTGCCTTCATGCGGGCAACGATGACTGCCAGTCTTGTGGGATCTCCAACGGCACCATCTGAAATGCAGAGTAAAAATGCAATTTAAAACATAACTCACATTACCTATTACTTCACAATTCCACAAAGCACACTTTCATATAAAATGATATACATCATGGATGTATAAATGACAAAACAGTAGCATACCAACACACAAGCATACTCAACAATGTTTGTCATAGCAAACTTAAAATGTGTAAAAGTCTACCACATCATGATGTACATTTACTAATATGGTAGTTATATTTAGGGTGTGATGTTGTCCATAGCAACCAATCACATTCTACTTCTCTTCTAAAAGGTGGTAAATAACTGAAAATTTGTTTGTGTTTGGTTGCTATGGGCAACATCCAATCTTGAATCACACACCCAAATTATTACATGTAACCCCATACTGGTCTTCAGTCACATCTGGAGTGAAGCAGACTTTTCTTTTGTGCTGTTTGGCCCTGCATCATCACACTGCATATCAACATCTTCAGAAGGACAACATATCCTAGCATGCCCACACTCCCTGAAAGCCTGCCTTACTAAATAAGGTCAAACAGGTTTTGAAAAAGCAAATAAGCATTTTGTGAGTGTAACTTTCACAACACAAATCATTGTGTCGTTAGGCGACTCCTGCGACTTTTTTATGAAAAAATTGCAATACCCAAGTACAATTGTAAAAGTAAAACCACACAAAAAGTAACACTCAGGTCTAAATGTGTTGCATATAATGTTTCACATACAAACCTTGTTGTGCAGGCAAACCTGTCGACATAGTGATTAGCAACCAGATGTAGACACTGTACATATAATGTCCCGCACACAAATGTGAATGCATCATCCATACCATGATGAAGAAGACAAGCATTTAACCTTGACAAAAGAAAAAAAAATAAGGAATGTGTGCGAACTTACTCTCCTCTGCCACTTGGCCACCTCCCTCTAGTGGCTCCGGGGCCTCTGCTGCCCATTCTGTTGGTGGCGAAGTTGGCTGGCTGGGGGATGGAGGCTGGATGGGTGAGGTTGGCTGGATGGGGAATGGGTGCTGGATGGGGGAAGGAGGCAGGATGGGGGAAGGAGGGTCCAATTGTGTGAGAGGATGGAAGGGGGAGGTACTTACAGAGGGGGTTTGGGAATGATAAGGTGAGGGTGGTGGTGTGCTTTTTTGGGACACAGAGGGGGAGGGGGGCAGAGAGGGGAATTTGGAAAGAGAGTGGGATTGGGCTGGAGAGGGGGTGTGGGCTGGAGAGGGGGATTGGGAAAGAGAGTGGGCTTGGGCTGGAGAGGGGGAGTGGGAAAATGAGAGTGAGGTGGCTGGAGAGGGTGAGGTGGCTGGAGAGGGGGAGTGGGCAAAAGAGGGTGAGGTGGCTGGAGAGGGGGATTGGGCAGGAGAGGGGGATTGGGCAGGAGAGGGGGATTGGCCAGGAGAGGGGGATTGGGCAGGAGAGGTGGAGGGTGAGCCAGAAGGGGATGGGGCTTGAGAATGTGCCTGTTGTGGCCTCCCAGCAGCAGCAGCAGCACCTTGCCGTTGTGCTCGCCCTAGAATGACATATGTAATTTTTAGGTTTTAACATATACATTTAGAACATCAGCATATTCCTATTACTCTGTTCTGTACCATGTTAAAGAGACAGGGGTAACATTACTAAGTTAGTAAAATGTTTATACTGGTGATGTTGCCCATAGCAACCAATCATATTATACATAAACTTTCTTAAGCACCTTCTATCAGATAATATATAGAATCTGAATGTTTGTTATAGCCAACATCACCAGTTCTCCAAACCAGCAACATTTTTTAAACAAACCCACTGAGCAGGTTATTGGGTTCAGTTGTCAGCCTGTGTAGTAATTATGCACAACAACATACAGTCAGTACCATACCTCCCAACATGACCCTCTCCAGGAGGGACAGAATGTTCTGCTCCGTCACTTCCCTCTTAATTTATGATTGCCATCACCTGTGCTGAAACACCTTTATTCCATAAATTAAGTGACAAGTTCAGAAGCAGAGTATTCTGTCCCTCCTGGAGAGGGTCATGTTGGGAGGTATGCAGTACTGCTTGCCCTACCCACACACACTCATGTTTATTGTAAGTGTGCAAATGTTCACACTCTCACTTAGTGAAAGTATGCAAAGGTTATGCGTAAAATCCGTCATGTAACGAAATGTTACTTACTGCGCCCACGTAGGGTCCGGATTTGTTGCCGCAGCTCCGCCAACAAGTCCGGCGTACGCCTTCGTAGGTCGCTCCAGCGTCTCTCAAGCTGGATAACTGACCTCCGGCTGCGGATGCGGGTCCTTAACAAGCGGCGGACCACTGCGTAGGCCTCGCGCTTTACCCGATTTGGGACAAAGCGCCCTACGTGGCCTACGCGGCGGTCCATCACCGCCACCAAGACGCGGAGCTCATGCCGTGTGAATGGTGCAGCACGCATCATGGCAATGGCGTTTTCCATATATGGGCATATATTTATAGTGTGTGTTGGCATGTGATTGGTGTAAAATCTATGCTGTCATCTAAATTAACTTTATTGATGTGTGCATTGAATAAACTTTATTGCTGTCTGCAGCGCTGTGAAGAGCAGAGGGGTTAGTTCGCTATAGCGGAAATTCGCAGTCGCGGAAGAGCATGATAATAAAATAACCTACCCTCACAATTACACACACACACACACACACACACACACACACACACACACACACACACACACACACACTTTTACTAAAATATTTGATACAATCTGTACTCACCACATTTTGGAGGAACAATCAGCTGCACAGTCAGAAAGTTTACAACATTTAGTATCATATGTTGTGTTTTTTGTTTGGAAAACAGGATTAGAAAAAAAAACATTTTACAATTTAGCAACGTAAATATATTTTAAAACCAAAAAAAACATTGTAAGGTTAACATGTTTGAATATTTACAGAAACAACTAACAATATATTCACACACACCAAAACAATTACACAATGAGCTTTCAATAGCTACCTAAATGACATCAGAGCAAAATGAACATAAACATACAGTGACTGTTTAATATTTTTATAATTTGGAAAAATTCACTATACCTGAAATAGTCCCGCACAATGCGTGCCCTTATTTCGTTTCCCCTCCGGGAAACACTCCCCCCACCGACTCTCCGCCCAACCCCTGGCTCCTCATCTGGCAATTCCTCTGTGTGAGGAAGCTCAACGCGACTCCTTACAGCGATGTTATGTAGGATAGCGCACAGGACCTCAATTTTACTTACCATCTCCGGCGAATACATGATGTCTCCACCAGTGCGGTGGAGCACACGAAAGCGCCCTTTAAGGACACCAATCGTGCACTCCACCAGCTGTCTAGTGGCAGTAAGCGTGGAGTTAAATGCCGTCTGTGGTCCTGGCCTGGGCTTACTGTAAGGAGTCATGAGCAAGGGGGTGCAAGGATATCCACGGTCTCCTGTTTGATGAGAAGAAAAGAAAATAATTAGAATCTTAAATTTAAAAATATTATTGTAAGTAAAAAAATAAACCACTCACCCAATAACCACATGTCTTGTCCTTCCATCGATCTTAATCTGTGCCATATCCCTGATTGTCTAATGACATGGGCATCATGGGAGTTCCCCGGGAACTTAGCATTCAGGGACAGGATCTGGAGGGATGGCCCACAAACAACCATTACATTCAGAGAATGAAACAGTTTCCTGTTTCTATAAATTTCTTCATTATGTCTTGGTGGTACAATAGCTACATGTGTGCCATCCACAACCCCAATAACATGTGGGAAGCAACTACCACCTTCCTCAAATTGCCGCTTCACCACATCTAGGGCCCCAACATCCAAAGGCATAGCAATAAATTGCTTAACTCGCTTAATAAAAGCCTGGCTGACACGCCGCAGGACCTTACTGAACTGGCCCTGCGACATGCCAACCAGATCGCCCACAACATGCTGGTATGAACCAGTGGCAACAAAATGTAACACAGCAAGGAATTGTGTCAATGCTGGTATTGCTGTAGGATACCTAATGGATTGTTCTAGATCACTCTCTAATATGGAGAGAGTGTCTAGGATTAGATGAGGTGGCAGCCTGTATCTGCGCAAAACCACATCATCAGGCATCCCAAAAAGGAGGACACGGGTACGGAAAATTGGTGGCCTAGCACGCCTCCGTTGCCTTGGATGATGAGGAGCCGGTTGCGGTTGGAGGGCTTGCAGCGATTGGGGTGGGAGTGGTTCCGTGGTTGGGGTGGGAGGGCTTCAGCTGCCACATGAATGGACATCACCAACTTAAAATGAAGGTAAGAATCATTAAAAAAAAAAAAAAAAATACAACACACATTGTCATCCATAATCAAAGTCAAAGTGTATGGGTGTTAACTTACTGCAGGAGCGTACTCCATTTCTTCAAGATTAAAATACGGGTCCAAAACACAAAATTGGGAACAAAACAAAAACAAACCTTTAGCTAATTATTTCAAACATAGGTTAACATCACAAATCAAAAAGTATTTGAGATTTCAAACATACCCATATAATTACTGCCACAATATATTTTTAAACAACTAAGTATGAATAATGTAAATTAGTTTTAAAATTTTAATATGAAAAAAACAACAAAAAAAATAAACGGGGGTCCTTTGGTAGCTAATACAGCAAAAATCAGCCCTACTTTGTCAAAAGTAAATGCTTTGTAAACAAAGAAATGACACCTACAAGAGAGAGAAATGGCCTATTAGAAATAAGATACACACTTGCTACAAACACACTCCAGGACACACAGGGATAGCCTACTTACCTGCTCAATAAATGAAGATTCAAATGTGGTAGCAAAAACAACAAAAATGCAGTCTACTTGGGCACAAAATAAATAGGGATCCAAAATCCACTAATGAGACACCTACAAGAGACACAGAAGGAGTCTAAGAGATCATATAGACACTTACAACAAACAGCAGCACACACAGGGATAGGCTACTTACCTGCTCAATAAATGAAAAATCAAATGTGGTAGCAAAAACAACAAAAATGCAGCCTACTTGGGCACAAAATAAATAGGGATCCAAAATCCATTAATGAGACACCTACAAGAGACACAGATGGAGTCTAAGAGATCATATAGACACTTACAACAAACAGCAGCACTCACAGAAATAGGCTACTTACCTGCTCAATAAATGAAAAATCAAATGTGGTAGCAAAAACAAACAAAATGAAGCCTACTTGGGCACAAAATAAATAGGGATCCAAAATCCACTAATGAGACACCTACAAGAGACACAGAAGGAGTCTAATAAATGAAACAAACTGTGTGAACAATATAACATACACACTGTAAAGTACAGGTAAGAAAAAAACATATGCCATAATAAACCATTTAAATATCAAACAGATATCCTCCAAAATACATAAACCCAGTTTCATTGCACCACCATACATACTTGGCTTGATAATTGACTAATGTAGGAATACTCACAAAAGAAACTTAGCCAAAAAAACGCACTACGCTACACAAAATGTTAAAAGCGAATAAACGGCCATCTGTCTGCAAGACAATGCAAAAATAACTCACTCTGCAAAGTTGTTCCAAAGACGACCACCTTCTATGAGAACACACAGCAGCTTCATTCATCATACACACACTCACACAGGCTGCAAACCAGGCTCTTAAATAAGCAGTACAATCAGTCACATAATTAGCATAATTTACACCTGTGTAAATTTCTGCTACGCACGCAGCTATAAATAGCTACACACCTGTGCGTACAGACATGCCGCTAGCAACATGGCTACTCGTGAGGAGTTGGCAGCAGAGCTGGACCGCGTGCAGCAGCAGGTGTCCGCATTGACACAAAGACGCATGGCGTTGCGTTGGCAGATGCTGCAATCCGCCTCCGCGGATTCTGAAGAAGCAGGACTCAGTACTAGAGACATTCCAGCTTCTGATCCCCAGCAGTTAAGAGAGGATACCCTGCCAGACAGACATACTGGGGTAACTGAGGGAGATTCAGCATTAGCCGCAGAAACACAAAATACACAAGCAGCTAGTGAAGAGGAAGATGGTGAGGAACAGGACCAAAGCTCACAGGCTACTTCAAGGAGAAGAAAAAGGCAGCCCGCATTCACTAAGAGGGAGTTGCGTGTTTTGGTCACACAAGCCATGTCAAAAATACATAGAGGACCAAAAAACATGGGTGCTGTTACCAAAGATAGAATCTGGAGGGACATCACTCACTCTGTGAATGAAGTCGGCTCTATAGTCCGAACATCACAGGAAGTTAGAAGACGGTAAGTGTATATTGGCAGTCCATTATCTGTGCAAAGTATTCTTTAAAAACCAAATGCATAACATGTGTCCTAGATATTAGATGTGATGTTGCCTATAGCAACCAAATGCATAACATGTGTCTTAGATATTAGATGTGATGTTGCCTATAGCAACCAAATGCATAACATGTGTCCTAGATATTAGATGTGATGTTGCCTATAGCAAACAAATGCATAACATGTGTCTTAGATATTAGATGTGATGTTGCCTATAGCAACCAAATGCATAACATGTGTCCTAGACATTAAAGCAGGCATTTATTTATTTAATATACCTTGCCCCTATTTTTCCAAACATATGTAGTTGGGCCGACTTCAAATCCCGCCTGAAGGGCAAGAGGTCTGCGGAGTGGAATGCCTCAAGGGCTACAGGGGGAGGACCAGCTGCCACTGTGGAGTACACAGATCTGGAGGAGATGGCCATGGACTGTGTCAGTTATGAGGAGGGGGGAGGGGTGTCTTATATGGACACGGACCTGCCTGAAATACTGACGGCACATGACTTGCCAGGTAAGTTTACACACACATTTGTATTGTTTAATTGTTTTTGTTACAAAAGTCACTAAATTTAAATGTTCAACTCTTTTTCCACACATTCTTCTATTTGCTTTGCACATAACACAGCACAGGGGGGTGATCAGGTAGAGTCACAGGAGGGTTATGTGGCTGAGGCTGAGGTGGAGGGACCTAGTGTGTCTGGTAGTGTGGGACCACAAATCCCACCTATCCAGATTCCAACTGGCCCCCCCACCCAACCCTCTGCTATCCCGGAAATCCTGACTGAAATAGCTAGGTATGGTGAGAGCCTAAATGCTTTTCAGGAAAGGATGCTCCGGGAGGTAAGCCAGATAGCTGTCCGGATCACTGAGCACAGAACCAGTGTGGAGCAAGGTGTAGCTCAACTCTGCCAAGGTCTGGCAGAGATCAGGCAGGGACAAGATCAACTTGCCTCCTCCTTCAAAGACCTTGCAAATTCGATCTTGCAAGGGCTCCAGGCCATCGCTGTCTCCCTTGCCCACAGTGGCAGAGAGCCAGCCACATCGGCTCCCTCCCCTCACCCTGCCCAGGAAGAACATCCCACTGGGCAGGGCCCACGAAGGTTGCGCCGCAGACCAAGCCAAGAAGAACATCATCAGGCGGGGGGAAAAAAGAGAAAGTGATGTCTCTCCAGATGGGCAGCACCCATGTTTTTCATGTTGGCTCTATGTATTTTTTGTGTTGCCTTGTGTGGCCAGAATGGCTAACTCCCTCTTAGTGAAAATATAGATTTCAGTTTTCAGATATTGTAGCCTGTGAGCTTTTTTTCCTGTACACCAGAGCCATCTTCCTCTTCCTAGCGTGCTGTGTATTGTTGTGTTTGTGTGGTGTCTCCTGAATCTAACTCCGTTCCCCAAAAATATATGTCTGGCTGGGTGTTTACACCATATTATTTTTTTCCATTAAAATTATTATTTTGTCAGAAGATGGAGTTTCCCTAGTACTGAGTTCTGCTATGTGATTTGTGTCTGTGGCATCTGCTTGCTGCTTGGTCCATCTTTGCCTGTGATACTCACCTGTAGCCATGTTGTTTGGACCACTGTTAAATTTTTTGCAGTAATAAAAAAAAAAAAATGTCTGTACTTTATTAAAGTTAATGCATTATGTTAATCTTAGCCCAGTAAAGTTTAGCAAGGCATATAGACACTTTGGGAACAAGGGAACAACCCGAATAATCATACAAGCATTGCATCTTTCAAAATGCAACAGGTATGCCTTGCACAACACTTTAATGGCCATATTAAAATAGTATTCACAACTAGGTTTTTGGGTTACTATGGGCAACATGACATAATATTAAACATTGTCAGATATTCAAACAAAAGTGAAATGTTTTTTTGTTTTTAAAAAAATAAGTGTATGCTGCATTATGTTGGTACAGATATTTGTGCTATACAAAGGGTTACATTTTATGTAGTTTAGATGTAGTTTAAGTTTGGTTAATTCAACTTGTTTACATTTGGTAGTATTTAAAATATTAAAACATGCACTTTACATTAATGTTTAGTTTTAAACTTGGACCAAAAAAAAAAACCTTATTTGGCAGCGTGACAGATTTATAGGTGCTTACAATAAATATGTAATGTGTCCACACAATTGCTGTTTGCAGTACTTCAGCAGAGCAGTGTTTAGGAAGTAACTGCTAATTATTGCATACACAGTTGTAACACTACTTCGCAAATGCTGAGTAACTGCAGAGCTACTCGGATGCTGCATCAAGATTGAGAAGATTTGCTATGTTAAGTTTAACATCGAATAAGCATTTCTGCTAAAAACACGCCTACTGTTAGTTGCATACTCCCACACTAGACGCCCACTTTCACGCCCATGTCGTACGATTGCGAAGCCGCGCCTCTGCCACGCCTTCGGCAATCCCCGTTTTCGTTTCTGTGTAACGAGCAGTTTTCTTTGTAGTATTTCTGCACAAGTGTCGTTTCGCTATACTCGCGCATGCGTATTTCCGCTTTTGCGCATGCGCAGTTACTCGTTTTCTGCCTATTTGCGATGCGATGACCCGCTGCGATCAACTCGGAATGAGGGCCGTAATTCTCAGCATATGTCACTGACAGATGCACAGAACCACTCTATAATCCCATATATTGGTTGTCATTCTCAGTGTATGTCTATGATAGCTTCACAACACCACTTCTGTAATCCATTATACTGGGTGTAATTCTCAGTGTGCAAACGGCATGAGACTGTCATTAATTAACATTCTGATGCTGTTTTGGAGGTGGGAAGTTGGCAGCAATGGGCTCTGTTTCTGTCATCGATGTTTAGGGGGTGGGAAGAGGCCAGGGAGCTCTGTTGTAGGGCAGAGATTTCCTGGCCTCTGCGACGGGCGGCTTGCGTGGCACAATGGTGGGTGCTTTGATCCGATGCTACGTCCTAGGATGCAGTTTGAATCACTACTGCAGCAGGAGGCCAGGGGCAAACACAGGATTTAGTGATGGGGGGTTCCGTGGGTGTGTGTGTGTGTGTGTGTGTGTGTGTGTGTGTGTGTGTGTGTGTATGTATGTATATGTCCATGTATGTGTACTGTGTGTGTGTGTGTGTGTGTGTGTGTGTGTGTATAAATACATACATACATACACACATATGTATATAAGTAGCAAATGCAGTCCTAGGCTGTATAGCCTAGCACCACCACACTGGGCGAATTCAGCATGAAGTCCCACGGCACCTGGCACACACTTCAATTCTTCTCCATACAGCAGAAACGCGTTTCAGTCATAAAATGACCTTTCTACTACGTCCTAGAGGATGCTGGGGACACTTCAAGAACCATGGGGTATAGACGGGATCCGCAGGAGACATGGGCACTTTAAGACTTTAAAAGGGGTCTGAATTGGCTCCTCCCTCTATGCCCCTCCTCCAGACTCCAGTTTAGAATCTGTGCCCAGTGAAACTGAATGCACACTGAGGAGCTCTCCTGATTTTCTCTGAAAAGACTTTGTTAGGTTTATTATTTTCAGGGAGACCTGCTGGCAACTGGCTCCCTGCATCGTGGGACTGAGGGGAGAGAAGCAGCCTACTTCTGTGAGTTTCAAGGCCCTGATTCTTAGGCTACAGGACACCATTAGCTCCTGAGGGTCTGAACGCTAGGTACGCCTAGATGCTCGTTCCCGGAGCCCGCCGTCACCCCCCTTACAGAGCCATAAGTCAGAAGACGGGTGAGTAGAAGAAGATCAGAAGACTTCAGTGACGGCTTTGAGGTACCGCACAGCGGCCGCACTGCGCGCCATGCTCCCACACACACAGCGGCACTACAGGGTGCAGGGCGCGGGGGGGGGGGGGGGCTCGGGCAGCATAAAATCCTCATTGTGAGACTGGCTATGTGGTATTTAAGTGCCTAGGCACTAAATCCGAACCCCCGCCAGTATAAATATTTAAAAAAATAGCGGGGCTGAAGCGTGCCATTAAGGGGGCGGGGCTTAGCCCTCACAGCTCTCATCAGCGCCATTTTCCCTTCACAAGAGCTGCAGAGACGCTGGTCCTTCCTCAACACTGCTGTATCAAGTAACAGGGTGCAAAACAGGGGCGGGGGCACAGTTAATTTGGTGCTGGATTAATGATCTAAAAGTGCTAACAGGTCTGAGGCATTCTATAAAAAGTTTCAGAACCTGAATAGGCGATGGGTTGTGAGCTGGCACACTCCCTCTGTGTTTCTCTGACAGGCTTTACTGTGGGTCTGTCCCCTATATGCCCAGTGTGTTTGTGGTGTCGGTACACGTGTGTCGGCATGTCTGAGGCTGAGTGCTCTTTCCAGGAGGAGACTGAACTAGGGAAAGAAACGACTGTGGGAGTGACCCTGTCGGCACCGCCGACGCCTGATTGGGTAAATGTCTTGAGTGCTTTGAATGCGATTGTGGCTCTATTAAATAAGAGATTGGATAAGTCTGAGTCTCAGACCCAGGCATGGAAGAAATCCGTGGAGGATGTGTTGTCACAAGTTCAGACCCCCTCGTGGTCACTAAAGCGTTCTTTTACCCAGATAGCAGATACAGATACCGACACGTACTCTGACTCCAGTGTCGACTATAGTGTTGCCAGATTAAATCCGAAACTGGCTAAGAGCATTCAGTACATGATTGTGGCGATAAAAGACGTGTTACATATCACGGAGGATCCTGCTGTTCCTGATACTAGGGTCTGTATGTTTAAGGGAAAGAAACCTGAGGTAATGTTTCCTCCCTCTCATGAACTGAACACGCTGTTTGAAAAGGTTTGGGAGAATCCTGACAAGAAGTTTCAGATTCCCAAGAGAATTCCGGTGGCATATCCGTTCCCCTCTGGGGATAGGGAAAAGTGGGAGTCACCCCCTACTGTGGACAAAGCTCTATCACGGCTGTCCAAAAAAGTGGCGCTTCCGTCTCCTGACATGGCAGCCCTAAAGGAACCTGCGGATTGTAAGCAGGAAAATACATTGAAATCCATCTATGTCACTACAGGTACGCTACTCAGACCTGCCGTTGCTTCGGCGTGGGTGAGTAGCGCAATTGAAAAGTGAGCAGATAACTTGTCATCGGAGATAGATACCCTGGATAGGGATAGCATTCTTTTGACACTGGGTCATATCAGGAATGCTGCAGCCTACCTTAAGGAAACTGCGAGGGACATTGGCCTTTTGGGATCAAGGGCCAATGCTATGGCAGTCTCAGCTAGGAGAGCATTGTGGATTCATCAATGGAATGCTGATGCTGACTCTAAGAAGGCTATGGAGTCTCTGCCGTATAAAGGTGGTGTCTTGTTTGGTGACGGCCTCGCTGACCTGGTATCTACGGCTACCGTGGGTACGTCATAATTTTTACCTTATGTTCCTGCACAACAAAAGAAAACGCACCACTATCAGATGCAGTCCTTTCGGCCCAATAAATACAAAAGAGGACGAGGGTCTTCCTTCCTTGCTTCTAGAGGAAGAGGAAAGGGAAAAAGGTCACCGGCTGTGGCAGGTTCCCAAGAGCAGAAGTCCTCTCCGGCTTCTACCAAATCCACCGCATGACGCTGGGACTCCTCTGCGGGAGTCCGCACCGATGGGGGCACGTCTCCGACTCTTCAGTCATTTCTGAGTTCGTTCGGCCCTAGACCCATGGGTATTAGAAATAGTGTCCCAAGGGTACAAGCTGGAGTTTCAGGACGTTTCAAAGGCTCTGGAAATTCAGAACCTGGTCCAACAGATTCTGAAGCCAGCAAGAGTGTCGATTCATCAATGCACTCGGTTGCTAGGGAAGATAGTGGCAGCCTGCAAGGCTGTTCAGTTTGGCAGATTCCATGCCAGAGTGTTTCAGTGGGACCTGTTGGACAAATGGCCCGGATCCCATCTGCACATGCACAGACAGATAATCCTGTCTTCAAAGACCAGAATCTCACTCCTGTGGTGGCTGCACAGCTCTCACCTCCTAGAGGGACGCAAGTTCGGGATCCAGGACTGGATCCTGGTGACCGCGGATGCGAGTCTCCGAGGCTGGGATGCAGTCACACAGGGGGAAAATTTCCAGGGAAAATGGTCAAGCCAGGAAGCTTGTCCACACATAAACATTCTGGAATTAAGGGCCATTTACAACGGCCTTCTACAAGCGGAACATCTTCTTTGCGATCTGCCCGTCTTGATTCAGTCGGACAGCATAACAGCAGTGGCGTACGTAAACCGCCAGGGCGGAACGAAGAGCAGAGTGGCAATGGCAGAAGCCACAAAAGTTTTCCGCTGGGCGGGAAGGCATGTAAGCGCTCTGTCAGCGGTCTTCATTCCAGGTGTGGACAACTGGAAAGCAGACTTCCTCAGCAGACACGATCTCCATCCAGGAGAGTGGGGTCTTCATCAAGAGGTCTTTGCAGAAGTGACAAGTCGTTGGGGAATTCCTCAAATAGACATGATGGCGTCTCGCCTCAACAAGAAACTTCCGAGATATTGTTCCAGGTCGAGGGACCCTCAAGCAATAGCGTTGGACGCCCTAGTGACACCGTGGGTGTTTCAGTCGGTATATGTGTTCCCTCCGATTCCACTCATTCCAAAAGTGATAAAGATCATAAGAAGAACAAGGGTTCATGCAATCCTCATTGTTCCAGACTGGCCAAGGAGGGCCTGGTATCCGGATCTTCAGGAATTGCTCATAGGAGATCCCTGGCCTCTTCCTCTACGAGAGGATCTGTTACAGCAGGGGCCGTGCGTGTACCAAGACTTACCGCGGCTTCGTTTGACGGCTTGGAGGTTGAACGCAGGATCCTAGCCCGAAGGGGTATTCCCGGTGAAGTAATTCCCACACTGCTTCAGGCTAGAAAAGAGGTAACGGCGAAACATTATCACCGTATTTGGAGAAAATATGTGTCTTGGTGTGAATCCAGGAAGGCTCCTACGGAAGAATTTCAGTTGGGCCGTTTTCTCCATTTTCTGCAAGCAGGGGTGGATGCGGGCCTAAAGTTAGGCTCAACTAAAGTACAAATTTCGGCCTTGTCAATTTTCTTTCAAAAAGAATTGGCTTCCCTTCCGGAAGTTCAGACTTTCGTGAAAGGTGTGCTGCACATCCAACCTCCCTTTGTGCCCCCGGTGGCGCCATGGGATCTTAACGTGGTGTTGCAGTTTCTGCAATCTCATTGGTTTGAACCTTTACGTAAGGTATAGTTGAAATTCGTCACTTGGAAAGTGATCATGCTGTTGGCCTTGGCCTCTGCAAGGCGGGTGTCTGAATTGGCGGCTTTGTCTCACAAGAGCCCCTATTTGATCTTCCATGAAGATAGAGCAGAGTTGAGAACTCGTCAGCAATTTCTGCCAAAAGTGGTGTCATCGTTTCACATGAACCAACCTATTGTGGTGCCAGTGGCTACTGACGCCTTAGAGAAATCGAAGTCTCTAGATGTGGTCAGAGCTTTGAAAATTTATGTAGCCAGAACGGCTCAGATTAGGAAAATGGAGGCTCTGTTTGTCCTGTATGATCCCAACAAGATTGGTGCTCCTACTTCCAAGCAGACTATTGCACACTGGATCTGTAATATGATTCGGCAGGCTCATTCTATGGCTGGATTGCCGTTACCGAAATCAGTGAAGGCCCATTCTACCAGAAAGGTGGGCTCATCCTGGGCGGCTGCCCGGGGGGTCTCGGCATTACAGCTTTGCCGAGCAGCTACTTGGTCGGATTCAAACACTTTTGCAAAGTTTTACAAGTTTGATACCCTGGCTAATGAAGACCTCTTGTTTGGTCAATTGGTGCTGCAGAGTCATCTGCACTTTCCCGCCCATTCTTGAGCTTTGGTATAAACCCCATGGTTCTTGAAGTGTCCCCAGCATCCTCTAGGACGTAGGAGAAAATAGGATTTTAATACCTACCGGTAAATCCTTTTCTCTTAATCCGTAGAGGATGCTGGGCGCCCGTCCCAGTGCGTACTGTTTCTGCAGTTATTGGTTATGGTTACACACGTGTTATGTTGCGTTTATAGTCAGCCTGTTGCTGTCATTATTCATGCCGTTGCATGCGTTGGGTTGAATGCCATGTTGTACGGCATGCTTGAGGTGTGAGCTGGTATGTATCTCACCTTAGTTTATATCAAAATAAATACTTTTTCCTCGAAATGTCTGTCTCCCTGGGCACAGTTCCTATAACTGGAGTCTGGAGGAGGGGCATAAAGGGAGGAGCCAGTTCACACCCCTTTTAAAGTCTTAAAGTGCCCATGTCTCCTGCGGATCCCGTCTATACCCTTTGGTTCTTGAAGTGTCCCCAGCATCCTCTACGGACTAAGAGAAAAGGATTTACCGGTAGGTATTAAAATCCTATTTTTTCAAGCTGGATATGGAGTCCCAACTTAGTTCTCCTTATATACCCCTTATAATCTCTTCAATTAGATGCAGGAATCAATTGCGCCGTTACTTCCGGGTTCGAAAGCTGGAAGTCACGTGTTTGCGTTCCACCCGCTGTGTCCTGTATACAGACGGCTTGTCATATGCGTTCCACATGACTGGCTGGGAATACATAGTACCACTAAGTTTGGTTATGAGTGGGTTGTTGTATTCCATATGAAAAGGGCAAAGGAAGGAAAGATCCCGTAATCAAGATGGCACATGAGGCTTCAATTGTTGTGTTTTCACCAAAGAACACTATTTCCACTGAATAATGAGCATAATATGTATAGAGGGACTCTGCTGCTAGGTTGAAATAACTGACGAGACTTATACATGAAATTTCTGTTGGTAATACAGGTTGAGTCTCCCTTATCCAAAATGCTTGGGACCAGAGGTATTTTGGATATGGGATTTTTCCGTATTTTGGAATAATTGCATACCATAATGAGATATCATGGTGATGGGGCCTAAATCTAAGCACAGAATGCATTTATGTTACATATACACCTTATACACACAGCCTGAAGGTAATTTTAGCCAATATTTTTTTATAACTTTGTGCATTAAAGATAGTGTGTGTACATTCACACAATTCATTTATGTTATATATACACCTTATACACACAGCCTGGAGGTCATTTAATACAATATTTTTAATAACTGTGTATTAAACAAAGTTTGTGTACATTGAGCCATCAAAAAACAAAGGTTTCACAATCTCACTCTCGCTCAAAAAAGTCCGTATTTCGGAATATTCCGTATTTCGGAATATTTGGATATGGGATACTCAACCTGTACCATATAGAACCTGTGGAACGCATATGACAAACCGTCTGGATACAGGAAACAGCGGGTGGAACGCAAACTCGTGACTTCCGGCTGGCAAACCTGGAAGTAATGGCGCAATTGATTCCTGGATCTAATTGAAGAAATTATAAGGAGTATATAAGGAGAACTAAGTTGGGACGCCATATCCAGCTTGAAAAAGGTCATTTTATGACTGAAACGCGTTGCTGCTGTATGGAGAAGAATTGAAGTGTGTGCCAGGTGCCGTGGGACTTCATGCTGAATTTGCATAGTGCTGTGGTGCTAGGTTATTCAGCCTAGGACTGCATTTGCTACTTAATTAAAAGCTAGCCCACCGCAATCTTCACTCTTGGTGAGATATTTTGATTTTGCACAGAAGTTACCAGTGGTCAATCATCTTGGACCAGATAGTACCTGCGCACACCACTGCACTTTACATTTGTATTTTAAATGCATATTATGTGTGTATATGTTGTGTCTTTAGTGGTATGCCCTTAAATATCTTTTATATGTTTATAAAACATGTTTTGAGACTGAATTTTTACTGCATATTCCCTATTATGGGTAATATACATCTTTAAAGAGAGCGCCAGGAATCTTATAATTACTTATTGTTATGTCAGCTACACGAGGCAACGGAGCTGGGGCTTCTCCCACATTGCGTGGTGGTGATGCCGCGAACATTTTGGAGGACAATTTGGCAGCAGAGAGTTCAGGTTCAGGGGGTTCCTTACCCCCCAGTGGGTCCGTAGCACCGGGGGCAACAAATGACCCACCTTGGGCTACCTTCTCCACACTGTTAAACACGCTTGTAACTAAACTGGTGCCCCCTGTGGGACCACCTGTGCCAATGCAGCAGTTTATGGTCCCTGCATTTAATCCGCCATGGGCAGATCAAATCTCCACTCGGTTACAGCAATTGAACCGGTCACTGACTAAATCTAAATCTCTCTCTCGCCCACCTAAGACTAAAATGTCTTCTTTTTTTTTTTTTTGTAAAACTGTTTTTATTTTCTCATTTTTATGATATAAAATTTTACATACAGTGGTGAGTCAAAAATGGAAAAATATAGGAATGGCAAAGATACATACATACATTTCAGCATTAACAGAACTGCGAGTGTCTCTGTGCCTTGCAACTCGTACCACTTAATTTCGCATATCCTATACTTATACACTGTAAACTTTCACCACCCACTTATAAACATCATAGAATAATAAGGGAGAACACAAGAAGGGAGAAGGGAAGGGGGGAGACAAGACAATTCACTCCTTAGTTGCGTGGCATACATACATTACCCCATTCCATGTGCCCATCAACCTCAATACAGCAGAGTATTAACTCATATCAATTAGCATCTACATGTTTGTGAAGAACCCAGGAGGTATTTTCAAAGAGCCTTTCAATATGGCCCTGTGTATCTATGTCTAGACTGTCGATATAAGGCTCTCATTTCGAGTAGAAGCGAGCGACACCCCTCTCAATGTCTGGCAAGGTGGCTTGGCGCTCGAAGTAGAGAACCCGTAAAAGAACATTTTTTAATTCCCCCAAAGAGGGAGATGACTTCTTCGTCCAATGGTTCAAAATAACCTTGTTAGCCACCGTGAGAATGGGCGTAACTCGCTTCCTATCCGGGCCAAGAGGCCAACCCTCAAAACAGTTGCATAAACAAGCTATGGGGTCTCTGGCGACCCCCAATGAGAAAGTGTTATTAATAAATACAATAACTTTGTTCCAAAACGTAGCAATCTTCCTACATGTCCAAAAACAATGAAAAAAGGAGGCTCTTGACATGTGGCACTTTAAACATTCACTATTCCCATCCGGGATCATATGCACTCTTTGTGCCGGGGCTATGTAAGCCCTGTGTAATAACTTAAAGTACACTTCCTGAAGCTGAGCCGAGTGTATATATTTAAATGTATACTGACAGGATTTCAGTAGAATTGGGTGCGCCGGGAAGTCCGATACGTCCCCCTCCCAATTAGAAACCGTACGTTTCCATAGCTTTTCCGTCTGTATCACCCGTAAATGGTCATAATAATAAGATAAACGATAAGCAGAGGCATTCGTGAGAGTGAGGAGAGTGGCTATCGAATCCTGTTTATCTGGCGAGGTCATAGGGACAGCCATAGTAATGACAAAATGTCGGGCTTGCAGGTACATATAAAAATTTGAGTTTGCTATACCATACTTGGACTTTAATTCCTCAAAGGAGAGCATATGCCTTCCCCCAGGGTCAAATACGTCTCTAATAGACAAAATTCCCCGCTCCCGCCACTGCTTAAAGTTAGCATTTTCCAGCCCAGGACTGAAGCAGGGATTCCCCCAGAAAGTTGTGTAACGGGAGGAGGCCGGGTTTCTATGTAATTTAGAATTGGAATAGTGCCAGGCTCTATGAGTGTCTGAAAGGATAATATTCGTCTTAAGTGATGCCGGCAGCTTGTTCCTTGGGGTGTGAAGCAGGGCGCTGGGAGAGAAGGGGGCAAACAGTTCCTCCTCTAATGTATAATTGGTAAAACAAGAACGCTGCCATAACCAGTCTGTGACATAGCGGAACATCACCGCTCTACTAAACGCTTCCAAGTCTGGAATTCCCAGCCCCCCCTCAGCCCTTGGTATCTGAAGTTTAGCATAAGAAATCCTTGGTTTCCTCCCCCCCCATAAGAATTTAGAGAACATGGAATTTACAGACCTACAGTCTTTTTTTGTAAGGCGTAATGGCAGCATCTGCAAAATATATGAGAGTTTCGGGAACACTACACTTTTAAGGACCGTGGCCCTTCCCAGCAAGGACAAGGGCAAATTAACCCACCCGTCTAGGAGAACCCGGACAGCCGTCAGGACCGGGGCAACGTTAACTGTATACAACAGTTCCAGTGATGTGGGTATCATTATCCCCAAATACTTAAGGGCCCTCTGGGTCCTAGGGAACTGGGACAATATCGGGTGCCTATTAAAGAAGGACACATCTCCCGATAGAGGCATGAGTTCCGATTTGGAAAGATTAACCTTGTAACCCGCAAAGGATCCAAAGCCATCAATGATGGAGACTATAGGTCCTATCGACCTGCTAGGGTCAGCGATAAATAGCAACATATCATCAGCAAACAACGCTATCTTAACCTCCAGCCTGCCCACCAAAATGCCTCTAAAGGAAGACGCGCCACGGAGGGCTATCGCCAGTGGCTCAAGGGCCAGGGCGAATAGCAGGGGGGATAGAGGGCAGCCCTGACGGGTGCCTCTCTGGATGTAGAAGGGGGAAGAAATATAGCCATTGCCTAATACCTGCATGGCCGGGTCTGTGTATAGGCGGACCAACATTTCTACAAAGGCTAACGGGGCCCCGAACCTATGTAGGGTATCAAATAAATGGTCACCTTTTCGGCGTCAAGTGATAAGATTACATTGGTGCCCGAATCTGAGGAAGACTGTAACCTCTGCATTACTGTTAAGACTTTTCTTATATTAACAACCGCCTGGCGGCCCCAAATGAATCCCGACTGATCTGGGTGGACAATGGAGGGCAATACAAGTTTTAACCTGTCGGCCAAAATCTTGGTAAAAAGCTTATAGTCCGTATTAAGCAGGGAAATAGGCATATAAGATTCCGGGAGTTCCGGATCCCTGCCAGGCTTCGGCAACACCCTGAGGAACGCTGAGTTAAAGAAGCCAGGCAGAGCCCGACCGAAGAGTAATTCATTAAAAGATACCTGTAATGTGTCCCGGATATGGGGCATTAGGATTTTATAATAATCATTGGAGAGACCGTCCGGTCCCGGCGCCTTTCCAGTTTTTAGTGCCTTAATCACCCTCTCCACCTCCTCCCCCGAGATGGGTGTCATAAGGGATGAGGCCTGGCTGTCAGACATCTGAGGTAAACTCATATTAGCCCAAAAGACCTCTTTATTGGGCAGATTGCTAGGAGGCTGAGAGTACAGTTGGGCATAAAAAGAGCTCAGCACCTCCGTTATTTTGGCATTAGACCTGACCCTAGTACCGTCACTAGTGCGGAGGGATTTAATTACTGAGGAAGAATGGCGCCCTTTCAATAAGAAGGACATTAATTTACCCGGTTTATTACCATATCTGTGAAAAGAAGCAGTCCTATAGAAAGTGTGCTTGGCTTCTAAGTGATTCAGAATATTATCAAAAACGGCCTTTTTGTTATTATAATCAGCCCTATTAGTTGGAGTAGGTGAATGCTTAAACCTCTGAAAGGAAGTCGTTAAGTTTGCCTGGGCTTCCAAGTATGAGCCGTCTAATTTCCTATCCCTATGTGCACAGTAAGACATAATTACCCCTCTCATGACGGGTTTAGATGCCTGCCAGAATGTCAGAGGCTTCTCGGTCTCATAACTTGCGTTATTACTCTTATAATCTAGCCACGCCGCCTCCAACATGTTACGAAATTTCAATGAATTAGCCAGATGTGCCGGGAAGCGCCACTGCCGCACCGGACCCTTATCCACCTGCACCGCCAGCTTAATCCAACATAAGGCATGATCCGAAATACTTATAGCTTCGATCCCAGCATCCATAACCTTAGGGAACATATGTTCTGACAACAGCAAGTAATCAATGCGGGAGAGAGTACCATATGCAGCTGACAGGCAAGTATAATCCCGTTCTAGCGGATAGCACGCCCTCCACATATCCACCACCCGCATCCGGCGGGTTATATATTTAACACCCACTTTAGGGTCACTATGCCCCCGACTGGAAGCCACATTCCTATCCATAACATGAGACGAAACCACATTGAAATCCCCCCCTAACACAATGTTGGAATCTGTATGACCATACAGTTTGTTCAGCATTTCTAGAAAAAACACTTTGGGGCGATTATTCGGAGCATATATGTTACATAGCAATAGGCGTGTGCAGTCTACTGTGATGTCTGCAATAATATACCGACCCTGCGGGTCAACCTTTACAGAATGAACAGTATAAGAAAGAGACTGTCTAATCAATATGGCTACCCCCCGTGCCTTAGAGGAGTATGGGGCCGAGGCCAACACTGACCACCGAAGTGTGTTAAGTTTGGCCATCTCTGGAGGAAGGAGATGCGTTTCCTGCAAGAAAGCTATATCCATACGGAGCTTGTTCAAATACATAAGAATTTTTTTCCTCTTAGCCGGGGAGTTAATACCCCCCACATTCCATGTGCTAATCGTTAAAGACGACATGCAGCCAATCTAAATAAACCCAGAGAGGTAATGACGAGCACATAAATGCAATGGTGGTCCAGCCACTGCTGCTCTACCCACCACGCTACTTGAGCAAACATACAGGGGGAACTAGACAAGACACAGAGAGGGTAACAACATATAGAAACAAAAAAGCAGAACAGGACAGGAGGCTGCAACTCGCCTCCATCATCCAAGAAATAAGGCCATTTAGAAATCCGTAATGTTAACTTCGAACATGGCGTGCTTACCCCTAGCACACCCCGGTCAATAGCTACTTTCAATGAAAAAAAAAAGATCCCAGCTTCCCCCCAGCCCAACTGAGCAAACTAAACTGAGATTAAGGAAAAGAGGGTGTTTAGTACTTGTAAACTGGATGAGAATCACTTAAGCAGTTTTTCCCCCGCATATGGATACCATACAAATAGCAGGCATGCAAGCAGTCCCATCCAGAACCTCCAGGCCTTCCATCAAGTAACGCGTGAATCTCTCAGCTCAGGGCCTATGATGTGGAGCATGGAGAAGCAGGAGAGGATGAATGTCCCGACTTTCTTCCTTCAGACAGGTAGCCAGCTGCGTCAGCCGCATTAGAAAAGTCACAAAATGAGTCCCCTTCAAAGAGCTGTAATCGTGCAGGGTACAACAGTGCAAATTTCTTGCCCTCCTCGACCAGGCGGGAACAAATCTGGGAAAAATCCTTGCGGGCTCGGGAGACTTCTGCAGAGTAATCCTGAAAAAGACGAATGTCTCTACCATCCCATGCCAGAGCTCTGTGTCTCCTGGAAGCAGACCAAATAGCCTCTTTATGCAGAAAGTTTAAACAGCGAAAAATCACCACACGTGGCCTCGCGTTCTGACCCGTCCTGGGCGGTCCGAGACTATGGGCCCTCTCCAATACCATGTCTGCACATGTATCCTTTATTTCCAGCAACTCCGGAAGAGACTCCTTTAGAAAACGGTATAGGTCTGGCCCTTTAAGAGATTCTGCTAGGCCCATGACCCTGAGGTTATTCCTCCTCGATCTGTTCTCCAGGTCGTCTAATTTATTTATAACTCATTTATTTATTTATTTATTTATTACCAGTTATTTATATAGCGCACACATATTACACATATTCCGCAGCGCTTTACAGAGAATATTTGGCCATTCACATCAGTCCCTGCCCCAGTGGAGCTTACAATCTGTATTCCCTATCACATGTACACACACACACACATTCACACTAGGGTTAATTTTGTTGAGAGCCAATTAACCTACCAGTATATTTTTGGATTGTGGGAGGAAACCGGAGTACCCGGAGGAAACCCACGCAAGTACGGGGAGAATATACAAACTCCACACAGTTAGGGCCATGGTGGGAATAGAACCCATGACCTCAGTGCTGTGAGGCAGTAATGCTAACCATTACACCATCCGTACTGCCCATATAACTTGGTAATAAGATTTATGCATAGTGTCAGCGTTTGTTTTCAATTCTGCTACATCTTGGAACAATTCCCCCAATCTCTGCTCCGTGGCTAATACCCTCTGGGACAGCTATTTCATCTGAGACTTAATGTCCTGTGCCACCTGCGTTAACTTAGCAGCGTGTGTGTCCATGAGGGGACCCATCGTTACCTTGATAGCTTTCACGACATCCTCATATGAGACTGGGGTTGCAGGGTCAGGAGAGGCAGGCCGAAACCCATAATCTAGCTGCGAACCCTCCCGTGTGTCCGGTGCAGCGGCCATATTGGATTCTGCCCGGCGCCGCTCAGAGCGGGATCTTTGCTGCTTTGCCGGCATGGAAGAGGTGAGAAACTTCTCCATATGGCGGAGGAGACCTTCCCCTCACCGAGGCTGCGGGAACCGCCGGGTTTGCGTCCGCGAGCGCGGCGCTGCTTGCTGTGCTGGCCGGGGTAGCAACGGAGCTCTCACGCCAGGCTCCCGATCACATGGGAGCCGGAACCGGAAGTCACTAAAATGTCTTCTAAACGGGCAATTACCTCCTCACAATCCACTGCTATCCCGGACACATCCTCGGAGGAGGATGGTGCATATACCGACCCCACAGACACTGACTCAGATGCTTCTGATGGGGAAGGGAAGTCAATGGTGGATGTCCCTGATTTGAATGAGGCTATTAGGCTCATTCTTCAGGTCTCTGATGAACCTGAGTCTGAGGCTGTCTCTAAAAAGCCAGACAGATTTAAACGTAAGAAGGTGGTTAAACAAGTTTTACCTCATTCTCAACACCTGGCTGACATACGTCAGGAGTCCTGGGAAAATCCGGGGACGAAATTCACACCAAATAAGAGACTGTTGGTTCGCTATCCTCTCTCTGCGGAGCTATGTAAAAATTGGGAAACTTCTCCGCCTGTAGATTCTCATGTGGCACGCATGGTAGTTTCCTCTGCTCTGCCAGTAACTACCGTCACCTCTCTGAAGGAACCGTCGGATAGACGTGTGGATGGTTGTTTGAAAGTGATTTATACTCTAACGGGGGTTGTGCATAGGCCAACCATTGCAGCAACTTTGGCTGCTGAAGCTGTTGAGGCGTTGGCTTAGGAGCTAGAGGCGGAACTGCCTTCTAATGCATCTGAGCATGCTCGACAATGTCTCTCATATATTACCACGGCTTCTCTGTGCCTTAAGGAGGCGGCCTCCGATGCCGGGGGTACTGGCGGCCAAGGCTGTTATTACATCAGTCTTGGCCAGACATATCCTTTGGTTGAGATACTGGTCGGTGGATATGGATTCCAAGAAAACCCTGGAGGTGCTTTCTCTCAAGGGAGACATTCTCTTTGGAGAAGACCTCAATAAGATTGTGGCTGATCTAGCTACTGCTAAAACAGCTTGCCTACCTAGTACGGCTCCTTCCACGCAGAAGGCTAAAAGTACTTTCCCTCTGCCCTTTCGTCCTCCAGGTAAAGCAAAAGGTCAGGCGTACCCAAACCAAGCTCGTGCTTCCAGACCTGCCAAGCCCAGACTGAAGCGAGCCTGGGCTGCCCGTCAGCCTGCTTCCAAAACTGACAAGCTTGCCGCATGACGGGGCAGGCCTCCCTCTGTGGGATCCCAGGGTGGGGGGCTGACTTCTAGGTTTTGCCCAGGAATGGTTGAAGACCACTTCCGATGCCTGGGTAAGGGAAGTCGTCATTCGAGGTTACGCCGTACCCTTCAAGAATCGTCCTCCTCATCGATTTTGCCTGACAGCTGTTCCTCTGGACCCGACAAAGGCAAACACTCTGCATTCGGTGGTACATTCCCTCCTGACCAAAGGAGTGGTAGTACAGGTGCCTCTGGCTCAGAGAGGCATGGGGTACTATTCACCGAAACCGAACGGGTCCTCGCAGCCCATTCTCAATCTGAAGTCCTTGAACAAGTATGTGCGGGTCTCCAAGTTTCATATGGAAACTCTGCGCTCTATTGTTTTGTCCTTGGAGCCTGGGGACTATATGGTCTCCCTGGACATACAGGATGCCTACCTGCATATCCTGTTGCGGTGTCTCATCAGCAGTACCTCAGGTTTGCGGTGGGCAATCTTTATTACCAATTTTGGGCATTACCCTTTGGTTTGACAACGGCTCCCCGAGTTTTCACCAAAGTAATGGCGGTCATGACGGCTACACTCCGCGGTCAAGGGGTCAAGATCCTACCGTACTTGGACGATTTGTTGATCCTGGCAAATTCCCCAGAACTTCTCCTGTGTCATCTAGATCTGACGGTCCAGTTCATGAAAGCCCACGGGTGGCTGATCAACTGGAAGAAATCCTCCCAGGTTCCTGCTCGGACCATGGTACACCTGGGAGCGTTATTGGACACTCACAACCAACGATTGTTCTTGTCTCAGGAGAAAGTCCTGAAGCTTCAGGACAGGATTTGATGCTTCCTATCTCGTCTGCAAGTGTCGATACATTCAGCAATGCAAGTGCTAGGTCTCATGGTGTCGGCTTTCGACATGGTGAAGTATGCTCAATTCCATTCTTGCCCTCTGCAGAAGTTAATTCTGACCAAGTGGGACGGCCTGCCTCACCGGATCAGATCTCACATGATCTCCTTGTCTCCGGAGGTCGCCTGTCACTGAGCTGGTGGCTTCAGGACCAACGATTGAGCAGGGGCCGTCCCTTCTGGATATCCAACTGGGTCCTGCTGATGACGGATGCCAGTCTGAGAGGTTGGGGAGCGGTGTTGGAACAACACTCTCAGGGTCGGTGGACCAAGGAGGAGTCTTTACTCCCGATAAATATTCTGGAACTGTGGGCAGTGTTCAATGCGTTGACAATGGCCCAGCATCTAATACAGAACAGACCTGTTCAAGTACAATCGGACAACGCCACCATGGTGGCGTACATCAATCATCAAGGCGGCACTCAAAGCCGCATGGCAATGAGGGAAGCATCACGGATTCTTCAGTGGGCAGAACGCCATCTGCCGGCCATATCCGCAGTGTTCATTCCGGGGGTCCTAAACTGGGAAGCTGACTTTCTCAGTCGTCAGGACGTACACGCCGGAGAATGGAGCCTCCATCCAGAGGTGTTTCAACTTCTCGTGGAGAAGTGGGGCCTTCCAGATGTGCACCTGATGGCGTCTCAACACAATCACAAGGTTCCGGTCTTTGGAGCAAGGACAAGGGATCCTCACGCAACGTTCGTGGATGCTTTGTAAATCCCATGGAACTTTCGGCTGCCGTATGTATTCCCTCCGGTGTCACTCCTGCCCAGAGTAATACGGAAGTTCAAGCAAGAAGGAGGAAACCTACTTCTGATCACTCCAGCGTGGCCCAGATGGCACTGGTTCTCTGATCGACAGGGCCTCTCGCGAGATCGTCCCCTTCTACTTCCACAACGACCAGACCTCCTTGTTCAGAGCCCTTGTGTTTACCAGGACTTGGCCCATCTGGCTTTGACGGCATGGCTCTTGAAGCTTCCGTCCTGAGGGCCAAGGGTTTTTCTGAGGCGGTCGTTCAAACTATGTTGAAGGCCCGTAAACCGGCTTCTGCTCAGATTTACTATAGGGTCTGGAATGCTTACTTTACTTGGTGTGCGTCTCACAATGATGACGTTTTCAAGTTTAGCACGGCCAAACTGTTGGCCTCCCTACAACAGGGCCTGGATTTAGGCCTGCGTCTGGCCTGCCTCAAGGTTCACATTTCGGCCTTGTCAGTTTGGTTTCAGAGAAAGATTGCTGTCCTTCCTGATGTTCATACATTTACTCAGGGCATGTTGCGGATTCAGCCTCCTTATGTACCTCCTGTGGCCCATTGGGATCTGTCGGTGGTGCTGGAGGCCTTGCAAGGGTCTCCATTTGAACCTCTTGCCTCTGCTGACCTTAAGTGGCTGTCCCGTAAGGTGCTATTTTTGCTGGCTATTGCTTCAGCTAGAAGGGTCTCGGACTTGGGTGCCTTATCCTGTTAGTCCCCCCATTTGATTTTTAATCATAACCGGGCGGTTCTTAGAACGGGACCGAGTTATTTACCCAAGGTGGTGTCTTCCTTCCACCTTAACCAGGAGATTGTGGTTCCGGCCTTTAATTCTCCTGAGTTGTCTTCCAAAGAGCGGTCTTTGGATGTGGTATGGGCTCTCCATATCTATGTGAAGAGAACTTCCTCCGTTAGGAAATCTGATTCTCTGTTTGTACTGTTTGGTTTTCACAAACATGGCTGGCCTGCTTCCAAGCAGACCTTGACCAGATGTATTAGAATGGTGATTGCACATGCTTATGTACAGGCTGGTCGTCCAGCTCCTGCTACCATCAAAGCCCATTCTACTCGGTCGGTTGGCCCTTCTTGGGCGGCCCACCGTGGTGCGACCCTTGAACAATTGTGCAAGGCGGCTATGTGGTCCTCAGGGAACACGTTTATAAGGTTCTATGCCTTCGATACTTCCGCATCCCAAGATGCTTCCTTTGGACCCCGGGTTCTTATACCCGCTACAGTGCGTTCCCTCCCATGAGGAACTGCTTAGGACATCCCCGATGTCAATCCTTGTGGAGCCCAGTGTACTCCGCAGCAGAAAACGAGATTTATGGTAAGAACTTACCGTTGTTAAATCTCTCTCTGCGAGGTACACTGGGCTCCACAAGGCGCCCAACCTGACGCACTTAGCTTCTTTGGGTTGGTATGTCATAGCCGCTGACACCCTCTCCTGTGGTAAGTGTGTGGTGTAATTGGCTACGAGCGATTGTCGTCTCTAGTACCTGCTACTGCATTGGGCTGGTTAACGAAACTGAGTTCCTGTGCACGGAGGCATGGTTATAGAGGAGGCGGCGTTGTGCATCTTGGGAACAGTCAAAGCTTTGAGCCTGTTGGTGCCTCGGATCAAGATCCTACTCTACACCCCGATGTTAATCCTTGTGGAGCCCAGTGTACTTTGCAGCAAGAGATTTAACAACGGTAAGTTCTTACCATAAATCTTGTTTTATATATATATATATATATATATATATATATATACACACATACATACATACATACATACATATATACCAGTGTTGTGTGTGCGGTGAGGATAGTAGCTGGAAAGGCACACATTGGGGTGTAAAAGGGAAAGGGGGTTATGCTTTCACTCACCCCAACTCCTCTGACATTCACTGTGTCGCACTGTTTGCGGCTGTAAGCTCTGGGGAATGATGGAAGAAGATCCAGGGAAGGATGATCCCTGCTGGTCACGGCTTCATGCTTCGGCGGGGGGGTTCTTAGTATCCGTGGCTGGGGGCAGTCGGGTCTAAGTACCCGCGACTGCATGTTCAGCGGGGGGGATTTAAGCCCGTGGCTCAGCAGCACTCCACGATCGCGATTTTACTGAGATGGAGACACTGGTGTCTCCGTCTCAAAATAGAAAATTCGGCTCTTCAGGGGGGGGGGGGGGGGAGTAACTGAGGCTCTCTGATTATGCAGCGCTAAATAATAAGAATTTACTCACCGGTAATTCTATTTCTCGTAGTCCGTAGTGGATGCTGGGGACTCCGTAAGGACCATGGGGAATAGACGGGCTCCGCAGGAGACTGGGCACACTATAAGAAAGATTTGGTACTACCTGGTGTGCACTGGCTCCTCCCTCTGTGCCCCTCCTCCAGACCTCAGTTATGATACTGTGCCCGGAAGAGCTGACACAATAAGGAAGGATTTTGAATCCCGGGTAAGACTCATACCAGCCACACCAATCACACCGTATAACTCGTGATATTAAACCCAGTTAACAGTATGAAATATAACTGAGCCTCTCAACAGATGGCTCAACAATAACCCTTTAGTTAGGCAATAACTATATACAAGTATTGCAGACAATCCGCACTTGGGATGGGCGCCCAGCATCCACTACGGACTACGAGAAATAGAATTACCGGTGAGTAAATTCTTATTTTCTCTGACGTCCTAGTGGATGCTGGGGACTCCGTAAGGACCATGGGGATTATACCAAAGCTCCCAAACGGGCGGGAGAGTGCGGATGACTCTGCAGCACCGAATGAGAGAACTCAAGGTCCTCCTCAGCCAGGGTATCAAATTTGTAGAATTTAGCAAACGTGTTTGCCCCTGACCAAGTTGCAGCTCGGCAAAGTTGTAAAGCCGAGACCCCTCGGGCAGCCGCCCAAGATGAGCCCACCTTCCTCGTGGAATGGGCTTTCACTGATTTAGGATGCGGCAATCCAGCCGCAGAATGCGCCAGCTGAATTGTGCTACAAATCCAGCGAGCAATAGTCTGCTTAGAAGCAGGAGCACCTATTTTGTTGGGTGCATACAGGATAAAAAGCGAGTCAGTTTTCCTGACTCCAGCCATCCTGGAAACATAAATTTTCAAGGCCCTGACTACGTCCAGTAACTTGGAATCCTCCAAGTCCCTAGTAGCCGCAGGCACCACAATAGGTTGGTTCAAGTGAAAAGCTGATACCACCTTAGGGAGAAACTGGGGACGAGTCCTCAATTCTGCCCTATCCATATGGAAAATCAGATAAGGGCTTTTACATGACAAAGCCGCCAATTCTGACACACGCCTGGCCGAAGCCAAGGCCAATAACATGACCACTTTCCACGTGAGCTATTTCAGATCCACGGTTTTAAGTGGTTCAAACCAATGTGATTTTAGGAAACTCAACACCACATTGAGATCCCAAGGTGCCACAGGAGGCACAAAAGGGGGCTGAATATGAAGCACTCCCTTTACAAAAGTCTGAACTTCAGGCAGTGAAGCCAGTTCTTTCTGGAAGAAAATCGACAGAGCCGAAATCTGGACCTTAATGGAACCCAATTTTAGGCCCATAGTCACTCCTGACTGTAGGAAGTGCAGAAAACGACCCAGCTGAAATTCCTCTGTAGGGGCCTTCCTGGCCTCACACCACGCAACATATTTTCGCCAAATGCGGTGATAATGGTTTGCGGTTACTTCTTTCCTGGCTTTTATCAGCGTAGGAATGACTTCCTCCGGAATGCCCTTTTCCTTTAGGATCCGGAATTCAACCGCCATGCCGTCAAACGCAGCCGCGGTAAGTCTTGGAACAGACAGGGCCCCTGCTGTAGCAGATCCTGTCTGAGCGGTAGAGGCCATGGGTCCTCTGATAACATTTCTTGAAGTTCCGGGTACCAAGCTCTTCTTGGCCAATCCGGAACCACGAGTATCGTTCTTACTCCTCGCCTTCTTATTATTCTCAGTACCTTTGGAATGAGAGGCAGAGGAGGGAACACATAAACCGACTGGTACACCCACGGTGTCACTAGAGCGTCCACAGCTATCGCCTGAGGGTCCCTTGACCTGGCGCAATATCTCTTTAGTTTTTTGTTGAGGCGGGACGCCATCATGTCCACCTGTGGCCTTTCCCAACGGTTTATCAACAGTAGGAAGACTTCTGGATGAAGTCCCCACTCTCCCGGGTGTAGGTCGTGTCTGCTGAGGAAGTCTGCTTCCCAGTTGTCCACTCCCGGAATGAACACTGCTGACAGTGCTAGTACGTGATTTTCCGCCCATCGGAGAATCCTTGTGGCTTCTGCCATCGCCACCCTGCTTCTTGTGCCGCCCTGTCGGTTTACATGGGCGACTGCCGTGATGTTATCTGATTGGATCAGAACCGGCTGGTTTTGAAGCAGGGGCCTTGCCTGACTTAGGGCATTGTAAATGGCCCCCAGTTCCAGAATGTTTATGTGTAGGGACGACTCCTGACTTGACCAAAGTCCCTGGAAATTTCTTCCCTGTGTGACTGCGCCCCAGCCCCGAAGGCTGGCATCCGTGGTCACCAGGACCCAGTCCTGTATGCCGAATATGCGGCCCTCTAGAAGATGAGCACTCTGCAGCCACCACAGTAGAGACACCCTGGTCCTTGGAGACAGGGTTATCAGTTGATGCATCTGAAGATGCGATCCCGATCACTTGTCCAAGAGGTCCCACTGGAAGGTCCTTGCATGGAACCTGCTGAATGGAATTGCTTCGTACGAAGCCACCATTTTTCCCAGGACTCGTGTGCAGTGATGCACCGATACCCGTTTTGGTTTTAGGAGGTCTCTGACTAGAGATGACAGCTCCTTGGCTTTCTCCTGCGGGAGAAACACTTTTTTCTGTTCTGTGTCCAGAATCATCCCCAGGAACAGTAAGCGTGTGGAAGGAACCAGTTGTGACTTTGGAATGTTTAGAATCCAGCCATGCTGTTGTAGCACTTCCCGAGATAGTGCTACTCCGACCAGTAACTGCTCGCTGGACCTCGCCTTTATTAGGAGATCGTCCAAGTACGGGATAATTTAAACTCCCTTTTTTCGAAGGAGTATCATAATTTCTGCCATTACCTTGGTAAACACCCTCGGTGCCGTGGACAGTCCAAACGGTAGTGTCTGGAATTGGTAATGGCAATCCTGTACCACAAATCTGAGGTACTCCTGGTGAGGAAGGTAAATTGGGACATGCAGGTAAGCATCCTTGATGTCCAGGGATACCATGTAATCCCCCTCGTCCAGGCTTGCAATAACCGCCCTGAGCGATTCCATCTTGAACTTGAATCTTTTTATGTATGTGTTCAAGGATTTCAAATTTAAAATGGGTCTCACCGAACCGTCCGGTTTCGGTACCACAAACAGTGTGGAATAGTAACCCCGTCCTTATTGAAGTAGGGGTACTTTGACTATCACCTGCTGGGAATACAGCTTGTGAATTGCCTCTAGTACAGCCTCCCTGCCCGAGGGAGTTGTCGGTAAGGCCGATTTGAGGAAACGGCGGGGGGGGGAGGCGCCTCGAATTCCAGCTTGTACCCCTGAGATACTACTTGAAGGATCCAGGGATCCACCCGTGAGCGAACCCACTGATCGCTGAAATTTTTGAGGCGGCCCCCCACCGTACCTGGCTCCGCCTGTGGAGCCCCACCGTCATGCGGCGGATTTGGAAGAAGCGGGGGAGGACTTTTGTTCCTGGGAACCTGCTGCGTGGTGCAGCTTTTTTCCCTTTCCTCTGCCTCTAGATAGAAAGGACCCGCCTTTTCCCCGCCTGTTTTTCTGGGGTCGAAAGGACTGTACCTGATAATACGGCGCTTTCTTAGGCTGTGAGGGGACATGGGGCAAAAATGCTGACTTCCCAGCTGTTGCTGTGGAAACAAGGTCTGAGAGACCATCCCCGAATAACTCCTCACCCTTATAAGGCAAAACTTCCATGTGCCTTTTAGAATCTGCATCCCCTGTCCACTGCCGAGTCCATAAGCCTCTCCTAGCAGAAATGGACAATGCACTTATTCTAGATGCCAGCCGGCAGATTTCCCTCTGTGCATCTCTCATGTACAAGACTGAGTCTTTTATATGCTCTACGGTTAGCAATATAGTGTCCCTGTCTAGGGTGTCAATATTTTCTGACAGGGAATCTGACCAAGCAGCAGCAGCACTGCACATCCACGCTGAAGCAATAGCTGGTCTCAGTATAACACCAGTGTGTGTATATATAGACTTTAGGATAGCCTCCTGCTTTCTATCAGCAGGTTCCTTTAGGGCGGCCGTATCCGGAGACGGTAGTGCCACCTTTTTAGACAAACGTGTGAGCGCTTTATCCACCCTAGGGGGAGTTTCCCAACGTGACCTATCCTCTGGCGAGAAAGGGAACGCCATTAGTAATTTTTTTGAAATCACCAATTTTTTATCAGGGAAAGCCCACACTTCTTCACACACTTCATTTAATTCTTCAGATGGGGGAAAAACTATTGGTAGTTTTTTCTCCCCAAACATAATACCCTTTTTTGAGGTACCTGGGTTTATATCAGAAATGTGTAAAACCTCTTTCATTGCCTCAATCATGCAACGAATGGCCCTAGTGGACATTAAATTTGACTCATCGTCGTCGACACTGGTATCAGTATCCGTGTCGACATCTGTGTCTGCCATCTGAGGTAGTGGGCGTTTTAGAGCCCCTGATGGCCTTTGAATTGCCTGGGCAGGCACGAGCTGAGAAGCCGGCTGTCCCGCATTGGGCATGTCGTCAAATTTTTGTTGTTGTAAGGAGTCGACACTTGCACGTAATTCCTTCCATAAGTCCATCCACTCAGGTGTCTGCCCCGCAGGGGGTGACATCACATTTATAGGCATCTGCTCCGCCTCCACATAAGTCTCCTCATCAAACATGTCGACACAGCCGTACCGACACACCGCACACACACACACAGGGAATGCTCTTAAAGGAGACAGGACCCCACAAAAGCCCTTTGGGGAGACAGAGAGAGAGTATGCCAGCACACACCAGAGCGCTATATAATGCAGGGACTAACTGAATTATGTCCCCTATAGCTGCTATAATATTTACTGCGCCTCAAATTTGTGCCCCCCCCTCTCTTTTTTACCCTTTTCTGTAGTGAAGACTGCAGGGGAGAGTCAGGGAGCTTCCTTCCAGCGGAACTGTGAGGGAGAAATGGCGCCAGTGTGCTGAGGGAGATGGCTCCGCCCCTTTTTCGGCTGACTTTTCTCCCGCTTTTTCTGTATTCTGGCAGGGGTAATTACCACATATATAGCCTCTGGGGCTATATATTGTGGTTATTTTGCCAGCCAAGGTGATTTTATTGCTGCTCAGGGCGCCCCCCCCCAGCGCCCTGCACCCTCAGTGACCGAAGTGTGTATGAGGAGCAATGGCGCACAGCTGCAGTGCTGTGCGCTACCTTGGTGAAGACTGAAGTCTTCTGCCGCCGATTTTCCGGACCATCTTCTTGCTTCTGGCTCTGTAAGGGGGACGGCGGCGCGGCTCCGGGAACGAACACCAAGGACGGGTCCTGCGGTCGATCCCTCTGGAGCTAATGGTGTCCAGTAGCCTAAGAAGCCCAAGCTAGCTGCAAGCAGGTAGGTTCGCTTCTTCTCCCCTTAGTCCCTCGTTGCAGTGAGCCTGTTGCCAGCAGGTCTCACTGTAAAATAAAAAACCTAACATATACTTTCTTACTAGGAGCTCAGGAGAGCCCCTAGTGTGCATCCAGCTCGGCCGGACACAGAAATCTAACTGAGGTCTGGAGGAGGGGCATAGAGGGAGGAGCCAGTGCACATCAGGTAGTACCAAATCTTTCTTATAGTGTGCCCAGTCTCCTGCGGAGCCCGTCTATTCCCCATGGTCCTTACGGAGTCCCCAGCATCCACTAGGACGTCAGAGAAATAATACTGTATGCATTACATAACAGTCACTGCATTGAGGGCTGGATTAAGCCTTGGGGGGCTGGGACACTTAAAATGGGGGGGCCCGTCCCCACTATTCTCGCCGTCCGCATCTTGTCAGCACCGTCCCCACTATAGGACTGCACAGGAGAGAGGGTGTATATTAGATTGTGTATATTACATTTAAAGTTAAACCAATGGTGTATATTAGATTTAAACCAATGTGTATATTAGATTTAAATTAATGGTTTAATAATGCCAGGGTGCTGTCTAAAGCTTCACATAATTGAGAGACAACTATTTTATAAGGTTTTCTTGCAGCGGAACAAAGGCTTCCTTCTTCTACTGCATTAGAGGGAGAACTGGTGATCTCAGTGTGCCCCAGCAGGGGGCCCCTCTCAGGGCCGTTTCTAGCCAATTTGGCTCCCAGTGCGAGATTTCAAAATGCGCCCCCCCCCCCCCATAGCTATAAAAAGAAAAAGCATGTGCATGCCGAAGGCGCGCGCGCGCGCTCCCGACAAGGGGGCGTGGCCTGATAAAAAACGGGTGTGGTCTCACTAAAGTGGGCGTGACCTCATATGATATCATCACGGCCACCACAGGGAAAAAAAATAAAATTCAAAAAAGTCCCCATTTTACACATTACAGCAGGCAAGTGTCCCCATTTTACACAGCGCGGCAGGCAGGTGTCCCCATTTTACACAGTATGGCAGGCAGGTGTCCCCATTTTACACAGTGCGGCAGGCAGGTGTCCCCATTTTACATATTACGGCAGGCAGGTGTCCCCATTTTACACAGCACGGCAGGCAGGTGTCCCCATTTTACACAGTATGGCAGGCAGGTGTCCCCATTTTACACAGTGCGGCAGGCAGGTGTCCCCATTTTACACAGTGCGGCAGGCAGGTGTCCCCATTTTACACAGTGCGGCAGGCAGGTGTCCCCATTTTAAACGGTGCAGCAGGCAGGTGTCAAGTGGGGGGGAAGGAAGGGAGAGATACTACTTACATAGAGGATCTTCCCGCTCTTCGGGTCCGGCCGCCTCACATCCCTCGCGCCGGCCGCCTCTTCCTTCCAGGCTTATCTCCTCTCCTCCTTCTTCCCGAGCACTCCTGCTCGGGGGCGGGGTTTCCCAGAATGATGCGATTGCGTCGTGACGTCACGACGCAAACGCATCATTCGGCAAAACTCCGCCCCCCGAGCAGGAGTGCTCGGGAAGAGGGAGGAGAGGAGATAAGGACACACAAAGTGCCGCTGCGGGCGCCCCGTGCGGTTACACGGCTTGCCTGCCGCTAGAAACGGCACTGGCCCCTCTAACAGATACAGTGTCCTCTGCAACATCCCCTTAACCTGGCTATGAGTATATTAATCTCAGCATTATTTGGCAGTAACTGCAAAGTTCTCTGCGTTACTTGGTTGTCTCTGCAATGGTCTCTATATTATCTGACAGTCATTGCAATGTTCTCTGTATTATCTGGCTATCACTGCGAACATCTGCATTATCTGCCAGTCATTGATATGCCCTCTGCATTATCTGGCAGTCACTGCAACGCTCCTTCCACTGATGTAACTAACATGGAAGCAGCTGCTATGGGGCCCACACTGTCCTCAGTATGCAGTTGCTATGGAACGCGCACTGTCTCCGGACTCTACCCGGCACCTAGCACCCTTAACACAGTGGAACACAACTACAGGGTACCACCTCCAGGGCCTGCCTTATCCCAGCACCCTGCTCCCTTCATGCTGAAGATCTCAGCTACAGGGCACCGCCTCCGGGCCTTGCCTCCTCCGGAACCTAGCACCCTTCATGCTGCGTAATTTCTCTCTTCCCCATATGTCAGGACTGGTGTTAGGGTCTCCTGCTCTGTGCTGCCACGTCGTCATGGCAACCGGGATACAAGTGCTAGCGGAGTAACCTGAGCGTAGCTGATACTCCGGTTCGGGTCTTTTGCTGTGCAGTGGTTACAGGCTCTGTGCACGGCAGGGGATCCGGTGCTGGTTTTTGTGCTCACAGTTTGTGAGGTCTGAGTGGGGCGTGGACAGCACCTGCTATATAAACCCTCTTCTCAGGTTAGGCAGATGCTGCTGAATCTTTGTTGGTTAGTCAGTTCCTGAAAGCTAGCTAGTACTGTGTAAACTTTGTATTTGTTTGTTGCTTACTGCAAATAGGCCTTGGGATTTGGTATTACACTCTGCCAATCCAGACCTAGAAGTAAGACTGGAGTCAGTAGTTTAACCTGCTGGGGTTCTTTTGCTACTCTGTGAACCTAGCAAGTTTGCGGCTGTATTCTCAGACTTGCCTGCCAAAATCCTCTCTCACTGTGCAAGGTGTTCAGGTGTCAGTTTAGTGGCAGTAAGCTGAACCAGTGCACTGCAAGTGAGGACTAGGATTGTGGAGACTCTCCTTGTGTCTATTATTCCATCTCTGACCAAGGAGTTTACTGCCACACCCGTTGGTAACCCTTTAGGGTTTTGCTGTTGCCCTTAGCAACAGCATTTCGGGTTCTCTACGTATTAAATCACTACATCTTGCTTCTTTCCATCTGAGCATTCCTAATATTAGGGAGACACCCAGTTTCTTAGCATTTGGGCTTCTCTGTTCACTCTGTGTTTATTTTGTTACCGTATCACCTTCTGTGTATGTAATGTCATATTCCCCAGTCTGTCTGTGAGTTCATTTGTTTTGCATCCCTCACCGTTCAGACACCAGTACATTCCTGCTGGCACTGGTGTGCATAACATATTCAGCAGCCTAATACTCCTGTTGAAATTTTGTGGGAATATGGAGCATACCCCTCAAAATACTTTGCAACAGGTGGTCGATCAGGTGCAGGTCCTGACTCGACAATTTAATGATTTGTCCATTAAAATGCACACCTCGCAGGCCGCTGGCGGAGCTCCCGCAGCAGCAGTACCTTCAGGGGTTAAGGAGCCGAAAGTAAATCTCCCGGATCGTTTTTCTGGAGATCGCTCGCAGTTCTTTTGTTTCAAGGAGAGCTGCAAGCTATATTTCCAGCTTAGGCCTCAGTCTTCTGGGTCGGAGATTCAGTGGGTGGGCATAGTGATTTCCCTGCTACAAGGAGACCCACAGGTCTGGGCATATGAGTTGCAGCCTGACTGTCCGTCGCTTAAAAGTGTTGATGCTTTTTTTACGGCACTGGGCATGTTGTATGATGACCCTGACAGGACGGCCTCAGCCGAGGCTCAGATTTCGATCCTTAAGCAAGGGCGAAGGCCAGTTGAGGTTTATTGTACGGAGTTTCGGAGGTTGGCCCATGATACCCAGTGGAATAACCCAGCCCTGAGACACCAGTACCGAAGAGGTCTTTCTAACCAGTTAAAAGACCAACTGGTACAATATCCCTTGCCTGATAGCTTGGATCAGCTCATGCAGTTATCCATTCGGGTGGATAGACGGCTGAGAGAGCGCAGGCTTGAAGGGAGACCGAGGTTTCCTTCTTTCCCAAGGGAACCTCAGACTCTGAGGAATTTTCCGAGGAGCCTATGCAGATTGGGGCTACCCGCCTCTCCTCGCGTGAGAAGACGCGGAGGAGACAGCAGGGGTTATGTTTGTACTGTGGGAATAAAGGTCATGTGGTAGTATCATGCCCAGAAAAGCCGGAAAACTTCAGGGCCTGAGGGTGATGGGAAATATCCTGTTAGGCCAGAAGTCAGAATTTCCCAAGAAGACTTTTATCATTCCGGTGACCTTGAAGATCCTCGGTCAAACTGTCAAGACTGAGGCCTTTGTGGACAGTGGGGCCGACGGGGTTTTTATGGACCGCCAATTCGCCCTGAAACACGCTGTTCCCTTCGTACTCTTGGCATCGGAAATTGAGATTTGTGGGTTAAACGGGGAACCATTATCCCAGGGTAAAATTACCTCTTGCACTAGCCAGATTTCTTTGTCTATTGGAGCCACACACTCTGAAAAATTGTCCTTTTATGTGACTGTCTGTACTTTTGCCCCATTGGTGTTGGGGTTACCCTGGTTAAGGGCCCACAATCCTCAATTTGACTGGGTCTCTGGGGAGATTCTTAGTTGGGGTACTGATTGTTTCAGGAGTTGCTTGAGCCTTCCAGTCAGGCTTTCGCAGCTAAGTTTGCCATGATTGCCAGGATGTTATGCAGATTTTGCGGACGTGTTCTCCAAAAGAGTTGCAGAGGTACTACCTCCCCATCGCCCCTATGACTGTGCCATTGATTTGTTGCCGAATGCTAAGCTTCCCAAGAGCAGGTTGTACTCCCTGTCACGTCCTGAGACTCAGGCTATGGCAGAGTACATTCAGGAGAACTTGGCTAAGGGATTTATCAGACCTTCACAGTCTCCAGTTGGGTCGGGGTTCTTCTTCGTGGGTAAAAAGGACGTTTCGTTGCGACCCTGCATCGACTTCAGGGAATTGAACCGTATCACGATTAAAAACTCATACCCACTGCCTCTCATTTCGGTCTTGTTTGACCAGCTTCGTACTGCCACCATTTTTTCTAAGATTGACCTACGCGGTGCGTACAATCTAATCTGAATAAGAGAGGGGGATGAATGGAAGACTGCCTTTAATACCCACTCAGGGCATTATGAATATTTGGTGATGCCTTTTGGGCTCTGTAATGCCCCGGCAGTCTTCCAGGACTTCATGAACGATGTGCTCAGGGAATATTTGGATAGATTCTTAGTTGTATACTTAGATGACATCCTAATCTTCTCCCATTCCCTGGAGGAACATCGGAAGCATGTACGCTTAGTCCTCCAGAAACTCAGAGACCACCGGCTTGGGGCGAAGCTGGAGAAGTGCGAATTTGAAGTTCAGCAAATCGCATTTCTAGGATATATTATCTCCCCAGAAGGTTTCCAAATGGAGGGTTCCAAGGTACAGGCAGTCCTGGATTGAGTGCAGCCCACTAGTTTGAAGGCGCTTCAGCGTTTTCTGGACTTTGCGAATTTTTATAGACGATTTATCGCTGGATTTTCGTCTATAGTGGCGCCCTTGGTGGCACTCACTAAGAAAGGGGCGGATGTTGCTCACTGGTCTTGTGAGGCCAAAGCGGCTTTTGCCTGTCTCAAAAGGGCATTTGTCTCGGCCAAGGTGCTGCGACACCCAGATCCAGAGCGTCCTTTTGTGGTGGAGATGGATGCCTCTGAGATGGGTATTGGGGCAGTGCTCTCTCAGATGGGGGTGTCTGATAATCGCCTTCATCCCTGTGCTTACTTTTCCCGTAAATTTTCGCCTGCCGAGATGAATTATGACGTGGGTAACCGGGAATTGTTGGCTATTAAGGATGCACTCGAGGAGTGGAGACACTGGCTTGAGGGGGCTAAGTTTGTGGTCTCAATTCTCACCGACCATAAGAATTTGGCATATTTAGAGTCAGCGAAGCGCCTCAATGCCAGGCAGGCACGATAACATATCGCCCTGGGTCAAAAAACATCAAGGCTGATGCGCTCTCGCTGAGTTTTGCTCCAATCCAGGAGACCACCGAGGAGCCATTGCCCATTGTGTCCCCATCATGTATTAAAGTGGGCATTACCCAGGACCTCTTGTCATTAGTCCTTAGAGCACAGGAGCAGGCTCCTCCAGACCTTCCGGTTATTCTTTTGTTTGTGCCTCCTAGGTTAAGACAGCGAGTGTTCCTGGAATTCCATGCCAAGAAGTCGGCAGGTCACCCGGGTATTGCCAGAACTCGGGAGTTGCTATCTAGGGCGGTGTGGTGGCCCTCGGTGGCTAGGGATGTGGATCAGTGGGTTCGGGCATGTGACATCTGTGCCTGAAATAAGACTCCTAGAGGGGTTCCTGTTGGCCCATTACATCCACTCTCTATTCCATCTAAGCCATGGACCCACATTTCAATGGATTTTGTGGTGGACTTGCCCAAATCCTCGGGGATGACAGCCATCTGGGTTGTCGTTGACAGGTTTTCGAAGATGGCGCACTTCGTTCCATTGGTTGGGCTGCCATCGGCCAGACGCCTGTCTGAATTATTTATGCTGCATGTTGTGCGCCTCCACGGGTTGCCACTTGATGTGGTCTCTGACCGCGGATCCCAGTTTGTGGCCAAATTCTGGAGGGCATTTTGTTCTGATCTCCAGATTTCTGTCAGCTTGTCGTCAGACTACCATCCGCAGTCTAATGGGCAGACTGAAAGGGTGAACCAGTCCTTGGAGCAGTTCCTCAGGTGTTATGTCTCTAAGTGTCAGACTGACTGGGTTGCTCATCTGTCCATGGCGGAGTTTGCCTATAACAACGCGGCTCACTCTGCTACAGGGATCTCTCCCTTCCTTTGTGTGTATGGGCATCATCCTAAGGCCAATTCTTTTGACCCCCTGGACTCCACGCCTGGTGGTTCCTCTGTGGTTTCGGTCCTTAGGGGTATTTGGAGGAAAGTGAAGAAAGCCCTTGTGTCTGTGTCATTAGTGACCGAAAGGGTTTTTGATAAGCGGAAAAGACCCTGCAGCTTCAAATTAGGGGACTTCGTCTGGTTGTCTACCAAGAATTTGAAGTTGAGACAGCCATCTCATAAGTTCGGCCCCCGGTTCATCGGTCCTTATAAGATCACTAGGGTTATCAATCTGGTGGCATTTCAGTTAGATCTACCCCGTTCTTTGGGTATCAATAAAACATTTCATTGTTCCCTTTTAAAACGGGCGATTAGTAATCCTTCTTCCAGTGGAAGACCTTCCCCTCTTCTGATACGTGGCCAGAGGGAGTTTGTTGTTGAAAGGATTCTTGACTCCAAGATGGTTCGGGGTCGGCTGTCATTTTTGGTGCACTGGAAGGGGTATGGCCCGGAGGAGCGGTCGTGGGTGCGCAGTTGTGATCTTCATGCCCCCAGACTGTTACGCTCTTTCTTCTCGCAGTTCCCAGATAAACCCGGTGGTAGGGGTTCTTTGACCCCTCGTCAGAGGGGGGGTACTGTTAGGGTCTCCTGCTCTGTGCTGCCACTTCGTCATGGCAACCGGGAGACAAGTGCTAGCGGAGTAACCTGAGCGTAGCTGATACTCCGGTTCGGGTCTTTTGCTGTGCAGTGGTTACAGGCTCTGTGCACGGCAGGGGATCCGGTGCTGGTTTTTGTGCTCACAGTCTGTGAGGTCTGAGTGGGGCGTGGACAGCACCTGCTATATAAACCCTCTTCTCAGGTTAGGCAGATGCTGCTGAATCTTTGTTGGTTAGTCAGTTCCTGAAAGCTAGCTAGTACTGTGTAAACTTTGTATTTGTTTGTTGCTTACTGCAAATAGGCCTTGGGATTTGGTATTACACTCTGCCAATCCAGACCTAGCAGTAAGACTGGAGTCAGTCGTTTAACCTGCTGGGGTTCTTTTGCTACTCTGTGAACCTAGCAAGTTTGCGGCTGTATTCTCAGACTTGCCTGCCAAAATCCTCTCTCACTGTGCAAGGTGTTCAGGTGTCAGTTTAGTGGCAGTAAGCTGAACCAGTGCACTGCAAGTGAGGACTAGGATTGTGGAGACTCTCCTTGTGTCTATTATTCCATCTCTGACCAAGGAGTTTACTGCCACACCCGTTGGTAACCCTTTAGGGTTTTGCTGTTGCCCTTAGCAACAGCATTTCGGGTTCTCTACGTATTAAATCACTACATCTTGCTTCTTTCCATCTGAGCATTCCTAATATTAGGGAGACACCCAGTTTCTTAGCCTTTGGGCTTCTCTGTTCACTCTGTTTATTTTGTTACCCTATCACCTTCTGTGTATGTAATGTCATATTCCCCAGTCTGTCTGTGAGTTCATTTGTTTTGCATCCCTCACCGTTCAGACACCAGTACATTCCTGCTGGCACTGGTGTGCATAACAACTGGGAAGCTGGGTGGGGTATATTCATTTTTATTATTACTGTAACTCCTCTGCCCATCCTTCTACTTAGCTGATTTCCCAGAACAGGGATCTTGAGCCGCCCGCCCTGTGTCCTGCTCCAGCCACATTTTTGACACTGATACAGTAGTTAAGCAGCTGGAAGGACCCACATCTCCCCCCTCACTGCAGCTCCAGGACCCACAGCTACATAATAATTCTACACTTGTGCAGAGAGCGTACCTGTGCTGGACTTGCCCTGACCCCCGATTACCTCTCATTGCTCCCAGAGTCCTGAGCAGCAGGCAGAGGAGTCCCCCTACAGACACCTCTTGCCAGATACCCCTCTTCTTGCTGCTACCTATAATGCCATACTACCTTCCATGTTACCTTACTTCTCACCACATAGTGCCACATGCTTCTCCCTTACTGCCAGTTTACCCCCAGACTTCAGAATCCCCCCATACTGTCAGTCACCTCGCCATCCTGCCATACACACACCCCATACTGCTTCCCCTTCGGTACCCACCACACACACAGTTAGTAGTTATGTTTTATATGGATCCCCTCTGCCAGTTCTGTGATGTGCTGCAGTCTTGGGTGAGCAACCACTAGTTAATACAGAATATGTAATAAAAAAACATGTTAGTTCATCCAGTATGCAACATCACAGAAACGTCATAGAAAGCTCAAAGCTCTGGTGGAGCGCTGCGGATGGAGGTGTCTCTCTAGAGCATTGGGAGCCCAATCAAAGGTTTGCTATGGGACCCATAAAGTTCTAGTTGCTCCCCTGGGGATCTCCCCAAAACATTGTGACCTATAAATTTGCATAGTTGTTTGTGTCCCAAGTGGTAAGACATTTGGACATATCTGTATCTTACTGTATAACACGTAGAGATGTGCGGCGGATATAATTGTGTTTTGGTTGTGGATCTGGATCCTCGCTCGTGTTTTGGATCTGTATTGGCTTTGCCAAAACCACCCTTTCGGGTTTTGGTTTTGGATCTGGATGATCTTTGAAAAAAAACAACATAAAAAACAGCTAAAATTACAGAATTTGGGGGTAATTTTGATCCTACGGTATTATTAACCTCAATAACATTCATTTCCACTCATTTTCAGTCTATTCTGAACACCTCACACCTCACAATATTGTTTTTAGTCCAAAAGGTTGCACCGAGGTAGCTGGATGACTTTGCTAAGCGACATAAATGTGCGGCACAAACACCTGTCCCATCTAGGAGTGGCACTGCAGTGACAGACAAGATGGCACTTCAAAAACTAGTCCCCAAACAACACATGATGCAAAAAAGAAAAAGAGGTGCACCGAGGTTGCTGTATGACTAAGCTAAGCAACACAAGTGTGAGACACAAACACCTGGCCCATCTAGGAGTGGCACTGCAGTGTCAGACAGGATGGCAGATTTAAAAAACAGGCCCCAAACAGCACATCATGCAAAGAAAAAAAAAAAGTGCAATGAGGTAGCTGTATGACTAAGCTAAGCGACACAAGTGTGCAGCACAAACACCTGGCCCATCTAGGAGTGGCACGCAGTGGCTGAATGTCGAAAGTGGCTCGCAATTTTTCTGGCCACCGACAGCATCTCCTGCACGCCCCTGTCATTTCTCCAAAAATTCTGCACCACCAAATTAATTGTATGTGCAAAATATGCCCAGATGTAATACACACACAATCTTGGTGGCACAGGAGACCGTACCCCTAAACCACACACACGGCAAAGCCCATAAAAATAATTTGGCTAATAATAACCATTTTATTTGGAGCTATTATAATAATAATACACCACAGGCGAGCGTACCCCTACACCACACAGGGCAAAGCCTGTAAAAATAATTTGGATAATAATAACCCTTTTATTTGGAGTTATTATAATAATATGTAGCACAGGCGAGCGTGCCCCTACACCACACAGGACAAAACCTGTAAAAATTATTTGGATAATAATAACCCTTTTATTTGGAGTTATTATAATAATATGTAGCACATGCGAGCGTGCCCCTAAACCACACACGGCAAAGCCTGGAAAAATAACTTGGATAATAATAACCCTTTTATTTGGAGCTATTATAATAGGATTTTAATACCTACCGGTAAATCCTTTTCTCTTAGTCCGTAGAGGATGCTGGGGTAACATGAAGAACCATGGGGGTATAGACGGGATCCGCAGGAGACATGGGCACTTTAAGACTTTCAAAGTGGTGTGACCTGGCTCTTCCCTCTATGCCCCTCCTCCAGACTCCAGTTTAAGGAACTCTGCACAGGGAGACGGACATTTCAAGGAAAGGATTTATTGTTAAACCACGGTGAGCATCTACCAGCTCACACCTCAAGTATGCCGCAGAATGTGGCATTCAATAGAACCCAAGCCAACAGCATGAAGAATTTTCAGCATATGCTGACACAAAACAGTAACACAACCCGTGTGTAACCATAGTCAATATCTGCAGATACAGTAAGCACCGGGACGGGCGCCCAGCATCCTCTACGGACTAAGAGAAAAGGATTTACCGGTAGGTATAAAAATTCTATTTTCTCATACGTCCTAGAGGATGCTGGGGTAACAACAAGAACCATGGGGTTATACCAAAGCTCTAGAATGGGCGGGAGAGTGCGGATGACTCTGCAGAACCGATTGACCAAAGTTGAGGTCATCATCGGCCAAGGTGGCAAACCCGTAAAAAATTAGCCAAACAGTTTGCTAAACAGCTGCTCTGCAAAGTTGTCATGCCGAGATCCCCCGGTTCACCGGCCCGGATGAGCCCACCTGTCCAACAGAATGGGCCATCACGTATTTCGGTAACGGCAATTATGCCGTGGGATGAGCAAGCTGAATCATACCACAGATCTAACGCGTAACGTTCTGCATGGAAGCATAGCACCCAATCTTGTTGGGAGCCAACCGGACAACAGAGCCTGTGTTCCTAGACGGAGCCGTCTTGGCGACATGCATTTTCAGAACTCTGACCTCCTGCAGAGACTTTTGACTCAGCGAAGGCGTCAGTAGCCACAGGCACCACAATAGGTTGGTACATGTGGAAGAAAACAACCACCGTCGGTAGGAAGTGTTGACGAGTTTCCAACTCTGCTCTATCTTCATGAGAGATCAAATAAGGTCTCCCGTGAGACCAGGTCTCTAAGTCAGACACCCGCCTTGCGCATGCCAAGGCCAACCTGACGACCACTTTCCAAGTGGTGAATGTCAACTCCACCTTCTGTAAAGGTACAAACCAATGTGATTGAAGGAACTGCAACACCACGCTAAGATTCCACTGTGCCACCGGGGGCACAAATGGAGGTTGGATGTGCAACACGCCTTTCACGAAAGCCTGAACTTCTGGAAAGGAGGCCAATTTTTTAAATTTGTACTTTTAATTGAGCCCAACTTTAGGCCCTCATTCACACCAGCTTGTAGAAAATGGAGAAAACATCCCAGCTGAAATTCTTCCTTAGAAGGCTTCTTGGATTCACATCAAGACTCATATATTCTCCAAACCCTGTGGTAACGTTTAGACGTTACTCCTTTCCTAGAGTGAAGAAGTGTGGGAAAGACTTTACCGGGAACACTCTTTCGGGCTAGAAATCCGGCATTCAACCGCCAATCCTTCAAACGCAGCCATGGTAAAACTTGATACACGCACGGCCTTCGCTGCAACAGATCCACTGGTAGATGAAGAGGCTCGAGATCTCCTATGAGTAATTTCCGAAGATCTGGATACCAAGCCCTCCTTGGCCAGTTTGGAACAATGAGGATCACCTGAACCTATGATCTTCAGCCGTTTTGGAAAGAGTGGAAGCGGAGGGAATACATACACCGACTGAAACACCCATGGTGTCACTAGTGCGTCCACTGCTATTGCTTGGGGTTCCCTTGACCTGGAACCATATCTCTGAAGTTTCTTGTTGAGGCGAGACACCATCATGTCTATTTGAGGAATTCCCCAAAGACTTGTCACTTCTGCAAAGACCTCTTGATGCAGACCCCACTCTGCTGGATGGAGAGCAAGTCTGCCGAGGAAGTCTGCTTCCCAGTGGTCCACTGTTGGAACGAACATTTTCGACAGAGCGCTTGTATGTTTTGCCGCCCAGCGGAAAATCCCTCTGGCTACTGCCATTTTTGCTCCGTTTTTCGTTTGTAGAAAATGCGCCCCTTTAGGAAGTGAGAGCTGCGCAGCCACCACAGGAGTGAGATTCTGGCCTTGAAAGCCAGGATTATCCTAGGTGGGAACCGGACCACTTGTCCAACTGGACCAGAACACCCTGGCATGGAACCTGCCAAACGAATGTCCTCGTAGGCCGCAACCATCTCTTCTAGCCATTGAATGTATTGATAGATTGACACTGTTGTAGGTCCGATCCGACTCTGGATCCACAGAGCCTTTTCCACCGGAAGAAAACCCAAACTATCATTAGTTCTGTATCTAGTATTATCCCCAAAGCCGACAACCGCGTCGGTGGAACCAACAGGGATGTTTGAAGAACTGTCAGGGAGAATGCAACGTTTGCACCACTTGGTTACTTGATCTCGCCGTAATCAGGAGACCGGCCCAGTACAGGATAAATGTGACTCCTTACTATCCAAGGAGAACCATCATTACTGCCATCACCCTGGTGAAAATGGCAATGACAATCCTGAATTGCAAACCTCAGGTAAGCGTAATGCGGAAGAAAACCGTAATTAGACATCCTTTATCCTTTTTCCAGATTGGAGATCACTGCCCTGAGAGACTCCATCTTGGATTTGAATTTCTTTAAGTAGAAATTTAGGAATCTCAGATATAGGACAGGTCTGAACGAGCCGTTCGGCATCATGAGCACGAAGAGGCTTGACTAACAGCTTTTTTCCCATTGTGACAGGGACACCAGGACAATGACCTGATCCTGACCCTTGCATTGCGTTGCATACTACCTTCCCGTCCAGAGGAGAGTCGGTAAGGACGATTTGACAAATCGGTGAGGGGAACCGTCTGGAAACTCCAGTATGCCCCCTTGGGACACTATTCTTAAAAACCACGGGTCCCAGTCCGTTCCAGGACTGATTGAAGAGTTTTTAGACGTGGACCCACCGGCCTGGGCTACCGCAAGAGAGACCCAGCGTCCTGCTGTGGACGTGTTTGAAACAGAGGATGATATCTGGTACTGTGATCTTGAATAGGTTGCTGACCTCTTCCCTCTTCTCCTTCCTCAACCTGCAAAGAAATGGGGGGCCTGTACCTATTATGCCGAAATGACTGCATCTGACAATGATGCGTCTTCAACCGTTGTCAGGGAACATAGGGCAAGAAAAGGTAGACTTACCAGCGGCATCCGCCGAGATCAAACTAACTCGGCTGTCACCAAACCAGGCTTTACCTTCATAGGGAAGAAAACTCAATTTTCTCCTCGGAGTCAGCATCAGCATTCCATTGGTGACTCCATCACGGCCTCCTAGCCGAGATCGCCATGGAACTGGCCCGCGAACTCCCTTGTAGTCGCATAGCAGTAAGCTGCAGTGTCCCAGATATGACCCAACTTAAGGAATATCCCATCTTTCCCCAGGGTATCTACGTCGGATGACAAGGTAACCGACCATTTCTGAATACTACCACTCCCCCATGTGCATGTAATGGCAGGTATAATTTACGCACGCGTGGACACCTAACTAGAATATAACGTAGCTTCCTGCATATGATCCTATGTGACAGGGCCCCGTGCAGAACAGGGGGGGGGGGGGGGGGGGAGACTCCCACCTTATCCTCTCCGCGGCGGGAAGAGAATAAACACTCGGAATCCTCTTGAGGATTTGAAAACATCTTGTCAGGGCTGACCCAGACTTTTTTTCCCAACAGAGCGCTCAGCACATGAGAAGGAGGAGCTTTACCTCAGCATTCATCATAAATTTATATATATATATATATATATATATATATATCCATACACATACACACCTATACTTATATCTATATACACATATATCACATATATCACACACATATATATATATATATCCTTTTGTCAGGACCAGCAGGGTCCCTAGTGACGTTAATACGTTCTTAATGTGTATGAACACGTACTGAATGCTGTACATTATATTGTGGATCAAAACAGGAAACATTACGGTCGACATAGGAAACAGTATTCGTGTCGACATCAGGGAGTAGTAACTGGGCAAAATAACCATTTTTGCGACCCCGAGGGGTCTGAGGGAAATATATTCTATGAACATGATCCCCTCCATAAATATTACCATGTCTGTATCTGGGCCACAGATTTTTGCAATCCTACTATACATATAGGTATAGCCCTTTCTGATATGCATCTTTTACTTTCTTTCTTTTTTTTTTTTTACCCAGTCAGATTTTGTTGGTGCCGACATGGTCACCCACACGTCTGTGTCCCCCATATAGTTTTCTCTTGAGAAAAATATACATCTACCAACATGTTGACACTCTTTACATGTACCAAGTACCATCGGGAGTCGGCGGTGCCGACAGGGTCATTCCCACAGCCGTTTATGGCAGAGCACTCAGCCTCAGACATGCCGACACACGTGTACCAATCATCCATCGACATTACACTGGCTATAAGAGATAGACCCCAGTAAATTCTGTCAGGGAACCACAAAAGGAGTTTTCCAGCTCAACACCCAGCACCCAATCTGTATATATTATATATTGTGCTTTTTCATTAACTTATATTGCACCAATAAACTGTGCCCCCCCCCCCCCTCTTTTTCACCATGTTATGAACAGTAGTGTGTTTTTGGAAGAACCAGCATCTCTGTGTAGAGAAAATGGCGCTGATGTGAGCTGTGAGGGCTAAGCCCCACCCCCTTAATGTCGCGCTTCAGCCCCGCTATTTTTTAGAATATTTATACTGGCGGGGGTTCGGATTTAGTGCCTTGGCCCTTAAAAACCACAATGCCAGTCTTATATGAGGTTTTCCGTGCTGCCCAGGGTGCCCCCCCCCCCGCGCCCTGCAGTGCCGCTGTGTGTGGGAGCATGGCGCGCAGTGCGGCCGCTGTGCAGTACCTCAAAGCCGTCACTGAAGTCTTCTGATCTTCTTCTACTCACCTGTCTTCTGGCTCTGCAAGGGGGGTGACGGCGGGCTCTGGGAACGAGCATCTAGGCGTACCTAGCGATCAGACCCTCAGGAGCTAATGGTGTTCTGTAGCCTAAGAAGCAGAGCCTTGAAACTCACAGAAGTAGGTCTGACTTCTCTCCCCTAAGTCCCACGAAGCAGGGAGACTGTTGCCAGCAGTTCTCCCTGAAAATAATAAACCTAACAAAAGTCTTTTTCTGAGAAACTCTGGAGAGCTCCTCAGTATGCATCCAGTTTCACTGGGCACAGATTTTAAACTGGAGTCTGGAGGAGGGGTATAGAGGGAGGAGCCAGGTAACACCACTTTGAAAGTCTTAAAGTGCCCATGTCTCCTGCGGATCCCATCTATACCCCCATGGTTCTTGATGTTACCCCAGCATCCACTAGGACGTATGAGAAAATAATATGCAACACGGGCAAGTGTACCCCTACACCACACAGGGCAAATGCTGTAAAAATAATTTTTATAATAATAACTCTTTATTTGGAGCTATAAACATCCTAGTGATATTTGGTGGACCCCCTTCTTTTAAAGTAAAGCATTCATTACCTTCAAAACCAGAAATAAAGACACGGAGACTTGAATTTTGGCAGAAAAATTGCTAGCTATTTATTTGACCCTAACCAATAGCAAACCTGTAATAGAAAATTTTATTAAGATGCCGATCCAGCCGGCATATGGTGGCAGCAAAAAGAACGGCTCTATTAACCTAAATTAACCTTAAAATACTAAAAATTCGAGACCATCCTAATTTTACTACAACTATCACAAACCGGTAATAGGTGACAACTCAACCCCCACAGTGACTACCCACCGCTCCTGGGTGCCCTGCCGCTGCCTTCCCGGACGGGTGGACAAGCGGCCAATAAGTCGATGGAGGTGAGTGCACCTAAACCACACCAAACTGTAAAACACTACAGCTTACCATACAAATACAAACTGCCGTTCTTTTCCGCCAATAAATAGCCAACGATAAAACCAGCCAACAACTTAACGCCAAGGCACCACGTGCCAGAATTTCTGACCACAGGGGCGGGAGGGTGGGAAGGCAAATCACCACAAGAGAGAGCTAAAATGGCCTCACCTTCCCTATATATATCAAACCCTCCCCTTCAAAAAAGGCTGTACTTTCCTCACAGCTAGGTCCACCCCTCACCAGATGTTTAACTCTTTCCTCTCCTATGCAGTCAATTCTCTCTCCTAAACATCCTAGTGATATTTGGTGGACCCCCTTCTTTTAAAGTAAAGCATTCATTACCTTCAAAACCAGAAATAAAGACACGGAGACTTGAATTTTGGCAGAAAAATTGCTAGCTATTTATTTGACCCTAACCAGTAGCAAACCTGTAATAGAAAATTTTATTAAGATGCCGATCCAGCCGGCATATGGTGGCAGCAAAAAGAACGGCTCTATTAACCTAAATTAACCTTAAAAATAAGATTTTACTTACCGATAAATCTATTTCTCGTAGTCCGTAGTGGATGCTGGGGACTCCGTCAGGACCATGGGGATATAGCGGCTCCGCAGGAGACAGGGCACAATAATAAAAGCTTTAGGATCAGGTGGTGTGCACTGGCTCCTCCCCCTATGACCCTCCTCCAAGCCTCAGTTAGGATACTGTGCCCGGACGAGCGTGCATAATAAGGAAGGATATTGAATCCCGGGTAAGACTCATACCAGCCACACCAATCACACCGTACAACCTGTGATCTGAACCCAGTTAACAGTATGATAACAACGAAGGAGCCTCTGAAAAGATGGCTCACAACAAGAATAACCCGATTTTTGTAACAATAACTATGTACAAGTATTGCAGACAATCCGCACTTGGGATGGGCGCCCAGCATCCACTACGGACTACGAGAAATAGATTTATCGGTAAGTAAAATCTTATTTTCTCTGACGTCCTAGTGGATGCTGGGGACTCCGTCAGGACCATGGGGATTATACCAAAGCTCCCAAACGGGCGGGAGAGTGCGGATGACCCTGCAGCACCGAATGAGAGAACTCCATGTCCTCCTCAGCCAGGGTATCAAATTTGTAGAATTTAGCAAACGTGTTTTCCCCTGACCAAGTAACTGCTCGGCAAAGTTGTAAAGCCGAGACCCCTCGGGCAGTCGCCCAAGATGAGCCCCCTTCCTTTTGGAATGGGCTTTTACCGATTTTGGCTGTGGCAGGCCTGCCACAGAATGTGTAAACTGAATTGTATTACAAATCCAGCGAGCAATCGTCTGCTTAGAAGCAGGAGCACCCATCTTGTTGGGTGCATACAGGCTAAACAGCGAGTCAGATTTTCTGACTCCAGCCTTTCTGGAAACATATTTTTCAGGGCCCTGACAACGTCAAGTAACTTGGAGTCCTCCAAGTCCCTAGTACCCGCAGGTACCACAACAGGTTGGTTCATGTGAAAAACAGAAAACACCTTAAGGAGAAATTGAGGACGAGTCCTCAATTCTGCCCTGTCAGAATGAAAAATTAAGTAAGGGCTTTATATATGATAAAGCCGCCAATTCTGACACACGCCTGGCTGAAGCCAGGGCTAATAGCATCGTCACCTTCCATGTGAGATATTTTAAGTCCACAGTGGTGAGTGGTTCAAACCAATGTGACTTTAGGAAACTCAAAACAACATTGAGATCCCAAGGTGCCACTGGGGCACAAAAGGAGGCTGTATATGCAGTACCCCTTTTACAAACATCTGAACGTCAGGCACTAAAGCCAGTTCTTTCTGGAAGAAATTCGACAGGGCCGAAATTTGAACCTTAATGGACCCTAATTTTTAGGCCCATAGACAGTCCTGTTTTCAGGAAATGTAGGAAACGACCCAGTTGGAATTCCTCTGTAGGGGCCTTCTTGGCCTCACACCACGCAACATATCTTCGCCAAATGCGGTGAAAATGTTTTGCGGTTACATCCTTCCTGTCTTCGACCAGGGTAGGGATGACTTCATCTGGAATGCCCTTTCAGGATCCGGCGTTCAACCGCCATGCCGTCAAACGCGGCCGCGGTAAGTCTTGGAACAGACAAGGCCCCTGCTGGAGCAGGTCCTTTCTTAAAGGTAGAGGCCACGGGTCTTCCGTGAACATCTCTTGAAGTTTCGGGTACCAAGTCCTTCTTGGCCAATCCGGAACCACGAGTATCATTCTTACTCATCTCCCTCTTATGATTCTCAGTACTTTTTGTATGAGAGGCATAGGAGGGAACACATACTCTGACTGGTACATCCACAGTGTTACCAGAGCGTCCACCGCTATTGCCTGAGGGTCCCTTGACCTGGCGCAATATCTAGTTTTTTGTTCAGGCGGGACGCCATCATGTCCACCTTTGGTTTTTCACAACGGTTTACAATCATGTGGAAGACTTCCCGATGAAGTCCCCACTCTCCCGGGTGGAGGTCATGCCTGCTGAGGAAGTCTGCTTCCCAGTTTTCCACTCCCGGAATGAACACTGCTGAGAGTGTTATCACATGATTTTTCGCCCAGCGAAGAATCCTTGCAGTTTCTGCCATTTCCCTCCTGCTTCTTGTGCCGCCCTGTCTGTTTACGTGGGCGACTGCCGTGATGTTGTCCCACTGGATCAATACCGGCTGACCTTGAAGCAGAGGTCTTGCTAAGCTTAGAGCATTGTAAATTGCCCTTAGCTCCAGTATATTTATGTGGAGAGAAGTCTCCAGACTCGATCACACTCTCTGGAAATTTTTTCCTTGTGTGACTGCTCCCCAGCCACTCAGGCTGGCATCCGTGGTCACCAGGACCCAGTCCTGAATGCCGAATCTGCGGCCCTTTCATAGATGAGCACTCTGCAGCCACCGCAGAAGAAACACCCTTGTCCTTGGAGACAGGGTTATCCGCTGATGCATCTGAAGATGCGATCCGGACCATTTTTCCAGCAGATCCCACGTAAAGGTTCTTGCGTGAAATCTACCGAATGGGATCGCTTTGTAAGAAACCACCATTTTTCACAGGATCCTTGTGCAATGATGCACTGATACTTTTCCTGGTTTTAGGAGGTTCCTGACTAGCTCGGATAACTCCCTGGCTTTCTTCTCCGGGAGAAAACATCCTTTTCTGGACTGTGTCCAGAATCATCCCTAGGAACAGTAGACGTGTCGTCGGAAAAAACTGCGATTTTGGAATATTTAGAATCCACTCGTGCTGTCGTAGAACTACTTAAGATAGTGCTACTCCGACCTCCAACTGTTCTCTGGACCTTGCCCTTATCAGGAAAGCGTCCATATTTCTTTTAAGAAGAATCATCATTTCGGCCATTACCTTGGTAAAGACCCGGGGTGCCATGGACAATCCAAACGGCAGCGTCTGAACTGATAGTGACAGTTCTGTACCACGAACCTGAGGTACCCTTGGTGAGAAGGGCAAATTTGGACATGTAGGTAAGCGTCCCTGATATCCAGTGACACCATATCGTCCCCTTCTTCCTGGTTCGCTATCACTGCTCTGAGTGACTCCATCTTGATTTGAACGCTTGTATGTAAGTGTTCAAATATTTCAGATCTCACCTAGCCGTCTGGCTTCAGTACCACAATATAGTGTGGAATAATACCTCTTCCCTTGTTGTAGAAGGGGTACTTTGATTATCACCTGCTGGGAATACAGCCTGTGAATTGTTCCCAATACTGCCTCCCTGTCGGAGGGAGACGTTGGTAAAGCAGACTTCAGGAACTTGTGAGGGGGAGACGTCTCGAATTTCCAATGTACACCTGGGATACTACGTGTAGGATCCAGGAGTCCACTTGTGAGTGAGCCCACTGCGTGCTGAAACTCTTGAGATGACCCCCTACCGCACCTGAGTCCGCTTGTACGGCCCCAGCGTCATGCTGCGGACTTGGCAGAAGCTGTGGAGGGCTTCTGTTCCTGGGAATGGGCTGCCTGCTGCAGTCTTCTTCCCTTTCCTCTACCCCTGGGCAGATATGACTGGCCCTTTTGCCCGCCTGCCCTTATGGGGACGAAAGGACTGAGACTGAAAAGACTGTGTCCTTTTCTGCTGAGATGTGACTTGGGGTAACAAAAGGTGGATTTTTCAGCTGTTGCCATGGCCACCAGGTCCGATGGACCGCCCCTTTATACGGCAATACTTCCATGTGCCATCTGGAATCTGCATCACCTGACCACTGTCGTCTGGCAGATATGGACATCACATTTACTCTTGATGCCAGAATGCAAATATCCCTCTGCGCATCTCGCATATATAGAAATGCATCCTTAAAATGCTCTATAGTCAATAAAATCTTGTCCCTGTCAAGGGTATCAATATTTTCAGTCAGGTAAATGGGCGTTTTTACAAGCCCCTGACGGTGTCTGAGACGCCTGGACAGGTACTAATTTGTTTGCCGGCCGTCTCATGTCGTCAACCGACCTTACAGCGTGTTGACATTATCACGTAATTCCTAAATAAGCCATCCATTCCAGTGTCGACTCCCTAGAGAGTGACATCACCAATACAGGCAATTTGCTCCGCCTCCTCACCAACATCGTCCTCCTACATGTCGACACACACGTACCGACACACAGCACACACACAGGGAATGCTCTGACAGAGGACAGGACCCCACTAGCCCTTTGGGGAGACAGAGGGAGAGTTTGCCAGCACACACCAAAAACGCTATAATTATACAGGGACAACCCCTTATACAAGTGTTTTCCCTTATAGCATTTTTATATATGTAATCATATCGCCAAATAAGTGCCCCCCCTCTCTGTTTTAACCCTGTTTCTGTAGTGCAGTGCAGGGGAGAGCCTGGGAGCCTTCCTCACAGCAGAGCTGAGCAGGAAAATGGCGCCGTGTGCTGAGGAGAATAGGCCCCGCCCCCTTTTCGACGGGCTCTTCTCCCGGAGTTTGTGAGATCTGGCAGGGGTTAAATACATCCATATAGCCTCAAGGGCTATATGTGATGTATTTTAGCCATAAAAAGGTATTATACATTGCTGCCCAGGGCGCCCCCCCCCCAGCGCCCTGCACCCTCAGTGACAGTTGGTGACTGTTGGTGAAGTGTGCTGACAACAATGGCGCACAGCTGCAGTGCTGTGCGCTACCTTATGAAGACTGAAAGTCTTCTGCCGCCTGTTTCTGGACCTCTTCAACTTCGGCATCTGTAAGGGGGGTCGGCGGCACGGCTCCGGGACGAACCCCAGGGTGAGACCTGTGTTCCGACTCCCTCTGGAGCTAATGGTGTCCAGTAGCCTAAGAAGCAAATCCATCCTGCACGCAGGTGAGTTCACTTCTCTCCCCTAAGTCCCTCGTAGCAGTGAGCCTGTTGCCAGCAGGACTCACTGAAAGAAAAAAACCTAACTTAAACTTTTATTCTAAGCAGCTCAGGAGAGCCACCTAGATTGCACCCTTCTCGTCGGGCACAAAAATCTAACTGAGGCTTGGAGGAGGGTCATAGGGGGAGGAGCCAGTGCACACCACCTGATCCTAAAGCTTTTATTATTGTGCCCTGTCTCCTGCGGAGCCGCTATATCCCCATGGTCCTGACGGAGTCCCCAGCATCCACTAGGACGTCAGAGAAATACTAAAAATTCGAGACCATCCTAATTTTACTACAACTATCACAAACCGGTAATAGGTGACAACTCAACCCCCACAGTGACTACCCACCGCTCCTGGGTGCCCTGCCGCTGCCTTCCCGGACGGGTGGTCAAGCGGCCAATAAGTCGATGGAGGTGAGTGCACCTAAACCACACCAAACTGTAAAACACTACAGCTTACCATACAAATACAAACTGCCGTTCTTTTCCGCCAACAGCGAAAGACTCCTTTCCAGAGTCTTCGCACCGCCACCATAACCTCACCCTAACTCCTGCAACACTAGGAACAGATCCTCCAGGAAAAGCATCATCCCCTCACTGGATAGATGCATACCATCAGGCCGAAAAAGGTGACTGTCTCTGAACCGAATCCTAGGGTGGCGAACCACTTGGCCTCCGTGGGACAACACCCACTTCGCCACCGCCCCATTCACCTTCTGCCTGGCCTCCTCAATTTCGCGACCGTCCGCCACACCTTGCCAACTCAACCTTGGCACCATCAAGGAGAATACCAATACACAATTGGTCCATGCTGCGGCCAAACTTGCCAGATCCTGTATCATGGCCCACCGCATCTCCAAAGAAGTCCTCTTCCCCAGGTCGTTGCCACCTAAATGGACAACCAACACCCTAGGGCTCCATGCTTGCTGGCCTGACTGACTAGTCTACTTCTCAACTCCGTCCACATCATCCCTTGCCAACCAAGCCAACGAACTCCTCGAGCCCTAGGAAACATCTGTGCCCCCTCCGAGGCCAAAACTGGGCGGCCCAATACACATAAGAGTGGCCAACCACCGAAATAGGCAAGTCATCTTCCAACCAACCTGAAGAGGAGGAAAAGGGGGTAAAAGTGGTTACTAATCATCTATACCATTGTTTAATTTACTGCATTAATCTGAAGGATCTGCCAAAAAGAAAAATTTTGTTTCCGAATATTGCAGCAGTCCCGGCCTAGCCGATCTGCACGAGCTTCCAGCCATTTGAAGCAGAACATGAACACACAAATGGGAAAGATGAAAACAAAATTAAGAAATAAACAAAAAAGGGGGAAGGGGAGGGGGGGGTAAAAAAGGGGTAAAACATGTAATAACTCAGCTGGAGGTGAAAGCGTAAAGACCTGCTGAGGGACTCTGATTAGAACAGATTAGCCGAATTGTGGATTAGAATTCAGTCCGTCAAGTCAGGCAAAAAATCGCAAAATAACTCCAGACCCCCGCTGCCGGCTCATGCCCGCAACGGCGAGTAGCTAATCCCTGAGTAGGCTAAAAGGGGGGAAGACAAACACACGCACAACACCATAACGTACTGAACTGTACAACATGACTGAACAACTGTAATTAAACAACAAACTACGCGCGAGCCAACATCTCATGCAACGGGGCGAATATATCGTCTGTAACTTGACGACTTCCATCGCCCCACCGCCTGGACCTCGTCCATGGAAAATCCCGCCGCCGCAGCCCCTATGCGGAAGGAATGCGTCCCGAACGCAGCGGGTGGAAGGCCCAAGCTCGCAAGACAGCGACCCAGCATCCAATGAAATTGATACTTCGTCACCGGCAGCCCGTCAACATGCAGCAGCCATGACCCCTGACCGCCGGGCCGTACTGCCGCATACTACCCTGCCACACTTACTGGGCAAATGCTCCCATCCAGTGCCGGAACCAAGGTGACCCAACGACCTCTCCCCACTTGGTCCGTCTTAGAGCGACGCCATCCTCAAAGCAAGGACCTCTCACCCACCACCACGTCCTCGACCAGCATGCGCGAATCTGCTCGCTTAGAAGGCGCCACCAATTCCGAAACCCTAAAGGCTCCGTGGTAAGCCATTGAGAACGCCAAACTGAACAACAGCGACTCACCTGGACGATGCGACACCTCCTACCGCCCTGATAACAGCCGGCAACAAGGCCGCATCAATGGGCCGCCTCCTGTCAGGCGGCGCCGTCGCGACTCGCGCCCATCCTTTCATTGTCGTCAGCAGAATCCCACTCTTAGTCACATCGGTGACGCCCTTTATTTTGCTGAAAACGAAATCCCAGCCAAGTATCGGGATACCACCGCTCTGGACCTACCCGAAACAATCAGCTGCCAAATAAAAGAAAGCATAATCCGATGCCCGCTCTTAACTTGCGAATTTCATCCTTGCACAAACTCCTCCCATTCGCTCCAAGCTTGCCTGTAAGCCTTAAGCGTGGTTGGCGCGACTGACCGCAACGCTAGACCCTCCAGTCCGGCCCGATCACCTGCCAAACATAACCGGGACAATGAAAACCATGCTCGTCGGCCTCGGGTGCCAACGAACAAAATCTTTCCCACTGCCCTCGTGATAACGCGTCAGCAATTCCGTTCTCTAGCCCCGGCACGTGCTGCGCGCGGAACCACACGTTCCGACGAAGGCATGTCAACAGCAACTGCCCCAGCACCCGCAGAACAACCAGCGACTTCGCCCTCTGGTTATTTATCGCATGCATCACGCCCAGATTGTCACATCTAAACAAGATGCTGCAATGAGCCAGCCGATCGCCCCATACCTCCAGTGCTACCATAATGGGGAAAAGCTCCAGCAGCAAAAGGTCCTTAGTTAAACCTTCGCAATGCCATTCCGCCGCCACGAGGCCGCGCACCAAGATTCCTCCAGATAGCAACCGAATCCAGAGGCACCCGCTGCATAGGTGAACAGCTGCAACCGAGCGCTGTCCACCATTGGGGCCTGCCATATACACACCCCGTTGAAGTCCTCTAGGAACGAGGCCCATACGGCCAAATCCCTCTTGATCTCTGAGGACAAACGCACAAAATGGTGTGGTCTGACACACCCCGCAGTCGCTCTTTTTAGCTTCCGGCAGAAAACCCTGCCCATCGGGATTACCCGACAAGCAAAGTTCAACATGCCCAGCAAGGACTGCGCCTGCCGCAGTGTGACCTTACGCGACCCCTCAAACCGGCAAATAGCATCGCGGAGCTTCACCACCTTGTCCCGAGGCAGCCGACACAATCCTGCCACCGTGTCAATCTCAATCCCCAAACAGGACAAACAGGAGGACGGGCCCTCTGTTCCATCCTCGGCTACCGGAACGCCGAAGTGGAAAAACAGCGCTCGGATGCTGAAAAGCAAGTTGCCGCACCGTGGTGAATTTGCCGGACCCGCGCACAGGAAGTCATCGAGGTAATGTGCTACCCCGTGACCCCCTGACGAAGACTCCACGCACCAATGTAGAAACGTGCTAAAACGCTCGAAAAATGAGCATGAAACGGAACATCCCATCGGCAAACATTTGTCGATGAAATACTCCGCTCCGATCCGGAAACCCATAAAACGGAACGAGTCCGGATGTAATGGCAGTAACCGAAAAACGGACTCAACATCGATCTTAGCCATGAGGGCCCCAGTCCCGTAACCGCGGACCATCTCCAACGCTTTGTCAAACGACTGATACACCACCGAGCAATCAGCCGGCGGCATTGCGTCTTTGACCGACGCCCCCGACGGGTAAGAAAGATGCTGAATGAGCCGGAAAGTGCCTGGAGTCTTCTTGGGAACCACCCCCACTGGAGAGATGACCAAGTCATCCACCGGGGGTGATAGGAACGGTCCCTCCATCCTGTCCAACCTGACCTCTTTATCCACTTTCTCCCTCAGTACTAACGGCAAGGCTCGGGCAGACTGGAGGTTCCGCTGGGCCCGCACGGACACCTCGCTCGCAACAGGCAAGCGAAACCCAAACTGAAAACCGGAAAACAAAAATTGTGCATCCGCCCTATTCGGATACCAGTCAAACCACCGGCCCATAGTTTCCAACTTAATTGGTGTTGGTGCTCTGCGGAGCGCTCCCGCCCGCGGCTGGCCTGGGGTAAGTTGGCTTACCCCGGGCACCCTGCCGACTGCCTTTGAAGCAGGAGGAGGCTGGGTGGGATCCGCCACGCTGCAGGCATGAGTGTCGAAAACGACACTGTTTGCCGAAGGAACACGCCGCGTTGTTAAACGCGAAACATTTTCTTTTTGTGGCGGCTCGCCCCACTGCGCGGACGGCCGATCAACCCGGCTTGGCCAACCCGCCGTCCGCCCCCGGCTTCCGGGGCTCCTCAGCCTGTTGCGAAGCCCGCGTGACCTTGAGCCAGACCTCAATGTCCTTGAACCCAAAATCCATGACCTGCAAACCTTCCTGCTTTTCCCTGAATTCCTGGTCGTACTTACGCCATTCCGAACCCGAAGACGTGCGCTGCATGTCATGCACGAGATGCAGGTACCGAATTATGTTAACGTGCTCGTTCGGCCTGTCCTCCAGGTAAAACGCCGCGAAGACCCAAAACCCGGCCAGCCAATTATCGAAGGTACGGAATGCCTCAGCCCCGATGCCCTTCTTTGCGACCACCGCCTTATACTCCTTCTTCGCGTCTTCGTCAAGACGAACACATCCACGAAGTCCCCCCTGCGAATCTTCCTGCGGCAACTATCTCGCAGCCCTCGCATTACAGCAGTATAGTCGCAGCGCACGACACCGGGCAAATCGCGGCACTTCTTGGCCCTACGAGTTTCCTCGCTAAGCCGCTTGCGTCTCTTACGCCTCTTCTGCTGGCCCGCTGCCCTCTTGGCGAATTTCGTCGCCCGCTTCCTCGCCCTAGTCGTGCTACTGACTTCGGATGCCTGCGACAACAGAGACGATGAAGAGGAGGAAGAGGAAGAACTACGAGGACTAGAGCTCGTGGAGGAACCCGATACCGACTGCACCACCTCACCTGATGCCGCCGACTGCCCCGACATGGAATCCTCCGGCGTGGCCAAACCGACGTCTTCCTCCTCGAACTCTGCCATCTCCTCTTCCCCGAGCTCCCCCGATGCTGTCGACTGTTCGGACTGGGAGTCCTCCAGTGTGGAAACTTCGAAATACTCCCATCGCTCACGTCCACCTCAACCTCTCCGCGATCACCTGAAAAAGAAGACAAAGTACGGGACCCGGAAACCACTCCCGGGGCCTGCCTAGCACTCCGGGGCCAAGACATCCCCACCTCGCGTCCGCGCTCCGTCCGTACTGGACAGTGTCCCAAAAGCGCCGCCCCCAGGAGACGGAAAGCGCACGCTATTCGCTGAGCCGCTGACCCCGGCTGCGTACCGGACGCCCTCGCTTCTGCGTGCGCGCCCGGGGATGCGGCTGCGGCCAATGGGCCCAATGCCGCCACCACCGTCGACAGAGCCGACGCCAACTCTCTGGAAGTCTCCTGACTTCCCCAAAAGTCGCGGCCGGCACCAGCGGGAGCCCCACGCAGATGCTGGCGCACCTCTCCTGGCACGTCGGCCGGCAGGCGCCGATAAGAGACCCAACGGCCAATGCCCCGCCTGGCCTGCTGGTGATCCGCTGGCCCCCTTGACCACAATTGGCGTGGCCCCCCGCCCATCATCTATCCTATCCTGTGCCTGCTGGTCCTCACTATCGCTGCTGTGCCTGCCACCGGCCCCCCTGCGCGTGCCCTCCCCCCGCAGGCCGGAGCTCTCTCTGTCTGCAGGGAAGGCACCTCTGTGGGGCTCAATGCTGCCGCGCCCTATCCTGGGACGCCCCCCCCCCCCCCCGCCGCTCCCCGCCGGCTGTAAGGGAGGCAGCAGAGGAGACGTAGAAACTGGCTAGTGATGGGTAGTTCATGAAAGATTAGTTCAAAATCAACTAATCTTCAAAGTGAAATAGTTTATTCAGTTCACAGCTTTGGCAAAGATTAGTTGATCAGGAAGGAGGAGTCAGACACAGACAGAGACAGAATAGAGCCAGCAGCTGCATTAGGCTTCTCACTGTCTCACTCACTTCACTGGATTTTCACTCCCTGAAACTGATGCTGTAAAATGAAAGGTAAAAGTACAACACAGCCCAGCAATACAGATCTAATAAATAAAATAGTATCTGCACTGCCTAGCCCAAGTCTATGTGTGTCTGTGAGTGAGCATGTGTTTCATGCTGCTCACCTTTCTGTGATATAATCACTGTCCTATTAGTCCAGATGTCCAAACACTTGCTGCTGCTTCTGGTACTACTTACTTCTGATATATCAAGGCAAAAAGGGGGGCACAGTGGCTGTGTAATAAACCTGCACAATTAATGTGGCAAGAAACAATTTCTGCACTGCAGCACTCACCAAACCAGGCAAATCACCACAAGAGAGAGCTAAAATGGCCTCACCTTCCCTATATATATCAAACCCTCCCCTTCAAAAAAGGCTGTACTTTCCTCACAGCTAGGTCCACCCCTCACCAGATGTTTAACTCTTTCCTCTCCTATGCAGTCAATTCTCTCTCCTTATAATAATATGCAGCACAGGCGAGCGTACCCCTACACCACACAGGGCAAAGCCTGTAAAAACAATTTGGATAATAACCCTTTTATTTGGAGTTATTATAATAATATGCAGCACAGGCGAGCGTGCCCCTACACCACACAGGACAAAACCTGTAAAAATTATTTGGATAATAATAACCCTTTTATTTGGAGCTATTATAATAATATGCAGCACAGGTGAGCGTACCCCCACACCACACAGGGCAAACCCTGTAAAAATTATTTGGATAATAATGTAAGTATATAACCCTTTTATTTGGAGTAAATAATATACAGCACAAGATACCACCACCACTGGGCTGATGCAGCACAAGACAACACCACTGGCCTGGACTTATATGTCAGTACCACTGGACTTATACGGCTGCACCACTGGACAGGACTTATACGGCAGCAGCACTGGACTTATGGCAGCACAGGGACACCACCACTGGACTTATGGCAGCACAGGACACCACCACTGGACTGATGCAGCACAACACAGCACCACTGCACTGGACTTATACAGCAGCAGCACAGGACTTATGGCAGCACAGGACACCACCACTGGACTTATTGCAGCACAGGACACCACCACTGGACTGATGTAGCACAACACAGCACCACTGCACTGGACTTATACAGCAGCAGCACTGGACTTATGGCAGCACAGGACACCACCACTGGACTTATTGCAGCACAGGACACCACCACTGGACTGATGCAGCACAACACAGCACCACTGCACTGGACTAATACAGCAGCAGCACTGGACTTATGGCAGCAGAGGACACCACCACTGGACTTATGGCAGCACAGGACACCACCACTGGACTTATTGCAGCACAGGACACCACCACTGGACTGATGCAGCACAACACAGCACCACTGCACTGGACTTATACAGCAGCAGCACTGGACTTATGGCAGCAGAGGACACCACCACTGGACTTATGGCAGCACAGGACACCACCACTGGACTGATGCAGCACAACACAGCACCACTGCACTGGACTTATACAGCAGCAGCACTGGACTTATGGCAGCACAGGACACCACCACTGGACTTATGGCAGCACAGGACACCACCACTGGACTGATGCAGCACAACACAGCACCACTGCACTGGACTTATACAGCAGCAGCACTGGACTTATGGCAGCAGAGGACACCACCACTGGACTTATGGCAGCACAGGACACCACCACTGGACTGATGCAGCACAACACAGCACCACTGCACTGGACTTATACAGCAGCAGCACTGGACTTATGGCAGCAGAGGACACCACCACTGGACTTATGGCAGCACAGGACACCACCACTGGACTGATGCAGAACAACACAGCACCACTGCACTGGACTTATACAGCAGCAGCACTGGACTTATGGCAGCACAGGACACCACCACTGGACTTATGGCAGCACAGGACACCACCACTGGACTGATGCAGCACAACACAGCACCACTGCACTGGACTTATACAGCAGCAGCACTGGACTTATGGCAGCACAGGACACCACCACTGGACTTATTGCAGCACAGGACACCACCACTGGACTTATGGCAGCACAGGACACCACCACTGGACTGATGCAACACAACACAGCACCACTGCACAGGACTTATACAGCAGCAGCACTAGACTTATGGCAGCAGAGGACACCACCACTGTGACTGGACTGATGCAGCACAAGACATCACCACTGGCCTGGACTTATATGTCAGTACCACTGGACTTATACGGCTGCACCACTGGACTGGACTTATACGGCAGCAGCACTGGACTTATGGCAGCACAGGGACACCACCACTGGACTTATGGCAGCACAGGACACCACCACTGGACTGATGCAGCACAACACAGCACCACTGCACTGGACTTATACAGCAGCAGCACTGGACTTATGGCAGCACAGGACACCACCACTGGACTTATTGCAGCACAGGACACCACCACTGGACTGATGCAGCACAACACAGCACCACTGCACTGGACTTATACAGCAGCAGCACTGGACTTATGGCAGCAGAGGACACCACCACTGGACTTATGGCAGCACAGGACACCACCACTGGACTGATGCAGCACAACACAGCACCACTGCACTGGACTTATACAGCAGCAGCACTGGACTTATGGCAGCACAGGACACCACCACTGGACTTATGGCAGCACAGGACACCACCACTGGACTGATGCAGCACAACACAGCACCACTGCACTGGACTTATACAGCAGCAGCACTGGACTTATGGCAGCACAGGACACCACCACTGGACTTATTGCAGCACAGGACACCACCACTGGACTTATGGCAGCACAGGACACCACCACTGGACTGATGCAACACAACACAGCACCACTGCACAGGACTTATACAGCAGCAGCACTAGACTTATGGCAGCAGAGGACACCACCACTGTGACTGGACTGATGCAGCACAAGACATCACCACTGGACTGAGCAGCACAAGACAGCACTGGAATGACACATAAGAGAGCAGGTCGCCACCCCACGCGCCACACCACTTTCCCGCACAGACACTGAGGAGACACGTCCTCTCGCTACACTCTCCAGGACTGGAGTGAAAATGGCGGCAATGCGCGGCTCCTTATATGGAATCCAAAACCCATGAGAATCCGACAGCTGGATGATGACGTTTTGCCTCGTTCTGGTTTCCGGGTCTGGCGGGATGTTCGGGGGGTGGGGTTCGGTTCTCAAGGAACCGAACCCGCTCGTCTCTAATAAAAGAGCATCAGTTTGTGTTTTTTTCCTCCTTATACATTTACATCTCCCGAGTGCTGAGGCAGTGAGAGGAACATCTTGGGAAGAAACCCAAGGGAAGCGTGGTTGATGTTTACATGGAGCGCCTATGTTATATAATTGATACTGTGTTAAAAAATTGAGCTTCAATATTTTAACTATTTTAAGTTATACAGTTGATACGGAAATGTAGTATTTTTTCACCCCACTTTTATACACAAAAAATGGGGTGTAGTATGGTATGCCGGCGGCCGGGCTCCCGGCGACCAGCATACCGGCGCCGGGAGCCCGACCGCCGGCATACCGACAGTGTGGCGAGCGCAAAGGAGCCCCTTGTGGGCTCGCTGTGCTCGCCACGCTGCGGGCACGGTGGCGCGCCACGCGCGCCACACTATTTTATTCTCCCTCCAGGGGGGTCGTGGACCCCCACGAGGGAGAATAGCTGTCGGTATGCCGGGTGTCGGTATGCCGGGTGTCGGTATGCCAGGCGTCGGGATCCCGGCGCCAGTATACTGTGCGCCGGGATCCCGACATTCGGCATACTGAAGACCACCCCAAAAAAATAAGAATTTACTCACCGGTAATTCTATTTCTCGTAGTCCGTAGTGGATGCTGGGAACTCCGTAAGGACCATGGGGAATAGCGGGCTCCGAAGGAGGCTGGGCACTCTAGAAAGATTTATGACTACCTGGTGTGCACTGGCTCCTCCCACTATGACCCTCCTCCAAGCCTCAGTTAGGACACCGTGCCCGGACGAGCAGACATAATAAGGAAGGATATAGAATCCCGGGTAAGACTCTTACCAGCCACACCAATCACACCGTACAACTCGTGATACTATATCCAGTTTGACAGTATGAAAACAACTGAGCCTCTCAACAGATGGCTCAACAATAACCCTTTAGTTAACAATAACTATTTACAAGTATTGCAGACAATCCGCACTTGGGATGGGCGCCCAGCATCCACTACGGACTACGAGAAATAGAATTACCGGTGAGTAAATTCTTATTTTCTCTAACGTCCTAGTGGATGCTGGGAACTCCGTAAGGACCATGGGGATTATACCAAAGCTCCCAAACGGGCGGGAGAGTGCGGATGACTCTGTAGCACCGAATGAGAGAACTCCAGGTCCTCCTCAGCCAGGGTATCAAATTTGTAGAATTTTGCAAATGTGTTTGCCCCTGACCAAGTAGCTGCTCGGCAAAGTTGTAAAGCCGAGACCCCTCGGGCAGCCGCCCAAGATGAGCCCACCTTCCTTGTGGAATGGGCATTTACAGATTTTGGCTGTGGCATACCTGCCACAGAATGTGCAAGCTGAATTGTACTACAAATCCAGCGAGCAATAGACTGCTTAGAAGCAGGAGCACCCAGCTTGTTGGGTGCATACAGGATAAACAGCGAGTCAGATTTTCTGACTCCAGCCGTCCTGGAAACATATATTTTCAGGGCCCTGACAACGTCTAGCAACTTGGAGTCCTCCAAATCCTTAGTAGCCGCAGGCACCACAATAGGCTGGTTCAGGTGAAACGCTGACACCACCTTAGGGAGAAACTGGGGACGAGTCCTCAATTCTGCCCTATCCATATGGAAAATCAGATAAGGGCTTTTACATGATAAAGCCGCCAATTGTGACACTCGCCTGGCTGAAGCCAAGGCCAATAACATGACCACTTTCCACGTGAGATATTTCAGATCCACGGTTTTTAGTGGCTCAAACCAATGTGATTTTAAGAAACTCAACATCACGTTGAGATCCCAAGGTGCCACAGGAGGCACAAATGGGGGCTGAATATGCAGCACTCCTTTCACAAATGTCTGAACTTCAGGTACTGAAGCTAGTTCTTTTTGAAAGAAAATCGACAGAGCCGAGATCTGTACTTTAATGGAGCCTAGTTTTAGGCCCATATTCACTCCTGCTTGCAGGAAATGCAGAAATCGACCTAGTTGAAATTCCTCTGTTGGGGCCTTTTTGGCCTCGCACCATGCAACATATTTCCGCCATATGCGGTGATAATGCTTTGCCGTAACATCTTTCCTGGCCTTAATAAGCGTAGGAATGACTTCTTCCGGAATAACCTTTTCCTTTAGGATCCGGTGTTCAACCGCCATGCCGTCAAACGCAGCCGCGGTAAGTCTTGGAACAGACAGGGCCCCTGTTGTAGCAGGTCCTGTCTGAGCGGTAGAGGCCACGGGTCCTCTGAGAGCATCTCTTGAAGTTCCGGGTACCACGCTCGTCTTGGCCAATCCGGAACCACGAGAATGGTGTTTACTCCTCGCTTTCTTATTATTCTCAATACCTTTGGTATGAGAGGCAGAGGAGGGAACACATAAACCGACTGGTACACCCACGGTGTCACTAGAGCGTCCACAGCTATCGCCTGAGGGTCCCTTGACCTGGCGCAATATCTTTTTAATTTTTTGTTGAGGCGGGACGCCATCATGTCCACCTGTGGTTTTTCCCAACGGTTTACCAGCATCTGGAAGACTTCTGGATGAAGTCCCCACTCTCCCGGGTGGAGGTCGTGTCTGCTGAGGAAGTCTGCTTCCCAGTTGTCCACTCCCGGAATGAACACTGCTGACAGTGCTAGTACATGATTCTCCGCCCATCGGAGAATTCTTGTGGCTTCCGCCATCGCCATCCTGCTTCTTGTGCCGCCCTGTCGATTTACATGGGCGACTGCCGTGATGTTGTCTGACTGGATCAGCACCGGCTGGTGTAGGAGCAGGGATTTTGCTTGACTTAGGGCATTGTAGATGGCCCTTAGTTCCAGAATATTTATGTGAAGGGAAGACTCCTGACTCGACCATAGTCCTTGGAAGTTTCTTCCCTGTGTGACTGCCCCCCAGCCTCGAAGGCTGGCATCCGTGGTCACCAGGACCCAGTCCTGTATGCCGAACCTGCGGCCCTCTAGAAGATGGGCACTCTGCAGCCACCACAGTAGCGACACCCTGGTTCTTGGAGACAGGGTTATCAAGCGATGCATCTGAAGATGCGATCCGGACCACTGGTCCAACAGGTCCCACTGAAAGATTCTGGCATGGAACCTGCCGAAGGGAATTGCTTCGTAAGAAGCCACCATCTTTCCCAGGACCCGCGTGCAGCGATGCACTGATACCTGTTTTGGTTTCAGGAGGTCTCTGACTAGAGATGACAACTCCCTGGCTTTCTCCTCCGGAAGAAACACTTTTTTCTGGACTGTATCCAGAATCATACCCAGGAACAGTAGCCGTGTCGTCGGAACCAGCTGTGACTTTGGGATATTCAGAATCCAGCCGTGCTGGTGCAGCACCTCCTGAGATAGTGCTACTCCCACCAACAACTGTTCCTTGGACCTCGCTTTTATTAGGAGATCGTCCAAGTACGGGATAATTAAAACTCCCTTTTTTCGAAGGAGTATCATCATTTCCGCCATAACCTTGGTAAATACCCTCGGTGCCGTGGACAGTCCAAACGGCAGCGTCTGGAATTGGTAATGGCAATCCTGTACCACAAATCTGAGGTACTCCTGGTGAGGATGGTAAATGGGGACATGCAAGTAAGCATCTTTGATGTCCAGGGATACCATGTAATCCCCCTCGTCCAGGCTCGCAATAACCGCCCTGAGCGATTCCATCTTGAACTTGAATCTTTTTATGTATGTGTTCAAGGATTTCAAATTTAAAATGGGTCTCACCGAACCGTCCGGTTTCGGTACCACAAATAGTGTGGAATAGTAACCCCGGCCTTGTTGAAGTAGGGGTACCTTGATTATCACCTGCTGGGAATACAGCTTGTGAATTGCCGCTAGCACCGCCTCCCTGTCTGAGGGAGCAATCGGCAAGGCAGATTTTAGGAACCGGTGGGGTGGAGACGCCTCGAATTCCAGTTTGTACCCCTGAGATACTATTTGAAGGATCCAGGGATCCACCTGTGAGCGAGCCCACTGATCGCTGAAATTCTTGAGGCGGCCCCCCACCGTACCTGGCTCCGCCTGTGGAGCCCCACCGTCATGCGGCGGACTTGGAAGAAGAAGCGGGGGAGGACTTTTGCTCCTGGGAACCTGCTGTTTGTTGCAGCCTTTTTCCCCTACCTCTGCCTCTGGACAGAAAGGACCCGCCTTTTCCACGCCTGTTTTTCTGGGTCCGAAAGGACTGAACCTGATAAAACGGCGCCTTCTTAGGCTGTGAGGGGACATGGGGTAAAAATGCTGACTTCCCAGACGTTGCTGTGGAAACTAGGTCCGAGAGACCATCCCCAAATAATTCCTCACCCTTATATGGTAACACTTCCATGTGCTTTTTTGAATCTGCATCTCCTGTCCACTGGCGAGTCCATAAGCCTCTCCTAGCAGAGATGGACAATGCACTTACTTTAGATGCCAATCGGCAGATTTCCCTTTGTGCATCTCTCATATATAAGACTGAGTCTTTATATGGTCTATGGTTAACAGGATCGTGTCTCTGTCTAATGTGTCAATATTTTCTGACAGTTTATCTGACCACGCAGCGGCAGCACTGCACATCCAAGCTGACGCAATAGCTGGCCTAAGTATAATGCCTGTGTGTGTATATACAGACTTCAGGATCGCCTCCTGCTTTCTATCAGCAGGTTCCTTGAGGGCGGCCGTATCCGGAGACGGTAGTGCCACCTTTTTAGACAAACGTGTGAGCGCTTTATCCACTCTAGGGGGTGTTTCCCAACGTGACCTATCCTCTGGCGGGAAAGGGAACGCCATTAGTACCTTCTTAGGAATTACCAATTTTTTATCAGGGAAAGCCCACGCTTCTTCACACACTTCATTTAATTCATCTGATGGGGGAAAAACTACGGGTAGTTTTTTCTCCCCAAACATAATACCCTTTTTAGTGGTACCTGTACTTATATCAAAAATGTGTAACACCTCTTTCATTGCCTCAATCATGCAGTGAATGGCCTTAGTAGGCATCAGGTTAGACTCATCGTCGTCGACACTGGTGTCAGTATCAGTGTCAACATCTGGGTCTGCTTGTGGTAGCGGGCGTTTTAGAGCCCATGACGACCCATGCGACGCCTGGGCAGGCACGAGCTGAGAAGTCGTCTGTCCCACATTTGGCATGTCGTCGATTTTCTTATATAAGGAGTCTATACGTGCACTCATTACTTTCCATAAGCCCATCCACTCAGGTGTCTGCCCCGCAGGGGGTGACATCCCTTCTAAAGGCATCTGCTCCTCCTCCACATCATTATCCTCATCAAACATGTCGACACAGCCGTACCGACACACCGCACACACACAAGGAATGCTCCGAATGAGGACAGGACCCACAAAAGCCCTTTGGGGGGACAGAGTGAGAGTATGCCAGCACACACCAGAGCGCTATATAATGCAGGGACTAACTGAGTTATGTCCCCTATAGCTGCTTTTTATATTATATATATATATTGCGCCTAAATTTAGTGCCCCCCCTCTCTGTTTTTACCCTGTTCTGAAGTGTAGACTGCAGGGGAGAGCCAGGGAGCTTCCTTCCAGCGGATCTGTGAAGGAGAAATGGCGCCAGTGTGTCTGAGGGAGATAGCTCCGCCCCTTTTCCGTGGCCTATTCTCCCGCTTTTTCCTGGATTCTGGCAGGGGTATTTACTACATATATAGCCTCTGGGGCTATATATTGTGGTATTTTTGCCAGCCAAGGTGTTTTTATTGCTGCTCAGGGCGCCCCCCCCAGCACCCTGCACCCTCAGTGACCGGAGTGTGAAGTGTGCATGAGGAGCAATGGCGCACAGCTGCAGTGCTGTGCGCTACCTTGGTGAAGACTGATGTCTTCTGCCGCCGTTTTTCCGGACCTCTTCTTGCTTCTGGCTCTGTAAGGGGGACGGCGGCGCGGCTCCGGGACCGAACACCAAGGACTGGGCCTGCGGTCGATCCCTCTGGAGCTAATGGTGTCCAGTAGCCTAAGAAGCCCAATCCGGCTGCAAGCAGGCGAGTTCGCTTCTTCTCCCCTTAGTCCCTCGCTGCAGTGAGCCTGTTGCCAGCAGGTCTCACTGAAAATAAAAAACCTAAATCTAAACTTTCTTTCTAAGGGCTCAGGAGAGCCCCTAGTGTGCATCCAACCTCGGCCGGGCACGAAATCTAACTGAGGCTTGGAGGAGGGTCATAGTGGGAGGAGCCAGTGCACACCAGGTAGTCATAAATCTTTCTAGAGTGCCCAGCCTCCTTCGGAGCCCGCTATTCCCCATGGTCCTTACGGAGTTCCCAGCATCCACTAGGACGTTAGAGAAATTATATAAGATCACTGCTGGTTTTCAGTTAGGCCTTGTATATGCCTGGTGTAAGCCTTCACATCTGTATGTTCTCATTTCCATATTATAAGTAAAATGTCCATTAATATATACAGATTTCATCAGCTGCTTTGGTGAATTAATGTATTTCTATAAATATTTTATAATGTGTGTTGAACAAGTACTGTATGTCAGGACCAGTGGCGGAACTAGCGAGCGGGCGGCCCAGGTGCGACAAAATGCTCCCCCCCCCATCCCATCCAAGTCCACTCCCTCACCCCTGGAGAGGATCTGATGAGGGGGACCTGCTGAGGGCCAGAGAAATGGATACCTAGCAACAGTGCCGTAACTAGACATTTTAGCACTGTGTGCAAGAAATGGCATTGGAGCCCCACCCCTGCATGCAAAACAGGGGCAGTGTGCGCCGTAGGTGCGCGCAAAAATACATAGGGGCGTGGCTTCGTGGGGAAGGGGTGTGGTCACAAAATAATACCAATTCATAAAACGGTGCACAGTAGTCTCCATTATTCAAATTACGTCACACAGTAGCACCACTACACCAGGTAGAGACCCTTTTACACCTTACGGAGGACAGATTCCCCTTTTTACACATTACGGCAGACAGCGTCCCCTTTTTACACATTACGGCAGACAGCATGACCTTTTTACACATAGCGGCAGACAGCGTGCACTTTTTACACATAACGGCAGACAGCGTGCCCTTTTTACACATTACAGCAGACAGCGTGACCTTTTTACATATAGCGGCAGACAGCGCCCCCTTTTTACACTTTACGGCAGACAGCGTGCCCTTTTTACACATTACAGCAAACAGTGTGCCCTTTTTACACATTACGGCAGGCAGCGTGCCCTTTTTACACATTACGGCAGGCAGATTCCCCCTTTTTTACACATCACGGCAGGCAGATTCCCCCTTTTTTACACATTACGGCAGACAGTCCCCCTTTTAAGAAAGAAAGAAAGAAAGAAAGAAAGAAAGAAAGAAAAACAATTATACTTACCCTCTCCGCTGGCTCAGGCTCCTCGGTGCAGCTTCTCCAGAGATCCCGGGCAGGAGAGAAGGAGGAGGAGGGAGGTGGAGGAGGGAGCCGCAGCAGCGCTGTGTTATTGGTGGAGACGCTGCTGCTGCTGTCCCTCTGCTTCACTATAGGCTGTTCTCCGCCGCTGTGTGAATGCTGGGATGGGTGGAGAACAGCCTATAGTGAAGCAGAGGGACAGCAGCAGCAGCGCCTCTACCAATGAAACAGCGCTGCTGTGGCTCCCTCCTCCACCAACCTCCTCCTCCTTCTCCCCCCCGTACCGCTGCGCTGTTCTTCTCTCCTGTCCGGGCGGCTGTGTGCTGCGGGCAGCGGTTGCCCGCAGCACACAGCGGCATGTAATGAGTCAGTTTGACGCATTACATGCTTTGGGCCCCTGGACAGTGGCGGGCCCCAGTGCAACGCACTGGATGCACTGGCGGTAGTTCCGCCTCTGGTCAGGACACATAATGTGCACAATCAAGGAGCTCATGTAATCTTCTAAATCATATCTACTACTAAGAGCTCAACAATCAGATCTGAGAATTATTAATATATCCATTAAATGTGATATGATTTCTGGATTTGTTCCATGCATGCTGTGTTTTGGAAAGCCAATAAGATAAATCCGAACTTGCGCTAAGTTTGGCGAAAAGAACCAAGTAAATCTAAACCCGCACATCTAATTTTAATGTCTACCATCTTTTAGGAACAATGGGCCTAATTCAGCATGGATCGTTAATCTGAGATATTGCAGTTGTCAGCAAGTAGAAAGGCGCCGCCCTGACAAAAAGAAAAAATGCCCCATGCAATATTGCAAATGCATCGCAGATCGCTATACACTCACAGATGCAGGCGCAAATTCCGGAACATCTAAGAGATTTTACCGTCCGAGCAAATGTGAGTAGGTCTGAGGCTGCCACTAATCTGCGACTGAGACGGGCTGGAAGTGATCTGTGCTGACGTCAGAGACCCTCCCAAAAAACGCCTGGGTACGCCTGCACACCCAGGAAATGGCAGGTTATCTGCCCAGAAACGCCGGCTTCCTGTTAGTCAAACAGTGACTGCATTGCATTTGCGATCTGTATGCATTTTCTCTCGCTATTACCCTTCACACGTGCGCAATGCGAACGCTATGCATGTGTAGTCAGTCGATAATCGATCCATTTGGGATTTCTCTAATTAGCGATCCATGCACAATTAGGCCCTATATTTGTTAATATGTGATGTGCTGTATTTGCTATGGGAAGCGGTTACAATACCGCTAGTCGGGATCCCGGACGTCAGTATACCGACATCGGTAAATGATAAGAATGCACACTTGGGAACCCCTGTGGCTCTGCAGTAGCCAGCAGAATTCATGTGCTTTACCATTTCTGTTTCAGGATCCAGAGTCTGCAGTGATTTTGGACAGGATGAGAAACATCTAGGTCAGGGCTGGCCAAACCGGTCCTCGAGATCTACCAACAGTTCATGTTTTCCAGGCCTCCTGGAGATCTGTAGAATTGTCAGTTAGGAATGAATGCAGCACATCTTAATTAGTAATGACTACACCTGTGCACCAGCTAGGTGGTCTGGAAAATGTGAACTGTTGGTAGATCTCGAGGACCGGTTTGGCCAGCCCTGATCTAGGTTATGTACCCTATGCAGCTGCAGAACTAGTGAGAGGAGAGCCCAAGTGCAACAATATGCTTTACGCCCCTCCATACAGAAAAACATGTTAGAGACTCACTGCGCACACTAAGTGTCCGAAAGGGACGCAACCTCGTTGGGAAGGGGACATGGCCTTGCAGCACACAGGGAAGTATTATTTATGTAGAATGCAAAATAGTCTTCAATCAAATCAGGTTAATCCTGAAGACTATTTTGTATTATACTTGAATATACTACATACCTATACTACGTTATATACAGTATACACAGCATTAGTTACAGTATATACAGCATTAGTGACCCCCATATATTGCAGACAGCATTAGTGACTCCCATATACTACATCCCTCAGTCTAATCAAAAGCAATGGTACAGCTTTATCTTGTAGCATTGTGCCAAGCAAATCAAGGTGTACCGGAAATAAAAGCATATAATATTGATATAGAGTTGGTATTAGGATCCCGGCGCTTGGGGTGCTGGCGGTCAGAATACTGACAGTGGCATCTTGACATGCAGGATCCCGACGGGATCCGGTCTGAAGATCGACAGTGTCTAGGTCGACAATGTTTAGGTCGACCACTATAGGTCGACATGGATGGAAGGTCGACAGGGTTTCTAGGTCGACATGTGCTAGGTCGACAGGTCTAAAGGTCGACATGAGTTTTTCACATTTTTTTTTTAAATTTTTCATACTTAACGATCCATGTGGACTACGATTGGAACGGTAAAGTGTGCCGAGCGAAGCGGTAGCGGAGCGAAGGCACCATGCCCGAAGCATGGCGAGCGAAGCGAGCCATGCGAGGGGACGCGGTGCACTAATTTGGGATCCCGGTCACTTTACGAAGAAAACGACACCAAAAAAAAAAAAAAATCCTCATGTCGACCTTTAGACCTGTCGACCTAGCACATGTCGACCTAGAAATCCTGTCGACCTTCCATCCATGTCGACCTAGTGACTGTCGACCTATAGTGGTCGACCTAAACATTGTCGACCTAGACACTGTCGATAAAACGAACCACATCCGATCCCGACACCTACTCAGTAAGTATGCTAACCATACCCTCCCTAACCTTCCCTCCCCACTGCCTGAACCGAACCTCTCCCCCTGCCCCCCCCCCCCCCCCTTCCCCGCAGCCCATCACTAACCGTCCCAACCCCACAACCTAACCCTAACCTCCCCGTGCGATGCCTAAACCTAACACCTCCAAGGCCTAACCCTTCCCAGTCCCAGCATTCTTGCGTTGTGGATGCCAACAGTCAGGATTCCGGCGCTGGCATTGTGATCAATGTTGAGATCCCGGTGTTGGTATTCTCATTGCTGTTGGGATTCCTACGTCAGTATTCCGACTGATGGCATCCTGAACAACAGCATGGTGACCACATCCCTATACGCATAAATATATATATATATATATTTATATATAAAGTAGGGATCTGGCACTCACTGCAAGTAAATGAACTCAAGCATAGAGTGATGGCATCCAAAGTTCGTCCTTATATATATATATATATATATATATATAGCAGGACGAACTTTGTACACACACACCTCCCAACTCCTGGCCATGGTGAATCAGGACAAGCCGCGCCTCTGTGATAGATGCCGTGCTTTGCAAAGCAGAGCAGCGGTGATCACTACCTCTCCCACCCCTTCCCCCGCCCGCGGGACACTGTGACCCGCGGGAGGGACAGCGGGGCAGTGTCCAATTAACGGGACTGTCCCGCTGAAATCGGGACAGTTGAGAGGTATATATATATATATATATATATATATATATATATACATTGCCGCCAATTGTAGCGATGCTAACATATGCGATTAATGCGGTAGACGAGCACCCCTGCGATGTTGCATGGAGATACTCACACTGCTGGCGGGGAGGGGGCATGGAGACACACTGCTGGCGGGGAGGGGGCATGGAGACACACTGCTGGCGGGGAGGGGGCATGGAGACACACTGGTGGGGGGATGTAGGGCATAGAGACACACTGGTGGGGGGGATGTAGGGCATAGAGACACACACTGGAGGGGCGGGGGGGCATGGATTCACCCACTGCTGGTCGGGGCATGGAGACACACTGGTGGAGGGATGGGAACATGGAGACACACATTCACACACACACACACACACACATACCTCCCAACTTTCTCCTGTTGAAAAGAGGGACTCCCGAAAAGGGGGTGTGGCATATGAAAGGGGGCGTGGTTTCGTGGGTGGCCCGCGATCACAAGCCACGCCCCATTTTTATCACAGAGGGGGCATTCCCAGCGCTCCGTGAGCTGCTGGCATGCCCCCTCTCCTCCTGTCTCCCCTGAATAGACGGTGTGCGCATGCGCACAGCGTCTATTCACCGCTGCTCTGCTAAGCAGAGCAGCAAGTGCAGGAACCTCCCAACTGCCCCCCCCTCCCCCCCACCGCGGGACACTGCGGCCGGCGGGACAGTCCCCAAAATACGGGACTGTCCCGCGAAAATCGGGACAGTTGGGAGGTATGCACACACACACTCTGCTGATGGGGGGATAGGGGGGCATGGAGACACTCTGGTGTGGGGAAGGGGGCATGGACACACACACTGCTGATGGGGGGCATGGAGACACACACACACACACTGCTGATGGGGGGAGGGGAACATGGAGACACACTGTTGATGGGGGGGCGACACACACACTGTTGATGGGGGGAGGGGGACATGGAAACACACACTGCTGATGGGGGGCATGGAGACACTCAGGGAAAAACACACACACAGACCAACAGACAGACAGAGGTGCCCTCACCTTTGATGACTTGTAGCCTCCAGAAGCTGCTCCCTCCTCTTCCACGCTGCCAGCCAGGGCCCAGGAGAAGAGCTATAGAAAATGCTGATGTAGACCCGCCCCCTAATTGGGTCAGATGAGCATGTGCTGGGCTCCACCAATCTGGGCTCAGCACATGCTCCTCTGACCCCCACTGTCAGCAGGTTACTCTCTGCTGCTGCTGCTGCTCCTCGTTATCACACAGCAGGCACCCGGTGGCAGCAGCAGCAGCAGCAGCACATTAATGGAGGCGGGGGTGGGCGAGCAGGTACGATGCCCTGGCCGTAGGCGCCCCCTTCTGATGGGCCTGCCACAATGCCCAGGGCACGTGCCCTGCTCGACCCCCTTAATTACACCTCTGATTACCGCACATGGGTGGAACACACAGTGCACACAAGTGTCAGTGAGTACAGCTTCTGAGGGAACTGCAGGTGACACAGCAAGCATCAGTGGGGCTGTTATGGCATCCAAGGTCACAGCAAGTACCTGATACCTGTTTTGCTTATAAGCAGTTTGCATACACTACTGTGTTTATTCATTCATTAATATTATACTGTAGCATTTATTTTACTATTTATTGCTTTAGAGCCGGTTGCTCTTGTTTCCTACCGTGATCGGAGCTCTCAGCTCCGATCATACAGCAACTCATACGATCAGGCAGTCTCAGGCCCAGCAGTAAATCACCTGCTGTATAGCTCCACCTACCACAATAAGGGGGCGGGGTCCAGGGATTGGATTATAGCACTGGGAATTGAGGGAGCTTCTAATCAATCTTATCTAATCAAAGAAATCCCCACTCACTACAACACCCTTGGCGCAATGTGTGCAGTTGTGTATGCAGCAGGAAAATTTGCTGACTGCTGACAGTGCAGAGCCTGCTCAGAGGAAGAAGGAACTGAAGGGGGCATGTACTAAGCAGTGATAAAAGTGGAGAAGTGAGCCAGTGGAGAAGTTGCCCATGGCAACCAATCAGCTGCTCTGTATACTTTTATTGTATGCAAATTATAACTGTTACATCAATGCTGATTGCTTGCGGGGTACACTGTATTCCACGGGGAATAACTTTGGGGTGTAGAGTTGGACTTTGATCCAAGGCACCAACAGGCTAAAGCTTTGACTGTTCCCAGGATGCCTTGCACCACCTCCTCTGTAACCCCGCCTCCAGGCACAGGAGCTCAGTTTGTAAGTTGGTGCCTGCAATGCAGGCAGCTAGCAGGGAGGGCTGCGCTAGGCAGCCCTGGAAAGAGCTTTTCTGAAGAAAGAAGACTTCAAGGGCCACAGCACAGGCACTTAGAAGTGCTATATGTCAGTCTGACATATCGTGCTACGGCTCCCTCGCCTCCCCCAGTGGCACTGTATACTTCCGCACCCTGGTTTCAGGGTACTTACAGCGGAGGCGCTCCGGCTTCACCAGGCACACACCCGGGATCGGGTGGAGGTAAGAGGAGTCCCCCAAGTGGGACCCGCTGAAATCACAATCCTGCGTGGTCTCCGGAGACGGACCGCGCCGCTAGCGTGGACACTGTGGCCGTGCAGGGACCCCACTATATCCACCAGGGCAAGGGGCACAGGTCGGATTTACTAAAATCCGTTTGATATAGGCCCCGCAGTACCCGGTGGTGAAGTCCAGCAGAGGGGATAAGGCTATAACCTGTAGCCCCTCCCTCAGCCCCAGGCGCCATTTACTGCAAATGTTCCCGCTCTGGAGCTGCATCTCTCCCTCACTCCCTGTCAGCGTTTGGGCGCCATTACACAGAGTTGTGCTGCACTAGGACTGCTGGGCATTTTCTTCTCTGTAAAGCCGCCTGTCTCATCAGCGCTGTGCATTTACAGGACATTTAAGTATTCTACTTGTCGTTAAGACAGTGTTAGTTAAGAAAAAGTGCATTACTACAGGGATGTTTCAGTACAAGTACCCTGTGGTGATAAACATCCAGTATTTACTGTGCATTGTTGTATCTGTAATATAGCTTTACTTAGTATTGCTAGTCCAGTGCAGTTTTATTGTTGTTGTAATAATTTCTGCATTGTACATGTGACTGTGTGTGCCAATAGCTGCTGTGTGGTTCCTATTCCATGTATCTCACACATTTCGCTATCCCTATATTCTGTACCATGAGGGGGGCTAAGTGCGTCAGGGTCCTATATATATATATATATATATATATATATATATATATATATATTTCTCTGACGTCCTAAGTGGATGCTGGGGACTCCGTCAGGACCATGGGGATTAGCGGCTCCGCAGGAGACAGGGCACAAAAGTAAAAGCTTTAGGATCAGGTGGTGTGCACTGGCTCCTCCCCCTATGACCCTCCTCCAAGCCTCAGTTAGATTTTTGTGCCCGGCCGAGAAGGGTGCAATCTAGGTGGCTCTCCTAAAGAGCTGCTTAGAGTAAAAGTTTTGTTAGGTTTTTTATTTTCAGTGAGTCCTGCTGGCAACAGGCTCACTGCATCGAGGGACTTAGGGGAGAGAAGTGAACTCACCTGCGTGCAGGATGGATTGGCTTCTTAGGCTACTGGACACCATTAGCTCCAGAGGGAGTCGGAACACAGGTCTCACCCTGGGGTTCGTCCCGGAGCCGCGCCGCCGACCCCCTTGCAGATGCCGAAAAGTGAAGAGGTCCAGAAACCGGCGGCAGAAGACTTTTCAGTCTTCATAAGGTAGCGCACAGCACTGCAGCTGTGCGCCATTGTTGTCAGCACACTTCATAGCAGCGGTCACTGAGGGTGCAGGGCGCTGGGGGGGGCGCCCTGGGCAGCAATGATAGTACCTTATTCTGGCTAAAAATACATCACATATAGCCCCCGGGGGCTATATGGATGTATTTAACCCATGCCAGGTCTCAGAAAAACGGGAGAAGAAGCCCGCCGAAAAGGGGGCGGGGCCTATTCTCCTCAGCACACAGCGCCATTTTCCCTCACAGAAATGCTGGTGGGAAGGCTCCCAGGCTCTCCCCTGCACTGCACTACAGAAACAGGGTTAAAACAGAGAGGGGGGGCACTTATTTGGCGATATGACTATATATATTAAAATGCTATAAGGGAAAAACACTTATATAAAGGTTGTCCCTGTATAATTATAGCGTTTTTGGTGTGTGCTGGCAAACTCTCCCTCTGTCTCCCCAAAGGGCTAGTGGGGTCCTGTCCTCTATCAGAGCATTCCCTGTGTGTGTGCTGTGTGTCGGTACGTGTGTGTCGACATGTATGAGGACGATGTTGGTGAGGAGGCGGAGCAATTGCCTGTAATGGTGATGTCACTCTCTAGGGAGTCGACACCGGAATGGATGGCTTATTCAAGGAATTACGTGATAATGTCAACAGAGACGGCCGGCAAAAAAATAGTACCTGTCCAGGCGTCTCAAACACCGTCAGGGGCTTTAAAACGCCCATTTACCTCAGTCGGTCGACACAGACACAGACACGGACACTGATTTCAGTGTCGACGGTGAAGAAACAAACGTATTTTCCTTTAGGGCCACACGTTACTTGTTAAGGGCAATGAAGGAGGTGTTACATATTTCTGATACTACAAGTACCACAAAAAAGGGTATTATGTGGGGTGTGAAAAAACTACCTGTAGGTTTTCCTGAATCAGATAAATTAAATGAAGTGTGTGATGATGCGTGGGTTTCCCCCGATAGAAAATTATTGGCGGTATACCCTTTCCCGCCAGAAGTTAGGGCGCGTTGGGAAACACCCCTTAGGGTGGATAAGGCGCTCACACGCTTATCAAAACAAGTGGCGGTACCGTCTCCGGATAGGGCCGTCCTCAAGGAGCCAACTGATAGGAGGCTGGAAAATATCCTAAGAAGTATATACACACATACTGGTGTTATACTGCGACCAGCGATCGCCTCAGCCTGGATGTGCAGAGCTGGGGTGGCTTGGTCGGATTCCCTGACTAAAAATATTGATACCCTTGACAGGGACAGTATTTTATTGACTATAGAGCATTTAAAGGATGCATTTCTATATATACGAGATGCACAGAGGGATATTTGCACTCTGGCATCAAGAGTAAGTGCGATGTCCATATCTGCCAGAAGATGTTTATGGACACGACAGTGGTCAGGTGATGCAGATTCCAAACGGCACAAAGAAGTATTGCCGTATAAAGGGGAGGAGTTATTTGGGGTCGGTCCATCGGACCTGGTGGCCACGGCAACTGCTGGAAAATCCACCGTTTTTACCCTAAGTCACATCTCTGCAGAAAAAGACACCGTCTTTTCAGCCTCAGTCCTTTCGTCCCCATAAGAGTCATATCTGCCCAGGGATAGAGGAAAGGGAAGAAGACTGCAGCAGGCAGCCCATTCCCAGGAACAGAAGCCTCCACCGCTTCTGCCAAGTTTCTCAGCAGGACGCTGGGGCCGTACAGGACCCCTGGATCCTACAAGTAGGATCCCAGGGGTACAGATTGGAAAGTCGAGACGTTTCCCCCTCGCAGGTTCCTTAAGTCTGCTTTACCAACGTCTCCCTCCGACAGGGGGGCAGTATTGGAAACAATTCACAAGCTGTATTCCCAGCAGGTGATAATCAAAGTACCCCTCCTACAACAAGGAAAGGGGTATTATTCCACACTATGTTGTGGTACTGAAGCCAGAAGGCTCGGTGAGACCTATTCTAAATCTGAAATATTTGAACACTTACAAAGGTTCAAATCAAGATGGAGTCACTCAGAGCAGTGATAGCGAACCAGGAAGAAGGGGACTATAGGGTGTCCCGGGACATCAGGGATACTTACCTCCATGTCCCAATTTGCCCTTCTCACCAAGGGTACCTCAGGTTCGTGGTACAGAACTGTCACTATCAGTTTCAGACGCTGCCGTTTGGATTGTCCACGGCACCCCGGGTCTTTACCAAGGTAATGGCCGAAATGATGATTCTTCTTCAAAGAAAATGGACGACCTCCTGATAAGAGCAAGGTCCAGAGAACAGTTGGAGGTCGGAGTAGCACTATCTCAAGTAGTTCTACGACAGCACGGGTGGATTCTAAATATTCCAAAACCGCAGTTGTTTCCGACGACACATCGGCTGTTCCTAGGGATGATTCTGGACACAGTCCAGAAAAGGGTGTTTCTCCCGGAGAAGAAAGCCAGGGAGTTATCCGAGCTAGTCAGGAACCTCCTAAAACCAGGAAAAGTGTCAGTGCATCATTGCACAAGGGTCCTGGGGAAAATGGTGGCTTCTTACGAAGCGATTCCATTCGGCAGTTTTCACGCAAGAACTTTTCAGTGGGATCTGCTGGAAAAATGGTCCGGATCGCATTTTCAGATGCATCAGCGGATAACCCTGTCTCCAAGGACAAGGGTGTTTCTTCTGCGGTGGCTGCAAAGTACTCATCTACTAATGGGCCGCAGATTCGGCATTCAGGAAGGGTCCTGGTGACCAGGGATGCCAGCCTGAGAGGCTGGGGAGCAGTCACACAGGGAAAAAATTTCCAGGGAGTGTGATCAAGTCTGGAGAATTCTCTCCACATAAATATACTGGAGCTAAGGGCAAGTTACAATGCTCTAAGCTTAGCAAGACCTCTGCTTCAAGGTCAGCCGGTATTGATCCAGTGGGACAACATCACGGCAGTCGCCCACGTAAACAGACAGGGCGGCACAAGAAGCAGAAGGGCAACAGCAGAAACTGCAAGGATTCTTCGCTGGGCGGAAAATCAGGTGATAGCACTGTCAGCAGTGTTCATTCCGACGCCCGGGAGAGTGGGGATTTCATCGGGAAGTCTTCCACATGATTGTGAACCATTGGGAAAGACCAAAGGTGGACATGATGGCGTCCCGCCTGAACAAAAAACTGGACAGGTATTGCGCCAGGTCAAGAGACCCTCAGGCAATAGCTGTGGACGCTCTGGTAACACCGTGGGTGTACCAGTCAGTGTATGTGTTCCCTCCTCTGCTTCTCATACCCAAGGTACTGAGAATTATAAGACGTAGAGGAGTAAGAACTATACTCGTGGCTCCGGATTGGCCAAGAAGGACTTGGTACCTGGAACTTCAAGAGATGCTCACAGAGGACTCATGGCCTCTGCCGCTAAGAAGGGACTTGCTTCAGCAAGTACCATGTCTGTTCCAAGACTTACCGCGGCTGCGTTTGACGGCATGGCGGTTGAACGCCGGATCCTAAGGGAAAAAGGCATTCCGGAAGAGGTCATTCCTACCCTGGTCAAAGCCAGGAAGGAGGTGACCGCACAACATTATCACCACATGTGGCGAAAATATGTTGCGTGGTGTGAGGCCAGGAAGACCCCACGAAGAAATTTCAACTCGGTCGATTCCTGCATTTCCTGCAAACAGGAGTGTCTATGGGCCTCAAATTGGGGTCCATTAAGGTTCAAATTTCGGCCCTGTCGATTTTCTTCCAGAAAGAATTGGCTTCAGTTCCTGAAGTCCAGAAGTTTGTCAAGGGAGTACTGCATATACAACCCCCTTTTGTGCCTCCAGTGGCACTGTGGGATCTCAACGTAGTTCTGGGATTCCTCAAATCACATTGGTTTAAACCGCTCAAATCTGTGGATTTGAAATATCTCACATGGAAAGTGACCATGCTGTTGGCCCTGGCCTCGGCCAGGCGAGTGTCAGAATTGGCGACTTTGTCTCACAAAAGCCCATATCTGATTGCCCATTCGGACAGGGCAGAGCTGCGGACTCGTCCCCAGTTTCTCCCTAAGGTGGTGTCAGTGTTTCACCTGAACCAGCTTATTGTGGTACCTGCGGCTACTAGGGACTTGGAGGACTCCAAGTTGCTAGATGTTGTCAGGGCCCTGAAAATATAGGTTTCCAGGACGGCTGGAGTCAGGAAAACTGACTTGCTGTTATCCTGTATGCACCCAATAAACTGGGTGCTCTTGATTCTAAGCAGACGATTGCTAGTTGGATGTGTAGTACAATTCAGCTTGCACATGCTGTGGCAGGCCTGCCACAGCCAAAATATGTAAATGCCCATTCCACAAGGAAGGTGGGCTCATCTTGGGCGGCTGCCCGAGGGGTCTCGGCTTTACAACTTTGCCGAGCAGCTACTTGGTCAGGGGCACACCCTGACTGAGGAGGACCGGGAGTTCTCTCATTCGGTGCTGCAGAGTCATCCGCACTCTCCCGCCCGTTTGGGAGCTTTGGTATAATCCCCATGGTGCTGACGGAGTCCCCAGCATCCACTTAGGACGTCAGAGAAAATAAGAATTTACTTACCGATAATTCTATTTCTCGTAGTCCGTAGTGGATGCTGGGCGCCCATCCCAAGTGCGGATTGTCTGCAATACTTGTACATAGTTATTGTTACAAAAATCGGGTTATTATTGTTGTGAGCCATCTTTTCAGAGGCTCCGCTGTTATCATGCTGTTAACTGGGTTCAGATCACAGGTTGTACAGTGTGATTGGTGTGGCTGGTGTGAGTCTTACCCGGGATTCAAAATCCTTCCTTATTGTGTACGCTCGTCCGGGCACAGTATCCTAACTGAGGCTTGGAGGAGGGTCATAGGGGGAGGAGCCAGTGCACACCACCTGATCCTAAAGCTTTTACTTTTGTGCCCTGTTTCCTGCGGAGCCGCTAATCCCCATGGTCCTGACGGAGTCCCCAGCATCCACTACGGACTACGAGAAATAGAATTATCGGTAAGTAAATTCTTATTATCAGGGACGTGCAGTCAGGGGAGGCAGGGGAGGCAGAGCCTCACCTTTCATGCTCCCTGTCATTCTCCAGAGTTTTGACTATAATACAAAGAAGATATTTATAACAAATAATCATCTTCTTTGTATTAAAGTGATCATTTGTATAGTAAAAACTCTGCAGGTTTTAGGATCACTGTGGATCTGAAGGGAGAAATGAGATGTGAGGCATCAATAGCTCTGCCTCACGTCTCATAGTTGGGAACTGCTGCAGCGCTGTCTGTGGAGCGAGGAGAGGATACACAGCAGCCTATCACAGCAGTTAAAACAAATCCAAGTGAGGCATGCCTCACACTGGCTGGAGCTGTGATTGGGGACCTCGGTCATGTGACCATCCAGGAAGAGACCAAGCCAACGCGTTAGGAAACATTAACGCTGGCTGGCCATCGTCTGCATCCCGGACCCGCTGGTATAGTGACTGCACACCCTCCTGCCACCTCCCCGCCCCCAGACCCGCTGTTAAGGTGCCTGCATACCCCCCCGCCCCCGGACCAGCTGTTAAAGTAACCTCATCTCCCGACAACCCCCCCTCCCCCCCGGACCCGCTGTTAAGGTGGCCGCATACCCCCTCTCCCCCGGACCAGCTGTAAAAGTAACCGCATCTCCAGATCCCGCCCGGACGCGCTGTTAAAGTGACCGCACGTCCGTCCCCCCGTCCCGCTGTTATAATGAGCGCACCCCTTCCCCCCCACACACACACACAGGAGCTGACGCCGTCTCTCACTGCAACGCAGGGACCCGCATCCCGGGAGGAGATTGCAGCACTGACCAGAGGAAGCCTGGCCGTATACCTGGGGAGAGGGGCGCAGACCTGAGTCCCCTGTCCGCCGCCAGCCACCAGCAGCCCACCGCTCACTGCTGCCAGCCACCAGCAACAAATGAGGTAATGTTCCTCTGCTGTCACCTCTTTCCCTGTCGTTACCGTCCCTGTCCCTACTGTCACTCTCTCTCTCCCTGCTGTCCCTGTCGTCACTCTCTCCCTGTCATCACTCTCCCTGTCGTCACTCTCTCTCCCTGTCGTCACTGTCGTCACTCTCTCTCCCTGTCGTCACTCTCTCCCTGTCATCACTGTCATCACTCTCTCTCCCTGTCGTCACTCTCTCTCCCTGTCATCACTGTCGTCACTCTCTCTCCCTGTCGTCACTGTCGTCACTCTCTCTCCCTGTCGTCACTCTCTCTCTCCGTCGTCACTCTCTCTCTCTCTCCGTCGTCACTCTCTCTCTCCGTCGTCACTCTCCTTTTCGTCACTCTCCCTGTCGTCACTGTAGTCACTCTCTCTCCCTGTCGTCACTCTCTCTCCCTGTCATCACTCTCTCTCCCTGTCTTCACTGTCATCACTCTCTCTCCCTGTCGTCACTCTGGCTATCCCTGCTGTCACAATTTCAGCTCATTCAGTGTGCTACAAGGTGAATTTTGGCTCATTCAGTGTGCTACAATGTGAATTTCGGCTCATTCAGTGTGCTACTGTCATGACTAAGGTTTTGTGAACCCGGTGTTAGTGAAGTCTGTGCGGGCGACTGGAGGATTATATGAATACTACCACTGACCTGGTTTGGGACTGTTGTGGACTCTGGGTTTCTTCCGGTGACTGGGAAGAGGAACCGCAGCAGAGATGGCCGAATCTAGGTTCTCCTCATGCAGGATTAGGTCGGCAGACAGGAGGCATGCTGAAGGTCTCCTGAAAGACAGAACTGGAAAGGCACCGATGAATCAGTGAAGAATACCAGGTATAATTGTGCTAAAGGGCACGGGGTGCTTGGAGACACTGAGGTGCTTGCGGACACTGAGGTGCTTGCGGACACTGAGGTGCTTTGAGGTGCTTGCGGACACTGAGGTGCTTGCGGACACTGAGGTGCGTGGAGGCACTGAGGTACGTGGAGGCACTGAGGTACGTGGAGGCACTGAGGTACGTGGAGGCACTGAGGTGCGTAGAGGTGCTGAGGCACGGAGGTGCTGGAAGCACGGAGATGCTGAGGCACGGAGGTACTGAGGCACGGAGGTGCTGTGGCACGGAGGTGCTGTGGCACGGAGGTACTGTGGCACGGAGGTGCTGGAAGCACGGAGGTACTGAGGCACGGAGGTACTGTGGCACGGAGGTGCTGGAAGCACGGAGGTACTGAGGCACGGAGGTACTGAGGCACGGAGGTACTGAGGCACGGAGGTACCGAGGCACGGAGGTACTGATGCACGGAGGTGCTGGAAGCACGGAGGTGCTGAGGCACGGAGATACTGAGGCACGGAGGTACCGAGGCACAGAGATGCTGGAAGCACGGAGGTGCTGAGGCACGGAGGTACTGAGGCACGGAGGTACCGAGGCACGGAGGCACGGAGGTACTGATGCACGGAGGTGCTGGAAGCACGGAGGTGCTGAGGCACTGAGGCACGGAGATACTGAGGCACGGAGGTACCGAGGCACAGAGTTGCTGGAAGCACGGAGGTGCTGAGGCACGGAGATGCTGAGGCACGAGGTACTGAGCCCTGGAGATCCCAACTACAACAGCAGTAAAACTGAAACACGACAGCTGTGGTTTTCAGGGGAGAACACGGAATTCAGTACTGTGCCTTTAAGACGAAACATTGCAGCTGTACCTTTACATTGAGACTCAGGGAAATGGTGAAAACAAATGGCAACACACAAGTAAACCCAACGGTAACAAGGGAGCAGAGTTTCCACAGGAACTTAGGTACAAAGGTTACCTTTAGGGAGCTCAGCTTAAGACCCACACAAGGCTGTATGTGACACAAGGAACTGGCCCAGATTCCAACTCAGCCTCCTGATTTATACTTCCTGGTCCTTGATGATTGGTGGGCAGGATTAGGTGATGTCACTGTCATGTGACTACTCTAGCCAAGGCTGTGATGTAGAATGAGGCCTAGCAGGCCAAGAGAACACTGAAGCCTGGACTTCTGCTAAACACAGGATGCTTGCTTTTAGATTACTGAATTCAGCCTCACACAGGAGATCACCACAGGTGGAGCTAATTAACTATTACCTCTCAGGCAGAGAACTCAGGAAAACTGACAAGCTGTTTAACTCCGTGAGTGAAAAGACACAGGATCCAGGACAGATGGCAGGGGTAAGTCACCAAATATAAAACCTACAGTCAGGATTGTGACAGTATCCCCCTCTTCAAGGGTGGACTCCGGACACCCATCTTGAATCTTAGAGGAACTTGAGAAATTCATACAGAAGAATTTAGGACCTTCGTTGATGCAGATTCCAAAGGTTTAGGACTAAATTCTTTAACTACAGCGTTACTGAAAGTCTGTAAGTCATGGAACACAGGATCATTACTCTCAAAGAGCATGTTGGCCCACTCCAAAGCTCTTCCTCTGAATGCCAGGAACAGATATCGAGTAACGTTGGAAAGAGTTACTGCACCTGAAGGATCAGACTCCATCCGAGAGAGAAATTGTTCAACCAGAGCGGCATATTGCAATAAATCTCCATCAAAGTAGATAGGTGGAAAACCATCAGACGAAAGCTTAGAGGATGAAACTGAAGAAAGCTTTGGCTGGACGAGTAGGACTGGATTGGATCCAAGGATACTTGAATTGGCTGGAGCCAAAGGAGACGGACCAGGCTGGTCCTGGAGTATTGCTGGACCGGCTGGAACCGGAACGGACTGGCCAAGCTGGGCCTGGAGTATTGCTGGACCGGCTGGAACCGGGACGGACTGACCAGGCGGAGCCTGGAGTATTGATGGACCGGCTGGAACCGGGACGGACTGACCAGGCGGAGCCTGGAGTATTGCTGGACCGGCTGGAACCGGGACGGACTGACCAGGCTGGGCCTGGAGTATTGCTGGACCGGCTGGAACCGGGACGGACTGACCAGGCAGGGCCTGGAGTATTGCTGGACCGGCTGGAACCGGGACAGGCTGAGCCCTTTCTTCACAGGGCTGGGCTGAGGCAAGAGCCCCCACTTCACGGGGCTGGGCTGAGGCAAGAGCCCCGTCTTCACGGGGCTGGGCTGAGGCAAGAGCCCCGTCTTCACGGGGCTGGGCTGAGGCAAGAGCCCCCTCTTCACGGGGCTGGGCTGAGGCAAGAGCCCCCTCTTCACGGGGCTGGGCTGAGGCAAGAGCCCCCTCTTCACGGAGCTGGGCAGCACTCTGTAGAATCTCTGGCTGGGCAGCACTCTGTAGAATCTCTGGCTGGGCAGCACTCTGTAGAATCTCTGGCTGGGCAGCACTCTGTAGAATCTCTGGCTGGGCAGCACTCTGTAGAATCTCTGGCTGGGCAGCACTCTGTAGAATCTCTGGCTGGGCAGCACTCTGTAGAATCTCTGGCTGGGCAGCACTCTGTAGAATCTCTGGGGCTGGACGCTCTGAAGACGCCCCTCCTGGGGCTGGACGCTCTGAAGACGCCCCTCCTGGGGCTGGACGCTCTGAAGACGCCCCTCCTGGGGCTGGACGCTCTGAAGACGCCCCTCCTGGGGCTGGACGCTCTGAAAACGCCCCTCCTGGGTCTGTGGACACGGACTCCTCTGTGACTGTAAATGGCTTGAACATTCTTCTCTGGACACCCAACTTGGGATAAGGTCTTTTAACCACCGGACCCCAGTCATAAATTTGAGTCTCTCTCAGAAGAGTAGCCTTCTTGATACCCCCGTCAGCAGCAGAAGAATCGGATACTGTGGATGACTTGTAGACATGAGCACTATGATACTGAGATTTGTCACTATTACCTGGCTTGCGAAGAATGCAGTCTTTAACAAAATGACCAGAATTTCCACAGTAAAGACAGAGATGTAGCTCCTTACGCCGCTGACGTTCAGCTTCAGAGAGCTTGGGCCGTGGATAGCTCTGATGAAAAACTTTCCCTTGCGCAGAGGAAGAGACTCTATTAACTGGATGGGACAAAACAGGATCAACAACGTTGGTAGTATTCCTGAGGAGATCAGGCATCACAGAGAGAATACTAGGCAAAAGTTCTTGTAACTGTAGTAACATCTGGTAGAAAATCTGCAGTTGGTCAGGAGTCTTAGAGCAGAGGGTCATAGAATCTCTGGAGGACGAATTCCGCTGCAGACACTGTGCCAATCGATGCTGAGTCGACTCCAGACCTTCCAAGCGTCCTGCAATATTGCTTAGGAGGTCATGCGTCAGACAAACACTTTCGGCCGGGTCCATGTGGCCAGTTCCTACTGTCATGACTAAGCTTTTGTGAACCCGGTGTTAGTGAAGTCTGTGCGGGCGACTGGAGGATTATATGAATACTACCACTGACCTGGTTTGGGACTGTTGTGGACTCTGGGTTTCTTCCGGTGACTGGGAAGAGGAACCGCAGCAGAGATGGCCGAATCTAGGTTCTCCTCATGCAGGATTAGGTCGGCAGACAGGAGGCATGCTGAAGGTCTCCTGAAAGACAGAACTGGAAAGGCACCGATGAATCAGTGAAGAATACCAGGTATAATTGTGCTAAAGGGCACGGGGTGCTTGGAGACACTGAGGTGCTTGCGGACACTGAGGTGCTTGCGGACACTGAGGTGCTTGCGGACACTGAGGTGCTTGCGGACACTGAGGTGCTTGCGGACACTGAGGTGCGTGGAGGCACTGAGGTACGTGGAGGCACTGAGGTACGTGGAGACACTGAGGTACGTGGAGGCACTGAGGTACGTGGAGGCACTGAGGTGCGTAGAGGTGCTGAGGCACGGAGGTGCTGGAAGCACGGAGATGCTGAGGCACGGTGGTACTGAGGCACGGAGGTGCTGTGGCACGGAGGTGCTGTGGCACGGAGGTACTGTGGCACGGAGGTGCTGGAAGCACGGAGGTACTGAGGCACGGAGGTACTGTGGCACGGAGGTGCTGGAAGCACAGAGGTACTGAGGCACGGAGGTACTGAGGCACGGAGGTACTGAGGCACGGAGGTACCGAGGCACGGAGGTGCTGGAAGCACGGAGGTGCTGAGGCACGGAGATACTGAGGCACGGAGGTACCGAGGCACAGAGATGCTGGAAGCACGGAGGTGCTGAGGCACGGAGGTACTGAGGCACGGAGGTACCGAGGCACGGAGGCACAGAGGTACTGATGCACGGAGGTGCTGGAAGCACGGAGGTGCTGAGGCACTGAGGCACGGAGATACTGAGGCACGGAGGTACCGAGGCACAGAGTTGCTGGAAGCACGGAGGTGCTGAGGCACGGAGATGCTGAGGCACGAGGTACTGAGCCCTGGAGATCCCAACTACAACAGCAGTAAAACTGAAACACGACAGCTGTGGTTTTCAGGGGAGAACACGGAATTCAGTACTGTGCCTTTAAGACGAAACATTGCAGCTGTACCTTTACATTGAGACTCAGGGAAATGGTGAAAACAAATGGCAACACACAAGTAAACCCAACGGTAACAAGGGAGCAGAGTTTCCACAGGAACTTAGGTACAAAGGTTACCTTTAGGGAGCTCAGCTTAAGACCCACACAAGGCTGTATGTGACACAAGGAACTGGCCCAGATTCCAACTCAGCCTCCTGATTTATACTTCCTGGTCCTTGATGATTGGTGGGCAGGATTAGGTGATGTCACTGTCATGTGACTACTCTAGCCAAGGCTGTGATGTAGAATGAGGCCTAGCAGGCCAAGAGAACACTGAAGCCTGGACTTCTGCTAAACACAGGATGCTTGCTTTTAGATTACTGAATTCAGCCTCACACAGGAGATCACCACAGGTGGAGCTAATTAACTATTACCTCTCAGGCAGAGAACTCAGGAAAACTGACAAGCTGTTTAACTCCGTGAGTGAAAAGACACAGGATCCAGGACAGATGGCAGGGGTAAGTCACCAAATATAAAACCTACAGTCAGGATTGTGACAGCTACAATGTGAATTTCGGCTCATTCAGTGTGCTACAATGTGAATTTCGGCTCATTCAGTGTGCTACAATGTGAATTTCGGCTCATTCAGTGTGCTACAATGTGAATTTCTTCTCATTCAGTGTGCTACAATGTGAATTTCGGCTCATTCAGTGTGCTACAATGTGAATTTCAGCTCATTCAGTGTGCTACAATGTGAATTTCGGATCATTCAGTGTGCTACAATGTGAATTTCTTCTCATTCAGTATGCTACAATGTGAATTTCGGCTCATTCAGTGTGCTACAATGTGAGTTTCGGCTCATGCAGTGTGCTACAATGTGAATTTCGGCTCATTCAGTGTGCTACAATGTGAGTTTCGGCTCATTCAGTGTGCTACAATGTGAATTTCGGCTCATTCAGTGTGCTACAATGTGAGTTTCGGCTCATTCAGTGTGCTACTGTCACAACTGAGGGCCTGAGCTGACGGGAGGCAGCCTCAGTTGTAGGGGCTGAGATGTACCGGAACCTGGGAGGTTGTATCAGACCCCTGGACATGTAAGTAACATGAATAATAACTGCCCGAAGGCGTGACCACGACAACTTAGATAAAAGTCAATGATGTTTATTATGACAACTCCGCATCACAGCAGCAATAAAAGAAAACGTAAAAGTCAGCAAAGAATAAATACAGTTCCTGAGTACTACAGCATGGCAGGAGCCACAGGGCACTGGTAGTGTGAGATAGTTCTTATGATCTTCTAGATGGAAAGTCCTTACCAGGCCCGGCTGTAGCAATGGAGATAACCCAGGATTGTACCAGCTGGTGTTCCAGGAAGAGCTGGGTTGCTGAAGGTAAAACAGCTGCTGTGGATACTGGCTGGAACCAGACTGTTGTTAGCACGGAGTGGATACTGGCTGGAACCAGTTAAATAATAAATGAACTTTGGGAGCGATGAAATGTGAACTGAAATGTAGAACTTGAGAGCGGAGAAATAATAATTCCGGTGGAGAGTGGTAAAGTGTAGAAAGGACACCGGCCCTTTAAGGGAAGCTGTACTCTGCTGGAAGCTGAGGCTGGAAGCAGGTAGTGTTGTAGCTGGAAACAGATGAATCCACAATGGATTGGAGAGTCAGGCTACACCGCAGGTGGAATGCTGGTGCGGGTCTCTATGGTGGAAGTCTTGAGACAGGAGCTGGAACCTGGAAGACAATCATAGAAGAGAGACAAACAGGAACTAGGTTTGACAACCAAAGCACTGACGTCTTCCTTGCTCAGGTACAGCTTACTTATACCTGCAGCAAGGAAGGGGTTGGCTAGGCAATTATGCAAATCAACAACACAGACAGCAGATTGGTGGAAATGATCAGATGACAGAATCCAAGATGGCTGCGCCCATGCAGACACTTGGAGGGAAGTTTGGTTTGTAATCCATGTGGTCTGGGAAACAGTAATGGCGGCGCCGGCCACCGGAGACAGGAGACGCCAGGCTGATAGATGCACATTTAACCACGCGGGCACAGCGGAGGCCGCGGCTGATGAAAAGACCACTCTGCATGTGGAAACTCAGGAACAGCGGAATCCGGTCCTGGAACGCTGAGCCCGCCTTAGGAGGCATCTGAAGGGTAAGTAATGGCGTCCAGATACCCGGATCGTGACAGCACCCCCCCCTTTAGGAGTGGCCCCAGGACACTTCTTAGGCTTTAAAGGAAACTTTGCGTGGAAATTTCGGACCAAGGCAGGAGCATGGACGTCAGAGGCATTGGTCCAAGAGCGTTCTTCAGGACCATAGCCCTTCCAGTCAATGAGATACTGAAGTTGACCGTAACGGTGACGTGAGTCCAGGATCTTGGCCACTTCATACTCAACGCCTCGTTGAGTTTGGACTTTCGGAGTTGGTGGAAGTGAGGAATGAAACCGATTCAAGATTAGCGGTTTCAACAGGGAAACATGGAATGTCCTGGGTATTTTTAAGAAGGGAGGTAACTGGAGTCTGTAAGCAACAGGATTGATGACTTGATCAATTTTAAAAGGACCGATGTAGCGAGGTGCAAACTTCATACTGGGAACTCTTAACCTCAAATTCTTCGTGGATAACCATACCCGATCACCCACCTTGAGAGCAGGAACTGCTCGACGCTTCTTATCCGCAAACTTCTTGTACCTGAACGATGCCTTGAGCAGAGCTGATCGTACGCTCTTCCAGATATTGGCAAACTGATGCAAGGTGATATCCACTGCGGGAACAGAAGTTGCTGGAAGCGGTTGGAACTCAGGGACTTTAGGGTGGAATCCAAAGTTGGTGAAGAATGGTGTTGAGGAAGATGAAGAATGATACTGGTTGTTATGACAGAACTCGGCCCAGGGAAGTAATTGAACCCAGTCATCTTGAGAGGAGGACACATAGATGCGGAGGAAGGCCTCCAAGTCCTGATTCACCCTCTCAGTTTGACCATTGGTCTGAGGATGGTAAGCCGTGGAAAACTTTAACTTGACTTGGAGGACTTGACATAAACTTCGCCAGAATTTGGCTGTGAATTGAACTCCTCGATCTGAGATAATTTCTTCTGGAAGACCGTGGAGTCGGAAGATCTCTTGTATGAATACTTGAGCCAACTTGGAAGCTGACGGAAGACCGGTGAGAGGAATGAAGTGTGCCATCTTGGTGAACCGGTCAACTACCACCCAGATGGTATTGAACTTGTTGCACATGGGCAAATCTGTAATAAAATCCATCGACAAATGGGTCCATGGTCGACGGGGAACAGATAGTGGAACCAGTTGCCCCGCAGGCGACTGGCGGGATACTTTATGTTGAGCACACTTTGGGCAAGATGCAATAAACTCCAAAACGTCCTTTTTCAGAGTTGGCCACCAATAGGACCTAGAGATAAACTCCAGGGTTTTTTGGATACCTGTATGTCCGGCAAAACGGGAAGCATGGGCCCAATGCATGAGCTTCTTCCTTAGTGTCGGCTTCACAAAACTTTTCCCTGATGGGGGCGTAGAGTCCATCCCTACCGTGGAGAATGCCAACGGATTTATAATAGGATGCTTGTCTGAAGACTCTGACTCATTTTCTTGCTCCCATGAGCGGGAAAGGGCATCGGCCTTGCGATTCTGAGAGCCCGGACAGAACTGGAGTTTAAAGTCGAACCTGGAAAAGAAAAGTGCCCATCTGGCCTGACGAGGGTTGAGACATTGTGCGCCTTTTAGATATAGAAGGTTCTTGTGGTCTGTAAGGATGGTGATTGAATGAGAAGCTCCCTCCAACAGATATCTCCATTCCTCTAGAGCGAGCTTGATGGCTAGCAACTCCTGGTCGCCAATGGCATAGTTGCGCTCCGCTGGGGAGAACTTCCGTGAGAAGAAACTGCAAGGATGTAAATGACCATCTTTAGCCCTCTGAGATAACACCGCTCCTACTCCAACGGAGGAGGCATCCACCTCTAAGATGAAAGGAGAGTCGATGTCAGGCTGTTTCAGGACAGGTGCAGAGATGAACCTCTGTTTTAAAAGATGAAAAGCTTGCATGGCTTCTTCAGACCACTTGGACGGGTTAGCACCCTTCTTGGTGAAAGCAGTAATAGGCGCCACAATGGTGGAAAAGTCTCGTATAAACTTTCGGTAATAATTGGCGAACCCTAAGAACCTCTGGACCCCTTTGAGGGTTAAGGGTACCGGCCAATTCTGGATTGCTTGTAGTTTCTCAGGATCCATCTCTAGTCCGGAACCGGACACAATGTACCCTAGAAACGGAATGGACTTGACTTCAAAGACGCATTTCTCTAATTTGCAGTAGAGATGATTGACACGGAGACGGGACAGAACCTCCTTTACCCAGAAACGATGTTCCTCTAAATCGTTGGCAAAAATGAGGATATCATCTAGATAGACCACGACATGACGGTATAGAATGTCTCTGAAGATCTCATTGACGAAATGCTGGAAGACAGCTGGAGCATTGCTCAATCCGAAGGGCATGACGAGGTACTCATAATGTCCGTCACGGGTGTTAAATGCGGTCTTCCACTCGTCACCCTCACGGATCCGGATGAGATTGTATGCACCTCTCAGGTCCAGCTTTGTAAAGATGGTAGCTCCGCTAACTCTGTCAAAGAGCTCAGTAATCAGGGGTAAAGGATAGCGGTTCTTGATGGTAATGTCGTTCAAACCTCTGTAGTCGATGCACGGCCGCAGACCACCATCTTTCTTCTTTACAAAAAAGAAGCCTGCGCCGGCTGGAGAAGAAGAAGGTCGAATGAACCCCTTTGCTAGGTTCTCTTTAATGTATTCCTCCATAGAATGTGTCTCGGGGAGAGACAACGGATAAGTTCGGCCTCGAGGTGGAACCTTCCCTGGAACGAGATCAATCGGGCAGTCCCATTCTCTATGAGGAGGAAGGATATCAGCAGAAGCTTTACTGAACACATCCGTGAAATCTTGATATGGAGGAGGTGGAACATCAGACGACCTGGGGGAGGAAGAACAGACAGGCAACACTTTAAACAAACATGTCTTAGTACAGGAGGAACCCCATGCCAGGATTTGCGTAGTCGTCCAATCAATTGTAGGATTGTGAAGACGGAGCCATGGAAGGCCCAGGACCACAGGATGTGTGGCTCTTGGAATCACTAAAAATGAAATAAGTTCGGAATGAAGAACTCCCACTCTCAGACGAACTGGTAGAGTCCTTAGAGAAATAACTGTATCAAAAATTTTACTGCCATCCACAGCAGTTAAGGAAAAGGACGAAGGAAGTCTCTCGGTGGGTAGGGACCACCGTTTAACATAGGCTTCAGTAATAAAGTTCCCAGCTGCTCCGGAATCCAGGAGGGCAATGACGTTCTGATAACGTTGAGCAACTTGAAGCGAGACTGGGAGGTTACAATCTTGAGGAGATGGAGAGGAGATCATTACTCCTAGCCGGCCCTCTCCTTGGCGAGCTAGGATTTGGAGTTTCCCGGACGTTTGGGACAGGCATTAATGGTGTGAGACGGAGCTGCACAATACAGACAGGAGTTAAACGGGAACGGCCAATTTGCATGGGTTCATCTGTAGTTGGTGACAGTTGGCGAGGAGGAGGAGTAGAAGATTTTGGAGCAGATGATCTTCCACGCTCAGTTGCTCTCTCTCTGAAACGTAAGTCAACTTTCGTACAAAGTGAGATTAGCTCATCTAACTTGGAGGGTAAGTCTCTGGTAGCTAACTCATCTTTAATACGCTCGGATAAACCATGCCAGAATGCAGCATACAGGGCCTCGTCGTTCCATGCCAGTTCGGATGCCAGGATCTGGAACTGTATAAGATATTGTCCTACAGTACGTGATTCCTGGCGTAAACGGAGAATCTCAGACGAAGCTGAAGTTACCCGGCCTGGCTCGTCGAAGATGCGCCTGAATGTTGACACAAATGCAGTGTAAGAAGATAGCAGGGTGTCGGACCTCTCCCATAACGGTGATGCCCAATCAAGGGCTGAGCCACTGAGAAGAGAAATAATGTAGGCAATTTTTGTACGGTCACTGGGAAAATTGCCAGGTTGTAGCTCAAACTGAATCTCACACTGGTTGAGAAATCCCCTGCAGAATCTTGGAGATCCGTCAAATTTTGCTGGCGTTGGAAGATGAAGACGTGGAGCAGAAATGGGTAAGGTGGGTGGGGTTATAGCTGGAGTCACTGTGGTTGACGCACCAGACGCGCCTGATCCACGGAGAGTTGTCTGAATCCCATCCAGCCGAGTAGAGAGATCCTGGAGACAGCGGATGATGTGGCCCTGTGCAGCCTCCTGATGTTCAAGTCGGGCTGCCAGTTCTTGCATCGGCCTGGCCGCTTGATCCTGGTCTCCGGCTGGATTCATTAGGTCAGTGCTTACTGTCACAACTGAGGGCCTGAGCTGACGGGAGGCAGCCTCAGTTGTAGGGGCTGAGATGTACCGGAACCTGGGAGGTTGTATCAGACCCCTGGACATGTAAGTAACATGAATAATAACTGCCCGAAGGCGTGACCACGACAACTTAGATAAAAGTCAATGATGTTTATTATGACAACTCCGCATCACAGCAGCAATAAAAGAAAACGTAAAAGTCAGCAAAGAATAAATACAGTTCCTGAGTACTACAGCATGGCAGGAGCCACAGGGCACTGGTAGTGTGAGATAGTTCTTATGATCTTCTAGATGGAAAGTCCTTACCAGGCCCGGCTGTAGCAATGGAGATAACCCAGGATTGTACCAGCTGGTGTTCCAGGAAGAGCTGGGTTGCTGAAGGTAAAACAGCTGCTGTGGATACTGGCTGGAACCAGACTGTTGTTAGCACGGAGTGGATACTGGCTGGAACCAGTTAAATAATAAATGAACTTTGGGAGCGATGAAATGTGAACTGAAATGTAGAACTTGAGAGCGGAGAAATAATAATTCCGGTGGAGAGTGGTAAAGTGTAGAAAGGACACCGGCCCTTTAAGGGAAGCTGTACTCTGCTGGAAGCTGAGGCTGGAAGCAGGTAGTGTTGTAGCTGGAAACAGATGAATCCACAATGGATTGGAGAGTCAGGCTACACCGCAGGTGGAATGCTGGTGCGGGTCTCTATGGTGGAAGTCTTGAGACAGGAGCTGGAACCTGGAAGACAATCATAGAAGAGAGACAAACAGGAACTAGGTTTGACAACCAAAGCACTGACGTCTTCCTTGCTCAGGTACAGCTTACTTATACCTGCAGCAAGGAAGGGGTTGGCTAGGCAATTATGCAAATCAACAACACAGACAGCAGATTGGTGGAAATGATCAGATGACAGAATCCAAGATGGCTGCGCCCATGCAGACACTTGGAGGGAAGTTTGGTTTGTAATCCATGTGGTCTGGGAAACAGTAATGGCGGCGCCGGCCACCGGAGACAGGAGACGCCAGGCTGATAGATGCACATTTAACCACGCGGGCACAGCGGAGGCCGCGGCTGATGAAAAGACCACTCTGCATGTGGAAACTCAGGAACAGCGGAATCCGGTCCTGGAACGCTGAGCCCGCCTTAGGAGGCATCTGAAGGGTAAGTAATGGCGTCCAGATACCCGGATCGTGACAGCTACAAGGTGAATTTCGGCTCATTCTGTGGGCTACAATGTGAATTTCGGCTCATTCAGTGTGCTACAATGTGAATTTCGGCTCATTCAGTGTGCTACAAGGTGAATTTCGTCTCGTACCGTGTGCTACAAAGTGAATTTCGGCTTGTACCGTGTGCTATAAGGTGAAAGGGGCACCAGTACTAGATAGTATAAGGGGTTCTACTACACTGGACACGCCCTTTTGTGTGACCACGCCCCCTTTTGTGTGACCACGCCCCCTTTTCTGGAGCGCGCACATAATTACGTCCTTGACTTTTGCATACCCCCACTTCAAAATTTCCACTACGACCACTGTATGTGTGTATATATATATATATATATATATATAAAAATGTGTGTAAATCCGACTCTAATGATAGCTAGTGCCTCCCGAGTCATTAACCTCACCGCACGTCACTGATATATATATATATATATAGAGGGCACTCACCAAGATTTCGTAAAAGAAGGTCAGAAGGTCATTTATTTATACATCCACAAGTCGACGTTTCGATCACATCCAAGTGATCTTTGTCAAGACAGCAAAGCAGTGTTGTTTGGTGACAGAGCACCAGAAGCAGCATGTCCAACATGTTCACATACACAAGTATTTATACCATCATCAATCTGAGTCAGCCAGCCCCACCCACATGTGTCACTTCCTGTCAGGTTATAAGCTGTAATAGGACATTAGATAGCCAGTAAATATATATTTTGTAGTCACAAGAGGAGTATGTATTAGTCCTGAGTGTTACACCCCAAACCGAAGACACCATACACTTTAAAATGTGTTATCCTAGCTCACAGAGCCGGGCACATCGAAACAGGAAGTGTATGTGCGTTCCAACGGCTCATGGAACGCACGCGCATACCGGAAGTGACTCGCGTATACCGGAAGTGACGCTTTAACCAAAAAAACATAGCTCATAGAGCCAGGCACATAGGAACAGGAGGCGTCTGTGCGTTCCAACGGCTCATGGAACGCACGCACATACCGGAAGTGACTCGCGTATACCGGAAGTGATGCTTTAACCATGACAACCGGAAAGATCTAAACGTGTAATTGCGGAGACAAAACTAGTAAACAGTTGTCATGGGGATGCTATAAGATCATAGCATAAGGTGACGGAAGTGGCTCGCGTATACCAGGAATGACACGCGTAGTCATGACAACACAGAACAACATCAAAAAAGCATAATTACTTGGTCGTTGTCATGGGGAGAACACATAACATTGGGTCAGCTGGAATATCAAATTGGTGATGGTGCACAATATCCTCCCAAATTAAAACATAACTTTTAATAATACCATTAAAATATAACACAAAATAAAATTATATATATCTCGGGCCCCGGAAACATAGGGCTTTAGTGAGGCCGCCATAGCCATGGCCAGCGTCAAGAAAGCCACCATGTACTCAAAACGTGTGGCCACACATATATAAATACATGTATATAAAGCAAAAAACCATAGAGATACACCATGACTATAGATCATTACAGAAAGATCCCATATGGGTTAGCTTCATTTAAACCTTGCGGAGTAAGTGTCTCTAACTCAAAGATCCACCGTGATTCACGCTGTTTCAATTTTAGTTCCCTATCACCGCCTCGAAATGAAGGTGGAGTATGGTCAATTAACATACATTTGAGACTTGAAACTGAATGTTTATGTTGTAACCAGTGTTTGGCTACTGGTTTGTCCGTTTTGTTGATCTCCAGAGCCTGTCTGATTGAATAGCGGTGGTTCGCCATACGTTCACGAAAACACCGTGTGGTAAGTCCAACATAGTAAAGCCCACAGGGACAGATAATAATGTAGATCACAAACTCAGACGTACACGAGAGCTTATATTTGATTGGGATCCGTTTTCCACTATGTGGGTGGGCAAACGAAGAACCACTCGTCATAGATCTGCATGTTGTGCAATCAGGGCACCGGAAACAACCTGTTTTCTTCCTCGTCAGCCATGTTTGATTCACGATTTGTGGTTCCATAGTTGGACGCATCAGCAACTGTCGTAAATTAGGCCCTCTACGATAGGAGTGCATAGGAGGTCTTTGGCTCAGACCCTCCAATTTGGCATCTGTTGCAACTGTCGAAGTCAGAAAAATGTCTCTATGCACGTTGCCATATTTGCACCGCACACTGGTCCGCGCTGCGCGTGCGTGCGCTCTCCCGTGGAGGCGCATACCCGCAATAGCGTGCACTCACAGGCGCGGTATGCGTATTTACGGTAGAGTTTACGTAGTCGTAGCGTGCGACTCATTCGTTACATATTTTCACAATTAATGTAGTTTATAGATTATGGTCCCTTTGATAGATTCTGAAAGTTTGGTTAATATAGAATGTCCCTGAACGGAGGAATCCCTCTTTGTATTGTGCGAAGGGTCTAACAGGAGTCAGACAGTGGTGTTTGGTACCTATCGGAAGAGTATTTAAATAGCAATATTCCGGTGTTGGTTTGGAGCAGATTAATTGCTCGTGCGAATAGTTATGGACATAAGAAGTTATGTCCATTTATTTATTATTATTTGTCCTTACTTAGTCATGCATCTGAACAGTTGGAGACAGGCATCAGTAGGTCTCAAATGTCTCTTTGACCTCAGAGATCCCCCAAACAATAGTTTGCATGTTAAGAGGGCCTCATATCTACACATGCATAAGGTAAACACAGGAATAGTAATTGAAGATCAATTGTACTCCAAATCAGTATCTTTCCCGCAGACGGAGTACAATAGTCTTTAATTACACTGAGCTTTTGAGACTCAATGAGGAGGGTCAACACCTGTGTTTACAAATGGGGCTGGATTTGTATACAGGAGAATGAGGGCTGAGATGTCATTGTCTCAACTGAAAGTGGACATCATGAATATAGAACAGAACCCAGACAGGATTCTGTTTTGTATTCGCCAAACAATACCCCCTCCAGAAGACAGGAATGTGTTAGTTATCACCCATTGTTTTGCATAACCAGGGCCACTGATATGAATCAACTTGTGACCTTTGTTATAATGCGAAGCCGAGTTCCTGCGTCCAATGAACAGTGAGACTGTAGGGACCAATAGATTGCATTGTGTGAGTAGCATAAAAGACGGGCCTGTGACATCCAGCCTTTACTTCTCTTCAAACTGTTATCATTGCTGATAATCGGGAAGCTGGCTGTCCAGAGGCGCTTGCGATCGTTACCCTTTGTGCGTAAGTTTCTCTCCGTAATCATTGTCTTTCTGTGAGCCAATTCCTCTCTCTCTCTCTCCATCTCTCTCTCTCTTCTTTACTCTTATATCTCTCATAGTATTATAGCATTGTATTGTATAGCATTCAGGTTAGTATAGTATTGTCTTTTTGTATTTATTGTTTAGATCTGTGGTTAGGAAGTCTCTGTTATATTGTAGTGTATCATATGTACTGTTATCCCCTTTTACAAGTATATTAGACATAATACAGTTAATAGGCCTTGGAACCTAAACCAGTATCTGTGTATTTTCTATAGTGATAAGTGTTCACTTGAGCGTCGGTGACGCTCAAGCAGCTTTGTAGATAGTCAGGTTACACAAGGTTGCACTTACACCCTGTACTCACATTAAGGTATTCAGTGTATTTCATTGGTATAAGGTTTTAACATAAAGGTATAGTGTTGTAAGCGTCTGCATCGCTGGTGACCTCCTCGTGGTCTCGAGCGTATGCTACGCTACAGCGAATCATTCCCCTAGACATAACCAATAACGTGTCCTGTGATCACTGGGCCGTGAGCGAACGTGACGCTTGAGCGTCTCGCCTACGGCTGAGCGATCGCTACGCAGATAGCGTACCATTACGGTACTTCTTAAGTAAACAGCGTACAGTGTTCTTAGCTTCATAAAGGGTTGTTTATACGACAAAGGAATTTAGCATTGTCAATTGGGGACTCGTCCTATACTTCTCACATCTGCACTAGGTAGATCAGCAGACATTATCCCCCAGCAAAGGGTGGGAGATTGTCTCATAGTGCTGGCGGGATAAGCGTCTGCTTCGCTTAGATAAAGAGTGCTGAAGGAACCCGGTAACCGGAAGTAAGAACAAAACGCTTGTGTCTTTTTAAAACTGTTTATTTTTCTTTTGTCTTGCGTACGCATACATACCTGCATTTCTTTTCACTTGTGTATTTCATTTTTCGTATATCACTATTCCTGTTTGCCAAATTTTATAGTTGATAGAAAGTGCTAAAAGGAGATTTGCTGTTATTTAATAGTAGAGGTAATAGTTAAAGTATAGAACAACACACGGTTTGTCTGAAGATACAAGGCAGTCAGTGTGGATTGCGGTAGATGATCAGGGATCACCTACATTGATAAATAAATATATTGTGTTACGGTGGATCCTTTGCATTGCGTACACGTGTCGCTAACAAAGACTAGCGTACGCAATCCAAAAGGCAGACGCACGCAGCGTTCATTACGCAACGTAGCGTCCGGTTACGCCCACGTAGCTCAAGTTGTGATAAAGTGAAGTAACGCAAAGGCGATAATTAACGCACAGCGGTAGATAACGCGACGCGGTAAATAACGCAAATCTATTTTTAGAAAATCTGAAATTTAGTTTAACAGATCCTGCTCCTAATTGGTAACACTCTTGGCCTGAAGACAATTTCTGCGCAGAAATAGACATAGAAACAAAGTGTACATGTGTTGAGTGAGTGTGTTTATACAATTTAAAAGGTGGAACCAAAAGGAAAAGCCGAGTACTCGTCGAGGGACATACGTGTAAGTGACATATACGGTGGCTAGGGAGGCATCTCTGGTTAAATAATATTTGAGCATTAGAGTATAGCGGACCATAAGGTAACAAGACCAGGAGGTCATAAGGTAACAAGACCAGGAGGTCATAAGGTAACAAGACCAGGAGGTCATAAGGTAACAGACCAGGAGGTCATAAGGTAACAGGTAAAATAGACAAAGAGGTCCGCTATAAAAGTACAGTGGCACAACGCCTGGGGTGTTGGTGCAGAACCCATATAGGCCATACAAGCTCTCGCTGAAGGAATCGCGGCCGGAAACATCGATTCCATTGATCTTTCAGTACATGACAAGTAGTGCTCGTGTACTGAACGATTGGACCGCACGTAATTGTGTGCAGTAGTTAGTAATCTGACCTAATACCATCAGAGTAAAGTGGTCACAAACGCTATTTGTACATTCTGACGTGATTTGTGTAATTTTTTATTTTTTGGGAAGGGAAGTTCGCTGGTCACTCAGGAACTATCCAACAACCGATACTTGCTGGGGAAAGCGCCCCAGTAAATAAAGGTTCACAGGGGCCCTAGGTTGGGTACAGCAGCTCTGGCTACAGTGATTGCAGCACAGGCCAACGTGGGCGAGAAGTAAGTGGGGTACTTGATAAACCACCACCGCCGGCCTGCCCAAGGACATCTTGGTTTGTTTGTAAGGGTTCGCTGAAAGCCTTGATATTCAAGGAGGAATAGGCAACGCCTGCAGATTATGGGGGCCATTTGTTCAGGTAGGGGGCGATCAACCTCGGTTCGGGTTGATTCAGAGAACCGATCCATCGGGTCGGCACGATATGTGATGTGTAAGAAATATGGAAATCACGCTGAAGTTTTATGTGATGAATGGGAGAGAATGACTGTACAAGACAGGGACAAATTCCCAAGAATAGGTAGCTTCAGTCCAGTAGTGTTACAAAATTTAAGGAGGAGGATAAGTCTCGTTGAACCAACGAAGAGACAAAATAAACATTATGAATATTTACAGTTATGGCAACAGGAAAGTGAATTACAAAAAGAGTCTATTGACTTTTCTGACTCTTATCTTGAGGGGAGAGACATGGCAGCAGGAGAGGAGTTGATTGCGGAGAGAAAAGCACAAAAGTGGAACAATAAAAACGCTCTTAGCAACTGTAGTATAGATTTTAAGAATAAGTGTAATAAATGTAACAATGATTATTGTAATACTGTTGAATGTACAACTATTAACCTATGCAAGTTGCACCCCATGTCGAACTTCCCCCAGGAATACACTCATGAAAGTGAGGCCAGAACAATGTCGGCACCTCTTCCGGAAGCCATCCTACAAGACATCCAGGTGGACGCGACCAAATTGGTAAAGGCAATAATCAAACCCCCTAACGGAGGGTCAGGTGAGGTCGTGTCCACAGGTACGTACAATGTTTTATATCACGCACAAACAAATGTACCCCATATTATAAGACCAAAACAAGGTGATGTGATTGAGTTTAGTCCTGTCAGGGTGATCACAGTCCCCAATGGGAAGACTGACGATCAGGGAACCATTCCCGTCAAGGACAGTGCAATGCGCCATCCCTGGTCCCGGACAGAATTGAGATCAATCATGTCTGATTACTCAGATCCTAGGAAAGATCTAACTGTATGATCAAAGATTCACAGAAGGTATATCAACTCCCTAGACAACGACATAATCATGGTATCCAAGGAATCAGGGAGGTACAGGGAAAGCGGTTGATGGTGATGAGCATCCAAGCGTTTGAGGAGGCATCAAATCAACCAAAACCCCAGGCCATTGGCACATGGAGGAACTTAAGGATTTGTGATCTTTGTAAAAGAGAAGGGCATTATGCCAGTAACTGCAACAGCCCACATAAAATCAGACCCCCTAGACATGAAAATGAGCAAAAGTTATGACACACCAAATTACAAGCAGGGATCACATAGGAAGAATTTTGAGCCACACCCATGATAGGTAGTCAAGAAAGGTGATCATACGACTGATGGTAAGCCTGAGGTAACGGTTAATAAATTGGGAGGTCATTCACTGAAAGACACAGGAATGACCAGGTGAAACGTTGTAAATGTATCAGTGAAATGTTTTTTTTTTCTCTCTCTCTCTCTATCCCCATCTCTGACGAGTATTGGTAAGAATTCACACATTGCATACCCACTTGGTCCTTGCAGAAGTCTACCAAACCCCAGCATGACCTCCGCCACAATGTATTTCTGGCCAGATACAGACAGTGGAGTAATGCAGGTGCTGGTGGGGAGGGACTGCTCAAGGAGACCATTAGACACATAGATATGACAGCCTAATAAGTCTGACAATGTTTTTCTAATGCTAACAATGTTTTCTTAATGTTGACAATGTTTAAAAATGTTTTGTTTCTCTTTTCTCATTGGTGGTTATTGTCGAGTTATGTAATGTATATATGCACATGAATTGTTCTCTATCTCTTTTGTTTTTTTGTTGTCTCTCTCTTCCCACTCATGTTTCCATGGTTTAAAGATGGTATGTCACCCCTCAGTTGGACCAATGGTAATGCCAGATTTTTTCTCCTTACAGAAAGATCGCCGGTTAGGAAGGAATATTGCATCACCAGAATGTTCGTTTGGAAGACTGAGAGACAGCACCTTTGAGAGGACAGCAGAACAAGAAGAACAACAAGACGAGAGAACTTATTATCGTAACAAGTTCTCTCCCCCTCAAACTGTTTTCTTATACCCCCTTTACAAATTTCTTCTTTTCTCCTCCTGTAAGATGGACTTGCCCCAAGAGACTGTGATATGGATTTTCCCGTTAACCATGATGTTGACCAGAGCAGTCTGTTTCGGTGAGAGTACCAGTGAGGTCGAGAAAGGATCCAGAAAGGTCCTGATGACTGAGACGGAGGTGTAAATTTCCAATAGCAACCCAATCACCAAGCAAAGGCGAGTACCGGGCACGATCTAACAACCATGTTATTTGTAAACAATTGTGAAGGATTGTTAGTTCAAAAAGAAAACTGTATCTGTAGGCTCTGTGACAATGGTTGAGGATGGATGCATAAAGAAATGCCAATCCAGTTTTAATATCCATATGGACCGGCATCCATTGAGTGACTATCACTCCTTAGTGGGTAGTGTGTTAAATAAAACAGATTGTTGGGTATGCTCTCAAGTACCTCAGGGTCATAGTAAATCAGGGCTAGTACCATTTCCTTTAACGGTAGGGGAGGTACTTGAGCTAAAGGGTGGGAGACCGGTGGACAGGAGGTTTAATATCTCCAGCCCTCCTAGTTTGAAGCTCCACCAATACCATGTGGATAGGTCCCTATTATGTTTTAACATCTCCAATCCCCGAAAGCCGGGAAATTGGGAAGTGTCATGGAGCAACCTAACCATGACCTTTTCGCATAGAGCAGATAGGATGCCTACAGATACAGAGCTTGTACGCCACATAGCCAGTAGAGGAAAATCTTTCCGGTATAGGTATACCTTAGGAAATAGGATTACGAGAGTTGGAGAAGTATCACCAGGATACTGTGCACATATCGTACAAACTGATACGTGTACTAAACAGATGGGAGAATTAGGGTTAGGAGAGTTCACATGGAAAATGTGTAACATGGTAATGACATATTCCGTCCCATATGTTCTCCCCGATGATGCATATTTCATATGCGGGAGAAAGGCGTATGAGCGGCTTGCCCCAAACTCTGAAGGATTGTGTTGTATTGGAAAAGTACTACCTGAGGTAATGAGTCTAAGGAGTGAGGAAACTGTAATTAACCTGGATTTGGTATATGACCCAATGATAGAAACCATGATGTGATGAAAATGCGATTATACGGTCCGTTTCTTTCACCTGTTTTTCTGCTTTTCTCCAAGATACAAAGACCCCTTGGACGAGGAAGTTAACGAGACGCTATACAGACAACAGACAAGAACCAAAGATGAAGTTTTGACAACCTATGATATGGACACTTGATGAACTTTGCCATGGATCCCCAGTTTCCCTAGTATTTTTAAACTCACGCTAGCCCAACATTTTTGTAAATCTGATGGCTCAGACAAAGCTATTTGCTCATGCCTAAGGAGCAATACAGCGCAAAGAAGACGACTCTCAACAGATACCGAACACAACCTCAACGACAGATGTACATTTCCCTGACATAGAATATCATTGCATTCTCCATAAGTGTTCTTTATCTTCATCTCTACAACCCTCAGGTAATAACACACATAGACGATAGGGAATACAGGCACAGATATCAGCAACCACATACCTCCCCCATTCATGTATCATCAATTAAAATGTGCATCCCCATTTTGTTACAACCACAGCCGAAATGAGCTCGGTAGAGTTTGACAGCCCATCCACAGACCCTTAGTACGGGATAAGAAGGAATTCAAATGTATACTTCGCAATACCTCGAAGCTTGATTTACCACACGTACGGCACGATGATACATGACCCCCCAAACATGGACTCATACACACATGCTTCTACTTTCTCACTAGGTCATACCCTTTTCACACCTACTCCTCTCTTCTTCCTTACCCCACCATGGAAATCAATTAACCCCTGACTTACATTTTTCTCCTTAAATGTTTTGTGGCAGTTATTATTGACTGCCAAAGGGTGGACTGTCGAAGTCAGAAAAATGTCTCTATGCACGTTGCCATATTTGCACCGCACACTGGTCCGTGCTGCGCGTGCGTGCGCTCTCCCGTGGAGGCGCATACCCGCAATAGCGTGCACTCACAGGCGCGGTATGCGTATTTACGGTAGAGTTTACGTAGTCGTAGCGTGCGACTCATTCGTTACATATTTTCACAATTAATGTAGTTTATAGATTATGGTCCCTTTGATAGATTCTGAAAGTTTGGTTAATATAGAATGTCCCTGAACGGAGGAATCCCTCTTTGTATTGTGCGAAGGGTCTAACAGGAGTCAGACAGTGGTGTTTGGTACCTATCGGAAGAGTATTTAAATAGCAATATTCCGGTGTTGGTTTGGAGCAGATTAATTGCTCGTGCGAATAGTTATGGACATAAGAAGTTATGTCCATTTATTTATTATTATTTGTCCTTACTTAGTCATGCATCTGAACAGTTGGAGACAGGCATCAGTAGGTCTCAAATGTCTCTTTGACCTCAGAGATCCCCCAAACAATAGTTTGCATGTTAAGAGGGCCTCATATCTACACATGCATAAGGTAAACACAGGAATAGTAATTGAAGATCAATTGTACTCCAAATCAGTATCTTTCCCGCAGACGGAGTACAATAGTCTTTAATTACACTGAGCTTTTGAGACTCAATGAGGAGGGTCAACACCTGTGTTTACAAATGGGGCTGGATTTGTATACAGGAGAATGAGGGCTGAGATGTCATTGTCTCAACTGAAAGTGGACATCATGAATATAGAACAGAACCCAGACAGGATTCTGTTTTGTATTCGCCAAACAATACCCCCTCCAGAAGACAGGAATGTGTTAGTTATCACCCATTGTTTTGCATAACCAGGGCCACTGATATGAATCAACTTGTGACCTTTGTTATAATGCGAAGCCGAGTTCCTGCGTCCAATGAACAGTGAGACTGTAGGGACCAATAGATTGCATTGTGTGAGTAGCATAAAAGACGGGCCTGTGACATCCAGCCTTTACTTCTCTTCAAACTGTTATCATTGCTGATAATCGGGAAGCTGGCTGTCCAGAGGCGCTTGCGATCGTTACCCTTTGTGCGTAAGTTTCTCTCCGTAATCATTGTCTTTCTGTGAGCCAATTCCTCTCTCTCTCTCTCCATCTCTCTCTCTCTTCTTTACTCTTATATCTCTCATAGTATTATAGCATTGTATTGTATAGCATTCAGGTTAGTATAGTATTGTCTTTTTGTATTTATTGTTTAGATCTGTGGTTAGGAAGTCTCTGTTATATTGTAGTGTATCATATGTACTGTTATCCCCTTTTACAAGTATATTAGACATAATACAGTTAATAGGCCTTGGAACCTAAACCAGTATCTGTGTATTTTCTATAGTGATAAGTGTTCACTTGAGCGTCGGTGACGCTCAAGCAGCTTTGTAGATAGTCAGGTTACACAAGGTTGCACTTACACCCTGTACTCACATTAAGGTATTCAGTGTATTTCATTGGTATAAGGTTTTAACATAAAGGTATAGTGTTGTAAGCGTCTGCATCGCTGGTGACCTCCTCGTGGTCTCGAGCGTATGCTACGCTACAGCGAATCATTCCCCTAGACATAACCAATAACGTGTCCTGTGATCACTGGGCCGTGAGCGAACGTGACGCTTGAGCGTCTCGCCTACGGCTGAGCGATCGCTACGCAGATAGCGTACCATTACGGTACTTCTTAAGTAAACAGCGTACAGTGTTCTTAGCTTCATAAAGGGTTGTTTATACGACAAAGGAATTTAGCATTGTCACAACTATGGGCCAGTGCTTCTTGATTGCTTTCTCAGCAATCTTGGCCTTTGTGTCAAACGTAGATGTAAAGATGAGTCGACCAGGATCAAATCTTGGTGCAGGTTTCTGACCAGTGTTTTTATTTTTATATTTGACCTTAGCCTTCTTAAGGCATCTGGAGACAACCTTCGGTGAGTACCCTCTTGCAAGAAATCTCTCAGACATTTCGGAGAGCTGTTGATCTGCAGTAGCCATTGAGGAGTTGTTGCGCAACACACGTAAAAATTGGGAGATAGGCATACTTTCTTTCAGGCTTTCTGGATGGTGGCTCGTGGCAAACAGTAATGTGTTCCTATCCGTCTGTTTCCGGAACAGGGTGGATCCTAGGTGAGTACCTTCTCTGAAAATCGTTACATCAAGAAAATTCATATAGTCATGGTGTATTTCATAAGTGAACCGAATGGGACTATCAATAGAATTCAGATGCTGTACCATTCCATGAAACTCAGATTCCGTGCCCCTCCACAAAATAAAAATATCGTCAATGTAACGCCCAAAATATACTAACTTATCTCCAAATTTTGGGACAATGGCCCTCATTCCGAGTTGATCGGTCGCAAGGCGAATTTAGCAGAGTTACACACGCTAAGCCGCCGCCTACTGGGAGTGAATCTTAGCTTCTTAAAATTGCGACCGATGTATTCGCAATATTGCGATTACTAACTACTTAGCAGTTTCAGAGTAGCTCCAGACTTACTCTGCCTGTGCGATCAGTTCAGTGCTTGTCGTTCCTGGTTGACGTCACAAACACACCCAGCGTTTCTCCGGCCACTCCTGCGTTTTTTCCGGAAACGGTAGCGTTTTCAGCCACACGCCCCTGAAACGCCGTGTTTCCGCCCAGTAACACCCATTTCCTGTCAATCACATTACGATCGCCGGAGCGAAGAAAAAGCCGTGAGTAAAAATACTTTCTTCATAGTAAAGTTACTTGGCGCAGTCGCAGTGCGAACTTTGCGCATGCGTACTAAGCGGATTTTCACTGCGATGCGATGAAAAAGAACGAGCGAACAACTCGGAATGAGGGCCAATATATGTATTCTCGTATTGATGCATATATAGGTTAGCGTACGATGGCGCCAGGTTGGAACCCATGGCGGTCCCAGTGCACTGAAGATAGAAATCAGTGCCATAGCAAAAATGATTTTTGCTGAGGACAATTTAAACAAGTGTTATCAAAAATTCAACAGGGGGACCGTCATGGGCACCACCACTCAGCGCCATCCTAAGTGATTCAAGGCCAGCAAGATGAGGGATCACTGTGTACAGTGAATTGACATCCATAGATGCCAATAACACATCATCCGGAATGTCACCAATTTTACAGATTTTATCCAAAAAGTCACCAGTGTCCCTGATGTAACTCCACATATTGCTCACAAGGGGTTGTAGAAAGCTATCAACGAATCGCGCAATCGGTTGTAGAAGAGAATCATTGGCCGAAATGATGGGGCGTCCAGGGGGGGTATCAAGGGATTTGTGAATTTTCGGCAATGTATAGAGGATTGGACACACCGGATGGTCGACAGTGAGATACATGGCAATCTGGGTGTCAATCCAATCACTCTGGAGACCCATTGAAATGGTAAAGTCCACAAGTTTTTTTATCCCTGGCATGGGGTTAGAGTTTATCTTGCAGTAGGTCTGGGTGTCTGACAGTTGTTGACGTATTTCTCTATCATACTTAGACCAATCCTGCACCACTATCGCCCCGCCTTTATCGGCTGGGCGGATCACAATTTGGTCATTTTTCTTAAGTGACTGGAGTGCTAACCTCTGTTGTTTATTGAGGTTATCGTATATATGATCGCCTCTATGATGTTTCATTTCATGTTCAGTAAGTCTGAGAAAAGATTTAATGCTAGGATTGTGGGAAATAGGGGCAAAACTACTGGGTTTTGAGAAATTGCGATCCTGAAGAGTATCACATGGCTGGTTAGAAAAGAATTCCCTAAGTCTAAGTTTCCTGCCAAGTTTAAAATGGTCAACAGACCATTGAAAAGCATCGTGTCTCACTGTGGGGACGAAAGATAGTCCCAAAGAAAGGACTTCCATCTCAGTGGTGGTAAGGGAGACAGTGGACAGATTAAAGACAGTTGTTAGGTCTTTACACCCCTGGCTTTTTTTGTGTTTCCTCCCGCCCTTCCTTGTCGGGTATTTGGGGGACGTCTTTCCGGGGGAGTAGTATTCTTGCGGGTACCTCGACCTAAAAAATCACCCCTAGGTGGCCTAGAATCGGTAAACTCACTATCAGAGTTGGATTGAGAAGAACTATCGTACTGTCTCTGTGATCTAAACCGGAAGTTGTGATGGAATCTACGTGTGGAGTTTCTAGAGTCCCCTTTCAACCACCTATAAACCTGGTGGTTAGAGTAATCTGAATTCACAGTGTCTAGTTTTTTCCTTTTAAAGGCAATAAGGTCACGTTGATATGTAGATACCTGTTCTTTAAGTTTTTCAATCCAATTCTCTGATTTCTCACGTGTAAGTGTTGTGAGGTGTAGTGTATTAAAATCAGCAAGTTCTTGTCTGACCTTACCTAATTCAACACCCACTTCCTCTATCACAAGAAGTATTAAATCAAGAGAGCATTTGTTCAATACTCCACACCAGCGTGTGCAAAATGACAAATTGTTTCGCCCGATGGTGGGAGTATTGTTGACTCTAAAACCACGGGGGATTTTTTTGTTCCTATAGTAGTCAGAAAGGAATTGCCCATGTAGGGTAAGATCTATTTCCCTTTTTCTTAATTTTAACAATTTGTGGTACAAATCAATCGGTGTATCATCAGGTAATTTCTGAAAATCACGATGATCAAATAAAACTTTTTCAGCGTCATCAGGATATTGTGCACCATCACCAATTTGATATTCCAGCTGACCCAATGTTATGTGTTCTCCCCATGACAACGACCAAGTAATTATGCTTTTTTGATGTTGTTCTGTGTTGTCATGACTACGCGTGTCATTCCTGGTATACGCGAGCCACTTCCGTCACCTTATGCTATGATCTTATAGCATCCCCATGACAACTGTGTCAAAGTCAAAAATATTACATAGAGAGAACATACAAACCACACACACATTTAAGTCGATATACTTGCAAATATGCGCAGCGAGCACAGCAATATATGGAAACACACGCATTTGCTCGGACATGGCACGGAGATGGATTCGGCGCTTGTTTCATACAGTACATGGTTATAATAATGTCAAGCACCAGACATCATGGAGATTTAGAATTGGCTGATGAATTGATGTCATGAATATGTATTATCTGAACAGAACCAGATGCGCCCATCATGTTTGGTATTGAAGCAAGCAGAATGATGTGTGGGTTAGTTTGATGCTGGTTGTGAAGTTGTGGGACATTGCAGCGGATAGATATGATTATATGTATAAAAGCTGAGATCACTTTGTTGAGAACAATGGATGACCAAGCCAACCTTTTACTAAGATTTTCAGGGCTGAACCTGATTAACATATACAAAGGAGAGAGAGAGACCCCTCCCCTAGGAACAGACACACAGGAGGATAGTTCCTGTCTGGGGGGGTTGGGGGTCAGTTTTTGCAGGTGGCCTCAGAGAACAGATGTAATGAAGCTACACTCAGAACAAAGCTCCCAGAAGCATGGCTGGATCATCACCAGGCACCAAAGGCTAAGTATTGAATTCACATGGCTAGATAAGGAAATATAGACAGATTGCTTTCTGGTTTAAATAGGATATTGTAACTTGGTTGTGTGATTGTTGGGTGTTTGTGTGATAGATCTGGGAATCTGTGATGGTAGCTGGGACATTAGACAACCTGTAGCATAGCATTTGTGGTATTTGTTTGCCTATGGTGATTTAAAATAGATTGTGCTGGTTAGTTATAATATATCTTGTTAATCATAAATACCACCATGCAGTTACGTTTGAACATGTGCTGGTAGCAATGGCGGGCTGAGATGTGTGGTTACATTGTGATCTGGTCTTGTGATGAATATGCTCTGGTTATTGAGATACTGAAGTTGTTTGGAATGTGAAAGTGAATAAGATGGTTCTAGGAAGTTGGATTGAAATTGTGAAAGGTGATTTAGATGGTTTGGAATTGTAAAATCAGAACATATGCATTGTTCTGAGGCTTGGACAGTTTGGAATAAAATGGAGTCTTGTGTCTTCTGCTATGTGATTGTGGGGTAGCAGAGAGTGCCATGTGTTTGGACCTGCAAATCTAAAATGGCTGCTGCCGGGTATTTTCCCCTCCCCCTTTCAACCATGTGGTGCAGTCTTTGGAATCATGGGAGCTTTAATAAAATGGAGTCTAGCTTCTGTCCCATGCGGTATTGTAGGGTTAGGGACTGCCAGTATGGGTAAGGTCAAGTATTTTCTCCACAAAGATTCTCAGCATTGAATAACTGCGCAGCGATTGTTCCTCACATGTGTAAGCTTCGCTGCAACCATATTGATCTTCTTGTTATTGTGAGCCAATCTCTCTCTCTCTCTCTCTCTCTCTCTCTCTTCTCCTCTTTCTCTCTTATTTTCTCTTAAATAGTAATTGTATTATATTTCCTGTGTAGTTATCTGGTTAGGTAGTCTATGTTATATTGTAGTGTATGATTTGTATTTGTATTAATTCTTTTGCAAGTATATCATTCATAATATATATATTAGGCGTTGGACCCTGAGCACGGTATCTGTGTATTTCTTATAGTGTTAAGTATTCTCAGAGCGTCGGTGACGCTAGAACAGCTTTAAAGGTAATAAGGTTATACTGTGTTGCATTTACACTCTACCACTACACAGAGGTTTACAGTATAAGTACATTCCTTAAGGTATAGTTAAGGGAGTACCCTTGCGGTACTTTTTGCGCCAATTGCGTACTGTGTTCTTTAACCTTTAACGTGTTTTTAATAAGATAAATATTTAGCTTTGTTAGATGGGGGCTCTGGTCCGGGATATCACGATCTTAATGATGCACTGTACATTACAAACGCGGCTGTAATTGACCGGCTAATGATGGACATCTCGCAAAATGCTGAAAAAAAAAAAAAAAAACATCCACGTTAATGTATTGTGGTATCAGTAAGACGCTGATAGGAAATTTTAAGGGACAAGGCGTTTCTCATAATATTTAAGATGCTAAAATGTATTTTTATTGTCGCAAAACCAGGTTCAAATGGATCATATCGTGTTTGATTAAGATTAGATTGTTTATCTGTTTAAGTAGGTTTAAAAGTACATTTAAAAGTTACTTTGGGAGCTAGCATGGTGATTTTCTTTATGGCAGGAGAGGCCGCATGGTCTGTCCACCATTTTGTGTGACCCTCATGGAGGTGGAAGGGGGAGGAGCAGCGGCCATTTTGGGAAGGTCAAATTTTTTTTTTTTTGAACGGCTGATTTTCAGTTGACTCAGGAAATAATCAGCCATCCATTGTCAAAAAGAAATCATCATTTAATGAGTTTTTTTATGCATTTATTTAATCTATATCATAGTCAATCATAAGTAATAGTGATTGGTACTTATATGTAAAATCTATATGCGTGTGCTTACATCAATGTATGTTATTAGATTAAATTTAGAATTGCATTTTCATCTGTGTACTTTCACATATCTCACCTTCCTGTTTGCCATTTGAATTGATAAACGTGCTAAGAGAGATTTGTCGCTATTTAAATAGTTAAAGTGTAAAAGTAATACATTAAGGGGTAAATTGTAAGACACACGCACAGCTTTACCTGAGATACAAGGAAAGACCTGTGTGGTGCTTGGTAGATGATTACAGTTAAAGATCATCTACATTGATAAACGTGCTAATTGTATTTTTGTGGCCAGCGTACACGTGTCTCTAACAAAAGACTGAGACTCGCGAACGCAACACAAAGGCCGACGCACGCAGCGTATATTATGCAACGGAGCGTACGGGTACGCCCACGTAACTCAAATCACAAGTGTTAATTTTTTTCAACGCGATAAATAGCGCAACGCGGTAAATAACGCAAGGCGATAAATCGCGCAAATCTATTCTAACATTCGAAATTTAAATTAACAGATCCTTCTCCTAATTGGTAACACATCTGGTCTAAAGAGAAATTTCTGCGCAGAAATAGAAATAGAAACAAAAGTGTATATGTGGTGAGTGAGTGTTTGTTTTTACAATTTTTGAGGTTGAACCACAAGAAAAGTCGAGTTCTCGTGAGGTACATGCGTGTAAGTGACGTACATGGTGGCTAGGGAGGCATCCCTGGTTAAAACATACAATTTGAGCATTAGAGTGTAGCAGACCAGGAGGTCATACTGTAACAGACCAGGAGGTCATAGCAGACCAGCAGGTTTAGGTACAGCAGACAAGGAAGTCCGCTATACAGTCCACAGGCACAACACCAAGAAAGGGTTGGTGCAACACCCATATAGGCCATACAAGCTCTGGCTGAAGGAATTCGCAGCCGTAATTTTCGATTCCACTGGTCGCTCTGTACATAAGATTAGTTGCTTATGTGCTGAACGATTGGACCGCACGTAATTGTGTACATTAGTAAACCTGACCGGTACTATTTGTGTACGAAGGTCATAAACGCTATTTGTACATTCTAACGTGATTTGTGTAATTTTTTTTATTTTAAGGGAGGTTCGCTGCTCACTCAGGAACTATCCAACAACCAATAGTTACTGGAAAGAGTAAGTGTTCTTCGGATCACCCTCACAGGTTCCAGTAAATAGAGGTTCAGGTCGCAGGGGCCCTGGGTCGAGTACGCCAGCACCATATTGGTGTGATCAGGTCGTATTGGTCGGCGTGGGCGAGTGAGTGGGGTACTCGGTAAACCGCCACCGTCAGCCTATTTTGAACATTTTGGTTTGCGTAAGGGTTGGCTGAATAAAGCAACACCTTCGAACTATGGGGGCCACTTGTTCAGGTAGGGGGCGATCAACCTCGGTTCGGGTTGATTCAGTGAACCGACCAGTCGGGTCGGCAAGGTATGTAATGTGTGAGAAATACGGAAGTCACACAGAAGCTTTATGTGATGAATGGGAGAGAATGACAGTACATGACGGGGAGAAATTCCCAAGAGTAGGTAGCTTCAGCACAGAAGTGTTAACGAATTTAAGGAGAAGGATATGTCTCATTAAATCAGCAAAGAGACGAATCAAGCATTATGATTGTTTGCAGTTATGGCAACAGGAAAGTGAAATGCAAAGAAATGTAACTTACATACCTAACTTTCATCTTGAGAGGAGAGACATGGCAATGGAGAGGATTATGGTTGCAGAGAAAAGGCACAATGTTGAACAATAAAAACGCACTTAGCAACTGTAGTATAGATGATAAGAATAAGTGTAATAAACATAACAATGATAATTGTAATGCTGTTAAATGTACAACTATTAACCCGTGCAAGTTGCACCCCATGTCAAACTTCCCTCAGGAATACGAGCAAGAAAGTGAACTCAACACGATGTCGGCACCACTTCCAGCAGCCATCCTACAAGACATCCAGGTGGACGCGACCAAATTGGTAAAGGCAATAATCAAACCCCCTAACGGAGGGTCAGGTGAGGTCGTGTCCACAGGTACGTACAATGTTTTATATCACGCACAAACAAATGTACCCCATATTGTAAGACCAAAACAAGGTGATGTAATTGAGTTTAGTCCTGTCAGGGTGATCACAGTCCCCAATGGGAAGACTGACGATCAGGGAACCATTCCCGTCCAGGACAGTGCAATGCGCTGTCCCTGGTCCCGGACCGAATTGAGATCAATTATGTCCGAATTTCCCGATCCACGGAAAAATCTAGTCGCATGTCAAAGGTTCATTAAAGAACTAGGAAACTCAACAGAACCCACCAACAAAGATTGGCGGACAGTGCTGAGGGCATGTTTGCCCTCCGGTGTTGACTCTGCGACATTTATTACTGATTGTCAATTAGACACAGAAGTACCTCAAACGGAGGAACACAATCAGGAATGTATTAAGCAGATAAACCAACAGTTGGAAGTATATTTCCCTGCCGTTGTCAAGTGGAATGAAATCTTCTCCATAAGACAAAACGAAAGGGAAAGTATCTCCAGTTATTTCAATCGAGCACTGCAAGTAATGGCTAGGAACACTGGGATCACAGACATCAAAACATGCGCACAGCATAGAGAAATAGCGGTTAAGGTATTAATGAATGGTTTAAAGGAGGTATTGAGTACAAGGGTACAGACCACCAACCCAAACTGGAGAAATATCTCGGTGGCCGCATTAAGAGAGGCCGCTATTGATATTGATCAAAATATCACCAGATACAGAGAGTCACAAAGTGATAAATTAATGGCCGCAAGTATACAGGCCCTAACCACAAGACCACTCCAGCATAAGCCCCAAACCCCTGCGAGAAATTTAAATGTGGAAGTCTGTTACAATTGTCATTAAAAAAAGGACACTTTGCGAGAGATTGTAGATCAAGAGGAATACAAAAGTCATATCAATCCCCTAGACAACAACATAACCATGATATCCAAGGAAGCAGGGAAGCACAGGGAAAGCGGTTGATGGTGATGAGCATCCGAGCGTTTGAGGAGGCATCAAATCAACCAAAACCTCAGGTCACTGACACTTGGAAGAAGCCCCGGGTTTGTTATCTTTGTAAAGGAGAAGGGCATTATGCCAGCAGCTGTAATAACCCACATAAAGTCAGACCCCCTAGACCCAGAAATGAGCAAAATTAAAACACACACAATTATAAACAGGGACCATATAGGAAGAATTTTGGGCCACACCCATGATATGTGGTCAGGAAAGGTGATCATTAGAACTGATGGTAAGCCTGAGGTAACGGTTAATAAATTGGGAGGTCATTCCCTGAAGACACAGGAATGACCAGGTGAAACGTTGTAAATGTATCTGTGAAATGTTTCTTTTTCTCTCTCCCCATCTCTGACGAATATTGGTAGGATTCAAACATTGCATATATACTTGGTCTTTGCAGAAGTCTACCAAACCCCAGCATGACCTATCCGCATCAATGTATCCTGGCCAGATACAGAAAGTGGAGTATGGTGCTGGGGGGAGGGACTGCGCAAGGAAACCATTAGACATGTAGATATGACAGCCTGATGATCTGACAATGTTTTAAAATGTTTGAAAAATGTTTTTTTTCTCTTTTCCTATTGATGGCTATTGTTGATTTAAGTAATATACACATGCATATAAATTGTTCTCTCTCTTTGTTTTTTTTTGCTGTTGTTGTTTTCTCTCTCTTCTCACTCATGCTTTCATGTTTTAAAGATGGTATGTCACCTGACAATGCTGAATTCCTTTGTCGTATAAAACACCTTAAGAAGTCTAAGAACACTGTACGCTGTTTACTTAAGAAGTACCGTAATGGTACGCTATTTGCGTAACGATCGCTCAGCCGTAGGCGAGACGCTCAAGCGTCACGTTCGCTCGCGGCCCAGTGATCACAGGACACGTTATTGGTTATGTCTAGGGAAATGATTCGCTATGGCGTAGCTTACGCTCGAGACCACGAGGAGGTCACCAGCGATGCCGACGCTCACAACACTATACCTTTATGTAAAACCTTATATCAATGAAATACACTGCATACCTTAATGTGAGTACAGGGTGTAAGTGCAACCTTGTGTAACCTGACTAACTACAAAGCTGCTTGTGCGTCACCGACGCTCAAGTGAACACTTAACACTATAGAAAATACACAGATACTGGTTTAGGGTTCCAAAGCCTATTAACTGTATTATATCTAATATACTTGTAAAAAAAAAGGATAACAGTACATATGATACACTACAATATAACAGAGACTTCCTAACCAAAATACAATACTATCTAATACAAAACAATACTATATTAGTCTAGGGGAGATATGAGAGAAAGGAGGAGGGAGAGAGAGAGAGAGAGAGAGAGAGAGAGAGAGAGAGAGAGAGAGAGAGAGAGAGAGAGAGAGAGAGAGAGAGAGAGATGAGAGAAATTGGCTCACAGAAAAACAATGATTACGTTAAATAAGAGACAACATGGTTGCAGATAAAACTACATATGTGAGAGACAATCGCTGCGCAGTTAGTCAATGCTGAATACAGCATGGGATGGAAGCTAGACTCCATTTTGAGAAACCTCCACTTGATTCCAAAGACCACACCACATGCCTGAAAGGGGGAGGGGAAGACATCCAGCAGCAGCCATTTTAGATTTGCAGGTCCAAACACATGGCACCACAATCACATAGCAGAAAACACAAGACTCCATTTTACTCCAAAATGTCCAAGCCTCAAAACAATGCATATGTTCTGATTTTACAATTCCAAACCATCTAAAACACCTTTCACAATGTAATCCAACTTCCTAGAACCATCTCATAATTTCACATTCCAAATCACCTTTCACAATGTAATCCAACTTCCTAGAACCATCTTATAATTTCACATTCCAAATCACCTTTCACAATGTAATCCAACTTCCTAGAACCATCTCATAATTTCACATCCCAAACAACTTCAGTATCTCACTAACCAGAGCATATTCATCACAAGACCAGATCACAATGTACTCACAAGTATCAGCCTGCCATTGCTACCAGCACATATTCAAAACTACTGCATGGTGGTATTTATGATTAACAAGATCCCAGCTACCATCACAGATTCCACAGGGCACCAACACTAACACCCAACAATCACACAACCAAGCTACAACATCCTATTTAAACCAGAAAGCAATCTGTCTATATTCCCTTATCTAGCCATGTGGATTCAATACTTAGCCTTTGGTGCCTGGTCAGTCCTGGGGATGTAGCCTCCATGCTGCTGGGTGCCAGGTAGCTGTGTGTGTCTGTGTGTGAGTGTAGCTACATTACATCTGTTCTCTGAGGCCACACCTGACCACTACCTTCCTGTTTGACCAGTATCTGGGGGAGGGGTCTCTCTAGCTTTTGTATTGAATCACTGTTCTCTTTGTATATGCTAATCAGGTTCAGACCTGAAAACTTAGTTGATCATCCATTGTTCCCAACAAAGCTGATCTTAACTTTTATACATATAATCATATCTATCCGCTGCAATGTCCCACGACAACACAATAGGTCTCAAACTAAACCACACCTTATTCTGCTTGCTTCAATACCAAACATGATGTGTTTATCTGGTTCGGTTCAAATGATACACATCCATGACATTAATTCATCAGCCAATTCTAAATCTCCATGACGTCTGGTGTTTGCTGTGCTCGCTGCGCATATTTGCAAGTATAGCGGCTTATATGTGTGCAGTTTATATGGTCTCTCTATGTAATATTTTTCTGACTTTGACAGTCCACCCTTTGGCAGTCACCAATAACTGCCACTTCCTAAAACATTTCAAAAAGAGAAAAATATATGTCAGGGGTTAATACATTTCCATGGTTGGGTAGGGGAGGAGAGAGGAGTAGGTGTGAAAAGGGTATGACCTGGTGAGATAGCAGAAGCATGTGTGTATGCGTCCATGTTTGGGGGGGTCATGTATCATCGTGCCGAACGTGTTGTAAATCAAGCTTCGAGGTATTGCGAAGTATACATTTGAATTCCTTCTTATCCCATATTAAGGGTCTGTGGATGGGCTGTCAAACTCTACCGAGCTCATTTCGGCTTTCAGTTGCAACAAAATGGGGATGCACATTTTAGTTGATACATGAATGAGGGAAGTATGTGGTTGCTGATATCTGTGCCTGTATTCCCTATCGACTATGTGTGTCATTACCTGAGGGTTGTAGAGATGAAGATAAAGAACACTTATGGAAAATGCAATGATATTCTATGTCAGGGAAATGTACGTTCGTCGATTGAGGTCTTGATTGGTGTCGGTTGATTGGAGTCTTCTTCTTTGTGCTTTTGCTCATAAATCGTGAGTAAAGCAAACAACGTCCATGGATTTACAAAAAATGTTGGGCTAGCGTGATTTTAAAGTTCCTAGGGAAACTGGGGTACCCATGGCATTGTCCATCAAAATCTTGTATATCAGGTCGTCTGCTCTTCTTCTTTCCATCTTTCCGTTGTCGGCCCCTTGGCTCATCAAATCCTTCGTCTACGTGGGTCTTTGTACCTCGGAGGAAAACATAGAAATGGGTGAAAGACGGACCGTATACTCATTACATCATTACGTCATGGTTTCTAGCATTGGGTCATAAATCAAATCCAGGTTAATTACAGTTTCCTCACTCCTCAAGCTCATCACTCTTGTACTTTGTTTGCACCTCATTAAAGCCTGCCCGCATCTAAATATCAATCCAATCGATATAACGACACCCAAGATACATAGCAGAAACTTTCCAACATCCATTATGACTCCTTGAGCCCAGTCTCCCAAACCGGAGAACCAATTTCGCGGGTTCAACCATGACACCCAACCAGTCAGCTCATTACCTACAGCAACAAGGGTGAGATTGTGTTTTCGACGAAATTCCCATTTTAATTGCAGAATGTCGTCCATCTTTTGGTCTATGACCTCTACCGGATCCTCGGTGCTATTTGTGATATACGTGCAACACTTTATACCGTACTGTGTTGCCAAAGTAACACAATATCCGCCTGTTACTGCTGTAAGGTAATTAAGAACCATCCTATGCTGAACTAGTTCTGTTTTGTAAGCTTGAAGTTCTCTTCCAGTGTATCTAAACGTGTCATCATACATTTCAGTGATATTATCTAACAAATTGGCGAGTGCGGAAATGTATCTATAATTCATCACTCCTCGAGCGGTACGAGTGAAATCTAACGCTACCAGAACCTGAATCCCGGTGGATTCATGGATAAGATCAGAGGCCGGATGCTCTAACCTTTCTGACAGTTGTCTTTTAACTCGGTGTTCGTAGTGAGTGTGAGTATAAGGAGCTTGGGCACCACGGTGTATATCCTTCATTTTGTCATGTGTAACAGTCATTACTTCAGGCAATACTTTTCCAATATAACACAATCCTTCAGAGTTTGGGGCAAGCCACTTGTACGCCTTTCTCCCGCATATGAAATATGCATCATCGGGGAGAACATAAGGGACGGAGAAGGACATGACCATATTACAAACCTTCCAGGTGAAATCTCCTGACCCTAATTCTTCCATCTGCTTAATGCACGTATCGGTTTGTACGATATGTGCACAGTATCCTGGTGATACCTCTCCAACCTTTAGTAATCCTATTTCCTAAGGTATATCGATACCGGAAAGATTTTCCTCTACTGGCTATGTGGCGTACGAGCTCTGTATCTGTAGGCATTCTATCTGCTCTATGTGAAAAGGTCATGGTTTGGTTGCTCCATGACACTTCCCAATTTCCCGGTTTTCTAGGATTGGAGATGTTAAAACATAAGAGGGACCTATCCACATGGTATTGGTGGAGCTTCAAACTAGGAGGGCTGGAGATATTAAACCTCCTGTCCACCGGTCTCCCACCCTTTAGCTCAAGTACCTCCCCTACCGTTAAAGGAAATGGTACTAGCCCTGATTTGCTGTGACCCTGAGGTACTTGAGAGCATACCCAACAATCTGTTTGGTTCAACACGTTACCCACTAGAGAGTGATAGTCACTCAATGGATGCCGGTCCATATGGATATTAAGACTGGATTGGCATTTCTTTATGCATCCATCTTCAACCGTTGTCACAGAGCCTACAGATACAGTTTTTCTTTTTGAACTAACAATCCTTCAAAGAAAATGTTTACAGATAACATGGTTGTTAGATCGTGCCCGGTACTCGCCTTTGCTTGGTGATTGGGTTGCTATTGGAAATTTACACCTCCGTCTCAGTCATCAGGACCTTTCTGGATCCTTTCTCGACCTCACTGGTACTCTCACCGAAACAGACTGCTCTGGTCAACATCATGGTTAACGGAAAAATCCATATCACAGTCTCTTGGGGCAAGTCCATCTTACAGGAGGAGAAAAGAAGAAGTTTGTAAAGGGGGTATAAGAAAACCGTCTGAGGGGGAGAGAACTTGTTACGATAATAAGTTCTCTCGTCTTGTTGTTCTTCTTGTTCTGCTGTCCTCTCAAAAGGTGCTGTCTCTCAGTCTTCCAAACGAACATTCTGGTGATGCAATATTCCTTCCCATCCAGCGATCTTTCTGTTAAGGAGCAAAAATCTGGCATTACCATAGGTCCAACTGAGGGGTGACATACCATCTTTAAACCATGGAAACATGAGTGGGAAGAGAGAGACAACAAAAAAAAACAAAAGAGATAGAGAACAATTCATGTGCATATATACATTACATAACTCGACAATAACCACCAATAAGAAAAGAGAAACAAAGCATTTTTAAACATTGTCAACATTAAGAAAACATTGTTAGCATTAGAAAAACATTGTCAGACTTATTAGGCTGTCATATCTATGTGTCTAATGGTCTCCTTGAGCAGTCCCTCCCCACCAGCTCCTGCATTACTCCATTGTCTGTATCTGGCCAGAAATACATTGTGGCGGAGGTTATGCTGGGGTTTGGTAGACTTCTGCAAGGACCAAGTTGATATGCAATGTGTGAATTCTTACCAATACTCGTCATAGATGGGGATAGAGAGAGAGAGAGAGAAAAAAACATTTTTCACAAATACATTTACAACGTTTCACCTGGTCATCCCTGTGTCTTTAGTGAATGACCTCCCACTTTATTAATCGTTACCTCAGGCTTACCATCAGTCCTAATGATCACCTTTCTTGACTATATTTTATGGGTGTGGCCCAAAATTCTTCCTATATGATCCCTGATTATAATGGTGTGTCATATTCATGCTCATTTTCATGTCTAGGGGGTCTAACTTTATGTGGGTTATTACAGTTGTTGGCATAATGCCCTTCTCTTCTACAATGGTAACAAATCCTTGGCCTTCTCCATGTGCTAGGGGCCTGGGGTTCCGGTCGACTTGATGCATCCTCTAGTGCTTGGATGTTCAGTGTCATCAACCGCTCTCCCTGCGCTTCCCTGGTTCTTTGGATATTTCGGTCATGCTCGATAGCGGACTCTCTTAATGCCGCCACCGAGATACCTCTCCAATGAGGTATTGAAGTTTGTACCCTAATTTTTAGTGTGTCTTTCAAGTTGCTCGCTAATACGGACACAGCTACCTCTCTGTGGTGTACATTTGTTTGTGTGTGATGTATATTACCATACATACCTGTGAACACGACCTCACCTGACCCTCCATTAGGGGGTTTGATTACAGTTTTTACCGACTGGGTCGTGTCCACCTGGACGTCTTGTGTGATGACTTCTGAAAGAGGTGCCGACATCGTTCTTGGTTCACTTTCTGGTTGGTGTTCCTGAGGAAAGTTTAACATGGGGTGCGACTTGCATGGGTTAATAGTTGTACATTCAACAGTATTACAATTATCTTTGTTACATTTATTACACTTATTCTTATTATCTGTACTACTGTTGCTAAGAGCATTTTTATTGTTCACCCTTGTGCTTCTCTCCGCAACCACAATCCCCTCCATTGCCACTTCTCCTCTCTCAAGATGAAAGTTAGGTAAGTAAGTTATATTTCTTTGCATTTCACTCTCCTGTTGCCATATTTGTAAACAATCATAATGCTTGATTCGTCTCTTTGCTGATTTGATGAGACATATCCTTCGCCTTAAATTATGCAACACCTCTGAGTCAAAACTACCTATCCCGGGAAATGGTGCCTTATCCCCCGCAGTCATTCGTGTCCATTCATCACAAAAGGTCTCAGAGTGGGGACCATATTTCCCCCACATTACTAACCGAGCAGACCCTCGGGGTCTGCAAGCCTCTGGAGTCTGAATCCTGACCTCCGACCGTCTCTGTATTGTGCACTTGGCTGCCATTGTGGACCTTTTTAACACAGAAAAAAACTTCCTAAAATGCACCAAACACAGAACTTCGTTGGAAATCCTTAAAGCTCTTCCACTGAACTTCTTCTGCTCCGGGTATCTCCGTTCCGCCTTCTAGCAGATACGTGTAGCCGTTGCAGGCCCTATCTCTAGAGATTTTCCTGAGAAAATTCCCTTCCTTTTTCTTTACACAAATCACGCTTGCATGTGCTCCCTACAACACGTATGAGGGCAAGATTTACGCATGGATATACGACCTCATATCCCGTTGCGTTATTGGTCACACATACAACCGTGTGGTCCAATCGTACCACTTATAGACACTTGTTGCCCATAAATGGTAGGATCATTGGAGTCTCCCTACTGTGCTCCAAAACAGCCAGAGCGTAATACAACGAAAACTTTATCACACTCTGTTGCACGTTTTCACTCAGATCGTGCTTATCACATTCCACATAGATCACAAATTATCACATAGATCACAAAGTCCACAAAGCGGGATTATCACATAGATCACAAAGTCCACAAAGCGGGATTATCACATAGATCACAAAGTCCACAAAGCGGGATTCAATACACTCATACCGTTTTCAACCCACTATCATTCTTATAGTTTTCTGATCAGAAAAATCATTTCCCGTAGTCTGATAGCTCTCCCCAGAGGTACTACAGTAAAACAAGGTATTTAAACTAAGTTTTGGAAAGCTGAAATCAATTTGTGTTATTTATCGCCTTGCGTTACTTCACTTTTGCGCTACTTATCGCTTTTGCGCTAATTCAACTTTATCACAACTTGAGCTACGTGGGCGTAACCAGACGCTACGTTGCGTAATGTACGCTGCGTGCGTCTGCCTTTCGGATTGCGTACGCTAGTCTTTGTTAGTGACACGTGTACGCAATGCAAAGGATCCACCGTAACACAATATATATTTTATCAATGTAGATGATCCCTGATCATCTACCGCAATCCACACTGCACACTGGCTGCCTCGTCTCTCGGACAAGCCGTGTGTTGTTCTATACTTTAACTATTACCTCTACTTATTAAATAACAGCAAATCTCCTTTTAGCCCTTTCTATCAACTATAAAATTTGGCAGACAGGAATAGTGATATACGAAAATGAAACAGAAATGCAGATATATGCGTGCGTACGCAAGACAAAAGAAAAATAAACAGTTTTAAAAAAGACACAAGCGTTTTGTTCTTACTTCCGGTCCCGGATTCCTTCAGCACTCTTAATCTAAGCGAAAGCAGACGCTTATCCCGTCAGCAACTGCGAGACAACCTCCCACCCTTTGCTGGAGGGATAATGTCTGCTGATCTACCCAGTGCAGATATGAGAAGGATAGGACACGCCCCCAATTGACAATGCTGAATTCCTTTGTCGTATAAAACACCTTAAGAAGTCTAAGAACACTGTACGCTGTTTACTTAAGAAGTACCGTAATGGTACGCTATTTGCGTAACGATCGCTCAGCCGTAGGCGAGACGCTCAAGCGTCACGTTCGCTCGCGGCCCAGTGATCACAGGACACGTTATTGGTTATGTCTAGGGAAATGATTCGCTATGGCGTAGCTTACGCTCGAGACCACGAGGAGGTCACCAGCGATGCCGACGCTCACAACACTATACCTTTATGTAAAACCTTATATCAATGAAATACACTGCATACCTTAATGTGAGTACAGGGTGTAAGTGCAACCTTGTGTAACCTGACTAACTACAAAGCTGCTTGTGCGTCACCGACGCTCAAGTGAACACTTAACACTATAGAAAATACACAGATACTGGTTTAGGGTTCCAAAGCCTATTAACTGTATTATATCTAATATACTTGTAAAAAAAAAGGATAACAGTACATATGATACACTACAATATAACAGAGACTTCCTAACCAAAATACAATACTATCTAATACAAAACAATACTATATTAGTCTAGGGGAGATATGAGAGAAAGGAGGAGGGAGAGAGAGAGAGAGAGAGAGAGAGAGAGAGAGAGAGAGAGAGAGAGAGAGAGAGAGAGAGAGAGAGAGATGAGAGAAATTGGCTCACAGAAAAACAATGATTACGTTAAATAAGAGACAACATGGTTGCAGATAAAACTACATATGTGAGAGACAATCGCTGCGCAGTTAGTCAATGCTGAATACAGCATGGGATGGAAGCTAGACTCCATTTTGAGAAACCTCCACTTGATTCCAAAGACCACACCACATGCCTGAAAGGGGGAGGGGAAGACATCCAGCAGCAGCCATTTTAGATTTGCAGGTCCAAACACATGGCACCACAATCACATAGCAGAAAACACAAGACTCCATTTTACTCCAAAATGTCCAAGCCTCAAAACAATGCATATGTTCTGATTTTACAATTCCAAACCATCTAAAACACCTTTCACAATGTAATCCAACTTCCTAGAACCATCTCATAATTTCACATTCCAAATCACCTTTCACAATGTAATCCAACTTCCTAGAACCATCTTATAATTTCACATTCCAAATCACCTTTCACAATGTAATCCAACTTCCTAGAACCATCTCATAATTTCACATCCCAAACAACTTCAGTATCTCACTAACCAGAGCATATTCATCACAAGACCAGATCACAATGTACTCACAAGTATCAGCCTGCCATTGCTACCAGCACATATTCAAAACTACTGCATGGTGGTATTTATGATTAACAAGATCCCAGCTACCATCACAGATTCCACAGGGCACCAACACTAACACCCAACAATCACACAACCAAGCTACAACATCCTATTTAAACCAGAAAGCAATCTGTCTATATTCCCTTATCTAGCCATGTGGATTCAATACTTAGCCTTTGGTGCCTGGTCAGTCCTGGGGATGTAGCCTCCATGCTGCTGGGTGCCAGGTAGCTGTGTGTGTCTGTGTGTGAGTGTAGCTACATTACATCTGTTCTCTGAGGCCACACCTGACCACTACCTTCCTGTTTGACCAGTATCTGGGGGAGGGGTCTCTCTAGCTTTTGTATTGAATCACTGTTCTCTTTGTATATGCTAATCAGGTTCAGACCTGAAAACTTAGTTGATCATCCATTGTTCCCAACAAAGCTGATCTTAACTTTTATACATATAATCATATCTATCCGCTGCAATGTCCCACGACAACACAATAGGTCTCAAACTAAACCACACCTTATTCTGCTTGCTTCAATACCAAACATGATGTGTTTATCTGGTTCGGTTCAAATGATACACATCCATGACATTAATTCATCAGCCAATTCTAAATCTCCATGACGTCTGGTGTTTGCTGTGCTCGCTGCGCATATTTGCAAGTATAGCGGCTTATATGTGTGCAGTTTATATGGTCTCTCTATGTAATATTTTTCTGACTTTGACACACCCATCAGTTAGACAAATGGTAATGCAAGATTTTTGCTCCTTACAGAAAGATCGCTGGTATGGAGGGAATATTGCATCACCAGAATGTTCGTTTGGAAGACTGAGAGACAGCACCTTTGAGAAGACAGCAGAACAAGAAGAACAACAGGACGAGAGAACTAATTATCGTAACAAGTTTCTCTCCCCCTCAAACTGATTTTCTGTACCCCATTACAAATTTCTTCTTTTCTCCTCCTGTAAGATGGACTTGCCCCGAGAGACTGTGATATGGATTTTCCTGTTGACCATGACGTTGACCCGAGCAGTCTGTTTCGGTGAGAGTACCAGTGAGGTCGAGAAAGGATCCAGAAAGGTTCCAATGACTAAGACGGAGGTGTAAATTTCCAATAGCAACACAAGCACCGAGCAAAGGCGAGTACCGGAAACGATCTAACAGCCATGTTATTTGTAAACATTGTTAGCTGAAAAGAAAACTGTATCTGTAGGCTCTGTAACAATGTAGTTGAGGATGGGTGCATTAAGAAATGCCAATCCAGTTTTAATATCCACATGGACCGGCATCCATTGAGTGACTATCACTCCTTAGTGGGTAGTGTGTTAAATAAGACAGATTGTTGGGTATGCTCTCAAGTACCTCAAGGTCATAGCAAATCAGGGCTAGTACCATTTCCTTTAACGGTAGGGGAGGTACTTGAGCTAAAGGGTGGGAGACCGGTGGACAGGAGGTTTAATATCTCTAGTCCTCCTAGTTTGAAGCTCCACCAATATCATGTGGATAGGTCCCTATTATGTTTTAACATCTCCAATCCCCGAAAGCCGGGAAATTGGGAAGTGTCATGGAGTAACCAAACCATGACCTTTTCATATAGAGCAGATAGAATGCCGACAGATACAGAGCTTGTACGCCACATAGCCAGTAGAGGAAAATCTTTCCGGTATAGGTATACCTTAGGAAATAGGATTACGAGAGTTGGAGAGGTATCACCAGGATACTGTGCACATATCGTACAACCTGATACGTGTACTAAGCAGATGGAAGAATTAGGGTTAGGAGATTTCACATGGAAGGTGTGTAATATGGTTATGTCCTACTCCGTCCCATATGTTCTCCCCGATGATGCATATTTCATATGCGGGAGAAAGGCGTATGAGCGGCTTGCCCCAAACTCTGAAGGATTGTGTTATATTGGAAAAGTACTACCTGAGGTAATGAGTCTAAGGAGTGAGGAAACTGTAATTCCAATGGACTTGATTTATGACCCAACGGTAGAAACAATGATGTGATGAAAATGCGATTTCTACGGTCCGTTTCTTTCACCTGTTTTTCCGTTTTCTCCAAGGTAAAAAGACCCACTTGGACGAGGAGTTTGATGAGCCGATATACAGACAACAGATGGATTAAAGAAGAAGTTTTGACAACCTGATACACAGATTTTTGATGAACTATGCCATGGATCCCCAGTTTCCCTAGAAATTTTAAAATTACGCTAGCCCAACACTTTTGTAAATCTATGGACATTGACAGCTTTTGCTCGCACCTTATGGGCAAAAGCACAAAGAAGACTGCATTCAACAGACACCAAACAAGACCTCAATCGACGAATGTTCATTTACCTGACATAGAATACCACCGCATTTACCGTAATTATGTCTTTTCTTCATTTCTACAACCCTCAGGTAATGACACACATAGTCGATAGGGAATACAGGCACAGATATCAGCAATCACATATCACCCCCATTCATGTATCATCAACTAAAATGTGCTCCCCCATTTTGTTACAACCAAAGCCGAAAAGAGCTCGGTAAAGTTTGACAGCCCATCCACAGACCCGTACCACGGGATAAGAAGGAATTCAAATGTATACTTCGCAATACCTCGAAGCTTGATTTAAAACACGTACGGCACGATGATACATGACCCCCAAGCACGGATTCATACACACATGCTTCTGCTATCTCACTAGGTCATACCCTTTTTCTACCTTCTCCTCTCCTCCCCTACCCAACCATGTAAATGTATTAACCCCTGACATATATTTTTCTCTTTTTGAAATGTTTTAGGAAGTGGCAGTTATTGGTGACTGCCAAAGGGTGGACTGTCAAAGTAAAAAATATTACATAGAGAGAACATACAAACCACACACACATTTAAGTCGATATACTTGCAAATATGCGCAGCGAGCACAGCAATATATGGAAACACACGCATTTGCTCGGACATGGCACGGAGATGGATTCGGCGCTTGTTTCATACAGTACATGGTTATAATAATGTCAAGCACCAGACATCATGGAGATTTAGAATTGGCTGATGAATTGATGTCATGAATATGTATTATCTGAACAGAACCAGATGCGCCCATCATGTTTGGTATTGAAGCAAGCAGAATGATGTGTGGGTTAGTTTGATGCTGGTTGTGAAGTTGTGGGACATTGCAGCGGATAGATATGATTATATGTATAAAAGCTGAGATCACTTTGTTGAGAACAATGGATGATCAAGCCAACCTTTTACTAAGATTTTCAGGGCTGATCCTGATTAACATATACAAAGGAGAGAGAGAGACCCCTCCCCTAGGAACAGACACACAGGAGGATAGTTCCTGTCTGGGGGGGTTGGGGGTCAGTTTTTGCAGGTGGCCTCAGAGAACAGATGTAATGAAGCTACACTCAGAACAAAGCTCCCAGAAGCATGGCTGGATCATCACCAGGCACCAAAGGCTAAGTATTGAATTCACATGGCTAGATAAGGAAATATAGACAGATTGCTTTCTGGTTTAAATAGGATATTGTAACTTGGTTGTGTGATTGTTGGGTGTTTGTGTGATAGATCTGGGAATCTGTGATGGTAGCTGGGACATTAGACAACCTGTAGCATAGCATTTGTGGTATTTGTTTGCCTATGGTGATTTAAAATAGATTGTGCTGGTTAGTTATAATATATCTTGTTAATCATAAATACCACCATGCAGTTACGTTTGAACATGTGCTGGTAGCAATGGCGGGCTGAGATGTGTGGTTACATTGTGATCTGGTCTTGTGATGAATATGCTCTGGTTATTGAGATACTGAAGTTGTTTGGAATGTGAAAGTGAATAAGATGGTTCTAGGAAGTTGGATTGAAATTGTGAAAGGTGATTTAGATGGTTTGGAATTGTAAAATCAGAACATATGCATTGTTCTGAGGCTTGGACAGTTTGGAATAAAATGGAGTCTTGTGTCTTCTGCTATGTGATTGTGGGGTAGCAGAGAGTGCCATGTGTTTGGACCTGCAAATCTAAAATGGCTGCTGCCGGGTATTTTCCCCTCCCCCTTTCAACCATGTGGTGCAGTCTTTGGAATCATGGGAGCTTTAATAAAATGGAGTCTAGCTTCTGTCCCATGCGGTATTGTAGGGTTAGGGACTGCCAGTATGGGTAAGGTCAAGTATTTTCTCCACAAAGATTCTCAGCATTGAATAACTGCGCAGCGATTGTTCCTCACATGTGTAAGCTTCGCTGCAACCATATTGATCTTCTTGTTATTGTGAGCCAATCTCTCTCTCTCTCTCTCTTCTCCTCTTTCTCTCTTATTTTCTCTTAAATAGTAATTGTATTATATTTCCTGTGTAGTTATCTGGTTAGGTAGTCTATGTTATATTGTAGTGTATGATTTGTATTTGTATTAATTCTTTTGCAAGTATATCATTCATAATATATATATTAGGCGTTGGACCCTGAGCACGGTATCTGTGTATTTCTTATAGTGTTAAGTATTCTCAGAGCGTCGGTGACGCTAGAACAGCTTTAAAGGTAATAAGGTTATACTGTGTTGCATTTACACTCTACCACTACACAGAGGTTTACAGTATAAGTACATTCCTTAAGGTATAGTTAAGGGAGTACCCTTGCGGTACTTTTTGCGCCAATTGCGTACTGTGTTTTTTAACCTTTAACGTGTTTTTAATAAGATAAATATTTAGCTTTGTTAACTGTTTACTAGTTTTGTCTCCGCAATTACACGTTTAGATCTTTACGGTTGTCATGGTTAAAGCATCACTTCCGGTATACGCGAGTCACTTCCGGTATGTGCGTGCGTTCCATGAGCCGTTGGAACGCACAGACGCCTCCTGTTCCTATGTGCCTGGCTCTATGAGCTATGTTTTTTTGGTTAAAGCGTCACTTCCGGTATACGCAAGTCACTTCCGGTATGCGCGTGCGTTCCATGAGCCGTTGGAACGCACATACACTTCCTATTTCGATGTGCCCGGCTCTGTGAGCTAGGATAACACATTTTAAAGTGTATGGTGTCTTCGGTTTAGGGTGTAACACTCAGGACTAATACATACTCCTCTTGTGACTACAAAATATATATTTACTGGCTATCTAATGTCCTATTACAGCTTATAACCTGACAGGAAGTGACACATGTGGGTGGGGCTGGCTGACTCAGATTGATGATGGTATAAATACTTGTGTATGTGAACATGTTGGACATGCTGCTTCTGGTGCTCTGTCACCAAACAACACTGCTTTGCTGTCTTGACAAAGATCACTTGGATGTGATCGAAACGTCGACTTGTGGATGTATAAATAAATGACCTTCTGACCTTCTTTTACGAAATCTTGGTGAGTGCCCTCTTTTTTCAAAAGACTATTATCAGGAACCCGAAATTCCTTGGAGTTGAGCACCACCGTGTTGTCTCCTACTGATACAGCTTTGTGCGGATGTCCACATACTCTATATATATATATATATATATATATATACAAATCGCAATGCAAAGAGGCACTCCTGGACTTCCAAATAGGTGAAACAAATGCGGTGATTTAATTAAACGTTTCGGGGAACTGCCCCCCGTCATCAGGACACACAGGATATACTACCTGTGTATTTCAGTCACCATATACCACTTAAATCCTCTGTTTGTGCTCTGCATTTGCAGTCACACTACATATGGGTTTTATGTTAGGTACTGTGTCTTTCTATATTGTACTGTTATGCCCTAAGGCTAAATTCACACATAATGTCTGCTACACAGGGCGGGAGATCCGTGGCTGATCCTCTGTCATGCAGTGCTGACGCCACGAATGCACCTGAGTAAAATATTACAGCTAAGGGTCCAGGCAGGTACCGGGGGTTCAGTACCTCTCAGTCAGCCTGCAGCACCGGTGGCAGACCAAAACCCACCCTGTGCTGCTTTTTCTAATTTGCTGACTACGCTAGTAATGAGACTTACGCCCCCTGTGGGACCTCCTGTGCCATTACAGCCACATATTGTCCCTGCAGTTCATCTGCCATGGGCAGATAATCTGTCAACTCAGTTACAGCAATTAAATCAGTCTTTGGTTAAACAAAAAACCTAACCCTCGCCCTCCTAGGACCAAAGGGTCATTTAAGCGGGCCATTACTTCCTCACAATCCACATATGTTACATATACTTCATCCGATGAAGATGGCGTATACACTGATCCCTCAGACACTGATGCAGATGCTTCTGATGGGGAATCTATTTCACAAGTGGATGTTCCTGACCTCTTGGAGGCTATCATACTGATTCTTCAGATTGATGATGAATTTGTACCTCCAGATATGTCTAAGAAACCCAATAAGTTCAAACGTCAGAAGGTCACTAAATTAGTTTTGCCCCATTCAGACCATTTAGTTGACATACGTCAGGAATCCTGGGAGTATGTCTAAGAAGATGCTAGCTCGTTATCCCCTCACTGCAGAGTTAAGTAAAAATTGGGAAACACAGCCGCCGGTGGACTCACATGTCACGCGTTTGGTGGTGTCCTCTACTCTGCCTGTCACTACCGTCACTTCTCTGAAAGAACCGACGGATAAGCGTGTGGAGGGTTGCTTGAAGTCTATTTATACCCTTGCAGGTGCTGTGCATAGACCCACTATAGCGGCCTCTTGGGCTGTGAAGACTATTGAAGCCTGGGTTCAAGAAGTTGAAGTGGAGCTACATTCTAATTTTTTCTGATAATGCCAGATAGTGTCTTTCATATATTATCACAGCCTCTTATTATATACAGGAGGCAGCCTCTGATGCCGTTGTCCTGGCGGCCAAAACGTCTACTATGTCTATTTTGGCCCGCTGGATTCTGTGGTTGCGGTCCTGGTCTGTGGATCTGGACTCTTAAAAAGACCTTGGAGGTTATCCCCTTTAAGGGAGACATCCTGTTTGGGGAAGATCTGAACAAGTTTGTTGCTGACTTAGCATCTGCTTAAACTGCATGTCTGCTGAGAACTAATCCTTCGGTCCCGAAGGCTAAGAGTACCAAAGTAAAGCAACAGATCAGGCGTACACTTCCAAAATCTCTAAGCCCAAACCTACACGTTCATGGGCTACCTGTCAGCCTGCTTCCAAACCAGACAAGCCTGCTGCATGACGGAGCGGGCCTCCCTCTGGGGGACCCCAGGGTGGGAGGCCGACTTCTACGGTTTGCTCAGTTATGGTTACAGACCACTTCAGACGCCTGGGTAAGGGAAGTCGTCACTTACGGATATGACATCTATTTCAAGAAGCGTTCCCCTCGCCAGTTTTGCTTGACAAATATCCCTTCGGATCTGGTAAAAGCAAAAACTCTCCATTCGGTGGTACAATGCCCTCTGCACTCCGGAGTGGTAGTGACGGTGCCTCTGGCTCAGAGAGGCAGGTGGTACTATTCAACGCTGTTCCTAGTTCCGAACCTGAATGTTCCTCCAGGCCTATTCTCAACCTCAACTCTCGGAACAAGTTTGTGAAGGTTTCCAAGTTCTGTATGGAAACTCTTCGCTCTATTGTTCTGGCCCTGGAGCCCGTGGACTATATGGTATCCCTGGACATACAGGATACTTACCTACATATACCTATTGCCATATCACATCAGCAATACCTGTGGTTTGCTATTGGCAACCTACATTATCAATTCCAGGCCTTACCTTTTGGACTGATCACGGCTTCTTGAATCTTCACCAAGGTCATGGCGGTTATGATGGCTCTACTCCGCCGTCGGGGCATCAGGATCCTACCGTATCTGGACGACCTGTTGATCCTGGCAACCTCATCAGAGGATCTCCTTTGCCATCTGTAACTGACGGTCCAATTCCTACAAGCCCACGGGTGGCTCATCAACTGGAAGAAATCCTCCCTGGTCCCTGCTCAGAGAATGGTGCACCTGGGAGCGTTTTTGGACACACACAAACAGTGGTTGTTTTTGTCTCTGGACAAGGTCCTGAAACTTCAGAACAAAATAAGACATTTCCTATCTCGCCCACTTGTGTCGATACACTCGGCGATGCAAATACTGGGCCTCATGGTGTTGGCTTTCGACATGGTAGAGTACGCTCAATTTCACTTCCGCCCTCTCCAGAAGTTAATTCTCTCCAAATGGGACGGCCTACCCCACCCGATCAGGACTCACATGATCTCCCTAACTCCGGAGGATTGCCTGTCTCTGTCCTGGTGGCTCCAGGATCAGCGATTGAGCTGGGGTCATCCCTTCTGGATCTCCAACTGGGTCCTTCTGATGACGGATGCCAGTCTGAGGGGTTGGGGCGCGGTATTGGAGCAACACTCTTTTCAAGGTCGGTGGACCAGGGAGGAGTCTCTCCTCCCAATAAACATTCTGGAACTGCGGGCAGTGTTCAATGCACTGACACTAGCCCTGCCTTGGACACAAAACAGGCCTGTTCAAGTACAGTCAGAAACACCACCACAGTGGCGTACATAAATCATCAAGGAGGCACTCGAAGCCGCATGGCAATGAGGAAAGTGTCAAGGATACTTCAGTGGGCTGAACACCATCTGCCAGCCATATCCGCAGTGTTCATTCCGGGAGTCCTCAACTGGGAAGCGGACTTCTCAGTCGTCAGGACGTACACGCCGGAGAGTGGAGCCTTCATCCAGAAGTATTTCAACTCCTAGTGGACAAGTGGGGCTACCAGATGTAGACCTGATGGCGTCTCGACACAATCACAAGGTTCCGGTCTTCGGCCAAGAACAAGGGATCCTCAAGCGGCGTTTGTGGACGCACTGGCAATTCCATGAAACTTTTGGCTGCCGTACGTGTTTCCTCCGGTGTCACTCCTGACCAGGATGATAAGGAAGTTCAAGCAAGAAGGAGGAATACTACTTCTACTTGCTTCAGCATAGCCCAGACGGCATTGGTTCTGAGACCTACAGGGTCTCTCGATAGAGCGTCCTCTTTTACTTCCACAACGCCCAAACCTCCTCGTTCAGGGCCCCTGTGTTTACCAGGATTTGGCCCGACTGGCTTTGACGGCGTGGCTCTTGAAGCTTCCGTCCAAAGGTTTTTCTGAGGCGGTGTTGAAGGCCCGTAAACCAGCTTCAGCTCGGATTTATTATAGGGTCTGGAATTCTTATTTCACATGGTGTGCTGCTAAAAATGCTGACATATTCAAATTCAGTACTGCCAATCTGTTGGCCTTTCTACAACAGGGCCTGGACTTAAGCTTGCGTCTGGCTTCTCTCAAGGTTCATATTTTGGCCTTGTCAATTTGGTTTCAGGGAAAGATTGCGACCTTGCCTGATGTTCATACCTTCACTCAGGGTGTTCTACGAATTCAACCTCCCTACGTTCCTCCGGTGGCTCCTTGGGATTTGTTGGTTGTTCTGGACACCTTACAAGAGGCTCCTTTTGAACCCCTAGTGTCGGTGGACCTTAAATGACTTACTCTTAAGGTCTTATTTTTGCTGGCTATTGCCTCTGCTAGACGGGTTTCAGATTTAGGTGCCTTATCCTGTCGGTCACCTTACCTGATTTTTCACCATGACCGGGCGGTTCTTAGGACCCGCCCTGGTTATCTGCCTGAGGTGGTGTCTTCTTACTACCTTAACCAAGAAATTGTGGTTGCGGCATTTACCTCTCCAGGTTTGTCATCCAAAGAGAAGTCTTTGGATGTGGTACGGGCTCTCCGTATTTATGTGAAAAGAACGGAGTCAGTTCGGAAATCTGACTCTCTGTTTGTTCTTTTTGGTTTTCACAAACGTGGCTGGCCTGCTAATAAGCAGACCTTGGCCAGATGGATTAGAATGGTGATTGCACATGCTTATGTACAGGCTGGCCTTCCAGCTCCTGATACCATTAAAGCCCATTCTACTCGGTCTGTTGGACCTTCTTGGGCAGCCCGCCGTGGTGCGACCCTTGAACAATTGTGCAAGGCTGCTACGTGGTCCTCAGTGAACACGTTCATAAGGTTCTATGCCTTCGATACTTCCGCCTCCCAGGATGCTTCCTTTGGACGCCGGGTTCTTGTGCCCGCTACAGTGCATCCCCTCCCATGAGGAACTGCTTTAGGACATCCCCAATGTTATTCCCTGTGGAATACAATGTACCCCGCTGCAGAAAAGGAGATTTATGGTAAGAACTTACCTTTGTTGAATCTCTTTCTGCGAGGTACACTGGATTCCACAGGGCGCCCACCCTGACGCACTTAGCTTCTTTGGGTTCATATGGCATTAGACGCTGGTACCTTCTACTGTCGTGAGAATGTGGTTCTACTAACTTGTATCGTCTCTTTTCTACCTGCTACTGCATTGGACTGGTTGACAAAACTGAGCTCCAGTGCCTTGAGGCGGGGTTATAGAGGAGGCGGTGCAAGGCATCCTGGGATAGTCAAAGCTTCAGCCTGTTGGTGCTTCGGATCAAGAACCTACTCTACACCCCGATTTTATTCCCTGTGGAATCCAGTGTACCTCGTAGACAGAGATTTAACAAAGGTAAGTTCTTACAATAAATCTCCTTATATATATATATATACCAAACAAAGTCCCGGCACTCCCTGGACCAGAGAAAATATTGCTGAGGTGCCCTCCGGGTGACTAGATGTCACTTAATAGTTGCAGGGTGACGTCGGCACTCATCAGACTTGTACAAACTCCTTAATGCAGTGTCAGTTTATTGGCCATTAGGCCTCAGGGCCAGACAGCATTGTTAGTGGGTAGCCGGCGGAAATGGCGTCATGAGGGTTGGAGTGAAGCGCTGACATGCAGGCTGCGCTCCGGGGGCTCAGGATGACATGCGGCTGCGTGTGTCCCGCTGTGAGGGGCGCGCTGAGCTACCAATGATACCCACACTGGCCATCCAGCTTACAGAGGGTTTTAACCCTCGGATTAAGTACTCTAATCCTCAGGCCAGTATAAAAAAGACCGGGAAGCCGTGCGCCATTACGGGGGCGGGGCTTCACTATGAGCAGATCCAGCAGCTCACCAGCACCATTTTCCTTCTGTAGCTCATACTGGCAGGCATCACAGGGATGCACAGCTCCTCCTAGAAGACTCCACGTCTCCTCAGCGGTACCAGGGGGTCATAGTAAGGGGGAGGAGGTTGTAGTATACTAAGTCCTCTCAAGGGATTGCGTGGCGACCCAGCTGTGTTTTTACTCAGCCACAGGGGCGGGGTGTGGCTGGCTCCTGCCTCCCTGCGGGCTCTGTGTAGGTTATACTTATTGTGTGTGGGTGTGTGTGGGTCCCTTCGCATTACCATGTCCAAAGACTGTGGGGACTCGCTACCATGTACCCAGAACAGTACACATTCTCAGGCTACTGGGTCAGAACCCCCATAGTTAGATTCCTTAAAGGGGATGATATCTACTATTTCTACTAAATTAGCCCATACTGAGAAAGAGACGTAATACTTAAGACAGTCTATGGATGACCTGATGAATAGAGATTCAGTTCCCACACCAACGTCTCAGACACCTGCCATTTGCCCACAAAAGCGTACTCTGGCCCAGCTCATGCAAGCTGATACTGATGACGATACCTCAGAACCAAAGGAGTGTGAAGTGGATGCGAGTGGGGGGATGCTGTCCTGTCACAAGGACTTCAGCTCTGATAGAAGCTATCAGAAATGTCCTGCACATTCCTGACAAGGTGGCGGAGGTGGAGGAGGAATCTTATTTTAATGTAAAAAAGAAATCCTCAGCTACTTTTCCTGCATCAAAGGAATTGAATGCACTGTTTGAAGAAACTTGGGCTAATCCTGAAAAAAAATGTTCAGATCCATAAAAGGTTAATTACATCCTTTCCCTTTCCTCTGGAGGATAGAAAGAAATGGGAAAACCCGTCGATTGTGGCCGCATCGATATCTAGGTTGTCACGTAAGATAGTCTTACCTTTTCCTTGGGCAGCATCCTTAAAGAACACGGCTGACCGCAAGATTGAGACCACTCTCAAATCTTTATATACTGCTGCTGGCGTGGCCCAGAGACCCACTATTGCTTGTGCATGGATCACTAGGGCCATTGCTAAATGGTCAGGTAACCTAATTGATGAATTAGATTCCTTGCCCAGGGGGGGAGAGCATTTTACTCATACAGCAAATTCAGGACTCTGCTAACTTTATGGTGGAGGCCATAAAGGAAATTGGTTTGCTCCACGCACGCACCACTGCCATGGCAGTGTCAGCACGCAGGGGATTGTGGCAGTGGACTGCGGATGCGGATTCTAGAAAAGGCGTGGAAAGCGTACCATTCACAGGCGAGGCCCTTTTTGAAGATGAACTGGGGCCCTCATTCCGAGTTGTTCGCTCAGTATTTTTCATCGCATCGCAATGAAAATCCGCTTAGTACGCATGCGCAAAGTTCGCACTGCGACTGCGCCAAGTAACTTTACTATGAAGAAAGTATTTTTACTCACGGCTTTTTCTTCGCTCCGGCGATCGTAATGGGATTGACAGGAAATGGGTGTTACTGGGCGGAAACACGGCGTTTCAGGGGCGTGTGGCTGAAAACGCTACCGTTTCCGGAAAAAACGCAGGAGTGGCTGGAGAAACGGTGGGAGTGCCTGGGCGAACGCTGGGTGTGTTTGTGACGTCAACCAGGAACGACAAGCACTGAACTGATCGCACAGGCAGAGTAAGTCTGAAGCTACTCTGAAACTGCTAAGTAGTTAGTAATCGCAATATTGCGAATACATCGGTCGCAATTTTAAGAAGCTAAGATTCACTCCCAGTAGGCGGCGGCTTAGCGTGTGTAACTCTGCTAAATTCGCCTTGCGACCGATCAACTCGGAATGAGGGCCAGGATACGTGGATATCCAAGGCTACGGCGGGTAAGTCTACATACCTTCCTTCCGCAGCACCCCCAGCTAGAAAAACCTGCTCGGCCTCCAACTCTGCAATCCTTTCGTACAGCGAAGTTTAAAGGCAAACAAAAAGGTTCTTCTACAGCCTTCAAAGGCAATAAAGGTAAACCCAGAAAACCAGCAGCTGCAGGTTCTCAGGAACAGACCTCCGGTTCTGCTTCCTCAAAGACTTCAGCATGATGGTGGACCACACTGCCTGGAAGACAGGCAGGTGGGAGCCCGGTTACATTATTTCAGTCACGTTTGGGCAACATCATACCAGGATCTCTGGGTCAAAGACCTTATCACCCAGGGATACAGACTGGAGTTTCAGGAACTCCCAGCTCACAGATTCTTCAAATCAGGCTTACCAGCTTCTCCGGAAGCAGGTATGACTTGCAGACAGCAATTCAGAAACTGGTACAAACTCAGGTCATTGTCCCAATTCCACTTCAACTACAAAACAAGGGTTATTACTCCAACCTGTTTGTGGTACCGAAACTGGATGGTTCGGTAAGGCCTATTTTAAACCTCAAGTCACTGAACCCGTACTTACGGGTGTTCAAGTTCAAGATGGAGTCTCTGACAGCGGTGATCTCAGGTCTGGAGGAGGGGAAATTTCTGGTGTCTCTGGACATCAAGGATGTGTACCTTCATATTCCGATTTGGCTGCCTCATCAGGCTTATCTACGGTTTGCACTGCAGGACTATCGCTACCAGTTCCAGGCCCTGTCATTTGGCCTCTCTACGGCACCGAGAGTGTTCACCAAGGTAATGGCATAGATGATGTTTCTCCTCTGCAAGCAGGGAGTGAACATAATACCATTCCTGGACGACCTGCTGATAAAAGCACCATCCAGGGAGAGGTTGTTGGACAGCATTGCCCTCTCAACCCGACTACTCCAGGATCATGAGTGGATTCTGAACCTACCAAAATCCCACCTGGAACCAACACGGAAGCTTCCATTCCTGGGGATGATACTGGATACGGAGGTACAGAAGGTATTCCTTCCGTTGGAAAAGGCATTGGTAATCCAATCAATGGTGCGGGATGTTCTAAAACCAAACCGGATATCGGTGCATCTATGCATTCGCCTTCTGGGGAAGATGGTAGCGTCTTACGAGGATCTGCAGTACGGAAGGTTTCATGCAAGGCCCTTCCAGCTGGATCTGTTGGACAAATGGTCCGGATCGCATCTTCACATGCACCAGAGGATTCGCCTGTCGCCAAAAGCCAGGATTTCTCTTCTGTGGTGGCTTCAGACGTCTCACCTGACCGAGGGTCGAAGGTTCGGGATTCAAAATTGGATTCTGCTAACCACAGACGCAAGCCTCAGAGGCTGGGGAGCAGTCACCCAGGGGGAACACTTCCAAGGAAAATGGTCAAGTCAGGAAACCATCCTTCTGATCAATGACCTGGAGCTAACGGCCATATACAACACCCTTCTTCAGGCATTGCATCTTCTTCAAGATCACGCCATCCAGCCAAGTTCAGTTGGACAATGTGATGGCAGTAACGTACATAAACTGACAGGGTGGAACGAAGAGCAGAGCAGCAATGTCAGAGGTAACAAGGATTCTCCTCTGGGCAGAAAGACACACGGTGGCGCTGTCGGCAATCCTCATTCCGGGAGTAGAGAAATGGGAAGCGGACTTTCTCAGCAGACATGACCTCCACCCAGGAGAGTGGGGAATTCACCCGCAGGTGTTCAAGTCCTTGACACGTCAGTGGGGGACTCCACAAATAGACATGATGGCCTCTCGTCTCAACAAGAAGCTCAAGCGGTATTGTTCCAGGTCGAGCAGTGACAGTGGACGCTCTGCTATCTCCGTGGGTCTACCAGATGGTTTACGTTTTTCCACCTCTTCTATTGAAGGGCCTGGTATGCGGATCTACTAGAGATGCTCCTAGAGCACCCGTGGCCTCTGCCTCTTTGCGAGGATCTTCTACAACAGGGGCCGTTCGTCTATCAAGACTTAACATGGCTACGTTTGACGGCATGGAGGTTGAGCGTCAAATTCTAACCTGGAAGGGGATCCCGGACAGGGTTATTCCAACCCTGATCCAAGCCAGGAAAGGGGTAACGTCTAAACACTACCACCGTATTTGGAAAAAATACGTCTGGTGGTGTGAAAACAGGAAATTTCCTACATTGGAATTTCAACTGGGCCATTTCCGCCTTTTTCTGCAGTCAGGTGTGGATGTGGGCCTAAGTTTGGGCTCCTTGAAAGTCCAGATTTCAGTCTTATTTATTTTCTTCCAGAAACAATTGGCTTCCCTCCCTGAGGTTCAGACGTTCTTGAAGGGTGCTCTGCACATCCAACCACCCTTTGTGCCTTCCACAGCACCTTGAGATCTCAACGTGGTGTTGCAGTTTCTACAATCGGAATGGTTTGAGCCTTTACAGGAGGTTGACATAAAGTTTCTTACGTGGAAGACCGTTACACTGTTGGCCTTAGCTTCCACAAGGCGTGTGTCGGAACTGGGGGTGTTGTCTCACAAAAGCCCCCATTTGATTTTTCATGAAGATAGAGCTGAACTCAGAACTCCTCAGCAATTTCTTTCTAAGGTGTTGTCTGCGTTTCAAATCAACCAACCTTTTGTGGTTCCGGTGCTTACGGACACCTCTGCTACCTCAAAGTCCTTGGATGTGGTGAGGGCTTTGAAGATCTATGTGAGGTGGGCTGCTCGTCACAGAAAATCTGACTCGTTGTTTGTTCTCTATGATCCCAAGAGAATTGGGTGTCCTGCTTCAAAGCAGCCTATTGCTCGCTGGATCAGGCTTACTATCCAGCAGGCTTATTCATCGGCAGGATTGCCAGTTCCTAAAGTACAGGCTCACTCTACTTGGTCGGTGGGTTCTTCCTGGGCGGCTGCACGGGGTGTCTCGGCTTTACAGTTCTGCCGAGCAGCTACTTGGTCGGGTTCAAACACGTTTGCTAAGTTCTACAAGTTCGATACTTTGGCCTCTAAGGACAGTTTGGTCAATCGGTTCTGCAGGAACCTCAGCACTCTCCCACCCGGTTTGGGAGCTTTGGTACATCCCCATGGTACTAATGTGGACCCCAGTATCCTCTAGGACGTAAGAGAAAATAGGATTTTAATTACCTACCAGTAAATCCTTTTGTCATAGTCCGTAGAGGATACTGGGCACCCGCCCAGTGCTTCGTGTTTCCTGCACTGTTGCTTCGTTAAGTATTGTTGTTGGTTCAGTTGTTCCTGTTCAAGTTTGGATAGCATGGCATTCCTCTTGTTTGTGTGTGCTGGTTCGAATCTCACCACTGACCTGTTACATCCTTCCTAAGGATATGTCCGTTTCCTCGGGCACAATTTCTAGACTGAGTCTGGTAGGAGGGGCATAGAGGGAGGAGCCAGTGCACACAATTGATTTCTTAAACTGCCCGAGGCTCCTAGTGGACCCGTCTATACCCCAGGGTACTAATGTATCCTCTACGGACTACGAAAAAAGGATTTACCGGTAGGTAATTAAAATCCTATTTTTTCAATAGGAGATATTATTGAAGGTATACATAGAAATATAGATGCAAGGAATGTGAACGTCAATCTTACAGAACAGAGGTTACTAATAGCCTCCTTTTCAGTATTGTGAGCACCTCTGGTGTCTGGTCCTTGTAAAAATGGATGCACAGTCAGATTCCTCCTGACGTGTTCCTAAATGCAATTTTCTCTAAGGCAGTGGTTCCCAAACTTTTTTGAATCACGACACCCTAGATCATCAGAATTTTTTTCACGGCACCCGTAGGCCAAATGTTTCTTATGTTTATATGTCATCCTAAGGTAACGGTTCTTTTGTGTGGTGAGGGACAAGACTTGCTTCTGTTTTTCCACATATTATAATTGGCAGCCACCAACACTGGTTTTACCTATTAAATTGACCATAAATAATTTAATTGGTCCTGTACCACTAACCTGAGGCACCCCTGCAAGTGTCCCGAGGCCGCCCAGGGAGTCACGGCACACAGTTTAAAGAAGCACTGCTCTAAGGAACTGGTCAGTTACTTTGAGAACCTGTGTGTAAGTGACTTGCTTTATTGAATCAGACCTATATCTCGCAGTTGCACACTTTGCTTTTTCATTTGACTACCAACTGCAACAGTATAAGGGCAGTGTGGTTTACATCTCTGTGTAACTGATCTATAAAAACATATGGAAGCAGCAGCAGTACTATGTATACACTGGTTACTCGGCAACCCCATAAACAGCGCATCCGCAGCACTCTAGAATGTCGTAGTCTAGCCAATAGGCGTCCTGTGCGTTACCAAGCAAGAGACATGCGGGGTAATTCCAAGTTGATCGCAGCAGGAATTTTGTTAGCAGTTGGGCAAAACCATGGCCCTCATTCCGAGTTGTTCGCTCGCTAGCAGATTTTAGCAGCATTGCACACGCTAGGCCGCCGCCCTCTGGGAGTGTATCTTAGCGTATCAGAATTGCAAACAAAAGATTAGCAGAATTGCGAATAGAAATTTCTTAGCAGTTTCTGAGTAGCTCCAGACTTACTCAGCCATTGCGACCAGCTCAGTCCTTTTCGTTCCTGGTTTGACGTCACAAACACACCCAGCGTTTGGCCAACCACTCCCCCGTTTCTCCAGCCACTCCTGCGTTTTACAACTCGAACGCCTGCGTTTTGCCGCACACTCCCATAAAATGGCCAGTTTCCGCCCAGAAACACCCACTTCCTGTCAATCACACTACGATCAGCACAGCGATGAAAAAGCTTCGTTATGCCGTGAGTAAAATACCTAACTTTTGTGTAAAATAACTAAGTGCATGCGCTCTGCGAACCTTGCGCATGCGCAGTAAGCGACTAATCGCAGTATATAGCAAAAATCGGCAACGAGCGAACAACTCGGAATGACCCCCCATGTGCACTACAGGGGAGGCAGATTTAACATGTGCAGAGAGAGTTAGATTTGGGTGTGGTGGGTTCAATCTGCAATCTAATTTGCAGTGTAAAAATAAAGCAGCCAGTATTTACCCTGCACAGAAACAAAATAACCCACCCAAATCTAACTCTTTCTGCATATGTTATATCTGCCTCCCCTGCAGTGCACATGGTTTTGCCCAACTGCTAACAAAATTCCTGCTGCGATCAACTTGGAATTACCCCCATGGTGTGAGTGATGCAGCAGAGGTTATACAAGCGCCTGGCTAGAGCCATGACGCAATTACACTGACATCACTGTGGATCGGTATTCGGTATCACAGAGAGAGCAGCCATGGGAGCGCGGGTGGGTACGGCACATGACGTCATGACACGCGTGATGTGCTCTTCCCCAGGACCCAGCGCACCAGGCTGCATCCTGATCAGCCTATTGGTTGATCAGGCCCTGTGTGGGTGGGTTATATTGTTTCTGTGCAGGGTAAATACTGGCTGCTTTATTTTTACACTGCAATTTAGATTTCCATTATATCTGCCCCCCCTGCAGTGCACATGGTTTTGCCCATTAGCTAACAAATTTGCTGCTGCGATCAGGTCTGAATTAGGCCCTAAGTTTGTTTCATGACGAGTGATGCTGTAACACAACGCATACACAAAGAACAAATTAACACAATTTACACTGAAAATCCTTGTTCTTCTTATTCCAAAGGCAGACCATAAAGATGCCTGCTTACATCAGCGTATGGTTGTTTACAGAACGGGCATATGACATGTAAATTCTGCAAAAGTACACTAGTGAAAGTGTATCTGGTCACATATCCTCTTTATACCACATTCATACGCTAAACCCAAGAGCTTTCAACCACAATACCCCTCATTAAATGACACATTTCAATATACTGCTACACCCAGGACTCAAACCCACAACCTGCTGCATCCCAGCCAAACACCCCACCCACCGAGCCACTTGATCTGACATAAAAACTATGAGATTTCTAACTATACAAAGCTGCTTGTGTTATGATTCCAGTACTCCTGACCGGAGGAGATCTAATGACAATGGCCAGAGTACTGGAAGGGGAATGCTGGTTATGGGAGCTAGAAAGACTAGTTGCCCCTGGCGCCCTAACTCTATTGTCTCACCCGTGCTATCGAAAATCCCTTGCGAGACTATGGTTTCTTGAGCCCCTGGCAGCCACGTTTGAAAGGCGGATTATGTCTGCCCAACTCCGGTGCCCCCCGGTCTTAGTGAGAGACAAAGGGAAATCCGAGGCAGGATGATGACAAGAGGACCTCTGACTGACAACAGGCCAGGGGCAACAAGCTAACTAACCAAACCAGAAGTATGCGCGGAAAAACCGCCAGATAAAAGGACAACCAAAATCCACTAGTCCGTTACTCCTACCCAGCACCGCTGGATACCAGAGTGGATCTGTGGGAGCGGAATCCTCCGCAAAAGCTCCGAAACACAAATAATAAATAATAAGTAATAAAGCGGCCAAGCCGCAACACACGGCTACGCCGTGACTCACGAACACCACTGGATGTTTAAAGGTGCTCAGTCAGGACTCCAGGAACAGATGACGACTTCCGAGTACAGGACAACTGAGGACAGGAACGACCGGGTACAGCAGGACTGGAAACACTCTCAGCAAACAGATACAGCATGCAGGAAGCTATTACCGGCGTCTGTGAGAAGCCCTGGAAGTGTACTTAACAGGGAGTCCTCCAATCAGCTGTTCAGAGGCTGATTGGATTAAATGCCGTGCAGCTGCCTTGCTGCACGGCCAGGAAACAGGTGCCCTATTAATTTAAATGGACCCAGCAACGGGGAACGCGGTCCGCCAGTGGCGTCCCCGTTGCTAGGGTCCGTGCGGCTCCGTGCGCCCGGCGTCTAGCATTGCCAGGGAGCCGGCGGCTGTACGCGCACGGCGTCCCTGGTTGCTAGGCGCCGGGCCGCACCGACGAGCGGACCCCGGCGCCTAACAGTACCCCCCCCTTGAGGAGGGGTCAAGGAACCCCTAAAGCCAGGTTTCCGAGGAAATTCCCGAAAAAATGCCCTCTTGAGCCTCGGGGCATGGAGATCCTTATCCAGGACCCAAGACCTTTCCTCTGGACCATAGCCCTTCCAGTGCACCAGAAAATAAAGCCGACCCCGGGACAATTTGGAATCGAGAACCTTCTCCACCAAGAACTCCTGATGTCCCTGTACATCTACTGGTGATTTCCCCTGAGAGATCTTCCGATGAAATCTACTGGAAGAAACGTATGGTTTCAACAGGGAGCAATGGAACGTATTTCCGATTCGGAGAGCTCTTGGTAAACGTAACCGGAAAGCAACTGGATTGATTTTTTTAATAATATAAAATGGTCCAATAAATTTGGGGCCCAATCTAGCTGAGGTTTGTCGAAGTCTAATGTTACGAGTCGACAACCATACCCTGTCTCCCACCTTAAAAGTGCAAGGACGCCGGAGCCTGTCAGAAAACTTTTTCTCTCGAAATGCCGCTTTTCTGAGAGCAAGGTGCACTTTTTTCCAAATGACTCTGAGATGAGAGGTTAAGGTTAGCGAGGAAACAGAGGAATGTTGAAAAAAAGAATTAGCTCTGGGGTGAAAACCAAAAACTGAAAAGAATGGAGACACATTAGTGGAGGAATGACAAGAATTGTTGTAAGCAAACTCCGCCAAAGGAAGAAACTCGGACCAATCATTCTGGAGTTTGGCTGAGTACAAACGCAAATACTGTTTTAATGATTGATTAACTCGCTCGGTCTGCCCGTTGGATTGGGGATGATAGCCGGATGTTAAAGACAATTTCATCTTTAATGAGGCACAGAAAGACTTCCAGAATTGTGCAATGAATTGTGGACCCCGATCAGAAACAATATCAGTGGGCAACCCATGAAGTCTGAAACATGGCGGAGAAACAAAACAACCAATCCCTGGGCAGATGGCAGTCGGGGAAGAGCAATGAAATGGGCCATCTTGCTAAAACGGTCCACTACCACCCATATGACTCGGAATCCGGCTGACAGAGGGAGGTCTACCACAAAATCCATGGAAATATGAGACCATGGCCTGAGAGGAACATTTAAGGGCATAAGTTGCCCGATAGGCAAGGAACGGGGAACCTTATGCTGTGCACAGACCTGACAAGAAAAAACAAACTCCTTAATGTCTTTAGAAAGACCAGGCCACCATACTGAGCGGGAGACTAATTCCAAAGTCTTAGAGATCCCCGGATGCCCGGCAACTTTGCTATCATGAAACTCAGTCAAAACAGTAGCTCTCAAAAACTCAGGGACGTAAAGACGACCAGCAGGAGTATTTCCAGGAGCTTGATGTTGAAGCTGCTTTAACTGGGTAAACAAATCTTGTGTGAGGCCTGCCCAAATGACTGAAGACGGAAGTATGGGAGTAACAGGACTGTTATTATGAACTGGAAGAAAACTGCGTGACAGGGCATCCGCCTTGGTATTCTTGGAACCTGGCCTAAAAGTGATAATAAACTTGAAACGAGTAAAAAATAAAGCCCAACGAGCCTGCCGGGCATTCAGCCGCTTAGCTGATTCGATGTATTGAAGATTTTTGTGGTCAGTCAATACTGAAATGGTATGTGTTGCTCCCTCAAGCCAATGCCTCCACTCCTCGAAAGCCCATTTAATAGCCAGTAACTCCCGGTTACCAACATCGTAGTTGGATTCAGCAGATGAGAATTTCCTGGACATAAAGGCACAAGGATGTAGTCCCAGAGAGTCCGGATCCTTCTGAGATAGGATAGCCCCCACTCCAACCTCCGAGGCATCAACCTCAACAATGAAGGGCAATTCTGGGTTGGGATGTCTGAGGACTGGAGCTGAGACAAAAGCTTGTTTCAAGGCCTGAAAGGATAACTCAGCTTCACGTGACCAGTTGGTAGGATCCGCTCCCTTCTTAGTCAGTACCACAATGGGAGCAACCAGGTCTGAAAAAGAATGAATAAATCTTCTATAATAATTCGCAAACCCTAAAAAGCGCTGAATTGCTTTTAAGTTGGTGGGTTGCGCCCAACTAAGGATGGCTTGGAGCTTCTTAGGTTCCATACAGAATCCCCGAGGGGAAATAATGTACCCTAAAAAGGATACCTCCGTGACATGAAACTCACACTTCTCCAGCTTGGCATATAGGTGATTTTCACGTAATTTTTGAAGAACCTGACGCACCTGGGTAACATGTTGTTCAATTGAGTCAGAATAGATCAGGATGTCGTCTAAGTACCACGACCACGAATCTTCCTAGAAAATCACGGAGCACATCGTTAATGAGATCCTGGAAAACTGCCGAAGCGTTAGACAAGCCAAACGGCATCACCAGATACTCGTAGTGACCCGACTGAGTACTGAAAGCCGTCTTCCACTCATCTCCCGACTTGATTCGGATGAGGTTATACGCTCCCCTCAGGTCAATTTTAGAAAAAATCACAGCCGAACGCAGCTGATCAAAGAGGACAGAAATCAGCGGCAGAGGGTAAGTATTCTTAACTGAGATCTTATTCAGGGCTCTAAAGTCAATGCAAGGTCTGAGTGATCCATCTTTTTTCTCCACAAAGAAGAAGCCTGCACTTAAAGGCGATTTAGATGGCCTGATAAATCCTTTCCCTAGGCTCTCCTTAACATACTCATTCATGGCCGCAGTTTCTGGCCCGGATAATGCATATAACCTTCCCTTTGGCAATGTGGCACCAGGAATTAGCTCAATAGCACAATCATAAGGCCGATGGGGAGGCAGAATATCCGCATTGCCCTTGGAAAACACATCAACAAAGTCCTGGTATTCCACGGGAATGAGTTCGGGAATGGCAGCAGCTATTCTGACGGGAAACGTAATACATTCCTTATTACAGATGGTACCCCATTGTGAAATCTCCCCCGACTGCCAATCAATGATGGGATTATGAAAGGCCAGCCAAGGGTGACCCAGAACCACTGGAACTGCTGGGCAATGGGTAAGGAAAAACTCGATCTTTTCGGAATGAAGAGCTCCTACCGTAAGTAGTATAGGGGGTGTACGGAGGGAAATAACCCCATTGGACAAGGGACTCCCATCTAAACCATGCATGGTGATACACCTACCCAAGGCTAACTGAGGAATACCTAAGGCTTTGGCCCACGTTAAGTCCATAAAGTTCCCTGCAGCTCCACTGTCAACAAAAGCCGACACCGAAGAACTGAGGCGGCCAAAGGAAACTTTAGCTGGGACTAAAAGGGAGTTATTCGAGGAGATAAGCTGCAGACCAAAGTGAACCCCCTCACAATTCACTTGGTCGAGGCGTTTCCCGACTTGTTCGGACAATTACGGGCAAAATGTCCCTTACCCCCACAGTACAAACAAAGACCAGAGTTTTGCCTTCTGGCTCTTTCTTCTGGAGACAGCCGGGAGAGACCCATCTGCATGGGCTCCTCTATGTCCTCAGGAATGGAAAATACATATGGAGTAGACCTGACAGGTGCTCCTTTTTCAGCCCTCCGCTCTCTGAGACGACGATCAATCTTAATAGAAAGCTCCATGAGTTTATCGAGAGTCTCAGGAGCGGGATACTGAAGGAGACTGTCTTTTATAGACTCAGATAAGCCGAGGCGAAACTGACTGCGCAGGGCTGGGTCATTCCAGCAACAGTCGTTCGACCAACGGCGAAACTCTGTACAATAAACCTCTGCAGGATTTCTACCCTGTCTGAGAGCGCGTAACTGACTCTCAGCGGATGCCTCTCTATCAGGGTCATCATACAAAAGCCCTAAAGACCCCAAAAAGGCGTCTACTGACAACAATGCCGGATCCTCTGCTTTTAAACCAAAAGCCCAGGTCTGAGGATCCCCCTGGAGCAAAGAAATAATAATTCCGACCCGCTGAGATTCAGTACCTGAGGAGATCGGTCTTAAACGAAAATAAAGTTTACAGGATTCTTTAAAATTAAAAAACTCCTTCCTATCACCAGAAAAACGGTCAGGTAAGTGCATTTTTGGTTCAGGGACTACCCTCGGGGAAGTTCGTAAAAGATCTTCCTGCGACTTCACCCGAAGGGAAAGATCCTGAACCATCTGAGTAAGTTCTTGAATCTGGCTGACTAGGAGCTGGCCAGGATTTGGCCCTAAACCTGTGGGATTCATGAGGCCGATAACTCTTACAAAACTGAATAAGAAAAAAATCAAACCCTGTTTAATTTTAAGTTTTGGTAAGGCCGGTAATAATGTTATGATTCCAGTACTCCTGACCGGAGGAGATCTAATGACAATGGCCAGAGTACTGGAAGGGGAATGCTGGTTACGGGAGCTAGAAAGACTAGTTGCCCCTGGCGCCCTAACTCTATTGTCTCACCCGTGCTATCGAAAATCCCTTGCGAGACTATGGTTTCTTGAGCCCCTGGCAGCCACGTTTGAAAGGCGGATTATGTCTGCCCAACTCCGGTGCCCCCCGGTCTTAGTGAGAGACAAAGGGAAATCCGAGGCAGGATGATGACAAGAGGACCTCTGACTGACAACAGGCCAGGGGCAACAAGCTAACTAACCAAACCAGAAGTATGCGCGGAAAAACCGCCAGATAAAAGGACAACCAAAATCCACTAGTCCGTTACTCCTACCCAGCACCGCTGGATACCAGAGTGGATCTGTGGGAGCGGAATCCTCCGCAAAAGCTCCGAAACACAAATAATAAATAATAAGTAATAAAGCGGCCAAGCCGCAACACACGGCTACGCCGTGACTCACGAACACCACTGGATGTTTAAAGGTGCTCAGTCAGGACTCCAGGAACAGATGACGACTTCCGAGTACAGGACAACTGAGGACAGGAACGACCGGGTACAGCAGGACTGGAAACACTCTCAGCAAACAGATACAGCATGCAGGAAGCTATTACCGGCGTCTGTGAGAAGCCCTGGAAGTGTACTTAACAGGGAGTCCTCCAATCAGCTGTTCAGAGGCTGATTGGATTAAATGCCGTGCAGCTGCCTTGCTGCACGGCCAGGAAACAGGTGCCCTATTAATTTAAATGGACCCAGCAACGGGGAACGCGGTCCGCCAGTGGCGTCCCCGTTGCTAGGGTCCGTGCGGCTCCGTGCGCCCGGCATCTAGCGTTGCCAGGGAGCCGGCGGCTGTACGCGCACGGCGTCCCTGGTTGCTAGGCGCCGGGCCGCACCGACGAGCGGACCCCGGCGCCTAACAGCTTGTACCCAGTAAAAAAATAACTAGCACCATAATCGAGCAGATCCATGCAGTATGCAGCCACACATCCTATTTCTTGCAGCCACACACCGCATACATCTACATAGATCTACCCAGCCGAAAAGCTGATCACCCCTTCACAAAGTACAAGGTAAGCTTCAAATAGTTAAAAATTTCTAGCTTGGAATTCTCTAGCTTTTTGTGCAAGGGCAGATAGATCAATAAATAGAGTGTCCAACTGCAATGTCATCATAACTAACGGGTTTGAATCCTGGGCACATCAGAATCCCGAACTGTAATAAAGGACAGTGCGACTGATCAACAAAGAGCTCTCAAGTAAAGTCCATGAATGCTGTATAGGTATTAGGGACAAAAGGGGTGGGGGTAGGAGACAGGGGCGGTCAGGAGATGCTGGGCTTCAAAAAGGAGGGAAGCGGCAAGTAAAAGTAATTAGGTAATTCATAATTGACAAGTGCTGCCACCAGCGCCCCCTACCCTGCAGCGCTATATGCGGAGCACATACCTAGTTACAGCCCTGATTAGTGTGGCCAAATCTATTGTTTGGCTAGTTAGGAATTAATTGTAAGACTAATGCTGGGTACACTCTAGACAATATGCTAGATGAGCGATATCGCCTAGTGTTTTCCCTTGACTCCCAGGCAGATGATATAGTGCGTACACACTGAACGATATAGCTAACGATATCATTCAGTGACGCCATCCCACCGCCAGGCCGAACATGCAGCTTTGGACGATATAATCCAAATTGAGCTGCATGCACAGACGACGGCTATACCTTTAACGACCCGAGGGAGTGTGCATCATTAACATTATAGTGCATACACACTGGGCGATATTGCAAATGATATAGCTTAGAAGGGAGAAAATGAGCAATATTGTTTGTAATATTGCCTAGTGTGTATGGGGCATTAAACATTGGAGGAGCGACAACACAGTGCACCATCCTGCTCAAAACCTAGGACTTAATAGTCTGTGTATAAGAAAATAGTGAAATAATTATACCAGGGAATTTTGAGTTCTGAATGCGTACACAGCTGGAGAGAGCGCTCATTAAGTATTGGTATACATACAGTACTAAAAGCCTTGGAGGTACCAAAAGTGAATACAGGAGGACGGTTTACAAATTTGAAAATCGGTTTGTTATTCAGCAATAAGAATAGTGAAAGAGAATTGGACAATCAGTCTCCAAGCTTTGCAGGTGGTAGTGAGTAAAATGCTATCCTGAGGACTGGAAGGAGATGGTGCAGGGTGTGTCTAGCAATGCCGCCAGATGGATCTCAGGACTAAAAGCTTGCTCGACTGAAAAATTGTTGTAACATTTCAAATATATGTATAAAGTCCAGAATGTTGATGATGGAAAAATAATATTTCTCTGGCGTCCTAGTGGATGCTGGGTACTCCGTAAGGACCATGGGGAATAGACGGGGCTCCGCAGGAGACTGGGCACTTCTTTAAAGAAAAGATTAGGTACTACATCTGGTGTGCACTGGCTCCTCCCTCTATGCCCCTCCTCCAGACCTCAGTTAGAATCTGTGCCCGGCCTGAACTGGATGCACTTAGTGGGCTCTCCTGAGTTCACTAAAAAGAAAAGTATTTGATAGGTTTTTTATTTTCAGTGAGATCTGCTGGCAACAGACTCACTGCTACGTGGGACTTAGGGGAGAGAAGCAAACCTACCTGCTTGCAGCTAGCTTGTGCTTCTAGGCTACTGGACACCATTAGCTCCAGAGGGATCGAACACAGGGCCCGACCTCGATCGTCCATTCCCGGAGCCGCGCCGCCGTCCCCCTTGCAGAGCCAGAAGACGGAAGAAACCGGAGGAAATCGGCGGCTGAAGACTTCGGTCTTCAATAAGGTAGCGCACAGCACTGCAGCTGTGCGCCATTGCTCCCACAGCACACCACACGCTCCGGTCACTGGTGGGTGCAGGGCGCTGGGGGGGGGGGGGGGGCGCCCTGGGCTGCAATTAATATACCTTTTGGCAGTAAAAAGCACATAATACAGTGTTTAACACTGTATATGTGCAGAAACCCCCGCCATTAACGTTATAAAAAGCGGGAGAAGCCCGCCGTTGAAGGGGCGGGGCTCTCTCCGTCAGCACAGCCAGCGCCATTTTCTCTTCACAGCTCCGCTGGAAGGACGCTCCCCAGGCTCTCCCCTGCAGTATACACTACAGAAAGGGTAAAAAAGAGAGGGGGGGGCACATAAATTTAGGCGCAAATTGTGATATAAGCAGCTATAGGGGGGAAATTCACTTTGTGTATAGTGTATATCCCTCTGTTATATAGCGCTCTGGTGTGTGCTGGCATACTCTCTCTGTCTCCCCAAAGGACTTTGTGGGGTCCTGTCCTCAGTCAGAGCATTCCCTGTGTGTGTGTGCGGTGTGTCGGTACGGCTGTGTTGACATGTTTGATGAGGACGCTTACGTGGAGGCGGAGCAGGTGCCGATAAGTGTGATGTCGCCCCCTGCTGGGCCGACACCTGAGTGGATGGATATGTGGAAGGTATTAACCGACAGTGTCAACTCCTTGCATAAAAGGTTCGATGACGCAGCTTTGGGACAGCCGGCATCTCAGCCCGCGCCTGCCCAGGCATCTCAGAGGCCGTCAGGGGCTCAAAAACGCCCGCTACCTCAGATGGCAGACACAGATGTCGACACGGAGTCTGACTCCAGTGTCGACGAGGATGAGACAAATATACAATCCACTAGGGCCATCCGATGCATGATTACGGCAATGAAAAATGTGTTGCACATTTCGAACATTAACCTGGTTACCACAAAAAAGGGTATTATGTTTGGGGAGAAAAAGCAGCCAGTGACTTTTCCCCCATCTGATGAGTTAAACGAATTGTGTGAAGAAGCGTGGGGTTCCCTAGGTAAGAAACTAGTAATTTCTAAGCGGTTACTAATGGCGTACCCTTTCCCGCCAAACGGATAGGTTACGCTGGGAGACATCCCCTAAGGTGGACAAGGCGCTCACACGCTTATCAAAAAAGGTGGCACTGCCTTCTCAGGATACGGCCGCCTTAAAGGAGCCTGCAGATAGAAAGCAGGAGGCTATCCTGAAGTCTGTGTATACACACTCAGGTACTATACTGAGACCTGCTATTGCTTCAGCATGGATGTGTAGTGCTGCAGCAGCGTGGTCTGATTCCCTGTCTGATAACATTGATTCCCTGGACAGGGACACTATATTGCTAACCATAGAGCATATTAAAGACGTAGTCTTATATATGAGAGATGCACAGAGGGACATTTGCCGGCTGGCATCTAGAATTAATGCAATGTCCATTTCTGCCAGGAGAGTATTATGGACTCAGCAGTGGACAGGTGATGCTGATTCTAAAAGGCACATGGAAATTTTGCCTTATAAGGGTGAGGAATTGTTTGGGGACGGTCTTTCGGACCTCGTATCCACAGCAACAGCTGGGAAGTCGACATTTTTACCTCAGGTTCCCTCACAGCCTAAGAAAGCACCGTATTATCAAGTACAGTCCTTTCGGCCTCAGAAAGGCAAGCGAGTTAGAGGCGCGTCCTTTCTGCCCAGAGGCAGGGGTAGAGGGAAAAAGCTGCACCATACAGCCAGTTCCCAAGAGCAAAAATCCTCCCCTGCTTCCACTAAGTCCAACGCATGACGCTGGGGCTCCACATGTGGAGCCAGGTGCGGTGGGGGCCCGTCTCCGGAACTTCAGCGACCAGTGGGTTCGCTCACAGGTGGATCTCTGGGTTCTACAAGTGGTATCTCAGGGATACAAGCTGGAGTTCGAGACGTCTCCCCCTCGCCGTTAACTCAAATCAGCCTTGCCAGCTACTCCCCAGGACAGGGAGGTAGTACTGGCGGCAATTCACAAGCTGTACCTCCAGCAGGTGATAATCAAAGTTCCCCTCCTTCAACAGGGACGGGGTTACTATTCCACAATGTTTGTGGTACCGAAACCAGACGGTTCGGTGAGACCCATTCTAAATTTGAAATCCTTGAACACTTATATAAGGAAGTTCAAGTTCAAAATGGAATCGCTCAGGGCGGTTATTGCAAGCCTAGAAGAGGGGGATTACATGGTATCACTGGACATCAAGGATGCTTACCTACATGTCCCCATTTACCCACCTCACCAGGTGTACCTCCGTTTTGTAGTACAGGACTGCCATTACCAATTCCAGACGTTGCCGTTTGGTCTGTCCACGGCACTGAGGGTATTTACCAAAGTAATGGCCGAAATGATGATACTCCTTCGGAAGAAGGGAGTTATAATTATCCCGTACTTGGACGATCTCCTTATAAAGGCGAGGTCCAGGGAGCAGTTGTTGGTCGGAGTAGCACTATCTCAGGAAGTGCTTCAACAGCACGGCTGGATTCTGAATATCCCAAAGTCGCAGCTGGTTCCTACGACACGTCTGCTGTTCTTGGGTATGATTCTGGACACAGAACAGAAGAAGGTGTTTCTCCCGGAGGAGAAGGCCAAGGAGTTGTCATCTCTGGTCAGAGACCTCCTAAAACCAAAACAGGTGTCGGTGCATCACTGCACGCGAGTCCTGGGAAAGATGGTAGCTTCTTACGAGGCAATTCCATTCGGCAGGTTCCATGCAAGGATCTTTCAGTGGGATCTGTTAGACAAGTGGTCCGGATCGCATCTTCAGATGCATCGGCTGATCACCCTGTCCCCGAGGGCCAGGGTGTCTCTGCTGTGGTGGCTGCAGAGTGCTCATCTTCTCGAGGGCCGCAGATTCGGCATACAGGACTGGGTCCTGGTGACCACGGATGCAAGCCTCCGAGGTTGGGGGCAGTCACTCAGGGAAGAAACTTCCAAGGACAATGGTCGAGTCAGGAGGCTTCCCTACACATAAATATTCTGGAACTAAGGGCCATTTACAATGCCCTAAGTCAGGCAAAACCCCTGCTTCAAAACCAGCCGGTGCTGATTCAGTCAGACAACATCACGGCGGTCGCCCATGTAAACCGACAGGGCGGCACAAGAAGCAGGATGGCGATGGCAGAAGCCACAAGGATTCTCCGATGGGCGGAAAATCACGTGATAGCACTGTCAGCAGTGTTCATTCCGGGAGTGGACAACTGGGAAGCAGACTTCCTCAGCAGGCACGACCTCCACCCGGGAGAGTGGGGACTTCATCCAGAAGTCTTCCAGCTGATTGTAAATCGTTGGGAAAGGCCACAGGTGGACATGATGGCGTACCGCCTCAACAAAAAGCTAAAAAGGATAGCAGAGACAGCACACAGGGATTTTCAGGCCCC